>NC_090436.1:243772366-244376866 GCF_031143425.1 Pleurodeles waltl
CATGTCTCTGACCTCTTGGCTACTCGCAAGATATTCAGAGATTTTCCCTGGTCTCATTTTTTTGCCTCCACCACCATTCCAGAACTATCAAGATCGAGCACATAAATAGATACTCCCAAGAGTATCTCATACGGAGCACAGTCACCTAATACTCTCTCTGCAAATATTTTTATGCTGTCTGAACATTCAGATTATATAACCAACTCAGTCCTCTATTTAATACCCTAGTTGTCAATGCTTTCATAAGCGTACCATTGGTGCTCTATATTAACCCATTGCTGTGTGAAATGGGTGTGAGTAATCCAAACATACTCCCAGAGCAGACATAGCATCCCTAAGTGCCTTTGCGGTGAATGCAGGATTAATGTCTAAATGAAAGGTATGAACAGCACCAATTGCTAGTAAGCACTGCAAGTCCATTATGACCGCTTGAGCATCAGCATTACTTTGTGCACAAACTCATGGGAATCCGGAGAATGACTAAACAGCAACTAACATGTCCTATGTATATTTATTGGATTGTTTGGCCCTATGTATCTGAGTAACATGAACAGGTGATTGAAAATAGTAAGGGGAATCTGCTGTCTTGAAAAGATACAGGGCCTGATTCTAACTTTGGAGGACGGTGTTAAACCGTCCCAAAAGTGGCGGATATACCACCTACCGTATTACGAGTCCATTATATCCTATGGAACTCGTAATACGGTAGGTGGTATATCCGCCACTTTTGGGACGGTTTAACACCGTCCTCCAAAGTTAGAATCAGGCCCACAATGTTTTATTGGATGGCAGATGTTATATTGCCGTATGTATCTTTTAGTTTGTTTAGATAGTTAAGACCACTGGTATCTTTGCTGGTGCACAGCTGATGTGGCACTTATGCCATCAACAGTAGATGCTAACCCTTTATGCATGGCATCAATTAGGTCTAATCTAACCTGCTCATTGGGAAAATGTCTACCTCCCACTCAGGGCAAGGCAACCATTAGAATGTTACATTGATTGAGGGTATAGGAGTACTTGCAGGGAAAACTGTCAGGAGGCTTCTCACCCTTAGCTGGTGCTTGAATCACTACCAAAATGCCTATGTTGATTTTGGATTGAGATCACATTACTGCTGATACTCTAAAGGTATAAATCTCTATCTTTGCGGCTACATCAGCTGCACAGTTCCTTTTATCATGCATTCGCCCATTTTATGGGCCAGGATGTACTTAACATAGACCAACGGAAGCTTGTCTTGTAAGACAGCCACTTTTTCCCATAGATGTTTATTTTTTTTATCGATTTCTCATTTGAATATCTGAATCATTCAACTTTCAATGTGCCAAGGCAACATTATATTCTTGCACACAGAAGGATGTCTCCAACAATTATAGTCTGGAAAATGATAGATTAGTCTTCTGCAGTGCTACGCAGTGCAATCACCTAAATATTTGGAGTGTGTATACAACAGAGTATTTTTATTCAGTAACAACTGAATGCTGTGCAGAGCTGTGCCTTTATATTACACTCCTATTGCCCTCAAAAGGAAATTTTTGGAGTTTGCCAGTATATTTTGTGTGTATTGTAGAAATCCATATGGAGATTCAGATCATACTCAAATTTGATAACAACCTGAATAAACAAAGTGGCCTATTACACTCAAAGAAGGCAAGCACTAGAAACACTTACTTTTGTCCCTGTTCTGGTATAGGAATAGAACAGATTATTATCATTAGTCTTCCTTGTGCATAATAGTAGCTCCCAGACACTTTCAGAGTAGCTCACAGTCAAGAGTTTATGTTTGAATAAGCACAAGGCCATATTTTCCTTTTAAAGTTAAGGGAAGGCTTTCTTTTTTTACAATCATGCTGCATATAGCAGGGCCTGATAATGAGCAGTGCTGGGTCAAATTTATGACCCAACTTGGGGCTGCAGCACAGAGGTGAACCACTGAGATATTTAACTCTTAAATAAACGTTCTTGTTAACTTAATATCAAAGCTGTAAACAAAATTATGTTTTTGAATTGTTTTAAATGGGAGAAAATTAAAATGAAGTTACCTAAATGAAAAATTATTCAATGTAATTTTTTCCCATTTCAAAGTGTTGCATTTACAAACAGCAGGCCTCTCAATTTCAGTGGCCAGTATACATTGTTCCATAACTATAACTGACAATTGAGTCAAATTTTTTACATGAGAGAAATTTAAAGTGCAGAAATATTTCCATATTATGAACATTTTTACAGAACATTTTCTGCACTTTAAATTTCTCCGTGCTAAATAAACAATTGTATGTTTGTGTTATACATGCAATGGTGTCACCTCTGGCAAAACCTATGGCCTGTGCTGCAAGTACATACAGCACAGTCTCTGAGTCACCTATACAAATAAAACCCATTCATACACAATCATGTTCATATATCCCCCAAGACCACATTCTCACTGACACATGGCAGCCCTGTCATAGTGTCCCTGGTCAAAGTATTTTATTCAAACCATTTTATTTGGCTCTTTAGATATTAGGCTTAAAGACAATGAAGCTGGGCATGGAGGTGTCTGGTAACAATGCGCAAGTTGTTTAGCCTTCAGTAGCTCACAATGATTTTCACTGATCAGAAGTAGCTATCACTATCGAACAGGTTGGAGACCGCTGCAGTAGGAATTGTCTGTCCTTCCTTATAAATACTGTATGTGTAGCCTGAAGAACTGAAAACAATTCTAGTAACTAGATTTGTTTTGTTATCTATAGTCCGTAAATAGGTTGGGGTATATTTACTAAGATTTTGCACCATGTCTACATCACAAAAGTGATTAAAATCAAAAGAAAATCTTTTTTTGTCTATTAACTTTTGTGCTGAAAAATCACTTGAAAGTAAGGCTAAGCAGTGCATAATGCTGCTTTGCATTACTTAGCACCGGGGGGCATTTAATGGGTGGTGCATGGTCATTCTCATGCAACCACCCAAAGTTTTTCATGCAAAACCCTATTTGCTAAAAAGTAGTTTTGTGGCAAAAAATAGCTCCCATTCCAACTAGGCGCTATCACTGAAAAATACTTTTATTTTGCCTTTCTTTGCTGACTTTGCATGTACTGCACTGTACAGCACACATAGAAAGTGGGAAAAGTTTTATAGTTAGTCTAAACATAGTATTTTGAACTGGAAGGGTACCCTTCTAGTATAAAACATAGGCTAGACTCATACAGAAACCACTGCACTATGGTGCAAAAGTGTGTGCATTGCATACAGCAGCAAATTTCTGCGCCAGCGCTATGGGGAGGGGAGGAAAGTCCAATATTTTGGAAAATATGACATTATCTGGCTCTCTCACACAACACAGTATTTTTGGCTACAGCACTGCGCTACTTGACAGTTTAGTAAATCTGGGCCGTAGTCTCTAACATGTCTGCTTACACTGCAAGCAAGATAGATGTGGTTTTTCTGTGCAATATTTTTTCAGAAAAAGTGAGAGAAATTAAGGCATACAAGGCTTTCCCTTGCTCTGATATGTGGCAAGTAAGTCTTTCCAAAGTTAAGAAATCTCATCAGGACTTGCAACTGTTTTAACACATTGTAACATGGCACACTTCTGCAGTCCCAGATCCTTACCCTCGATGGACAATTTATATCTGATATCAAAGAAAAATGGCATCCAAGTAAGCATTTTTTGATTTTTAAAGTTAATTTTGTAACCGTGTGTGGTCGCTATAGTCACTATCATAGTCAGGTGTTGTTCTACCTTCTATGTCATCTATGCTGTGAATTAATCAGTGTAAAATAGTGCCACAGGATCTCCCTGTATGATCTCGATAATGCATACTGCAAATGAACCAGGACTATTGTTATAGCCCACCAGTAATCTTTTAAAAGAGAATAAAAAATCTGTGGTTAAGTATTCACTTTCAAGCACTATGTTTTGGCTGAAAACCTAATTGCAAAGGTTTAGGGTTGTTTCATGTCTTTTCTGGACTAGGTTTGTCATGAGTACTGTGCTATGTGTTTTTTGTGTGGCATAAGTGTGTTTTGTGTGAATTGAGTTTCTATTATTTAGAACTATTCTGTATGATTTATCCGGTTTTAACATTGGGAAAAGAGGGTTGTTTACTATTGAACCACAAGGTGCTATTATGCCTTAATATTGTAACTTGTATAAGATAGCTTTTATGTTGTGTTTTACTTCCGGATTTAGAAGACAGTCTGTATTTAGGGCTCATTCCAAAAAGGAATGACGTGCAAAATAATTTTTATCCCACTCCACTTTGTTTCTATATTCTTTTAAACTAATATTTACTGTTTAAGTTAAACCATACTGGCATTCATGGAAGCAGATTACAATTGTATATTTATCCAAATGTAGTGAGTTATGCAAGCACTGATAAAAACAGCTGATAATAATTTTGTTTCAAACGTTTAATGCTTAGTGAACAAACATTAGGTAGCCCTGTAATTAAGTTAATACATTATTGGAGACAGTCTATCATGGGAGGGAAAGTCAATGAGATCATTATGTAGCAGCATTATGGTAGTTCCCTATCCGGCAATATGGGTGATGGTAGGTAAAAATATATTAGTGCAATAAGAGGAAGACAGGAATTGGTGTTATTGATCTCCGGAGGGAACAATTGCTGAGATGGCACTTCGGTCCAGGAGAAAGGTCATAATTAGGCAAATGGATTTTAAGTTTCTTGGACAAGAGTGTCATAGAGGGCTGCAACTGCGGTACAACAGAGGCCATGTTTTTCCCTCCCTATGCAGGGAAGTACTTTCTGCCTGTGCCTACTGTTATAGATCCTTTAACGTTATGACAAAAGTGGGGTGGGGCAGAGGACTTCCAGAGTCTGATGACAGTCCTCCTCATGAGTAGAAGGACTTAGTCCAAAAATCTAGTGTTTAGTTTGGCCTTCTTAGGCCAAGTGTACGTGCCAAAGATTACAGCCGGGGTGATCTTAGATGGTGAGGACATAACCCAGTCGAGAATGCCGGTAGCTCCATACAGCCCCAAAGCATGTGGGTCAGGTGAGATGGGTAGGTGTGGCAACTGGGACATTCTGGGGAAGCTGAGGGAAAGGGCTTCTGAATTTTCAGTGGTGTGAGGTAGGTCCTATGGACTATGTGGGTTTGTATGAGTTTGGAGTGGGCAATACATGTAATCTCGAAGGAATATTCCAGAATAGCTCCCCACTCCTTATCATTGAAGGCAACCTGAAACTCCATTTCCCAAGTTAACTTGAAGAACCATATCAATTTTCCAGCATCTTCTCATGTTCCTCTAGATAACCAAGTTATTAGCTTCCTACCATGTCCTATTGTGTGAAGTGTTTGCAATGCAGTGTTAGTGGGAGAGTTGTATGGGTGGAGTCTGCCTGATCAGCTGCAGAGCATGACAGACCTGATCGTGTGTAAGGAATTCACCTGCTGGGAATACAGATTGTTCAGACAACATTTGGAAATCATTAAGGATTCCCTCCTCGCAAATGTCCCCCACTGTAGCCAGTTCAAAGGGTTCCCAGGAGGTCAAAGTGAGGACTTGCATTTTCTTTTCAGGTATGGAATCCATTTTGTCTTGCTCAACCCTGTGATACTCAATGATAACAATGCCTGTTGTTAAAGCAAATAACCCTGATAAACCATTGTTTTTTCTCATTTTATGCGTGTAAGCTTGGAACGCAGCATGATGCAAGGCTTGCTCAAGAGAGAGCACTTCTGATTTACTATAGCATGCTTGCTCTGCAATTTCTTATTTATGGATAGGACACTTGCTATTTGATTAATGTATTTCGCAATCTTGAGAGTCCCCACTGTCACCATGTAGTACACATGGGCTACCATTATGTATTTGCCTACCATGCACTATTAATCTCTAATTTGTTGGATTTTATATATTGATGTTGTGAAATCTTGACTACTGATTGCTGGACATGTCATGTGCCAGTCTATGATTGTTGGGAAATGGATCATGTACTCAAAATGTAATTGGACAATTGATGAAACGCCTAGTTACGCCTTTTGTGGTTTGCAGGAATAAAAGTTTGTGTTGGAGTTCTGCAAATCGGACTTTTGGCTTTTCAAGTCAGCTGTCGTTGTTTCACATTAAATTACTCTTCTTTCTACGTATTGGTGGGTTTTTGTCTTTGATTCCATCTAGACTTCTACAAAATCTTGTGCAGGAACAATTCCACCAGGGAGGGGGAGGCCTGATTACAGGATCACAGGGGTGTAATCAGGAGCAGGTGTGATATATCCTAGAGTGTTACAGAGACAGGTATGCACCACTTCAGGTAATAATTAATAAAGTGCTGGTGTTAGATGTATCATCCTTTGTTTGGTCTTCCCCAAAATGTTTTGCCTTCACCCCTCCTATTTTCTGAATTTCATTTTTGTTGGCACTAGGCCTCTGTGCACTTTTTATCTCTATTAACCAGTGCTTGAGTGCTTGTGCTATCTCCCTAACATGTCGTAAAATTGGCTTATACCTAACTGGCACATTTACTTTACATATAAGTCCCTAGTACATGGTACTACATATACCCAGGCATACAAATTAAATGTTGTTAAAAATGGACTCTCTGTTTAGCAGTCAGTTAGCACTCTGTCCAAGCAGGGTCCCTCACTCTAGTCAGGGTAAGGGAGTTACATTCCTAAGACACCCCCCACTCATCCCCTTGGTAGCTTGGCACAAGCAGTCAGGCTTATCTCAAAGGCAATTTGTAAGGAAGTTGGATCAACACACAAAGTAATACAGTGAAAACACTACAAAATGGACACCACACCAGTTTAGGAAATAGGTAATATTTATCCAAATTAAACAAGACCAAAATGACAAAAATCCAACATACATCAGTAAAGTTCTACATTTTTAAAATAATAGATTCTTAAGTCAAAACAATAGAAACGTTGTTGTTACTCAAAGTACCGGGTCGGTGTCAAAAATAAAGCCGCACAGGCGAGCATGCGTCAAAAAAGGCAGCAAGGCATCATTTTTCTCTCCTGCAAGGGTGCGATGCATCGATTTCCAGACTGGGCACTTTGGGTCCATGAAGGTTTACGTTGGTTTTAACGCCCAGCGATGATGCGTGCGCACAGTGATGGAAAAACGTGCTGTGTGGGGTTGGGTCAATTGCAGCAGCCAAAAGCAGCCGTTTCGTTGTTTCTTCAGCTGCAATGCAGATAATGCATCGATTTTTCAGCCACGATGCAGGTGGTGCTTCGATTTGAGCCGCAAGACAGGTGGCTCATTGTTTTTACAGCCGGGTTGCAGGTGGTGTGTTAAAATTTTCCCTGCACAGCTTTCTGTGTGTGGATTTCAGTCCTTGTTCTATCAGCTGCACCTTTCAAGGGCCCAGGGACTGGATAGGGCCCCACTTGCTAGGGCAGGAGTCTCAGCAGAGGGTCCAGGTGCTGGCAGAGGAAGTCTTTGACGGTCCTGACACTTCAAAACAGGAGGCAAGCTCAGTCCAAGCCCTTGAAGGCACTTCACAAGCAGGAATATACCACAAAGTCCAGTATTTGTACTCTTTCAGGCAGAAGCAGCAACTTCAGGCCAACCCAACAAAGCACAATCACAGGCAAAGGGACAGTACTCCAGCTCTTCAGCTCTTCTCCTTGGCAGAGTTCCTCTAGGTTCCAGAAGTAATCTGAAAATCTGGGGCTTTGGGTCCACTACTTATACCCCTTTCTGCCTTTGAAGTAGGCAGACTTCAAAGTAAAGTATATGTTGTTCACAAGATCCTGCCTTGCCCAGGCCTGGCTCCAGACTCACACCAGGGGGTTGGAAAATGCATTGTGTGAGGGTAGGCACAGCCCATTGAGGTGTTAGTGTCATCTCCTCCCTCCCCTCTAGCCCAGATGACCCATCGGGATAGGCAGGCTACACCCCAGCTCCCTTTGTGTCACTGTCTAGTGGAGATTCACAAACAGCCCAACTGTCAGTCTGACCCAGACAGGGAATACACAAGTAGGCAGAGTCACAGAACAGTTTAAGCAAGAAAATGCACACTTTCTAAAAGTGGTATTTTCAAACTGATAATCTAAAAACCAACTTTATCAAAGGATGTATTTTCAATTTGTGAGTTAGGAGTCCCCAAATTTCATATCTTTATCTGCTCCAGAAGAAAAACTGAGCTTAAAGATATTTAAAGGCAGTTCCCATTTTAATCTATGTGCGAGAGATAGGCCTTGCAACAGTGAAAACTGGATTTGGCAGTATTTCACTGTTAGGACATGTAAAACACATCACTACATGTCCCACCTTTAATATACACTGCACCCTGCCCATGGGTCTACCTAGGGCCTACCTCAGAGGTGCCTTGCATATATAAAAAGGGAAAGTTTGGGCTTGGCAGGTGGGTACACTTGCCAGGTTGAATTGGCAGGTTAAGACTGAACACACATACACTGCAGCGGCAGGTCTGAGCCATGTTTACAGGGCTACTCGTGTGGGTGGCACAATCAGTCCTGCAGCCCCACTAGTAGCATTTGATTTACAGGCCCTGGGCACCTCTAGTGCACTTTATTAGGGGCTTACTAGTAAATCAAATATGACAATCATAGAAAAGCCAATTACACATACATTTTACACAGGGAGTACTTGCACTTTAGCACTGATCAGCAGTGGTAAAGTGCCCAGAGTAACAAACACCAGCAAAAGCAGAGTCCAGCAAACAGTCAAAGCATGGAAAGCAGAGGCAAAAAAAGACAGGGGAGACCACACCAAGGATGCCAGGTCTCACAAATGCTAGTGGGCCTACAGCACTCATTGGGCCACCCACTTAAGTAGCATTTTAAAATATTTCTCAAGTCTAACAATACCACCTGCAGTGCAGTTTTAAATCTGCCATTTTGACCTGGCAAATAACATTTTTCCAGGCCTAAACCTTCCTTTTAATTCATAAATGTCACCCCAAGGGTAGGCCCTAAGAGCCCATAGAGCAGAGTGCATTTTATTTAAAAAGTAGGACATGTGGTTGTAAGTTTTTTATGTCCTGGTAGTGAACACTTCTTTTTGGGCATAGCTTTTTCTGCAGGGTCATCCCCAAACGTTTTGCCTTTTTCCTCAACTTTTTTGCTGAATTTATTTTTGATTGTAATGTGCACTTTACCAGTGCTAACCAGTGCCGAAGTGCTTGTGCTGTCCCCTTAGAACATGGTAACATTGACATACACCAAATTGGCATATTTCATTTTCATTTAAGTCCCTGGTAAAGTGCACTACATGTGCCCAGGGCCTGTAAATTAAATGCTGCTATTGCAGCACTGATTGTGCCACCTACTTAGGTTGCCCTTTAAAGATGTGTCAGGCCTGCCACTACAGAGCTTGCATGTGCAATTGTAAACTGCCATTTCAACAGGGTACAACAAACCTTTTGAAACACAAAAGGACGATGGATGGAGTGCTGAAACTTTTCACACACTTACCCCCACTCACAGATATCGGTTAAAGCCATAATTCTTTGCTCACCATACCACCCCAGTTTGGATCCAGCCACATGCAAATCAGTCCTGACCCTGCTCCCCATGGGAACAGCCCAACCCAAACTGGAAACAGGCATTGTGGGGCCAGTTTTGGGGTATTACCCCTCATCAACCAGGCTAGCCTTAGTCCAGTGGCACAGTGAGCCAGGGACCCCCCATTTAAGCATACCTTGGCCACTTAAGGCGATATTAGCAACAAAAAAGGATGATTGACAGAGTGCTGAAACTCTTAAAACACTCATCCCCAGTCAGAGAGCAGGGTTAAATCCATTGTTCTTTTGCTCACCACATCTCCCAATTTTGGACCACGACCCTATTCAAATCTTTTGCCAGGCCCAAACCTTCCTTTTTAATACATATGTCACCCTTAGGGTAGCCCTGAACAGCCCAGAGGGCAGGATGCAATGCATTAAATAGTAGGACACGTATCTTTTAGTTTTACATGAGTGAAAAACTCTTAAATTCATATTTTACTACTGCAAGGCCTATCATTCTCACAGGATAACATTGGAGTTACCTTGTTAAATTTTCTAAGCATCATTTCCATATGGGGAGATATAACCCCCCACCAACCCTTCATGTTTGGTGTCTCTGGAATCACAATTTAAAATCCTAACTTATGATGAAGCTGCATTTTAAACTGCAATTTTGAAAAGGCCATTTTTTTGAAATTTGGCATTGTCTTGCCTTAGCCATTTGATACATGCTGGGTGTAGTTGGCAGCTGGGCTTTGTGTATTCCTCCTAGACAGCCACACACAATGGGAGCAAGATGTGACTTGATGAGCCATCCTGGGCAGGGTGGGAAGTAGGAGCTGGACACAGTATCACTTACACCTGAATAGACTGTGTACTGTCTCCAAAGGTCTCCATACCCCCTGTAGTTAGTCTTGAGCCAGAGCAGGGAGGGCAGGAGACCTGTGCACTTCAAATGCATGCTTTGAAGTCTCCCTCACATTAAAGACACCACTGGATTTAAGAACTGAACCTCTGACGCCACCACTTCAGTATACTTCTGGACCTGTGGATACTATGCCGAGAAGAAGGACTGCTGTGCTGCTGAAGGACTGCTACCCTGCTGGACTCCTGCTGTACCGACCCATTGCCTGCTGCCCTCTTGCCTGGAAGTGAGAAGTACTGGACCGGCATCTTTCCAACCCAGAACCCAGAGTGACTCCAAGGGCAAGCTGGCTGGACTCATGAACTGAAGTCTCAGGGACCCAAAAGACTGCCAATCACCCTGCTTCTGCACCTGGACTCTGCCATCTGTGCATCTACCCTGCCAAGTTGTGCCACCCCAGTCCTAGGGCCTTGGAAGTTGGTCTAAGGTGCTTCTGAGCGAAATCGACATATCTCTTCTGCTGAGCTGCGCATTCCCAAGCAGAACCAATGCATGTCCTCAGCTGAGCAGCGCATCCTCAGCAGAACCAGTGCATTGCCGCTGCAGCATGGAGTAGACCCAGCAGAGAAGACCTGTACTACCACTGCATCCCACTGGCCTCAGAACCTCCACTGCATGACACTTTCACACAGCAGGTCCTTGCATCACTCATCGACAGCAGCCTTGGCGACGATACCAATGCTCTGTCAAAGGAATTCAAAGGGACTACCTGAACCCTCAGAGGACTGCTCTGCTGCTTGAGGTCTACCTTCTTCCCTGAATGATGGCCAGTTGCTACTGGTGGACTGCTCTGCTGCTGGAGCCCACCTTGCTCCCGAGAGGAATGCCCTGCTGTTAGAGGCTAGCCTTGCTGATTTACTCTAGGACTACCAGAGTGACTCCAAGAGCTAGTTGGCTGGCCTCCTGTGTGAGCTACAGGGACATAACAAACTCCAGAAACTTTGAACCCCGTACCTGGCGGCTGCTAGAGTGTGTCCTAACACCTCCAAGCAGTGCTCCCAAGGTCCACAACCCTTCGGTTTGGTGTTACATGTGCTACTCATGCCGAAACCTGAATGTTTGCCCCCATTTGCCTGAAGAACCAACAAAAGACAGATGTGCCTGACAGCCGATCCGCTTAAGGTGCATTGCTAGTCAGGGGTAGCTCCCACTACATTCTTCTCCACAGCAACAAATCCCATTCAGCCGGACCTCCAAGCTGTGGTTTCCGGCCTTGTGGAGCCATCTTTGGCTATTATTGCAGCTTTGTCCCGCTGGAGAATTTCACCTTCCAAAATGTCATCCAACATCTTTACAGGCTCAACGGTGACAGGCTCCCATCCATAACAATGACCTCTTCAGTCTGGAAATCCCGGTTCCCCCGCTTGGAGATTTTACCTGCCATTGTCAATAGCGTCACCAAAACCTCATCCAAAGCTCCCCAGTGACAAAGGCTCCATGTTGAACTCCTTGCCCTGCTGAACTCCACCTTCTCTAGGACTTCTCTTAAAAATGTCCTTTAAGTCAGAAGCTAAGCTGTGATCAGGCCCAATCCACCTCATGTATTTTACCTGCATCCCATCATGGTCAGCCCTAACGTTTGATTTTGCTCCAGTCTCAATCAAACAAATAAGCTTGGCTGCCGCTTTGATTGTTTACATGCTATTTTGCAGTAAACAATTAATAACTTCATAACTTTTATTCTGCTGACTGGATTTTATTAATTTTGGTGGCATTTTCATTATTACAGTTTTCCCTGTTTGTCTAAATTGATTTGAGATTTTTCTTGTGTTGTGTTTTCACTTCATTATTGCTGCATACAGCATAAGTTAACCTTGACTGCTTTGTGCAAAGTACCAGAAAGTGGAGCACAGGTTAGTTTACTGATTTTTGTGGTTTACCTTGGCAAGGATTGTTGTTGTTTACTAAGTCAATTTCTTATTAACTCAATTTCTTTCAGCAGGCCCTCTACAAGGACCATTCAGAAAACCAGATGTATTATTGGGTGGTGTGAGTCTAGTCTCAGCTTGGTGGTGGCCAGACAGCCAGTAAGTGGGTCAGTGTAATTGGGTTTCATAGTAGTAAGCTAGGAAGTCTGGTTTGCCTAGACCACCTCGATAGTGGAAAGTCTCAGTCTGACCATGCAATCCTCCGGCTTCTTAGACCCCCATAACACTACAATTAGTGGGGCATTGAGGTCCTTAAACATGCTAACCAGAATAATGACTGAGAGATTCCCGGAGTGGTGAAGGAAATGCCATAGCACCATTATCTTAGAGATAGTATCCATCCAATAATTGAAAAAGGTAGATCATTTTAGAATGCATTCTGGGTAGGAAGTGCATGTATAGTGTCACTGAGGTTGCCCTCCAGTAGATATTTTTGTGAGTGGAATATTTTAAAACCCTGATACTGAAATGAATCTGATACCCACTTAATGATGTGTGCCCCAAATTTAAGCTGGAAGGGTGGATTCTGACACAGTGAAATATGAACGTTTTGGTGGGATTAACTTTAAGGCTGGATGAGAACATGAAATTCATATAGGGTAGAAGATATAGGTCAAGGTCCAGACCGACCGGATGATTGGTGGAACAGCATCATGTCATCTGCATATAAATAAACCACATGCATTTCATCCCTCAGAGGTATACCCCACATTCCTCCCACTGCTCGTAGCTGAATTGCCAAGAGTTCCAGGACCACTACGAAGAAGAGCAAGGACAGAGGTCCCCCCTTTTCTAGTCCTTCTGGCAATAGCATAACTGCCAATGACATGCTAACTCATTTTGACCCTGGTTAGAGGACAGGTCATATAGTCATTTAACAATTTCAGCCGTTTGGGGACAAACCCAAACCTTTCAAGAACCACAAACAGATATTCTCAACTCAGCGTATTGAATGCCTATTTGAGGTCAATAAAAATACATGCTGCATCAGGCCAGGTGCATTCCTCCGGTTCCATCACATGGTACAAGTTTATTTAGAGAGGTCTTACATCAGGAAACAAACACATTTTGATCCAGGTAAATTAGGGTAGGGAGATAGATTAGGAACCATGAAAATAATGTGAGGTAGCATTGAGTAGGTCTCCTTAAATGTGACATCCTCCATCAATAATACCTGTAAACCCTGCATGAGGAGAGGAGTGGGCTGCTGCCACAGGCTTTGCACAAGGAGTATGGTCAGATAATTGCTATGAAGGACTAGGGATTTTAGTGAGTCCAGGCAAAGCAAGCAGTCTAAGCAGACTGGAGGGCATGGGAAGGAGAATAGAAATTATGCTGTAGCAAATGGGTTTTGGACAAGCTAGGCATCAATCAGCCCCCAATGGTGGGGCCACTCAGAAAGTGCTGCAGAGTTTTGCATTGCAGATGTGCCTGGAAGAGTTGGGTGCAAGTAATATAGCATATTAAACTCACCTTCCAGACATCAGTAAAGGTCTGCCCTGGGTAGCAGCTGTGTAGAGAGAGAGTATCAAGACTGGTCAGTATTAGGACCGTGCAGTGAGCCCAACAGAGTAAATTTGCTATTAGCACTCTGAACTGAAGCCTAGTCCCTCAGCAATGGAAACAAGCAGTAGTTAAGCAGTTGCTAGACTCTTTATATCTGGGGGACTATAGACCTTTCTCCCTACTAATAGGAGTGTCCAATCTCCTGGAGAAGCACCTGAGCCAAAATCTGTCCCTTTTCCTGACAAAGTTCTTCACCTTGCCAAACCTGGGTTCAGACCTCAGCATAGTACTGAAATGGCACTTCTGGCCGTGGTAGAAGAACGTTGGTGACTTTAAGACCAAGGATGTTCTTCAGCAGCCATCCTTCTGGACCTCAATGACACATTTGATATGGTGGACCATGCAACACTCATTCAGAGAATCATAGACATGGGTATAAAAGACCACACATTTAAATGATTGTCAATTTTTCTTGAGGGCGGAACTTTCGAAGTGGTAGACCACATGTGTTACTCTACATCTTTCCTTTGAAATGTGGAGTACCCCAGGGCTCTACTTTGAGTCCTAGCCTCTTCAACATTTACTTGCAACCCCTAGCAGAGATGGTACAAACTTTTGGGTTGACTATATTTTTGTATGCAGACGACCCCAATTAGTCGTTGCTATCTCCCCGGAACATGGTTTCAACTGTCAACAACTTGTCCTTTGCTTAAAGGAGGGGGCTGCCTTGATGGCCAGCTTCTGTCTCAAGCTCAACTGGGACAAGACTGAGCTCATACTCCTAGGTAACAATTTGTCCATTCTGGTGCTATTTTCCTAGTTGGATTGCCTAGGGGATATACAGTGGCCCAAAAAACCCTTAAAAAACCTGGGCATCAGGCTGGATAACTCACTTAACTATGGAGCCTTAGTTCAACAGACTGGCAACAAACTGTTGTGGAATACTAAGGGGCAGATTTATGGAAAGTGGTGCTGCACCTAGTGCAGCACCACTTTCCCTTCGCCTCTTAGCACTCCCCCACCGCCACTATGTGGACGTCGTATTTAAAATACGGCGCACCATGGCGCAGAGGAGGGGGCAATAGCATAATTTTTGATGTACTATGCAGGAGTAACACCAAAATGTTGGCGCTACTCCTGCAGAGTCATAGGGCCCCATTCTAAAGAATGGAAGCCCCCTTTTAACGCCTGCTCTTGAGAGAAAAGAAATTTCCTTGTGCCATTTTTCTGGCTCACCTAATGGGGGAACGTCCCCTATGCATACATTATGCCTGGCGCAGGCATATTTTAGTGCAAGGGGTTACAGAGTGGCGCAATGCATGCATTACGCCACCCTGTAAATGAGGCGCAGGGATGTCAGCATTGTTGGGCCACATTAACGTCAAAAACAATTATGTTAATGTGGCGCAAGGTGATGCTAGAGCATTATAAATATGCCCCTAAGATTACTGAGGAAAGTGCTAAATATTTAATCCTTCCTCTCCCAAAGGCTCATTCTACAGGCTTTGGTAATCGATAAGTTTGGTTTACAGAAATTCTCCATATTTTTGTTCCCCCACCTGTGAAAAAAAGGTTACTGGTTATTCAAAATGCAGCAGCCACCTTCTTATTAATATCCCAAGGCACCAGTAAGCAAGAAGGTCACTGGCTAATCTTCAGTGGCTCCTGACTGAGCAGTGGGGACAGTTTAAAGTTCTCCACTATGTGCGCTTGTTGAATCATATAGCCCTGGAAGGATCTTGAGATCAGAAAATGCACTTCTCGCTACCGCACCAAAAATCCACAGAGGGAGGCCGTTTGTTTAAGTATCTGGCCTCTAAGCTGTGGAATTCTTTGCCAATTCGATTGCGTCAAATTGTCTCAGAACCCATCTTTAGGAAATCCTTTAAGACCTGGCTGTTCGTCAATTAGTTGCCCCCTCAGATCCCGTTGTGTGTTCAGTATGAAGTTATGCTGGTTGGTGTAAGTGCTTGGAAACCTTGGGGGTAGCCATGCACACTACAAATACCCTAAGTTAGATTAGTAAAAGAAACAGCAGATGGTGGTAATAAGGAGGCACAGCAACAGGGATGGCCCAACGTCTAAGCAGCTCGCTGTATCATGTGAGCCTGAGTTTCCATGTCCACAAACAAAAATCATATGCCAGATCTGGGTGACCATCAGGAGCAGGGATGAACTTTACAGCATTAATTAAGCATAAAGGGAAATTCAAGCCACATCTTCATTCCAAGTGGCTACTATGGTCAAAGTGCAACTGGTATCAAACTTTAATAGAGGGGGGTGCTTGGGGGTGTTCAGGGCAAGTGGAACCACCTAAACCCCCTGAGGCCGTGCAGCGTTATTGAGGGTTCCTTTTCATAGGTACAGGGTGTAGTCAGTTTAGAACAGCTCGTCAACAGTCTGCTGATTGTTCAGAGAGATAATAGTTGAACTGGTATTAGAGTCGGTGCCCTTGATTCCTCCTCCAAGGGTGGAGTAGAGTCTGTACCCTCCGTTTCCTCCTCGACAGTAAAGTGTGCGCTGAGTCCCATGCTGAGCGCAGTCTGGCCGCCACTCAATGGCAGCTCTGCAGCCCTCCATGCCTGAGCCTGCGTAGAGGGGCCCTCTGCAGTTCCACGGTGCCAGGAATTCAACCACTGACCATAGCCAGTGATGCCGCCGCCCAGCGCCACCACTCTCCGGGCTGAAGAGAAGATTTGGGCCGGATAACTTTCATCCACCCAGGCCAAGGCCTCCTCGGGATCAGCGTTTGCTCATGTTAGAGCTGATCGCGTTGTAAACTCCTAATCCGACTTTTCACCTATCGGGCATTTATGTACATAACCAGAAAAAGTGAAATTAACTTTGTAAAGCACTCGACTTCTGCTAAGCGAGATCGCGCTCGTAAATTAGAGAAAAAGAAATCCACGAGCCCGATGGAAAACAGCGAGCCTTGCATGTTTTCTGTACTTGGTCGCGGCGCTCGAGCAGGGCTAGCCACCGGAAAATGAATGAGCCACTTCGACTAATGAAAGCAAGTGGATTTTATTAGGCAAGCCCACAAACCAATAAAAAACACTGACGTGAAGTTGACAGGGCTCCGAGCCCTTTTCTAAATACAAAAGCGTCTTGCTGCGATACGCATGCGCGAGCGCATGCAACGCAGGCTCGACCCTAAAAAGGCATGCCATCATATATTATCTTCAGGCGGGCTGGGAAGAGGGACATATATTTTATAGACACCTCTCTCAGCCTCTTTTTAACAGCCAGGAAAGATTCCCAGCACTTTTCAACTGTCAGCATGAAGTCCGGGAAAATCGAGATCATGGAGTCACTTACAGTGATAGAACTTTTGTCTCCAGCCTTCTGAAGTATAAGGTCGTGATCACAATAATTCAATAATTTAGCAATGATTAGTCTCTGCGAGGTGGGGCCCAGGATCGACCTTCTTGCAGGAACTCAGTGGGCACGCTCCATTACATGAATGGCAGAGAGGCCCTGAGGGGCTATTTCGGATTGCAGCCATTGTTCTATATATACGGTGGCACTGGGCCCTGCTGTGTTCACTGGAATGCAAATGATTTCGATATTGTTGCACTGAGAGCGGCCCACAATGTCTTGACCACAACCCTCTGAAAACCTAATTATGTCTGTATGTTACATTATGTGTTTGGCTGCTTCAGCATACGGTAGGGTAGTTTATTTAAGGCTTGTTAATCGATCGCCGCTTTTTCTTTCATTTTGCATTGATCATTCCAAACGCGGCTACGGTTTATGCAGATTGGATATATTTTTGGCTCCATCATGGTTCAGGAGTCATTCATTTCCGCAAGTATTTGATTCCATTTATTTGAAGATAAGATGGAGGTTTTTTGTTGAGAGTCTGGCTGCGATTCGCAGTGCATCTTCTGGAAAGGACCCATGCGCGATATGAGATACAGATGACATTTTCTTGGCATATCTGAGACGTCGCATTAGATAGCAACCTATTAGAAATGGAGAAAGGGCCAATCAGCTGGAGGGCTATGCAGCATCAGTGGGGTCTCCAGAGGACAGCCTGCATAAGCATTAGGGCAGGACTGAGAAGGGTCAATCTTGTGCAGAGACAGTGACCCCCAAAGGAGATAAAACTCCTTCAACAGCAAAACATTTCCAGCCATCCAGATAGTCAGAAGGGAGGGTAGTAAAGTCAGTAGGGAGGAACCTTACATGGTCGTAAAAATATGCATTGACAGCCAGTGTCCCCTAGATTGTAGCACGAATAGATCAAGACACCCTGGCTCAGTATCAATCAGATCTCTACTTGAAGGATGCACTGCTCTTCTCCCCACGGCATCGCTGTGCAGTAACAGAGAAGCCCCCAGGCCAATGAGACAGCCAGAAACAAGACCTAAACTCTCCAGTGAAGTGGGCAACATCCAGGTCCAAACCAGGGGAATCCAACCACCCAGACCTGCCAAATGATATCTCAGGCCAAACAAGGGTGGCCATGCCCCCACACCGCTTTATTTCTATGTAATGCCAGAACTTGTTTGAAAGCCCTACCATGCCCTTAGGTTTTTAGGTAATAAGGAAGAAAATACTAACATTATTAACTCCTCACTCTGGGTGGGTTCTTCGTGAATGTGTTAAAGCTGATTTTATTAATGATTATTCATGTATTTTGAGTGTTGAATTTGCGTAGAAACTGTATTAACTTAGAGAAAAATAATGCACTCATTTGAAGGTGAGCCTACCCGAGTGGCCGTCAATGTTCACAAAGTGTACTTATTAATGGCTTATTAATATGAAATGTTGAGCTTATGTTTGATTCATGTAGTAGTATGTCATATTAAGAGTTATGCATTATGTACTAGCTTTATTAATCGTAGGCCTTAACTTAGCGAGGTCTTGGCCTAGTTGCACGGCCTCATGTGAAGCTGCATTTTCTTAGGCCACTTATAAAATGGGTGCTTAGAGAGTTAGATAGTGATTTTCCACTGTACTGACCATGTGCTCTTAGCTGAAGTTCTTTCTCATGAGAAACTGCTTGCTAGAAGATGCTGAACTTGCTAGTGAAACAATGTTTAATGTAATGTGTGTAGGACTGTCCTTCCCAGGAGAAGACAATGGATGCACTAGCTGGAGTATAAGCTGCAACAATAGTGATACCTAATGAGCCGAATGACCAGAGCGGGAGAAGAGGATCCAACCAGTGACATGTGAACCACGTAGTAGTAAAATTGTAGATTTGAGGGTTTAGTTTCATTGGACTAAGGGGTCACCGCGCGCCCGGCGGGAGCCGCCAAAATACCGTACCGCAGTCGGAAGACCGCAGCGGGTATTTTGAGTTTTCCCCTGGGCTGGCGGGCGGCCTTCAAAAGGCCGCCCGCCAGCCCAGGGGAAAACGACCTTCCCACCATGAAGCCGGCTCGTAATCGAGCCGGCGGAGTGGGAAGGTGCGACGGGTGCTACTGCACCCGTCGCGTATTTCACTGTCTGCTATGCAGACAGTGAAATACAAGCGGGGCCCTCTTACGGGGGCCCCTGCAGTGCCCATGCCATTGGCATGGGCACTGCAGGGGCCCCCAGGGGCCCCGCGACACCCCCTACCGCCATCCTGTTCCTGTCGGGCGAACCGCCAGGAACAGGATGGCGGTAGGGGGTGTCAGAATCCCGAAGGCGGCGCAGCATGCTGCGCCGCCTTGGAGGATTCTGACGGGCAGCGGAAAACCGGCGGGAGACCGCCGGTTTTCCTGCACTGACCGCGGCCAAAGCGCCGCGGTCAGAATGCCCTAAGGGGCACCGCCAGGCTGTTGGCGGTGCTCCCGTGGTCGGTGGCCCTGGCGGCCACCGGCCGCCAGGGTCAGAATGACCCCCTAAGTGTGAACATGCGATCCCCTGACCAATTTGGATGTGGGAAGTAGTTTTAGGAAATATAACTTAGCCAGACTGCACAGAGAGGAGAGAGACATTCTGCCACTATTTTCCTGGCCTTCTTGAGAAGAGACGTGCTTAACTTGACTGCTTAGAGAGACTTTGCTTATTCTAAACTTTGATGCTGAATCCTCATGTATTGCTGACTGAACTGATGTCCTATTGACAAAGACTGTCACAACATGCTGAACCATATTGAGGTTAGGTACACTGACAATGAACTGACTGATTATAATGCCTATTTGCTTTTGTTTTTTTAGGTACCAACTGCTATTTTGATAGAGCCATACAGTAGTTAGATGTTTTTCCAAATTTATGTGACTACATTGTTTTGCAAGAAGTCCAAACATGCTATTATAATCTGGGGTTAGTTACTCTTCTCAGTAAAGAAGTTTGCTACATGTATTAACAGTTGATGTCTTTTCCTAGCTGGAATCTAAATGCATGTTGTTAGAAATGGGGTTTTTGGTTGGAATTTAGGTTACCCCCTGTCCAAGCAAGGACACTCACTCTAGTCAGGGTAAGTCACACACAATCCAAACTATCCTGTGCCCACCCTCTGGTAGCTTGGCACTGAGCAGTCAGGCTTAACGTAGAAGGCAATGTGTAAAGTATTTGTGCAATAAATCATACAATAACACAATATAGCACCACAAAAATGCACCACACAGTGTTTAGAAAAATATATAATATTTATCTGGATATTTGCAGGTCAAAACGATCAAAGATGCAATAAGTAAATGTAGAGGTATCACTGAAAAGTGATATAAAGGGGGTCATTCTGACCCCGGCGGTCTTAGACCGCCGGGGCCAGGGTCGGCGGGAGCACCGCCGACAGACCGGCGGTGCCCCGCAGGGCATTCTGACCGCGGCGGTAAAGCCGCGGTCAGACCGGCAACACTGGCGGTCTCCCGCCAGTGTACCGCCGCCCCTTTGAATCCTCCAAGGCGGCGCAGCTCGCTGCGCCGCCGAGGGGATTCCGACCCCCCCTACCGCCATCCAGTTCCCGGCGGTCCGCCCGCCGGGAACCGGATGGCGGTAGCGGGGGGTCGCGGGGCCCCTGGGGGCCCCTGCAGTGCCCATGCCACTGGCATGGGCACTGCAGGGGCCCCCGTAAGAGGGCCCCTACGAGTATTTCACTGTCTGCTTGGCAGACAGTGAAATACGCGACGGGTGCAACAGCACCCGTCGCACCTTCCCACTCCGCCGGCTCGATTACGAGCCGGCTTCATCGTGGGAAGGACGGTTTCCCCTGGGCTGGCGGGCGGCCTTTTGGAGGCCGCCCGCCAGCCCAGGGGAAACCTCAAAATACCCACCGCGGTCTTCCGACCGCGGTACGGTATTTTGGCGGCTCCCGCCGGGCGCGCGGTCACCGCGCGCCCGGCGGGAGTCAGAATGACCCCCAAAGTGTCTTAAGTCTTTTTAAAGCAAACAAAGTCTATTTTAAGCACAAAGTACCTGGTTCGTGTGAAAAATCTCCACAATGGGCCACAGAGGAGGAGAAGCGTGGAAACAAAGGGAGGTGTGTGTCTATTTCTTGGGCCGCACACAGTGATGTGTTGTTTAGTTTCCATGCAGGGATGGCTGTGTGTCGATTTCTGGCGCTCAGTCGTGGATCTTCTTCGGGTTGCAGGGTTTTCAGACACCCCGGGGTCTGTGCGTGGAATCCTGGGCTCGTGGAGCGAAGTCACAAGCGCTGCGTCGTTCCGGTTTTGGTGTGTGGTGAATTTCTCATTGCAGGGCAGGCTGTGTGTCGGTTTTAGCAAGCTGTGGGTCGAATTTTCACCACACAAGGAATCCAGTTGCAAGAGAGAAGTCTTTTTGGTCCTGAGACTTAAGGGAACAGGAGGCAAGCTCTATCCAAGCCCTTGGAGAGCACTTCTTCACCGCAGCCAGGGAGCAGCATGGCAGCAGGGCAACAGCAGTCCTTCACAGTCAGGTTAGTCCTTTGGGCAGTCAGGCAGTTCCTATTGGCAGGATGGAGGTTCTGGTTACAAGTTTCTTCTCCAGGAAGTGTCTGAGTTGGAAGGGGCAGAAGCCCTGTTTATATACCCAAATGTGCCTTTGAAGTGAGGGAGACTTCAAAGAGTGTCTTAGAAGTGCACCAGGTCCCCTTTCAGTTCAATCCTGTCTGCCAGGGTCCCAGAAGGGGTGTGGCAGTCCTTTGTGTGAGAGCAGGCCCTCCACCCTCCAAGCCCAGGAAGACCCATTCAAAATGCAGATGTATGCAAGTGAGGCTGAGTATCCTGTGTTTGGGGTGTGTCTGAGTGAATGCACAAGGAGCTGTCACCTAAACCGAGCCAGACTTGGATTGTAAGGCACAGAAAGGTTTAAGTGCAGAGAAATGTTCACTTTCTAAAAGTGACATTTCTAAAATAGTAATATTAAACCCAACTTCACCAGTCAGCAGGATTTTGTATCACCATTCTGGCCATACTAAATATGACCTTCCTACTTCATTCAGATCAGCAGCTACCACTCAAACAATGTATGAAGGCAGCCCAAATGTTAGCCTATGAAGGGAGCAGGCCTCACAGTAGTGTAAAAACGAATTTAGGGGTTTTACACTACCAGGACATGTAAACTACACAGGTACATATCCTGCCTTTTGCCTACACAGCACCCTGCCCTATGGGTTACCTAGGGCATACCTTAGGGGTGTCTTATATGTGGAAAAAGGGGAGTTTTAGGCTTGGTAAGTACTTTTAAATGCCAAGTCGAATTGGCATTGAAACTGCACACACAGGCCTTGCAATGGCAGGCCTGAGACAAGGTTAAGGGGCTACTTAAGTGGGTGGCACAACCAGTGCTGCAATCCCACTAGTAGCATTTAATCTACAGGCCCTGGGCACATATAGTGCCTTCTATTAGGGACTTAGAAGTAAATTAAATAGTCCAATTGGGTATGATCCAATGTTACCATGTTTAAAGGGAGAAAGCATATGCACTTTAGCACTGGTTAGCCGTGGTAAAGTGCACAGAGTCTAAAAACCAGCAAAAACAGTGTCCAAAAAGTGGAGGGAGGCAGGCAAAAAGTTAGGGGTGACCACCCTAAGGCTGCCAGGTCTAACACATGTTATATCGTTAGCACAGTTATTTTTGCTATTAATTTGTACTATAACCTTAGAAGGTGTGGTAGCTCATGCTATCATCAGATTGCGATTTGTACGCCGCTTCGTTTAGCCAATATTGTTCTTGTATGTTTATCATTTGATTTTGGGACTAAGGGCCAGATGTAGCAAAGTCCCAAATTGCGACTTGCAATTTGCGAGTCCCTGCGACTCGCAAATTGCAAGTCGCAATTTGGGATGCAGAAAGGTGTCTCAGACACCTTCTGCTACTCGCAATGGGGTCGCAAAGACCCATCTCATTAATATTATTGAGGTGGGTTGCAATTTGCGACCCCATTGTGAGTATGGGCACTCACCGGGACAGTGGCCTCCTAGAGACAGCAGACCACTATGTCCGTGACTGCTTTTAAATAAAGCAGTTTTTTTTTTTCAAAGTGCAAACCGTTTTCCTTAAAGGAAAACGAGGTGCACTGTGAAAAAAAAACCGAAACCTTTAGTTTCGGTATTTTTCAGGGCAGGTAGTGGTCCATTGGACCACTGCCTGCCCTGAAAAATAATTTTTATGGCCAGACACAAAGCGGAAGGGGTCCCATGGAGACCCCTTCCCGTTTGCGCCTGGTTACCATCCACTTCAAGTGGATGGTAACTGCGCCTTCATTTGCGACCGCAATCGCGGTCGCAAATGAATATACATAGCATTGCGAGTCGCTAATAGGAAGGGAGCACCCCTTCCTATTAGCGAGTCGGAAATGCATTTTGCGAGTCAGGTCCGACTCGCAAAATGCATTTCTGCATTCCGGTGAGGCTTTTGCGACTCGCAAACGGCGTTTTTCACCGTTTGCGAGTCGCAAACATTTGCTACATCTGGCCCTAAGTTACATGAAATTAGCATTGTTAATATAGGGAAATAAACATTCTAACGTTTACATAAATGTGTCTTCATTCATGGCCGAGAGTTCATGGTGTGTGGAAATTATTGACTACTATTGATCATTGTTATTATTAATTGTTAATGTTATGGATCTGTATTGGTATGGGATATATGGTGGGAAAAACTCGAAGCACAGTCAAAAGGTCCATCAGCCTAGTCGCATCTCCCTTGTAAGTTTACCTAATAAGGTCTTACGCGCTAACAAATGCCAGCCATCTTCTGCTAGAATGATATTGGAGCATCTGATAAATGCAACCAGAATATTACTTTAATTGTGTGTGGAAAGTATTTTAATTTTATAAAACCTCTTGAAGAGTCTGGCGCGCTATTGTCACTTTTGCTGCACTGTCCAAATGCACCGTTGCCCAAATCCCATTCCGCAGAGGTATCTGTAGTTTGCAGGGCATGTTTTTTGGATAGTATGCCTACTTTTTTCTTTTTAAAGTAAGTCTTGGAGTCTGACACTTTGGTGGTCATTCTGACCTCGGCGGTAAAAGGCGCCTACCGCCGGTCAGAAATCCTCCATAATCCCGCCGCGGTCGTGGAAACCCGCCACGGTCATTCTGACCCGCAGAAGGCAAACCTCCGAAAATCCGACCGCCACAACAGACCGCCAGACCAGCGGTCGGCGGAAAGGTGGAGGTGACCAAACCTCCACCGCCACGCCAACAGAAATACGCCCATCCCATTACGACCCACGAATCCACGCGGCGGTCATTCAAACGCGGTATTCCATTGGCGGGACACACCGGCGCGGTCAGAATACACACCAACGAACAAAACTCACCCACATTGGACGATTTGAATCCCACACACCTGATACACATACACACACCACTCCCACACACACAATACAATATAAAACACCCACCCACATCACCCACAAACCCCTACGCTTACAAAATCGTAAAGAAGGCAAGAGCGAGACACCAGCATCCAAAACATAACAGCCACAGCCACTCAACACCATCACCCACACACTATCCACACACAAAACAACACACACCACCACACTCAACTCACTTAAATACACATACTCCACCCCACACATCATACACACCACCCCATGGCACCCCAAAGACAACCCCGCTTCACAGACGAAGAACTCAGGGTTATGGTGGAGGAAATCGTTCGTGTAGAGCCCCAGCTGTTCGGCACACAGATACAATACACCAGCATTGCCCGGAGGACGGAGCTATGGCAGAGGATTGTCGACAGGGTGAACGCAGTGGGACAGCACCCCAGAAATCGGGAAGACATCAGGAAGCGATGGAACGACCTACGGGGGAAGGTGCGTTCCATGGTATCCAGGCACAACATCGCCGTGCAGAAGACTGGCGGAGGACCCCCACCTCAACCCCCACAATTCACATCATGGGAGGAGGAAGTCTTGAACATCCTGCATCCTGACGGCCTCGCAGGAGTCGGCGGAGGAATGGATACTGGTAAGTTGAAGCTTCAATACTGCTTCCCCCCCACCTGCATGCCAAATCAGACCCCTACCCTCACCCCCATCCTCGAACCCCATCCTCACCCCCACCCTCACCCCCACCACCATCCTCACCCCCACCACCATCCTCACCCCCAACACCATCCTCACCCCCACCCCCACCACACCTATTCCCCGCCAATGTCTCACCATCACAACCCACTCATCCCAAAACCTAGGCCTGCATGCGTCCACTAAGCATGGACACCCATCACCAAAGCATGCCCAATGCATATACACATCCCCCCCACAAGCCACCCTCACCAAAGCCCCCACACACGAATGCCAGCACTTGGGGACACGAGAACCCACAGATACACCCATATGCGACACATTGAAACTATAACCATACCTCTATACCCCTGCAGGACCCGACCGTCAACACACCGCGGCGGAGGGGCCAGAATTATCCACACCCCCCACCCAAGAGGCCGTCAGCGATGACAGCAGCTCTGTCGATCTGGACACCGATGACCAGCCCGGACCATCGGGGACCTCTGGACAGTCGGTTCCCCTCACACAGGCACAGGCCACTATAGACCCTAACCCCTCTGGGAACACCAGCACAGCTCCCACCCAGCGGGCCCATGCCTCTGTCTCCAGGGCGCGTCAATCTGCGGTGTGTCTACCACTACAGGGCACCCAGGATAACCCACCACCCCAACAACAACAGGGACCTGGGGGCAGAGGTAGTGGGCACACCGGCCAGGGGGCAGAGGCCCAGGGAAACAGGGCAACTCGGCGGGCAGCTGTGCGACAGGGGGGGGAGGAGAGGCCCAGGGAACCCACTCTCCACGAGGTCCTCACCACCATCATGGGAGCATACAACCGCTCCCAGGAGACGATGGCGACGGTACTGGCCCGGTTCCAGGAGATCCAGGTGCTGCAGGAGGAACACTATCGGGGGTACAGGGAGGACATCCGAGCCATCAACACCACCCTGGTTACCATGGTAGGGCTGCTGCAGGACCTCGTAAACAGCAGGGCGGACACTGAACAACACCCAAGGGCCCCTGCCACTAGCCGGGACCAAGAACAGCCATCCACCTCCGCCGGCGCTAGTGGACAGGAGGCCCCCGCACAGCAGCAGCCCACCAGACCCCCACCTCCTGCAGGAGAAGAACCACCCCGCAAGAGGGCCCTGAGATCTCGCAAGACAGAGTAGGATGTCAAGACCCCCGCCAGCAATGGATACCACCTGATGTCATCCCACTGTCCTACATTGTCACCCTGTCCATCCTCGAACTGCCCATGCTCCATCTCTCCACAGGCCTCTGGACAATGCACCTGTGTGACTGTTACTCTGGACTCTGCCATGGACATTCCTTCACCATAGCCCCCACCCACTTGAAACCACCCATCCCATTTTGAGCACTTCAATAAACACCTATTTTGCACCAAAATATCAGGAGTCTGGCTGTGATTTCAATAGATTGTAATTGACATGACAGTGCAAATATGTCCTTGTACATGGTGAAGTCAACAAACAGCTGCCACAAAGCTGTAGTCCATGGGGAAACGAAGCACAGGACTCGTAGTGGGGACCCCAGATCTGAAATAGGGAGGGAAAAGCCAAAACTCAGTCATCATACACTGGGGCAAATAGACAGGCAGCAGAGATGCTGCAGAGTAGTTAACATTTACTGAATTATCTTTGAAATGTTACCTGTGTCCTATTGGAAGCACTGTTCAATGATTCTGTCCCTGTTGTCTGTTTCAGCCCCGTCGTCTTCCTCCTCGTCACTCTCCTCAGGTTCCACCGCTGCCACAACACCACCGTCTCGACCATCCTCCTGCAGGAAAGGCACCTGGCGGCGCAAAGCCAGGTTGTGAAGCATGCAGCAGGCCACGATGATGTGACACACCTTCTTAGGTGAGTACATTAGGGATCCACCGGTCATATGCAGGCAGCGAAACCTGGCCTTTAGGAGGCCAAAGGTGCGTTCGATCACCCTCCTAGTACGCCCATGGGCCTCATTGTACCGTTCCTCTGCCCTGGTCCGGGGATTCCTTACTGGGGTCAGTAGCCACGACAGGTTGGGGTACCCAGAGTCACCCACTAGCCATACACGGTGTCTCTGTAGCTGTTCCATCACGTAAGGGATGCTGCTATTCCTGAGGATGTAGGCGTCATGCACTGACCCTGGGAATTTGGCATTTACATGCGAGATGTACTGGTCAGCCAAACACACCACCTGGATGTTCATTGAATGGTAACTTTTTCTGTTCCTGTACACCTGCTCCCTGTCTCTTGGGGGAACCAAAGCCACATGGGTCCCATCAATGGCACCAATTACGTTGGGAATATGTCCAAGGGCTTAGAAATCACCCTTCACTGTAGCCAGTTCGCCCACCTCAGGGAAAATGATGTAGTTCCTCACGGATTTCATCAGGGCAGACAACACTCTGGATAACACCTTTGAAAACATGGGCTGAGACATCCCAGAAGCAATTCCCACGGTTGTCTGAAATGACCCACTTGCCAAGAAATGGAGTACTGACATGACCTGCACCAGAGGGGGAATCCCTGTGGGTTGGCGGATGGGGGACATCAGGTCGGGCTCCAGCCGGGCACACAGTTCATGGATAGTGGCACGGTTAAGACGGTAGGTCAGGATAATGTGGCGTTCTTCCATTGTCGACAGGTCCACCAGCGGTCGGTACACGGGAGGATTCATCCGTCTCCTTGCCCAACCCAGCGGACGGTGCCTAGGAAGGACAACATGGAGCACACAGTCAGGCAACCCACAGGTACGTACTCACAGCTAGCACAGTATACGATTCTCTATGCAGTGAATGGCGTGTCTGAGTGGCTATGCAAGGCCTAGGCCTGTGTGACGCAGTTGAAATTGAGCCATGTGGGCCCTGGAAATGGCGGCTGCCTGACCTGTGAAGTGTGACAATGGGATGTGAGGTCAATGCGCTGGCGTGGCACACCGCGGCGGGCGGCGGGCGAAGACCGCGGCGCGAAGCCGCATTGGTTAACATTGAAGCCTATGGGTTTCAGGAGCCAATGGCGAAGGGCGCCGGCGGTGGCGGGACACACCGCCGCGGTACGCACCGCCGCGGACGTGACCGCCATTTTCTATCTACTTATCCACTTGCGACTTGAACTTTCACAGGAGAGGACCTATACTGCAAGTGTTGCTGTGACCTCGGTCTGGAAGGGACAATGGCTGCTGCGACTGGGGAAAGGGCCCCTGCCTTCACTGGAGAGGAGTTGGAGAAACTTGTGGATGGGGTCCTCCCCCAGTATGCGCTACTCTACGGTCCTCCAGACCAACAAGTGAGTTTAATTCTATCTGGATTTGGGGCCACTGGCTGGCTTGGGGGCCTGGCGGGGATGGGGGGCATGTTGGGCCTGGCGGGGGGCCTGGCGGGGATGGGGGGCATGTTGGGGCTGGCGGGGAGCCTGGCGGGGGGCCTGGCGGGGATGGGGGGCATGTTGGGCCTGGCGGGGGGCCTGGCGGGGATGGGGGGCATGTTGGGCATGGCGGGGGGCCTGGCGGGGGGCCTGGCGGGGATGGGGGGCATGTTGGGCATGGCGGGGGGCCTGGCGGGGGGCCTGGCGGGGATGGGGGGCATGTTGGGCCTGGAGGGGGGCCTGGCGGGGATGGGGGGCGTTGGGCCACTGGAAAGGAAAATGCTGAGTAACTTGAACGTGGTATTTCTCCCTCCCTGTACGTGTCACATAGGTCCGCGCCCATGAGAAGATCGGGATTTGGCGTGCCATCGCCAAGGAAGTCCGGGCCCTGGGGGTCCACCATCGACGGGGCACCCACTGCCGCAAGAGGTGGGAGGACATCCGCCGCGGGACCAAGAAGACCGCCGAGTCTCTGCTGGGGATGGCCTCCCAACGTAGGCGGGGTGCCTGCCGTCAACTGAGCCCCCTGATGTTCCGGATCCTGGCGGTGGCCTACCCTGATTTGGATGGGCGCGTGAGGGCAGCACAGCAGACACAAGGGGGTGAGTCCAAGCATTATCTACTCTGTTGTTGCGCAGTGGAGGTGTCTGGGTGGGGGAGGAGGGCTGTGGGTCCCCCTAGGCCAGGGCGATATCTGTAGGCTGGGCACCCCCGTAAGCCCCTGTGTCCCCAGCCACCACCCTCAGTAGTGTGTCAGTACAGCCATCCCTGGGCCGTGTCATCCATGGGTGCAGTTGACAACTCTAGGCGTGTAGGGCATGTTCCACGGAATGCGTAGCGGACCCCAAGTGCGCAACTTAGTGCAGGGGGCATCTGTGTCTGTCATGTCCGCTAACTGTACCGGAGATCCATGTAATCAATATCCCTTTATTTCTCTCTCCCCCCCCCTTTTTGTTTGTCTTTCTGTGCTTGTGTGCATCAGCATCATCAGGCGGAGGAGAAGTGGCATCGGGGCAGGAGGGAGCTGCATCTCACATGGCCCAGGAGGGCCATGCCACAGAGTCAGACTGGACCAGTGAGACGGAGGGCGAGGGGAGCTCCACGACGGGGACGACTGGAGCCTGCAGCGACACGGACACGTCCTCGGAAGGGGGCTCCCTTGCGGGGGTGGCACCATCCGTGCCCCCCGCCATTACAGGTACAGCCGCCACCCAGCGCACCATCTCCGCCCTCCCAGCAGCCCCTCCGCGTTCGCCCCGTGCCCGCTCTGCCAGGAAGCCGGGCATCTCCTTCGCCCCAGGCACCTCAGGCCCTGCCCCTGTTACCCCCGCTGCCCTCAGTGAGGAGGTCATTGACCTCCTCCGAACGCTCATTGTTGGGCAGACTACCCTTTTGAATGCCATCCAGGGGGTGGAGAGGGAGGTTCATCGCAGCAATGCGTACCTGGAGGGCATTCATTCGGGTCAGGCTGCCCATCAGCGATCGTTCCAGGCTCTGGCCTCAGCACTGACGGCAGCCATTGTCCCTGTCTCCTGCCTGCCTCTACTAACTCCCTCCTCCCAGTCTCCTGTTCCTCTGCCTGTCCCACCCACACCATCAGACCAGCCTGCACACACCTCAACACCCAAGAGAAGCTCATCCAAACATAAGCACGACAGATCACGCAGACATTCACACACGCAACATTCCGATGCAGACATGCCAACAGTCACTACCACCTCTGTGACCCCCACCTCCTCGTCTCCCTCCTCCCTCCCTGTGACGTCTACACTCACACCTCCATTCACCTCACCATCAGCCAGTGTTTCCATCACCAGCACACCCTCCACTCCAGTCCGCACACGTGCAGTCACCACCCCCACTGCCATTTACACGTCCCCTGTGTCCTCTCCCACTGTGTCTGTCACCCCCTCTTCCACACCACACAAACGCAGCCACCCACCCACCCAACAGCCATCCACCTCACGACAGCCTATCCCTCCTGCACCTGCACCCAAAGACAGCAAACGTGACTCACCTACAACCACATCCTCTCCCTCCACTCCCATTCCCACTGTACCTACCACTCTCCATTGTCCCAAGAAGCTCTTCCTCGCCACTACTAACTTCTTTCCTGACCCTGAGCCCCCCCCTCCTTCTCGTCGGGGTAAGAAGAGCACCTCAGCCACCACCAGCCCTGCAGCCCCCTTGACAAGGGTGCAGGGGTATTGGAGCCCGCCAGCCCGCATGTCTGGATCTTCGCCCAGCAGCAAGGGGACAGCCAGCCCACCCCCTGGGAAGAGGAGCAGAAGGCGGAAGGGGCGCCGCAGGAGCCCGCCTTCTACATCCCCCCCGGACACCACCCAGAGACAGTCACCAGCCACAGCTCCAAAGGGAGGAAAGGGCCACAGGCCGACGACTAAGGAGGGCAAGGGCAGCAAGTTGGAGAGGTCAGGCAGCAGGCCTGCTGCCCAGGAGGAGCCCACAACCCCCATAGCCGCTGCCCCGGGAGGAACCGGCACAGCTGCCCCGGGTGAGCCCACCAGCCCAATAGCCGCTGCCCAGGGAGGACCCAGCCCAGCTGGCCAGGAGGGCCCCACCACCCACAGCCCAGGTGGGCAGTGAAGGAGCACCATCCCCGCTGCCCAGGAGGGCACCACCAGGCATTTAGCAGTTGGCCATAGACCGTCCGCCGTCTCAAGAACCGCTGAACTGGGCCCTTCAAGGCAAGAACCGCTGAACTGGGCCCCGCCGTCTCAAGAACCGCTGAACTGGGCCCTTCAAGGCAAGAACCGCTGAACTGGGCCCTGCCGTCTCAAGAACCGCTGAACTGGGCCCTTCAAGGCAAGAACCGCTGAACTGGGCCCTTCAAGGCAAGAACCGCTGAACTGGGCCCCGCCGTCTCAAGAACCGCTGAACTGGGCCCTTCAAGGCAAGAACCGCTGAACTGGGCCCTTCAAGGCAAGAACCGCTGAACTGGGCCCCGCCGTCTCAAGAACCGCTGAACTGGGCCCTTCAAGGCAAGAACCGCTGAACTGGGCCCTTCAAGGCAAGAACCGCTGAACTGGGCCCCGCCGTCTCAAGAACCGCTGAACTGGGCCCTTCAAGGCAAGAAGCGCTGAACTGGGCCCTTCAAGGCAAGAACCGCTGAACTGGGCCCCGCCGTCTCAAGAACCGCTGAACTGGGCCCTTCAAGGCAAGAACCGCTGAACTGGGCCCTTCAAGGCAAGAACCGCTGAACTGGGCCCCGCCGTCTCAAGAACCGCTGAACTGGGCCCTTCAAGGCAAGAACCGCTGAACTGGGCCCTTCAAGGCAAGAACCGCTGAACTGGGCCCCGCCGTCTCAAGAACCGCTGAACTGGGCCCTTCAAGGCAAGAACCGCTGAACTGGGCCCTTCAAGGCAAGAACCGCTGAACTGGGCCCCGCCGTCTCAAGAACCGCTGAACTGGGCCCTTCAAGGCAAGAACCGCTGGCCCTTTGGCAGACGTGGCAGGGCAGGATCTATCTCGGGCAGGGCTGCAGGATGTCCTCTGGCCAACTTGCCTCCTCCAGTGGCAGTGGGGTCTGTTATGGACTGTTTGGACTGTGGCTTTGCTCTCCCCAGGATGGCCCAGTGGGCAGGCCACCCACTGTATGGACTGTTTGGACTGTGGCTTTGCTCTCCCCAGGATGGCCCAGTGGGCAGGCCACCCACTGTATGGACTGTATGGACTGTGGCTTTGCTCTCCCCAGGATGGCCCAGTGGGCAGGCCACCCACTGTATGGACTGTATGGACTGTGGCTTTGCTCTCCCCAGGATGGCCCAGTGGGCAGGCCACCCACTGTATGGACTGTATGGACTGTGGCTTTGCTCTCCCCAGGATGGCCCAGTGGGCAGGCCACCCACTGTATGGACTGTATGGACTGTGGCTTTGCTCTCCCCAGGATGGCCCAGTGGGCAGGCCACCCACTGTATGGACTGTATGGACTGTGGCTTTGCTCTCCCCAGGATGGCCCAGTGGGCAGGCCACCCACTGTATGGACTGTTTGGACTGTGGCTTTGCTCTCCCCAGGATGGGCCAGTGGTCATGGAGTCCCCTCGTGGATCTGGCGTCGTGTACTCAAGTGGCTGAGGTGCCCCCCCTTCCCTTCCCCCTGAGGTGCCTGTCCTATTTTCTTTCTGATGCCCCTGCAGTGTTCTCTCCGTGGAGTTCTTGTCGTGGGACTGGGCCTTGCCCCTTTGCACAGGACCCCTGTGATCCACGGACAGTGGTTGGACTACATTTAGTAGCTGTATATATTTTGTACATAGTTTATTTATTTTTTGGGATTAATGGCGTACATATTTCAATATATCTGCCCGTTTATGATCTCTTCTTTTGGTCTTTGCATTATTTCGGAGGGGGGTGGTTTGTGGGTTGTGACAGTGATCTGTGGGAATGCATTGATGTGTGTGTTGTAGTGGGTGTGGGTGGGTGGGTGTGTGCCGGTAATCTTTTCCCTCCCCTGTGTCGTAGGTGCAGTACTCACCGATGTCTTCCGCGCCGCCGGGCGTGCTCCTGGTATATGAGGAGGAATAGGAGTGCGGGGATGACCTGTAACTCTGGCTCCATACTGCCGGAATCTCGCGTGGAGTGCGTAGAGGTGAGCGTTTTCCCGTTCGTAGTCTGTTTCCGCCGTGTTCTTATCGGCGGTGCTCCCGCCCCGGAAAAGGTGGTAGATTGGTGGGTCGTAATAGGGTGGGCGGTACTTTGTCTGCCGCCGGGCTGTTGGCGGGAACCGCCGCGCTGTTTGTTTGTACCGCTGTGGCGGTCGGAGTGTTAAGTTGGCGGGCTGTGTTGGCGGTTCCCGCCAGGGTCAGAATGCCATTTTTAATACCGCCGGTCTGTTCGCGGTCCGACCGCCGCCTCTCCGCCGACCGCCAAGGTCAGAATGAGGGCCTTTGTCTTCCCCCTTTACACTAACCTCAGCTCCATGTCCTGATTCCCCTTTCTGCTTGGTGTTCATGCCTTTCTGCAATACTCTGTCTGTCTAGTCTTCTCTGCCTTTTTACTGTCAGAGCCCTGAAAATAACGGTAAGAGTGGCTATTAGAATATTCAAATTGATCTGGCTTCCTAATTTTGTCACAGTCCCTCCAATTGTATTCTAGTTGACTGAGATCCAGCCCTTTTCTTCACTCTCTGATTTTTTTAAGTTTCTGCCATGATTTTCCTTTTACCAGTACCGTCTATCTCATGTTTTAATTTGAGATGCAGATTGACGTCACAGCCCACAAAGGTACATGTTTCAGAAATTATTTTTGGTAGCTTCCATTCTCGTTCTTGAACAGAAATCACTGCCAGTTCTGATGCATGACAAAAGCTGCTGTTTCTCTGTGAAGGTTACTCAGAATGATTGTGGAAACTGTTGAAAAAATTCTCATTAATTTTATTCCCAGATCTAGAGCCAGTAAAGCATGTGCTTATTTTGTACCTGTTTTGACATACCTGGTAGCACCTCCAATGGGGGTGTGCTATGTGTAATAGTATAAATACACACAAATATTATTCCCTTACTTTTGACATCCTCTTTAGGTGGCATCATCCCAAAGGAAGACACATGGTCAGAATTCTATGCTTGTTGCGGGGTGTTGTACGAGGATAGACTGCTTCCATCTGGATGATCTTTTGAGCAATCCAGAAGGCAATTTTGTTGTCTTTTATTGTTACTTTGACCCTATTAGCACTTATAATCCGTGGGCTGATTGCCTCTATGGCAACATGTGCCTGTGGTACATGTCCTGCCTGAACTGTTCTGCAGTACATATTCTCTTAGCCTCCTTTTTAAGGCTTCTTAATGGTTTAGTATAATTACTACTTCCCTAGCCCATTGGTTTTCTGGGTTGGGAAAAGGTTTCTACCCAACCACTATAGGTCATGTGACTCTAGCGTAATTAAAGAATGCAATCTAAGGGGCATATTTATACTCTGTTTGCGCTGAATTAGCGTAATTTGCTTGACACTAATTCAGCACAAACTCAATGCCAAATTTATATTTTGACGCTAGACCCATCTAGTAGCAAAATCTTGGTGTTAACGTCATTTTTCGGATGTGTGAAACCTCCTTGTGTCAATGAGATGCAAGGTAGACATTCCCGTCCAAAAAATGACTCTAACCCCGTAGCACCATATTTATCCACCTGGGCAAAAAAGACGCATGGGTGAGAGGGGGACCCAAAAAATTACGTTAACCAACCCACAGGAGAAGGTGATACTGATCCAGCTTGCAAGATGACGCAGAGGACAGCAACAACTACAGCAATCACCACCACCACAACGCGGCCCACAAAGATAATACAGAAACCAGGACAACCCTCCTTGGCCTCAGGGACCAGGACATCATAAGGACCATAAATCACAGCTAGCCTGCAGACCCCACACAACATACCACCTGTGACAAAGCTGCTAGCTGTCCTGCACATGCTGGCAAGTGACTCATTCCAAACAACGGGTGCCCTGGTGGCTGGTGTCTCACAGCCATCATTCTCTGCATTCCTGCCAAAGGTGTTAGATGCTATAATCTCCCTGATACCCAGCTACATGAGCTTCCCCAACACCCAGCAAGAGCAGCAGGAGACAAAACAGGGGTTCTACCAAATCCATGGCTTCCCACATGTGCTCGGTGCAATTGACTGCACCCATGTCTGGCTCGTACCAACTGCAGCAACCAAGCACTTATACCGGAATCGCAAGCACAGGCATTCCATTAATGTGCAGGCCATAGTGGACCACTGAGGACTATTCATAAACATTTTGGCCAAGTATCCTGGGAGTGCCCATGATGCCTTCATTTTCCAGCACAGCAGGATCAATGAACAATTCCAGGATGGACAATATGGAAATGGCCTACTTGTGGGTAAGTCAACAAACCTAGCAATATACACACAACACACTAACCCTGTAGGACACACAAGACATACACCACTACATTAACACATGGCCAGGGTAACACAGATGTGCATGTAGCAACACATATGCACCATTCTGGAGTGCAGCACAATCAGTGCACACCACAAACACATACACCCACATGTACGTAACACACCCACCACTTGACAGGCACACCATGTGTAGGACAGGTGCAGACATGTAACCTTTGCTAACAGAAAAACTAAACAGACCACTACAAGTGCCCACAGGTTACCTACTATGTACAGTTCACACACAGTACACCAAACGAAGATTAGCACAGCCATGTCAATGGCATACACCATGCTCATGTTATGTAAGTTCCATATAGGCACAGATCCCTCAAATCATGCCATGCAAGTCACTGTCAGAACAAACATCAAATGCCAGACAACTGCTGCCTATACCAACTACATCTCATCAACACATACCTGACTTACCTGTAGTGTGCAGAGACATCTGCCTCACACATTGGCTCACACACATAGGAATACAAGATCAATGCATATCACGTACCATGTCCCAGATGTGTGACAAGTGGTACCACACCTACTGTAGTGCCACCTCACATGCACCACTTACTGACCCACAACACAATCATGTCTGTACCAGATACAATAAATGGCCCACCATGGAGCGGAGTCACTGTCAGACAGTGCAGATCATGGATGCCATTGTGGGACCCTGTAGGAGTATACAGGACATCACTGACCTCACATGCACTGTGCCAAGGGACACATTTGCTAAGTAGCTGAGCTCCATCCCATAGCCTGCACTGTGCATGTGTTGACAATATAAATGCTGAATCATGTGTTGGAAGATAGGAGAGACACTGGTAGTTATGTTGATCATCCTGAAACAATGGGATACACACCCTTGGACACCTCATGACTGCCACAAACATTTGCTGCCACTCTGGATCACCAAGGGACCTATGTTAAAGCCCACAGTGCCATTGTCATGGCCTGCACTGTATGTACAACTTGGCAGATGGTAAACACACAAGGTGTGTGGGGTGCTTAGAGAGAAAACAGGACTCTTGGGGCCTGTTCAGGAAGCGCTGGTTGAGTGCGTATTCAAAAAGAAAAGTATGAGTGTGGTGAGTAGCTAAACCTTTGAGGGAGTTCCCTTTATGGACTAGGTGGTTTCACACACATTATAGTGTCATGCTTCATCATATGACCACCTAGCCCCACCCAGGTAAGATGATACTACCTGGGCAAACTCAACCTCGTTGTTAAAAGAACTGCAGAGGGAGTGCTGAAATTTAATCTAGCTGGATTGTACAAGGGATCCAGATAAAGGTTGTGAATAATAAAATTACCTTACAAATCACCTGTTTTGTTTGAAGACTTTTTAATGTAGGTGTTTGTAGGTAAGAAATGATGAAGCATTACAGTATACAGTTGCCACCACCACTACAGCCACAGCTGCTACACCATCCACATCTGAACCACAGCCCAGACCACATGCTGCCATGGACATGAATATGATCAAGGAGCTACGGAGGGATGTTACCCTGGTCCTGAAAAAGTTGGACAGTCTGGAGAAGGAGGTTGAAAAATATACAAAGAACCCACAAGAGGACAAAGCTGTAATTGGCTTTGTGAATGTCACCCCCAGTTCTGTCGCCTCCCTCCTCATTTTACTAAATGCTTTATAGTAGGTTGTAGGGGCTAGTGTCAGGTTAGGTTAGGCTAGTAGTTTAGTTAAGATAAGGGGGTTTGAGGGGTGGGTTTTCTACTTTTCACATATTACTTTGTCGGTGGGTTGGTTGGGGGTAATGATGGGGCATTTATGTGTTGTAGTAAAAAAAAAAAAAAATACAAAAAAAATAATATATGTTTAGATATAGGTAGTATATGTGTAGTTTAGTATACATTGTCCTGCATGTGTTTCGTAATATAAGGGGGTGGTGGGGAATGTTTAGGTTGTGTTGTTAAATGTGTTAGGTAAGTTTAGCATAGGGTAGTTAGGGTCAGTTGTTGGTTAAGTATTGTTAGGATCGGCTAGGTTAGGTTAGGATAGGTGTTCTTCATTCTTTTTAGTTTAGTTTCATTCTTATTAAAAAATCTATGGGTACTCCCTTACGTCATGTGTCATATGCTTGGGTCTCAGGGTCTTCCCATCAGTGTACTGTGAAAATTGTGTGTTGGCCTACGGATTCTGTCCTGCATCCAAATCCCTCTCTTGACATGTTCATCACCTTCTTACAAGTGAGCTGTCACATTGGCAGCTACACACATCTACCTGTCTATGCATCTGCCATCCAGTGTACCCACCACTCAAGGTGACTATGTTAACTTTGCATTGGACAAGTAGGTGTGGTAATTCAGCTGTCATTGTTTGGGTCCTCTGTAGGAATGTTGTGCACTGTGGGACATCTGACAACAACCTACATTTTATATCTATCATGCTAAACTGACCAGTGCCAATTACAGATGAGGTTAAGTACCTCTGTTTCATGCCAATGTGTTCTACTGGTACGTCCAGCTGACAATATTGCCTGAGAACTGTTTAACAGCCATTCCTACTGTATGTAGTGGGTGAAGCATGCATGTGTTCAACATTTTTGACATACTCAGTGAACTGCTTGTAGGGGATGAGACCAGCATGGATGTTCATCATGTAAGTACCTTGTGCATAGATATGTGCCCCATATTCCTGCACTCTTGTACCGAGACTCTGTGACTAAAGACATGTTACACACATCACAATTCCTAAGCATAGTAGATCTGTCACAATACACAAACACATGCTGGTTGTGTAGGTGGTGTTTATTTACAAGTGTCATAGTGCAATATTTACAATGTCCAGGTCTGTGACCCCATTAGTGAAATCCATACAATTGTGACACAAGTCCAGGGTTGAGGGACATGTCATGGGACATGCTTGAGTAAAGTGTCATTCAGTGCAGGAGAACACGATTTGCCAATTGAAAAGTGAGAGACAATTGAGGCCATAGCAGAAACGTCAAGAGTGTGTCGGTGAAGAGTGCATATCTCCAACTGTGCTAACACTGGCATGACATCAAGCACAGGAAAAAGGAAAACACTGCCCAGGTGGCATGGGCTGGTGCTACCCGAAACTCCTACGGGTGAAGATGATTTGTTCCACAGCTTCATCCTCCGATGTGTGTGGTGTCCCGTCTGCCCTTGATGGTGGTAGTGGAGAAGTAGAGGGGGCCACACACACTTCAGTGGTTGGAGATGTGGACTCCCAATTCCTGGCAGCTGCCATCTATGGAACAACATATGGCATCACTGCGGCAAGGAGGAACTGCTGATTTTTGAGTATATTAGGAACATCCCTGTGGTAGGCAGCCATGTCTGCCCTGAGGGAGGCCATTTCCCTGTGCATAGAGCCCATCTTGTTCTCAAGCACACAGATGCCAGTTTGGGAGGGCAGTTTTTGTGGCCTCTCCCTCATGGTAGCCTTCTGACAGTGCTGGACTCCATGCATTGGGAGTGTGTGCCTCGGTTGGCTGCAGTCTGTTCAGTGGCCGTAACAATGCACGTGCGCATACCCTCTAGGCTGGCTGCCATCCTTAGCATCCCCACCTGCACCTCCTTGGCCAGCGCCCACTGGACTATTACCACTGTCCTCTCAAAGCTGTTCCCTGGGTCCTTAGAGTCCTCAGCTGTGTCGGTGCTGGCAGGTCTTACTATACGGAAGTGTGAGGTGGGCCTGTTGGATAGCTGATACATTAATACTCTCCTTGAGACTGGAGGTGGTGTCTGGAGGGTTACAAGGACTTCTTGGAGGGACTCTTGGCTGATGGTTGTTCGCTGGTCATCCAGGTCATTGGGGTACTCCAGGACAGGCTTTGCAGGAGAGCCATCATCCTCTGCAATGAGATGGAGTAAAATCATTCTATCTGTGTTGTGGCAGTTGATATGTCACGTCACATCACTGACTTGCTATTTGAGGCTCATTGTCATCTTAGTTCCCAAACATTGTTCCTGTACATCATGGCTACAGTCTATCAGCCCTATGCCCCACCTGTGTGTCACATGAAGGGATGCCTAGTTGGCGCAATTGGCTGCGTCATATCTTCTAGGTGTAATGTATAACCTTTTTGTGGCCTGACACCATCTTGTCATTGTAAACCCTCCCTATTCATCCATTTGCATGGTGAGGCCTTGCAATGGGTGTTGCTGTGCTCATGCCACAGCACCACACATGGCAATTTTCCCCTTTCCCAGTCTTAAATGTGTCACATACACCCATGCGGTGCTGAGACCTTTCACCACTCTAGGGATGGCATTGCCAGGACACTATGCTCTTGTTACCACTGATGGCTCCTCGTGTTGATGTTTGTGTATGTGTGCTACAGTGCATAGCACTCATGGACCTAGCAGAGTTCAATTTTATCTTCTGCCTGTGCAGGTGGGTTTGTCTTTCTACACACCTATGTCCTCTCCCTCAATGCAGCCCTCGTTGCACTATGATGCATGAGTGCAGAATGGTGGCAGTGCCGCTAATTTGACACAGGCACAGGGTTAGACCCAGGGATGGACAGCATGGGTATGACATTTCTGCTGTGTACATCATTATGTACGTGCCCCAACAAGATGTTTGACTAAGATACGCACCTGGAGGCAGGAATATAAGGCGGCCATTAAAAAAGGAAAATCACCCTGAAAGAAAATACTTGGGAATCCCTCCATAAAACTAGTCTTATGAAAGATAATATTCTTTTTTGGAAAATAATAAATACTCCTATGTCAGGTGCTAGACAAGGCACCAGAATGGAAATTGCTATAGCAGAAGGGGATTGGATTGGTCACTTCTCCAAGATATATAGCCTGGCTTCTGACATAGAGCTACTTGATTCTCCAATGAGTTGCACCACTCAAAGGAACTCACGTATGATTATAACACCTCAGTTCAGCTTGGAGGAAGTAGTAGAAACCATCAATGTAAGTAAAGTGGGAAAAGCTCTGGGCCCCAATGGTGTTCCGGTAGACTTATACAAGACAAACCTACAAGTATGGGGCCCCCTATTGACGCAGGTATTGAGGGCTTGTCGTCTGCAAGGACCCTTACCATCATGGCTAGATTCTGTTACTGTCCCCATATAAAAAAAGGTGACCGATTTAACCCAGCCTGTTATAGACCCATCTCATTACTTGACACATTAGCTAAAATAGCTGGGAGAATCATTTTGAATAGATTACAAGGCTGGGCTGAGGAAAACAATATTTTATCCGAATTGCAGTACGGTTTCCGCACAGGAATAGGCACAGTGGAACAAGGACTGAACTAAAGTATCATAATTGGGAAATACACAAAGATTAGGGAAAGTAACTTGTATTTGGCCTTTATAGACCTGTCTTCAGCATTTGACTGTGTAGTTCACGAGAAACTATGGGAAATCCTATGTGGCATAGGGGTAGAACCGACAATAATTCAGTTCATACGAGAACTGTATTCAGGGAGTAGAGCGAGGGTGAGATATGGGACAAGAGGGGAATGTACTAGGCCTTTTGGTATACATAGAGGCGGACGTCAATGCTGTGTATTAGCTCCATTCTTATTCTCAATATACATAAACAATCTGGAACTAGAATTAACAAGTAAATGTAAAGATCTCCCTCAAACAGGCCATCGCCCGATTCCGGCTTTACTCTATGCAGACAATGCTGTTCTTATGGCCCGGACCCCGCTAGCCCTTCAAAGACTTTAAACAACTTGCGTAACATACATGGCAGACTTGGGTCTTACTATCAACCGCTCGAAAACCTTTATAATGAATTGTGGCAGGAAATTAATTAAGACCCATGATATCATCATGCAAGGTGGAAAGATTGACATCACTTCAACATTTTCCTATCTGGGTATGATGCTTGATATATCAAAAACCAACTAAAAGAGGGGTTTGGAAAAAGGGAGATTTGGATAGAAAAATCCTGGTCCTGTGTATAGAGCTCCCAATACATGTACAAAAACAAGGTATACACAGTTCCACAACGTAAGTATAATCAGCAAAACCACATTGGGTCCCGATCTAAGGAAAAGATCGTAAAAAAGAGAGAAGAAAGAAGAAAGAAAGCCAGGTCCCTGGAAAATTAATTATTTTGGAACAAGAGCCCTCACTCACCAAAGGTGACATGCTTCATCCTCGGGCTTTGCTCCACGTCAGGCCGGCGCTGCAATGCCTGACGGGCCCCTCAAGGGGGGCTCTTTGCCGGAGATCTTTTGAGATATATGCCCGGTTTAGAAAGAATAGGGTATAGGATTGGAAAAATTCTATTTAAAAATAACTAGAGGTTAGGCAAATTTTATTAAATAATCCAACCACTGTCATGATTAAAACCAAAGAGCGGGGAGAGAAAAGAACAAGGTCTACGCTCCCCAAAAAATTATTCACTTCCTCACTCAATTTGAGGTTAGGAATTGTACACACAGGATCCCCTGTACGATTCACCAGAAGGTCAACATGTTTCTCGCTATTGATGTCCTATGGATCTAACGCGATTCTTCAGGACCTAAACTACCTAATCCTATGTGTAAATATAACCTATAATAAGGAATATGTATTCCAGGAACACCGAGACAGGGCAGGTGATGCCGCAAACTTCGGACAGGTCCCAACTCAGTAGGACCTCCGTTACTTGGTGCTTTACCTGATGCGGCCCATCCACTAGTATGAGGAGGGTCCCTGCATTGTACTAATATTCCTTATTATAGGTTATATTTACACATAGGATTAGGTAGTTTAGGTCCTGAAGAATCGCGTTAGATGCTTGATAAACAAGGCTCCTGGGCTCAGTGTGTAAAAACTAAGAAACTACAGATAACGAAGACAATGACGCCCTGAAGATTTTTTCCAAGAGGCTAGAGGTGATCACTCCACAGAACATGTTAAAAGTCTATTCAGCTAAATGTATCCCGTCCGCCACTTATGGAGCGGGTGTTTGAGGGTATACCAACTGCAATCCGATCCAAAGTGTGGAAAATGATTTTTTGAGACACTTGCTAATGGTACCAAATGGTACTTCATCATTCTTTAGTCATGCAGAACTAGGGGCCCCTTTACTAGTGGACCTAATAAAGATACAGCCAATATTGCTATGGCAGAACATTTGGACTTCAGAATACACTGGCCTAAATAGGGCAGTTTTATGGGATTGCATGGCATCAGCTTTTTCTTTAAGAGTCCCATGGTTGAGGTATATTATGACCTTTTTTTAAAACATGGGCCATAAAGAATACTACGCAAACCCAGAGTTATTAGAGACATTAACCAGGAAAGAATTGAGGTCCCTGTCCTTGAAGCACCAGAGGTGGATAGTAGAGGCAAAAAAACACAGGGGGTCATTCTGACCCTGGCGGTCACGACCACGGAAGCACCGCCAACAGGCTGGCGGTGCTTCCTTTTGTATTCCGACCGCGGCTGTGAAGCCGCGGTCACCCAGCCGGGTCCGGCGATTACCCCGGGCTGGGAGAATCCTCAGCAGCGCTGCCATGGGGATTCCGACCCCCTTCCCGCCAGCCTGTCTCTGGCGGTTTTCACCGCCAGAACCAGGATGGCGGGAACGGGTGTCATGGGGCCCCTGGGGGCCCCTGCACTGGCCATGCCAGTGGCATGGGCAGTGCAGGGGCCCCCTAACAGGGCCCCAGAAAGATTCTCACTGTCTGCATTGCAGACAGTGAAAATCGCGACGGGTGCAACTGCACCCGTCGCACCCCTGCAACTCCGCCGGCTCCATTCGGAGCCGGCTTCATTGTTGCAGGGCCTTTCCCGCTGGGCCGGCGGGCGCTCCTTTGGCGGGCGCCCGCCGGCCCAGCGGGAAAGCCAGAATGGTCTCTGCGGTCTTTTGACCGCGGAGCGGCCAAGTGGCGGTTCCCGTTTGGCTGGCGGCTACGGCCGCCAGCCAAACTCGGAATGAGGGCCACAGTGTCATGTCTAACCAATTGCTTTTGTCCACGGAGGGCATGCAGCCTTACTTGGTAAATGTAGTAAAACCTCAACATCATTTCGTTCTCACTAGGTTAAGGCTAGACACCTTTCATCATTTGGTAACTTTTCCAACCATGAATGATTGGAGCACAATATTAGGGGCTTGCCCTTGTGATACAAAGTCAGTACAAAGTACAATACACGTGGTTCTCTTCTGTAAATTCTATGAAAAACAGAGAAAGCATCTTTTAATGCCTCTTTTAAGATCTACCCACATGCAACAATGTTGTCCTGTGTATCTTTATCTTCAGATGTTACCCTCTATTGAAATATGTGGTATTTTAATACATTTTTAAAGTTCAATAATCACCATAAGTAAATCCCTGGGTGGATCGGCAACATGACAATTTGGCCACCCAAAATATTTTATTATTGATTAATATGCCTGTTTTGAATAACTCATAGCAGGGAATATCAAAAGATAAATAACTGTGTTTGGCAAAATTAAGGTGGGGAGCTTTCCTTAAAGTGATTTTCATGTGAAACATTATGTATCTATGTATAAGTATGTTTCAGATATTTTATTATTTTAATTATGCTAAATATCGTGCTTTTAAAATTTTATTGATGCAACAAGGATGGAACTAGGGATCACAATGGCCCTGATTATACAAATGATTATATGATGACACTATATTTATTGAATAGGACATGTACACTTGGCTTTTATGGTCCTGCGAGACCGAATAAAGAATAGTTATCATTATTCATTATTATTATGCCTTGCAAGCATTATGCTGTCCCACGTAAGGCCTACCTTTACCCAATTTTGAAGCAGGCGAATTTTCAGTCAAGTACATCCTGTGCTAATGTATCTATAAAAGCTACCAGAACTAATTATTTTTAAGGTTCTTTCCTTCTTGAAAGTTTTGGTAAAACTGAGGTATAATGGTGATTACTAGTTCCCTGTTCTTGAATTAATAACTACGCACTTCAACTATAATTAGGCCAACAGAAAGGTACCAGGTGAATTTTGTCATTTTAATGTTGTGGTATTTTAACTCTATGTATTTATTTTCATGGTCTTAATCATGTGATTTTTTAAAACATTCTTTTTGATTATTTCATATTGTAAGATTTGTTGTATGTGTGCTTTTATGACTTGTTGAAAAGTCAAAATAAAGCCTACTTGAACATGTATGTGACAGTGCCTGATGGTAAATGAGACTATGGACATAGCCAGTTAACAGGAGTTGTACTTAGGTCAGGGGCTGAAGCTAGTTTGATGGTGATTCTGCAGGTAGTCATACTGGTCCCTCATTTCAAGTGTGTCAGTCCTAATGGCACCTGACTCCATTGTCTATTAGACCACCACCAACAACACGGGTGGTAGTGGCAACTGTTGTCAATGCGGAATGCCCCATGGGCCAATGGCCTGGTACTGGCAGGTTTCCAGCAGCTTACAGACTGGCAATACCAGCTGTTCTGTGACACCAGACCAGTATTACGTTCAACGCTACCCTCCAGGTCTGTTTCAGCATTTCCACCAGCCTTTGCATGGTGGTAAAACCCCCATGCAAAGCTTGTTGGTGATGTGGTGTGGTGTGCCCCCGGATGCCCCTTAACCTGGCATGGGCAGTGTAGGGGGTCCATAAGCCCTGGCCCTTTGCCCTTTCCACTGCCTGATTTGCAGGGATGAGTGCAGCGTGTCCTGTCACACCCAATGCACCCCAAAAATTGGCACTGAGTCTATTTGATCAATCAACAATGTTGTACTAAATGCCCCACAGAGCTGCCATGAGCAGATAGATTTCCAGCCACCATCCCAACGTATGACTCATAATGCCAACCACAAAGGGTACACTGCACTGGCAGTCTTAACAACACCAGACTTGCCCATGCTCCATCCCCTGCCCGTCGATGTGGGATTATATGCCATTATGTTCACAGTCATACCCCATGTGTTGTATGTGTGTGTTTATTTCCCCATTCATTTGTGTCCCACATGGTTGTGTCAGAGTAGTTGTGGGCTCAGCCTGGGACTGATGTGACCTACTGTTTGCTATATGTGGTACATATTTTATGTAGTAGCACATTTCAGTTCAGCATCAAGATGTGTGGTTCAACACTACATCAGTTTAATTGGTTTGGGTAGTGGCTTGTTACCAATGATACAGGACCAGCCTTCTATTCACCCAGTGCCTGTTCAGTTCATTGTTCCCTGCACCCAGGGGGCACCCTAACTGCATGATGGAGTTGTGGCTGCCTTATGTGGATGTGTTGTCAATGTGCGGGGTGGTGGTGCTACCGGCACATGTCTGGGTACTGTTGGGACAGTTGTAATGACTAGTATGCTGTGAAATGCAGCACCCATGTGTTTGGGCAATGAGTCAAGGCAGTGGCAAGGTGTTAATGCATGGGATACCCCAGGAATGATATTGACTGACTACCTAGTCCTTGTTGTCTTGGTCGTGTTGGTAGGGTTGATATGACTATATGCAAGGGATGTTGTGATGACACAACCAGAGGTACAGTGATTATACATGCCATCCATCCCATGTGCTGCATATGTACATGTAGGTATTTAGGCCTAGTGATCAACATATGTCCAGGTTGTGTATGTGCTATGGTTCATGGCACTACCAAGGCGTTAGTACATGTGTAGCTTACGTCAGCATGGTGCAACTTGCTTCTTGTGCATTGTGTCCCTCTGAGCTCCTTTGACATGCATTGTGTGAGTCCTATGTGCCTCCCCCTTCTAGCACTTGACATTTTAGCATAAATTTCCCACATGGAGCTTACCCTGCATTTGTGGTCTATCCTGGAAGTCTGTGCTGTCCTGTCCTGAGATTCCTGTGACAATTTCCTCCAGGATGACCACTGCAACCATCTCCTCCATCTCGTCCAAGTCCTCTTGTGGTGCTAGACTCCCACCTCCAGTTGGCAGTGCTGCCTTCCTGTTCCCTTGACATTCTTTTCTCTGTCCTTTGCTTGCAGTCATGCCAGTGTTTCTTGCACTCTGTTACGGTTCTCCTGACTGCTGCCACGCTGTTAATCTTGTCTACTATCTGCTGCCATAATTCCTCTATCCTTCCAATCGGCAATTTTGAGGTGATGAAGAGTTGATTTTGATGCTCTGTCACCTCTCTCACCAGTATTTCATGCTCCTCCGCACTGAAACAACACTTTCTCTTTTTCTTCTCCCTCCCCTGGGTATTGCCTGTATCCTCCTGGCTGGTTCTTGGTTGAGTGGGATCTCCCTGGGGTCTCTCCTGGCTTCCTGGGTCCATTTAGCCTCTCCTTTGCACTGTTTTCTCCATTAGCGTCTGTATTTGACGCTATTGCTGGCAAAAATGGTGCATTACCATTTTGTGACATGTCTACATGTCGTAAAATGGATTAGAGTAATTTTCCTGCGTTAACGTCATTTTGCCTTACAACAAGGTGCAATGGTTAACGTTGAGAAAAAGGACTCTAAACTATTTTTAGCACCACCCAGCATCATAGTATAAATGTGACGTCCGGATAGCGTTAAGTAATCTCACTAGTCAGCACTCAACTTTTTGACACAAAACTGCGTTAGCGCAGTTTTGCAGCAAAAGGTATAAATCAGGGCCTAAATTTCTGATATCTGTGTGGAAATTGACCACCAAACCAGTTTTGGTGTTCTGGGTAGGTCAAAGAGACCTCCAAGTCATAATATGCTTCATATTGTGCAGGAATTGCTGGAGCTTTGTACGTGTGAAAATACTCAGTATTGACATCTATAGGATAAAAGTCCACAAAATATGAAGAGGAAAAGGCAGCATGTGTATATACAGCAAAGGCTACAGCACTCCCTATTCCGGGAAATGTCTTTGAGATGTCTAGCTGCTGACCTGTGATTTATTCCTGTCACAGCAGGAGCTGCCATGTTTAATGAACAGATTTAATAAACACTGAGATCCAAAATATAGAAATTATAGATGGGGAAATACCCCTTTAAGAACTAAGCTTGACAAACCTGCAGTGAACAGGGATTTACTATTAACCATGGAGGAGGTGACCAATATTACAACAGATGTGTTGTGTGTTTGTAATAATTATTTTTTGACTATATCATAACAAAACACGCAAGTATTCAGATAATCTGAGGACAGAATGTTGGGAACCAATTTTAATCATCTGAGTCACCCCATGACCCTCAGCCCTGCAGCCTCAGGGGTTGGATTTCCAACCCCCTTGTGCAAGAACTCAGTTCAAAACAGCAATACAAATTAAGAAGTTGGACTGCAACCCTGTAAGAAATTGAGTTATTGATTGAAAAGGGTAGAAGCCACACTGAGACAACAACCACAATCATTGTGAGGGTGAACCACGAAAGTAACTAATTTAACATGTGCTTAATCATCTGGTAGATTGGCACAAAGCAGCCAGGCTTAACTTAGAAGCAATGTGTAAAGTATTTATGCAGGACACAAACAGTAAAAAGGTGGAAACACAACACAAGGAAAATCCAAAGCCAACTTAGAAAAATAGAGTACATTTTAATAAATTATTTGAGACCAACACAACAAAAATTCAATCGGTAGAACGGAGATGCAGTTTCAAAGTTTTAAATAAAAACAGTGCTTAGAGGCAGAATGTGCCAACTGAGGTTATCTGGTTGCACCGGACTGGGACAGAGTCACAAGTTCAGGCTGACTGTGATGGAGTGTGGGTCAGATACAGAGATCAAGTTAGGCCTGCTTAACAATGAACCATAAATCCTGGTTGCGGAGCATTGTGAGATCCAGCATCAAGGATGTGTTGCACAACAGCAGTTCCAATAAGCTCTGGGGCTGCAAATGAGTAGTTCTGCATGATCATTGGGGATGCTGTTGTTGAGGGGTTTGCAATGTGAAGCCCTGTGTCAAGGATGCCTTGTGCTGTATCAGTTCCGAAGAAGCTGCTGAACTGTGATGCAAACTCCTGCATCATCATCAAGGATACAGTCAACAAGGGGCTTGAAATACGAAGACATGCATCAAGGATGCATCTCACAGCAGCAGTTTCAAGGAAGCTGGGGATTGATGAGGGCCCTGCATGAGGGGATGCATCATGCTGTGGCGGTTCCAAAGAACCTAGAGGAAATTAGTCACTCTGCATTGAATTTGTTCACAGGTCCACAGTTGGGCTGGCAGGACACCTTCAGGCCCAGTTCCGAGGGTTGAGGACTGGGGTGGCACCACTTGGGGGGTGAGACTCACAGCACATAGAGTCCAGATGTTGGGTTCAAGATGGTTGGGGCCTTTTCTGTCCCTGAGGCTCTGATCAAGAGATGAGCCAACAAGCCCTTGGAGTCATTCTGGTGGTCCTGAGATCAAGATGCATGTCCAGTCTTTTACTCAGACAGCAGGGCAGCAGAGTAGCAGTCCACCTTGCAAAGCAGCAAAGCACAGTCCTCCTTGTAAAGCAGCAAAGGTATAGAGCTGTACTGAAACGTTGGGTAGAGGGTCCAGTACTTATATCTGGTTCTCACTTTGAAGTTGGAGAAGGTTGTAGAGGTTTCTACCCTCAGAGGTGATAGGAATTTTCCGCCTCCCTGCTCTGGCCCCAGTGTATCTGGGGACACAAAAGACTAGTGTCAAAAGCCTTTGTGAATGTGTAGGACACAGTCTTTGTTGTGTGCAAGTGTAACAGGTGCCAGCTCTTCCTCCTCATCAAGTCAGAGATGGCCTATCCTGCCAACACCTATTCCTCCTTTGTCTTAATGTCTGAGAGCAGTACACAAAGACCAGCTACACCCAGTCATGTGATTAAGAAAAAGACTACAGAAACCAAATGGTTGGGACAAGAAACTGCCAGCTTTTTAAAAGTGTAATTTTCAGAATTAAGACTTAAAATTAAACTTTAGCATGAAAGAGGGTTTTAAATTACACATCTATTAAAACCTAACTCGACCTTCATACCCGCTCCAAATTGAAAGTTATCACTTATTAAATGTAATAAGCTAACCCAATGTTGTCCTATGGGAGAGATAAGCCTTCCAGTAGTGAAAAACAAATGTAAGACTTTTTCACTACTAGGGCATGTAAAACGTAAAAGTAAATGTTCAACTTTTTAAATACACTGTGCCCTGTCCTCTGGGCTGCTTAGGGCATATGATAGGAATTACTTTTATGTAATTAAAGGGACGCATTAGGTTGGGCAAAAGGTCAGTTTTGCCTGGTTAAAATAGTGGTTTAAAACTGCACAAACAGAATGCTAAGCAGGCCTGAGACATGTTTATAAGGCTACTTAAGCGGATGGCACAATCAGTGCTGAAGGCCCAATAGCAGCACCTAATTTCACAGGTTCTGAGTACATGTAGTACCACTTTACTAGGGACTTACAAGTAAATTAAATGTACCAATTGGGTGTAAGCCAATTCCACAATGTTTTAGGGAGTACACACACACTTTAGCACTGGTTAACAGTGGTAAAGTACACAGAGTCAGACACAATTTCACTATTCATGTAGTACTAGTGGAAACCTTTCTAATTCATAACTGTATTTGAATATATTGGGGAACTGATTAGCCATTTTAGAGTGCATGTCACAAGAAAACTCTGGTCCTTTTTAACGCTTGAAGGCGTGCCACTATCCCTTCAATGGCCGGAGTTCATGACCCCTGCCATTGTGGTGAAGAACCATGTGACATATTTACAAATACCTCTCTGCCAGGGTGGATCACTCTGCTTTAAGAGAGCCAGCACCACAATGGCTCCCTTCACAGCAGTTAAGTTTGCAAAGTGGGTGCCATGTTTAATGCCCCCCTTATACAATTTTCTTTTGTTCAGAGAAAAACCTGTGAAGCCGAAGTTTGTTTTCTCTGTACAAAAGTAAATGGCCCAATGTGCACGGAGCTTTTTCCATGTACATAGGGTCCATTTAACATCCTCCCTGCTAGTTTTTGCATTGCCTCTTTTGACAGACAAGGGCAGGGAAAATGAATGACAGTCATCTCAAGTTCAGTAGGAAGGGTCAATTGTTGCTTTGACTCAGCACTGTGTCGGATGAACCACTGGGAAAGAGGTTACCACTAAACTAATCAAGCCAACTAAGGCTTGGGTTAGGGGGCTACCCCTAAACCAATAAAATCACTGCTGGCAGCAACCCAAAGTGAAATCTGCAGGTTTGGAAGGGGAGGAGGACTACCAGTTTACAGCATTCCTCCTGCTTCGCCAAACGGTATATGAGGCCCTTGATCCATTATTCTGTACACCTCGTTTGCATGAATAACTAAATCTAAAAAATGCTAGGCAAATAATTTCCACTACATCGTGTGAATGGCTTTTTTTGGGTTCCAATTTGAAAACTTCCATTTTACAACTAACTTGTAACATACTACTTTGGGGCTTTATGAAATATGTTTCCTAGAATTTGATAATCTTTCACAGTGCTCAGTGGGTTTAATATTGAAAATTAGGAGCCTTTGCAGTTGTTGTTGCAATGTCCAGCCCGAATCATAGGTAAAATGGGGGCATTTTTAAGATAAGTGGCTCTGCACCAAGTGCAGCGCCACTTTTCTTGCGCCCCTTAGCACCCCCTACTGCCATCATGTGAGCGCTGTATTTAAAATATGGCGCACCATGGCGCAGGGTAGGGGCAACAGCGTCAACATTTTGGCGCTATCCCTGAACAGTAGATAGGGGCCTATTGTAACCAATTGTGTGCCCACAGCGATCGTGCTCTTGCTTGTCTGATATATTGAAATGTCCAAGCGTACCACTTACTAGGAAAGCAGCAGATGTTGAAGTTGAAGGATTTGAATAAAGGGAGCCAGTGAAGTTCTTTGAGAGTGGTTGACATTCTAATAATCTTCGAGAGACGCTGGTTCAGTTGTGCAACAGACACTGGTTCAGTTGTGCAGCAGCGTTATTTTAGGGCCAGAAGGATTTTAGACCGAAAGAAAGATGATCATGTCAGTTTAGAATGAGAAAAGTGGGGAAAGGAGACAGAAATTTTATTGTAGATATTTTAGGAGTATGCAGTCTTTTGTGTCAATTTAGGCATCTATCAATCTTGCCCAAAAATAAATTCATCCATACACCATGATGTATCCATCCATTCAAACACGTTTCTATCCATCCACCTGTACAATCAACCACTGAAACTCTCTTCAATCCATCCACGTATTTTTCTGCACATTCTTCCGTCTGTGCATTGTTCCGCCCATACATCAGCTATGTGTGTGTGTGTGTCTGCAACATATGCAATAGTTGGCATTGTGTATGGAGACATCCCACGCTACCCATTTCCACATGCCAGTAGCTCTTCCAATCGAGATTTTTTTTTATTTTGTGAGGGATTTGCAGTCCAGTTAAACCTAATATCGAAACAGGACAAGTCCTAGAACCCTAAGAATATTTCTGGACTGGATGAGCTATTCACACATGGAACTTGGAAACTTGAGAAGTTTCTATGCCCCATATGCATTCTCTTGATGCCTGTTAATCTGCAAGTGTGTGTGTGTGTGTGTGTGTGTGTGTGTGAGGGGGTGGTGGGGTGGTGGGGTGTGTGTGTGTGTGTGTGCGCGCAAAATATTGCATGTTGTTTGATCTACCTACATGTATGACTGTAGGTGCGTTGCATTGTTTCTGAATGTACCTGTGCTGTGTGTATGAATTCACACGCTTGTCTTCATGTTGTCTGTCTAGGCACCATAGCAATGTCAAGGCAATTAGCTTTCTCAATGCTTCTTCTTATAACTTGGTGAAAACTACAGTATACTTTATGGATAAAAACAAACTTTGACTGCAATTACCATGAAGCACTGGGGTTGCATGCTGGAGTGTGAGGCAGGATGCTCTCTTTCTGGTTTTTGCATATTGCTTTGATCAAATAGGTTGACATTATTGATGTATACCAATTGAACTTCTTGTTGATTTAAGTCCTGAATGGATCAATCAGTGATAGTTCTAGTTTATTGTCATATGACTGCTGTAGAGTCCTCTGTCCTTATTAGGACCTATTGCTATATTAAAATTGCCAAACCACAAAACATGGTCCTAGTGTCAAATATTCAATTGCCTTCTCTAAGGCACAGCATTGACCACTTACTCAGCACAGTAAAACTATGTTTGTATTTGTTACTCTAACATAGTCCCCCAATTCTTGGAGCTCAGTGATACTCTAGTTGTGTGGTAGCAGGATTGTAGACCATTGGAAAATCCCCACTAGCATTACACTGTAATAGCCACCAAGCACCTGACCTTGCCAAATGTCCTGTTTATTTTAGAAATCTCTTATGCTAAGTGAATGTCTTGAACACAGTCAATATCTGGTTGTAATTGACACACATCGTTTTCTAGAACTTCTTCTTTGATGATTTTGTGAAGCCAATTACCTATTTCAGGAAAATACCTTAATACATAGTTCGTCAAGTTGCATATAGCACTTCCTTTAAAAGTTAATTTATGTTTTCCGGTATCATACTGTCCTCTCCCAATCTTAAAGTTAGAGAAACCCCCTTCTATATATCTGCGTTTCATTTTCTATACAAACAGCGCTACATTCACCACATGGAACCCGTTATCCTCTACACAACCTCCTGAAAAATACAATTTATGAAAGCCGGAGAACTTTCCTGTTCGCCTTGGCTGCGAGACCACTCCTGCCTTCTTATGTGTACACTGTGTCACATTTTCTTGCAATAGAGGTGAGTCGGGAATCTCGTTTAATAACGTATTTGGTCATTTCAGATCTGACATGTAATTTCCTAATCTGGGCCCATACATTTCTCAGGCACTGGTAACAAATACAGGGAACTCTCAGTCAAGGGTAGATGGCATGTTGGAAGTTTCAGTGCTTTTACCCTCCTCCTGGTATGAAACCTGAATGTCTGTCTTGTAGCAAGTTATTGGATTCCACATATTTATGGTACTGATGAGCTGCCGATCCCTCCACTGCTTTCCGGATTTGGCCTCTACCTGTGTTTTCTCTGGGTTCTGGGCCTTTTGCATGCGGAAGGAGAAGCACCGAATGTAATAGTGCACTCCGAGTCACGCGGAGTAGTCTCTCCTCACGACTCAGAATCAGCCCTAACTTCAGTATGATCCCGCCAGAATCAGAAGGAAGTACAACCTTATCTGTTTTCTCTTCTCGTTAATATGTTTTTCTTCACGTTGTTTGATGTCTGTTATGTAGCTAAACAATGTTAATGCTTTCTTAGCACTCTCATCTCTGCAGGCTTGAAAAACGTACTACTTTTGTAAAGTAAGCTTTAGAATAGTGGAGGAGAGCTCAACTAAAGTCAGTGAACTAACAACGAGACATGTTGTGGCGCTTCGCTAACATTGAAAGACATGCAACAGTGCAACCAATTCTCTTATCACCCTTATTACTTCTAATGACATGATTCTTGCTGTAATTTGTGCATCTATTTCAAGAGACAGTGTGATACCCACGACCTTTAACCATGCCTCAGGAGAAAAGTGCTGTCACAAGAACATTCTTTTCAATTTCTATCCTGTATGTGTTGTCGTAAAAATCAGTCACTTACTCTACTTTTTATACTTACCGAAATGTCATCCATTTAGCCTTTAATACTCTACTCAAGTTTTGGAATTGTGCAAGCTTTAAATATTTAATGTTAATTGGTTTCTGAAATTGTAAATAATTAAAAATACATGTCCTCAATTGGTATGATGAATATGGTGATAAGTACTAGCCTTAGAAACACAGAAGGAAATAATTTGCTGAGAGACAAGGACAATCAGGTCCAGCATGCGTTTTTCCTGCCTGTTCACTACTCTCCTATAGCTTCTAAATTTACCCTCTGTAATATTTGTATTGTTCATATGTTTGTTTTTTAAGTTCACATCCTATTAACTTCGATACTGTTCACGTTGGATGGCTGTTTCATGCCCTCACTACTTTTTAAACCTTACAATGTGACATCAATTCCCTTTTAATATGCGATTTATTATTTAGAAAATATATGGGTGCACACACTACCTAGTTTACAAAATAACCTTTGTCATGTTTGCTTGATTAGGGTAAAGTTTGTGCAGAAATATTTGTGAATTACATATAGCATATTAAGTGACAAAATCAAAGTACAAAGATAGCAAAGTAAAAAATCTAAAACATCATTATACATGTTCCGCAGCTGACCATAAAATATCATTTGTAAGACCGGGTGGAAGAATTCACCCTTTTTACCCTTTTCCCCACTGCATCGCATTCCCTGAATGGGCCTCTGTTTTCTTTAATCCATGTTAGGCATGTCACCCCAAAAGAACAAGTCATAAATAAGCACGGACATATAGAATTTAGGCCATGGAAGTAAAAAAATAAATAAAAAAAAATAAATAAAAAAAAATATATATATATAGCCATACTTATGACTTAAAATGCAACTTTGATTGTTCAATATCACACTGAATCTTATATTGAAATCACTTGAACAAGCATTGCCAATGTCAGTTATTATTACACTAAAATTCTACCCAAACGGGAACACTTGTAATAATGCGTACGTTTGCCCAAAATCACTTCAAATGGCATGCAATTAGCAATCAGCCACATTTGTAACATAAAATTATGAGTGCACTAAAAAGCTTACCACAATCGTTAAAATTATTACAATTTGACTAAATACATGTGTATATTAAATATTATGAATTCATGTAAATATTTCACATAAAAAGTTTTACAGGGCAATGTGCAATTTTGCCCAAGTTATCCCAACAAATCCTAATCTGTACAGTTGTGCTCAAATGGGCTAACAGTAACGCGGTACTTCCCAACTAACACTTCAACATTATTCTACCTTACCTCCTTGAAATGGGCATTTGCCAATCTGCACCCATCTTAATACATAGTAACACTATATTGCATGCTTTGAAATGCAATGTTTTAATTAGAGGTACCTAATATGTCAAGTATCTCTAAGATGAAAAGTATCTGACTTAAAGCATTAAAAACACCACAAGTAAATGCTAAAATCATGAGCCTAATGTAGCTTCAGGATCCTGGGAGAGACCTTCATACATTACAGATGTGTATAGATGTCACCTTCCATATTTAAGGTATTGGTGCTTTTTGTATTCAAGTCAACAGTGCACTTCAACTCCATTCTTCTTAATGCCTTCTCCCCGTTCCCTCCTCTCATACAGACAAGAATCTGCATGGAAAATAACATTTCATAAAGTGCTGTAGAAATGCTAGCAAATCCAAACAGGAAGTTAAAGAAATCTGTGATGACGTGGTTCCACTGACGGGGGAGTACCAGAAGTTATCTGTCAGAGCTGATAAAGATAGATAATTTTGACATTGATAGGATGTTTTACTCTTGTTCAAGACTAACCTTTCTATATTTACAAGTATTCAAGAAACACTCTCAGGAATGTGTTTAGGTACATCACTTGGGCATTAGTCTATGAGGTTATTTTCATGCCATTGTGAAATATGGGGGCAGTATGGAAGAGCACAATTTATGTGGCTATCAAAGGAGACAATTTCTTTGGGTGGTTACATGAAGGAAAACTGTATGTATTTTATATCTCTATACCAAATCCAAGTGTGTGTATATTAAGTGGTGGATGAATGTGATGATTTTCAACCATGCTACCTAGAGGTTTTCCATCAACAGTTTGGGTGATTCCACAACCTTGTTCACAAGATCATGTTGAAAGAAGGGGTAGCTCCTGTTGTTGCAGAGATCAGGCAGACTCCATGTGCAGGATATTTTGAGGTTGGTGTGAAAAGGGGTTTCATTGAGCTCTTTGAGCCAATCAAATGGCTGGCCCCAGTAGTTGTGGCCCATAAGGGCCAATGGTGACATTAGATTATGTGTCGACCAGTGCGGTCCTAATGAAGAAAATGTGGCATATAACTTCCCTTTGCGTATTCTGGTGAAAATGCTTTCAACCTTTGTTGATGCTTTATTCTTTACCACCTTGGACCTAGTATCTGTTTACCATTAGGCTAAGTTGTTTAAGGAGTCACAAGATTTTACTGCATGTATTATTACTGTGGTTTCCTATAGGTGTCTAAGGATGCCATTCTCTAGTGTTGGCCGCATCAGTCTTTCCGAGAGTGATTCATTCCCTGATGGGTGATGTTGTTGGTGTGAAATGGTTCCTAGACAGTGTGTTGATTTTTTGTAAAACATGGAAAGAGCACAATTGTCCTGTTTATCAAGTTTTGAAGAGTCTGTAAGAAATGCGTTTGACATTGAAACGAGAGGTATTATATATAGGGCATAGGTAATGGAGTAAAGCAAAAAAAAGAGTGGTGTCTTTTCTCAATGTTGAGCAGATTTATAGGTATGATATTCTTAATTCGATCATCAAGTTGAGGACGTATGTAAGAAGTGTTCACTGTATGACTGGAGTGCAGAATAGGATAAGGAATTCAGATGTGATGAAGGCACTAGTTTTAAATGTGGTTTCCTCTGGCAGAGATAAAAATATGGTCACAGATGCAAGTGGGAAAAGTTTAGGTGCTGTTCTTTTGTAGAAATCAGGCATCTTGAGGGGGTGATTACTTGTGCTTCCAAGGTGCTGAAGGGGATTGAGTCTAATTACTCGTGTATCGAGAGCTAAACATCAGTGGTTAGCTAGCCATCAAGAAATTCAACAATTTCCTGTGGGGCAGTGTTTTTACCATATGGTCCGATAAGAAGCCCCTGAAGGAAATTCTCACCAAGAAATGCTTGCATTCTGTCTCAGGATGATTTGGAGATAGAATTTGGGTAAACTTCAAGAACACACCTATAATGTGGACTACCTACCTGGGAAAAGGAACCCTGTGGCTGAGTGCCTTTTGAGGCTGATGGCTGAGGCAATGTCGGAGTTTGAGTGGTAGGAAAATGACCTCGATTTGGTGAAGTGTTTGTGTAATTTCCCATCATCCACCTGAACAGGAAGTGACATTACTGGTTTTTCAACCAAAACCATCTTTAAAAGAAGAAGCCAAGCAAGAGGACTTCAGTTCCCACCATCCATCAGCACAGAAAGTGATATCACTGGCTCTCCCATCATCCAATTGAACAGAAAGTGACATCATTGAATTTCATATCATCCATCTTGACAGGAAGTGGCATTACTGGTTTCTTACCAAAACTGTTTTTTAAAGAAGAAGCCAAGCAAGAGGACTTCATTTCACATCACCATCAGCACAGGAAATTATATCAGCTGCATCATGGGCGCACAGTGGACGTTCACCACTGGCATGACAAAGGCAAGCCCATGTGTACCCGTCTGTGCCTGAACCACGCCCAGTGCCAGGATCCCTGGTCCAAACACTACCAGTGATACTCTCCAGCGCTCCTTAGGTTTCTACACCCTGGATGCCATTGTCTCACATGCTGACACACCTCACTCCACAGTAAGACCTTTCACCTGTACCCAGTGATGGTTCTCCAACAGTCACTAACCCCAACCCCCACACAAATACTAACCACTCCCTCAATACCCCCTACCAACACATACATCACACAAGCACCAACAGTAACTACACTCAATCCTACACCACATGCCAAAGCAAACCCGCACATCAACTCACACTTGCATGCATGCTTCTCAACACACGATGACTCAGAAAACACACAACCGAAATATGCAAACTTCTAAGCAGCGAAGCACTCGACATCCTCTTTGCCACAGAGACGTGGCTCAACCCCTCATAGGCTCCCAACATTACTACAACAATACCAGATGGCTACAAGATCACTTGATAGGATTGCCTTCACAAGTCAGGAGAAAGACTCACTGACATCTACAAGGAATCCATCGAATGCACAATACCCACAAAGAACACCACCCCATTCATGGAACATCTGCACTTCAAGCTGTAAATTTCTGAAAAATTCACCCTGAATGGAGCCCTCAGATACCGACCACCTGAACCTGAGCCACCTCATCACTTGACTTTGTCACTCCGCTCACCATCAACTGGTGACCTCAATTTCTCAGGAGGACTGAAATGACACTTGCTCCACAGCACTCCTTGAAACATTAAGCAATATCAGACTGACCCAGCTCGTCACAGAACCAATACACATTGCAGGACACACACTGGACCCCATCCTCACCACAAGCGACAGCATCAAATACAACTGCACCACACAGCTCACATGGACCCACCACTTCATTTTCCACTTCCAAATCAACACACCACATGTGAAGACTGTTACCAGGTTCAGCACTCCAAGCCAAAGCTAGAGTAAAACCACAGAAGCAGACTGGCTCAATGCCCTCACCACTGATCGGCCTAGCCCCACAGACAACCCCAACAAGGACATTAACAAATTCAACAACTGGATCAAGAACAGTACTGACTCCCTTGCACCCATCGAACTCAACAAGCATAGTAGATCAAACAAGCAGGCCAGCTGGTACACAAAAGATCTCCAAGATAACAAAAACACTGCAAACAACTAGAAAGAAAATGGATAGCCAGCCACAACACCACCAACAGAACTGCCTACAAGGTTGCACCCAGGCTCTATCACCAGCAAATTAGAGCCACGTTGAAAAAAACACTAGTGGACCGTATGGAGGAAAGCTTCAACAGCTGCAAGGAGATCTTCTCAATTGTCAAGGATTTCACTTCACCCTCAGTCACTGTCAATAACATTGCTGCCTCCCAACAGCTCTGCAACAACCTATCCAACTTCTTCCTCAGCAAAATTGCAAACATCTACAGCAACTTAGCACACTAACCCAACTCCAGAGAACTCATTGCTAACATACCCACCTCCAACCAAGATGGCCACCTAACTGAATGGACAACCCTCACCAGAAATGACACAGCTGAAATCATGCAGACCAATCACTTATGAGCCCCAGTTGATCCATGCCTCCACCACATCTCCAAACTGGGAAAAACACAAATCAGTGCCACCCTGAAGCACATCATCAACACCTCTATCACATCTGCCACTTTCCCAAATGAACGAAAACTTGCAGAAATCAACTCCCTCCTCAAAAAACCCACGGCTGACTCATATCAACTGAGCAACTTCTGATCCAACTTGCAGCTCCCCTACCTAGCAAAAGTGATTAAAAATGCCATTAACAAGCACCCCACACCCACTTTCAACATCAACATCTTCTAGACAACACACGGTCAGGATTCAGAAAGAACCACAGCACCAAAACATCAATAATCACAGCTACCTACAACATTCAAAACATTGTGGACTGAGAAGTAACACGAGCCCTCATTCTGCTTGACCTCTCTGCAACCTTCAACACTGTCTCATTACACCTTTATAAGAAGGCTCCACAAAATTGGCATGCATAGATCCATTCTCAATGGATCTGTTCCTTCCTCACTGGAATAACCCAAAGGGTCAGATGGACACCCTTGACATCAAAGACCAAGAAACTGATATGTGGTTTTTTCAAAGGGATTGTCCCTCAGCCCCACTCTTTTCAACATACACATCATCCACAAGGAAATCATTCACTGCACCACCACCGCAGATGATGTCACCCCGATCATGAAACTCCTCAACTTCCAACTCCGAATACACAGCAAGACTACCATCAGAGGCACACTTATCTACAGACTTCTAGGTCTTTGCCCCAGTTTCTGCAATGTCATTCCCAAAATCATTGCTCCGCTTGCCATCAACTGCAAAAGCTAAATCTTCCTTGGCAACCTTAATTTTCACCTTGAAGACTCCAAAGATACCAACACCGCCAACCTCCTTGAAAGCATGAGCAACATTGGTCTCACCCAACTTGCCACCAACCCCACACACATTTGCAGGAAACACACTCGACCCAATCATCACACCGCAGCTGGAACAAAGTCTCAGGGAGTCAATCAATCAAGCAATCAATCAACAACTTTAAAGCACGCTACTCACCCATAGGGTCTCAAGGCGATGTGGGGGTCAGTCCTCAAGGTTGAGTCAAAAAGCCAGGTCTTGAGGTCCTTCCTGAATTGAGGTAGAGATGGCAACAGTCTGAGGTGGAGAGGTAAGGTGTTCCAACATTTTGCCTCAGGGTAGGTGAAAGATTTCCCTCCAGCCAAGGACTTCTTTATGTGGGGTACGGTGGCGAGCGACTGCTGTGAATAGCGGAGAGGTCTGGCAGGAGAGTAAACGGTGATGCAGTGGTTGAGGTAGCATGGTCCAATATTGTGGAGGGCTCTGCAAGAGTGTACAAGGAGCATGATGCTGATCCTCTTCTCGACAGGGAGCCAATGGAAATCTCTCATATGTCCTGTGATGAGTTCTCAGCGCGGGATGTTCAGGATGAGTCTGGCAGAGGTGTTCTGGATTTGTTGTATCTTGCTCAGGTTCTTCTTGGTGGTTCCAACATAGAGGGTGTTGCTGTAGTCAAGTCTGCTTGTGATCAGGGTGTGTGACATGGTTTTGTGGCAGTCCCTTGGGATCAATCTGAAAATCTTCTGTAGGAGTCGGAGGGTGTTGAAACAGGTGGAGGCAATGGGGTTGACTGTCTTTTCATGGTGAGTGCTGAGTTAAGTACGATGCTGAGGTTGCGTGCATGGTTTATCGGGGTGGGGGTTGGGGCTGCCAAGTGATGAGAGCCACCAGGAGTCGTCCCAGGCTGAGGAAGAGGGCCCAGGATGAGGATCTTGGTCTTGTCGGAGTTCAGCTTAAGGCAGCTCTCCTGCATCCAGGTGGCGACTGCTTCCATCCCGTCTTGGAAGGTCTTCTTGGCCGTTGTGGGGCTTTCGGTCAAGGATATGATCAGCTGGGTGTCATCGGCGTAGGAGACAATGTTCAATCCATAGTTTATGACAATTGGGGTGAGCGGGCCATGTAGATGTTGGCGTAGGACTCAAAGAGGATCCCTGGGGTACTCCACAGCTGATCTCTGTAGGTTCTGACAGGTGTGGTGGGAGTCTAACTCTCTGCGTTCTGCCTGTCAGGATGGAGTTATCCACCAAAGGGCCTTGCCACGTATGCCTGCTGCGTGGAGTTGGGGGCATAGGGTACTGTGGGACACTGTAATGAAGGCAGCTAATACCTCTAGTAGGATGAGGGCTACTGTTTGGCTGCCATCAAGAAGAGAGCAGATGTCATCTGTGATGACGATCAGGGTGGTCTTGGTGATGTGATTAGTTCCGAATCCTCATTTGGAGATGTTCAGTCAATGTACCAACGTCCTTAACAGCTCCAGCCAACACACTGCAACCAACCTAGAACAAGGGGTAAAGAACTTCTCCCCCAGATCACAGATTGTGCTGACAGAGTCACCCCAGCAAACCCATCAAGCTCAAGAGGTCCTCCAAGAAAGCCAGTTGGTACGCTACAGAATGAACAACCATGAAACACACCTGCAAACAACTCAAAAGGAAATGGCGCACTAGTGTGGAGTCCACGACCAAACCACTTTCAATACATCCCTCAAACAATACCACCCACTCCTGGAAAAAACGAAAAGAAGCACCCTGGCGGACTTCATCGAAGCAAGCTCCAGTCAAAGGAAAGAGCTCTTCAACATCACCAGGGAGTTCTCCAGCTCCCAGCCCCTCCTTTCCGGGAACTCTGCAACACCCTGCTGACTTCATCCATGACAACATCTCCACCCTCTACAGAAACTTCAAACCCCCACCCAACATCATCCTCAGCCATTTCACCCCAACAAATGAGGAACACGACCACCTGCTCACCACCTGGGACCAGCTCACCATGCAAGACACCACAGCCATCATGAACTCCTTCAGCTCAGGAGCACCTATGGACCTGAGCACCTACGGACAGTTGCCAAAGGCTGTGTGCAGCGGGTGTTGTATGTGTGTGTGTGTTTATATATTTTTTTTCATTGTGCGCGGATCTGCAGATCCTTCACAAAGATACACTGGGGGCTGCTCTGAGTGCTGCGGTGGAGCCACATATCGGGCCAAAAAAAAAATCTGGGGCAATTTCTGAGAGACTCCATCATGTGTCCTATGGTGTCTGATTCTACTATCCTGACCCCTTATGACATTTTTCACTTTATTTCCCTCCCTAGGGCCTACCGAGAAACAAAGAAAGAAACATGGGATTTAAAAAAAAACATGCATAGTAAAAGGATCATTACTTTGATGATTACATTTTTTACTTCTTTTAGACTGCTCTCCAAGATTGCAAGATTGCTCAAAATGCTACAATAACTTTATTGAACATTAATCAAATTATATGTAAGATTACATTTTTTGAGTTGTTTTCTCTTAAAATTGTTAATGCTGATAATGTTTTATTTTTGTATCTTGCCAATAATTACTCTGATTTTGTCTGTTTTAGTTAGATTTTAATTTATGATAATTAATGTTATGAAATAAAATTATTGCAAATATGTTAACACTTTTAACCGACACAATACAAATTTTACAAATATTTCTATGATTTCATTATTTTTTAAACAAAAATGTTTATTACATATTTAACAGAGTGTTAAGAAATATGAGATTTTTTAAAAAAAAATGCAAAGTAAAATTATCATTATTTGGGGACTTATCGCTACTAAGGGGGAACTTCAAGCCCCACAGTTCATTGCGCTGACTATAACAGACTAAATGAGAACCGTTTGTCACACAAGGCCTGCAAATAACCCAGATTGCCAAACAGAACAGCCCAACTGCCTTTCCAGTCTAGTCAACCCTGTTGTAACATCTCAGGATAATTGTGCCACAGAAGAGAGTCATTCGACTTTTCCCTCTGCCTTTCCTCCATCCAGGGACATTATTAACTTCAACTTTTCAGGCCATGGGGTTGTCTGTTTAGCAAAGAACGCTCCACTTGTTATTCCACAGGCAGTCAACAAATATAAAGTAGTACATTTTTGTTTCACTGGTGCCACCTTAGATCTCTCCTTTCACAGTGACAGCTAGTTTGCTTATAACATGCAGGATACGGGTAAAGCCAGCACTAATGAAAGGGGCAATTGACCACGAAACCCCTGTCCCCATAATTCATGCCACCAGAGAGCCGTCTATTTACATTATTAATGTTCAAAGCTAAAGGAGGGGCAGAGGGAAAATAAGGTGACACACTGGACTCATTTTCCGCACCAGTGCCTCTCCCTGACACACTCAGATATAATTTCACACAATGTCTGATCAATTATAATGCTGGTTTTGTTGCCTTCAGGTTGACTCTGGGAGATTCAAACCTAATGGATGGTCTATTGGCTCTGGATACGTGTACAATTCTCCCTCTAAATTCTAATATCTAATGTAAACGATGCCTGGGTTTTCCAACACTTGTAACACATCCCCTTCTAAAACTACTGACACTGAGTAACACAACCCCAACCATCCCTAATCTCGCTAGAGGCCTGGGCATGGTCAAAAACTCTGCACCACAGAAGTCCTCTGAGTTAGTCAGGACTGGTCATTTCCCCCTAGCAGAAATTGATTGACTGCTGAACAATAATACACACAGTGTTGGCCTCCATCATTCCAACTTTTCTTGGCTGACTGTACTTCTATTCCTACTGTAGATTTTTCAGTATTACCCTCATCGCCTAGTTCATCTGACAGTAATCCTGATAGTGCTTTAGCATTCAATACACATTCCCAGTTTCTGAGCAAACTTGTACAAAATTGTTCTCGTGTTCAATCCCTAAACTCCGTCTCTATCTAAAAGGAAGTTTGCCTTTGATCCGGAGTCTATCTTGGAACATAGCAGGGAAAACCTCAAACCCAGTGGGGAACGTTCATTGACTAATTTGACATTATACTCATGCAGGAGACGTGGGCATTTGAACAACCTTTTAGATCAGGTTTCTCAAACGATGGTATTGATGCCATACTTTCTAAAGATGAGCATCCATCAGGAGGCTCATTAATATGGGTTTGTAATGCTTTGTTAGTTATTAAAAAGCTGTGAATCGATAGATCAGAAACACCATTGGGTTGTTGTTGTTGAATGGGAACAATGGGAGTAAGATGACCAAATATAATGTGCACAAACGTTCAATGCGTAAAAATGTAGAATCTTCAACGTAAAAAGTGTTAATACATCTTCTTTCCAGTAGGAAAGATGTCTCCCCTCTTAATTGTAGGACACTTCAATGTCACATGTGAGCCCTTAGACAGTAGTTCTTCTGTCACTGATAAGAATGATGAAGTCAGGGGTATTCAGAAGCTGGAAGCAGAGATGCTTCGCCCCTTGTCAGCTTCTGCCATGCAATTACTATCACTTACTCTAACACTTGGTTTGCATGCATGCAATGGGAGATGTACATCAGACAGACATAGAGCTTCACGTTCGTCAGGGGGGTTGTCAGAGTCGCATTCACTACATTCTATTGGATATTGACCTTTGGCATGTAGGGTCAGATTTTGAAATAGCATCTAGGTCGGACAGTGATCACAATGCCCTAAAGTTAACACTAAAAGGCAGTGTTTTGGCCAACACAACTACCACATGTAAGAGGTCTGAGGTTTTTTTTTGTCCAAAGGGAATAATAGGAAATCAGTCAAATGGTCCAATCTGATCATCAAACCTGATATGCTATTGAAACTCTACAACAAGTTTATCAACATACTTTGTCCATTATGAGAATTGCCCACCTAGTATGATCCCCTCTTTTGAACTTCATAAAGAATTGTCCAGAGTCCTGCAATGCTTGTGCAAAAAATAAATTCTTCCCTCGAATTTAAATGTCTGTCAGTCTTCACCCTGGTTTTCCGACAAATGCCATAAGGAGAAAGGAGCATTGGTTAAGGCCATTGAACTAGGCGACCGCATGGCAATTAAGGAAGCACGTTTCCATTACAACTGGGTATTGGCCTCATCTAAACAGGTATGGCTTGATTCAACCTGGTTTGTCTTTACAGAGGCCTCAAGACAGAAAGACACAGTAGCCTCCTGGCATATCGTAGCACACAGCAGTCGAAGCACTGCCAACCCCTTGGACTTTTTTGTACAGCCTCAACAGTGGGTTGAGTATTTCACAGCAATGTATTCCAAATAGTCCAGAACCAGCTGCATCACTAATACCAAGGCAGGATCTCGAAATCTTGAACCCATAATCAATTTGACTGATTGACTGGATGACGGCCTATGACCCGTTCAATTTATAATCAAGGACACACATATGGCCATTCTTTGCTTGCAACCAGGGAAAGCCCTGGGTCCAGATTAGATCCTGCATGACTTATTTCAATCAGGGCCCAATGTGTGGGGCCTTTACATCAATGTACTGTCAAATAGGATTATGGCTGAGGAACGAATTCCTGAATGTTGGTACAGTGCCGAGATTATTACATTGTTTAACTCAACCTTATTATGTGGAAATATTTGAAGGTCTCGAAGTACCACTTATATGTGGCATTAGTGGACTTAAGAGTTGCTTCTGATTTAGTCCCCAGGCTGCATTTAGGGGCCGCTCTTGCGTTATTCGGTAATAACCATTTGCTGCTAGATATTTTGATTAAACTGCATGAGGGAAATTTTGCCCAAGTGGGATGGGTAGAGGGGGTGAGCTCACAAATTGCATATTTGTTGAGCGTGGGGTGCATCACAGCTGTGTGCTGGCTCTTACCCTGTTCTCTGTTTAAATAAACCATGTTATAAAATAACTCCACACTTACACCCGTGTTTCCCCCAAGAGCTGGGAGGCACTTTTGTTCTAGCCTTATTAATCGCTGACAACACTCTCTTGGTTTCTCATGCCCCGATTGGCCAGAGCAGTCAGGCTTTCCCAGAAAAAAAAATATGTAAAGCATTTGCACAACACACATGCACAAGTGCCACAAGAAATACACCACACAAAGAGACTCCTCAGAATGCTATATAAAAATATACTGCATTGTATATAAATCATAGACCAAACATGACAGAAATCATAGATTACCTTGCCCACTGGGTAATCGTCAGACCATCACAGTCAGTGCAGTAAGGTAAAACGTATAAGTTGCACACATTATGATAAACCACCCTTCCTATGCATACAATGCAGATCCTGTACTATACTTGTTATCCTAACAGGGCAAAGGAAACAAAATGTAACATAACATCAGGTCATGGACTGTGGCATAAACACCGAGGGCATAAAAAACAATGGCAAAATGCAGTATGTAAAGGAATCACCACAAACACCTTCTACACGAAGGCCACAGCACATCTGTACTCCTTTTCAAAGAGGTGCAGTACATAAATGCTCACCGCGACAGGCGTAGGAGCTCCTGCACTCCTACAACCGTAATTATGGTAATGGCGGGCTCTGCAGGAACGGGACCTCTGTCGAGGAAACAGGCTGCCCCTGAGAAAAGGGGGGAGAGCCCACACACCTCCTACTTCGGCAGGGAGACGCCGCTAGGGCCCCCGCCTGTGGGAATAATGGAGAAAGCCACTGGGGCCTCCCTCGGTCCTCCTCGCCATCAGGACACACCACACCCTGCAGCTGCTCTCCCCAGGTTCCAAAGGGCCACGGGGGAGAACACAAGCACGACTCCCACTATCGGACATTTCCACTCACAGAGACTGGCTGCATCTGGCACAGCTCCAGCAGCTCGCTGCCTGTCATGTGTCTTTCTCTGTCCCAGGCCATGGAGGTGAGAGCCAAGGAGAAAAGGGAGCTGCTCCAGCAACAAGCCACAGAACTTGAGCGCATGCATCAACAAACAGGTGCACCAAGGCCATGGGAACAGCTGGAGACAGTGTGGAAATATCTCACAACCTAGACCTAGACAGGGCTAAATATTATCTTCTCTGCCTCCGACACACCTCTTATGTAGGAGGGAACAAGTGTGGGCAACTCTTAGCTAACAGACTCCGGGCCCAACGCCAGGCAATGGGCGTTACGATGCTTACTCAGGAGGACGGCTCTGAAGTAAAAAACCATGACCTTATTGCCACCCAGCTTAGGGATTTCTACAGAGATTTGTACTCTACCCAGTCTACACCTAGAAGCGCAATCAATAGGTTTCTCTGGACAGCGAATGTCTCACAGCTGACCCTGACACAAGCAGATGAGATTGACAAGCCCATTCACACAGAGGAGGTAATAGCAGCTATTGCATGCCTAGAACTGCACAAATCCCCGGAACCAGATGGTTTCTTGGCAAGCTTCTGTAGACCTGTTGTCATGCACTGGCACCCATACTGACCCGGGTCTTTAACTCAGTAGATGACTCGCAGTCTCTATCCTCTTCCATGAGCAATGCCTCCATAGTGATGATCCCTAAATCGGGCAAAGACTCTCAGAAATATGCGTCCTACAGGTTGATTTCACTTCTTAATATCAATAGGAAACTACTCACTGGTGCCCTGGCAGCCCGCCTAAATCCGCTGATGCCCAGACTCATTAGCTCAGATCAGGCTGGATTCATCCCTTCAAGACAATGCAGTGACAACACTAAGCGAATCTTGCATATCATGGACAAGGCTAGCCGATATAAGTGCAAAGTTTTGCTTCTCACAGGTGATGCTGAAAAGGCATTCAACCACATACTCTGGCCTTACCTGGCAGCCACACTTACCACCTTTGGCTTCAGACCTCAGTTCCGCACCTGGGTGCCGAGTAACTATATGCAACCCAGGCCATCATTACAGTCAATAGGACAACCTCAGCTCCCTTCTCTGTTGGCAGAGGGACTTGCAGGAGTGTCCTCTGCCACCCTTATTATTTGCACTCTACATGGATCCTTTTGCAGAGAGAGTGGGGGACAACCCAATTATTAAGGGAGTCCGTTTCGGGGGGTAAGGACATTCAATATGTCTCTACATGGATGAAGTTCTAGTAGATCTCGATGATCTGCGGTCATCCTTGCGGCCCTTTTTAGAGGAAGTGGAACACTTTAGCGCTGCAGCAGGATTTAGTTAAATATCTCTAAATCCCAAGACCTAAACCTCTTAGTTTCTCCACGGACAGAAGTGCTATTATGCGTTAGCAATCCAATTCAATGGACCTATACTGCCGTCCACTACCTGAGAGTTCAATGGACCCTAACAGTGAATGATACTGCCCGGTTGAACTATAGCACCTTTGATAATCAAGTTACGCAGGATCTTGCCCACTAGCATCTATACCCACTCCCTTGGCTTGGCTGAATACAGCACTCAAGATGACTATTGTCCCCAGGATTCTCATTCTGTTCCAGGCCCTACCGAAGACCCTCCATCTGGCATGATCAACACCCTCCAATAGGTATTGTCCCTTTTTGTGTGGGCAGATGAACGTCCTTAAATGCATCACATGCAGAGCTGTCAATCCCTAGGGAGGGAGAACTGGGAATCTCAAATCCTGAACTATACTTCCAAGTCATGCAACTTCGTCACCTAGCTGAATGGTTGAGGACAGAGTCCGAAAAGCCATGGCTTTTCATGGATAGTGCGATCGCATGTACGCTCCTATGGAAGATGCCCATCCTCAACAAAGCGCAGCGCTCATGGGGACTTTACTCTTCCTCAGTCACAAAGTCACTGCTCCAAGTGCGGGACAAGGTGGTGGTGACGGTGGGCCTCTGTACCCTTGCCTTCCAGTTTCGATGAACTGCGAGAGAACTTTACTCTTTCAGTGTCCAAAAGCCTCCGCTACCTGCAAGTCAGGCACTGGGTAACGCATCCCACGATTAAAATTGGATCCCAGAGGCTGCTTATACCATTTGTAAAGTGGCTGCTCACAAAGCTTACAGATAAAGGCATGATTTCAGACTTCTACCGCCTACCCCTCACAACACTTCTATTCCCGAAACCTTAGGGCAATTATGATGGGAGCAAGAAATAGGTAGGGAACTGAGCTCCAGGGACTGGGAGGAGATCTACTACAGAACTAGAAACACTGAGAGCAAAGTAGCGAGCATTGAAACTGATGTGAAAATCATCACATATTGGTACCACACACCCCATCACCTGCAAAAATTCTACCCTACAGTCTCAGCAGAATGTTGGAGGCAGTGCGGCCAAAAGGACACCTTGCGCCACATACTCTGGGAATGCCCCAAACTATTGCACTTTTGGGACTAGATACTTCTAGATGTCAATACACTTTTGGAGACACAGCTACCTTATTACCCAGCTTACTGGGCCTGCTCAATCCACTCACATTTCTGCTCAAATCCTCAAGGGTTAGCAGCACATCAAGCAATACTAGCTCACTGGGGCACAGCTACACTACCCACCCACTTGGCTTGACTTTGGCACATTTCAGGCATGGAGAAACTCTCCTTGGTCCTAACACTGCAGGGAGACTCATATGGGGAAATCTGGAAACCATTTATCTCACTCTTATCCCAGGAATTCTTGGAACTCACATCCCCCAAATATCTAGGGCTAATGCCACTCTTGGAAAGAAAACCATCATATGGAGCCCACCATGCTTAGACCCGGGCTGCATAGAAGCATGCCCCTCTCTCAATTATTTGCTTGAGTGTCCCTAGGGAGTGGGAGTGGGAAGGAGGGACAGATGTTCAGTTTATTGTTGATTTAATGTTTGCCTTCATTTTATTGAGCTACCTGATCCTTCGCTGGAATATAATCCATTTTCATCTAATAAAAAGATTTAAACCATAAAAAGTGGCATTGCTGAAATAGTGATGTAAAATCCACCTCCACCAGTAAGCAGGATTTCTCACTACTATTCCAAACATACCAAACATGCCCACACTACTTACAGATCAGAAATGGCCACTTACTACCTTTAAGGGAATTCCCAATGCTAGCCTATGAGATGAGTAAGCCTCACAGCAATGAGTAACCAAGTATGCTATTTATCACTACCAGAACACACCACACAAATGTCCTACCTATTACCTACACAGCACCCTGACTAAGGGCTACCAATAGCCTACCTTGTGGGTGACCTACATGTAGAAAAAGAGGAGTTTCAGGCTTGACAAGTAACTTTAAATGCCAAGTCAATGTGGCAGTAAACTGTGCATACAGGAGCTGCAGTGGCAGGCCTGAGACAGGTTTGAAAGGCTACGTCTGTGGGTGGAGTAATTAGCGCTGCAGGCTCACAACTAACATTTAATTTCAGGCCCTGTTATGATTTATGAATTGTCATAATGCATTTGAAACAGATTTTATTCTGTTCTTGTGTGATTAATGCCTCTATTATGAATATATTATGTAAAACGTGCATTGATTTTTAGATGTAATGTTCTCCTAATGAAGTTTTACGGGGATAGACTGCGAAACACATTCATTTATTTACTACTGGATGAATTACATTTAGTACCTAGGGCCGCTCTCCTAGATTGCAAAAGATATCCTATTACTCAAAATGCTACAATAGTTATATTGAACATGGATTGAATTGTATGTAATACAATACTTACTTATGATTTATGAAGGCAAATGTTCTGTAAAAAGTTTAATTTTGCTATTTGCTTGAAGATTTAGGTTACAACTTTTTGAGTGAGGATACTGGAAATAATATTTGTATACTTCTACGCACATTAATGTCAGACCTGACAGCCTTGAGGGGGTCACCCCTAACTTTTTGCCTGCCTCGCTCCACTTTTGAGAGACTGTTTTTGCTGGTTTTTAGTCTCTGCGCACTTTACCTGATCTTTCGCTGGAATATAATCCACTGCTAACCAGTGATAAAGTGCATATGCTCTCTCCCTTTAAACATGGTAACATTGGATCATACCCAATTGGGCTATTTAATGTACTTATAAGTCCCTAGTAGAGTGTACTATATGTGCCCAGGGCCTGTAGATTATATGATACTAGTGGGCCTGCAGCACTGATTGTGCCACCCACTTCAGTAGCCCCTTAACCTTGTCTCAGGCCTGCCATTGCAAGGCATGTGTGTGCAGTTTCACTGCCAATTCGACTTGGCATTTAAAAGTACTTGCCAAGCCTAAAACTCCCCTTTTTCTACATATAAGACACCCCTAAGTTATGCCGTAGGTAACCCATAGGGCAGGGTGCTGTGTAGGCAAAAGGCAGGACATGTGCCTATGTAGTTTACATGTCCTGGTAGTGTAAAACTCCTAAATTCGTTTTGCACTGCTGTGAGGCCTGCTGCCTTAATAGGCTAACATTGGGGCTGCCCTCATACATTGTTTGAGTGGTAGCTGCTGATCTGAAAGGAGTAGTAAGGTCATATTTAGTGTGGCCAGAATGGTAATACAAAATCCTGCTGACTGGTGAAGTTGGATTTAATATTACTATTTTAGAAATGCCTCTTTTAGAAAGTGAGCATTTCTCTGCACTTAAATCTTTCTGTGCCTTACAATCCAAGTCTGGCTGGGCTTAGTTGACAGCTCCCTTGTGCATTCACTCAGACACACCCCAAACACAGGATACTCAGCCTCACTAGCATACATCTGCATTTTGAACGGGTCTTCCTGGGCTGGGAGGGTGGAGGGTCTGCCCTCACACAAAGGACTGCCACACCCCCTCCTGGGACCCCTGCAGACAGGATTGAACTGAAAGGGGACCTTGTGCACTTCTAAGCCACTCTTTGAAGTCTCCCCCACTTAAAAGGCATATTTGGTTATTTAAACAGGGCCTCTCCCCCTACCAACTCAGACACTACCTGGGAAGGAAACTCTGGACCAGAACCTGCAACCTGCCAAGAGGAACTGCCTGGCTGCCCAAAGGACTCACCTGACTGCTTTCTGTAAAGGACTGCTGTCTTGCTGTTGCCCTGCTGCCTTGCTGCTCTCTTGCTGTGCTGAAGGAGTGCTCTCCAAGGGCTTGGATAGAGCTTGCCTCCTGTTCCCTGAAGTCTCAGGACCAAAAAAGACTTCTCTCCTGCAACTGGAATCCCCGTACGGTGAAAATTCGACACACCGCCTGCCAAAAACAACGCACAGCCTGCTCGCGGTGAAAAATTCACCACACGCCCAGACTGGAATGGCGCAGTGTTGGACTTTTGCTTATGCAGGGTCATCCCCAGTCTTTTTGCCTCCTGCCTCCTATTTTTTTCTGACCTGTTGCTGTTGGCTTTTCAACTCTGAGCACTTTACCACTGCTAACCAGTGCTAAAGTGCATATGCTCTCTGTGTAAATTGTATGTAATTGGTCTATCCATGATTGGCATATTTGATTTACTAGTAAGTCCCTAGTAAGGTGCACTAGAGGTGCCAGGGCCTGTAAATTAAATGCTACTAGTGGGCCTGCAGCACTGGTTGTGCCACCCACATAAGTAGCTCTGTAATCATGTCCCAGACCTGCCACTGCAGTGTCTGTGTGTGTATTTTTACACTGTAAATTCGACTTGGCAAGTGTACCCACTTGCCAGGCCTAAACCTTCCCTTTTCTTACATGTAAGACACTCCTAAGGTAGGCCCTAGGTAGCCCCAAGGGCAGGGTGCAGTGTATGGATAAGGTAGGACATATAGTAATGTGGTTTATATGTCCTGACAGTGAAATACTGCCAATTTCGTTTTTCACTGTTGCAAGGCCTGTCTCTCTCATAGGATAATATGGGGGCTACCTTTAAATATGATTAAAGTGTAGATTCCCCTAGAGAGTAGATGGACATGTGGAGTTTGGGGTCCCTGAACTCACAATTAAAAAATACATATTTTAGTAAAGTTGATTTTAAGATTGTGCGTTTGAAAATGCCACTTTTAGAAAGTGAGCATTTTCTTGCTTAAACCATTCTGTGACTCTGCCTTGTTTGTGGATTCCCTGTCTGGGTCAGTTTGACAGTTGGGTTGTTTTTCACCTCACACCAGACAGTGACACAAAGGGAGCTGGGGTGTAACCTGCATTTCCTGATTAGCCATCTCTGCTAGGAGGGAGAGGTGGAGTGGTCAGTCTCATCTGAAAGGACTGTGCCTGCCTCTGACAATGCCGGCTCCAAACCCCTGGTGTGTGTCTGAGGCCTTGCCTGGGCAAGGCAGGATTTCACAAGTAGGTGTGAGTCCCCTTTGAAGAAAGGTGACTTCAAAGACTAAAATGGGTATAAGAAGGGCACCCAAATCTACAGACTTTGGAGAAACACTTCTGGAACCAAGAGGAACCTCTGCCTGGAGAAGAGCTGATAGCTGAGGAAGAAGTGCTGCCCTGTCTGTGACTGTGCTTTGTGGAGCTTTCCTGCAGTGCTGATTCTGCCAGAGTAAGAGGGCAAAGACTGGACTTTGTGTGCCTTCCAGCTTGTGAAGAAATCTCCAAGGGCTTGATTTAGATCTTGCCTCCTGTTGTTTGAAGTCTCAGGGACAGCAAAGACTTCTCTCTGCCAGCACCTGGAGTCTCTGGAGAGACTCCTGCTCTGACAAGTGGTGCCCTATCCAGTCCCTGGGCCCTTGAAAGGAAAGCTGGTGGAAATCCAAGGAAATCGACTTCGGACGACTTCAGACCGACGCCGCTGCAGAATCCGGTAACGCCGCCTGCACCTGACGCCGTGACGTTCGCTGGAACGCGACGCTCTTCGCAGGCCCGAAGCTGCAGCAGCCCCGCTGAAGTCCGCGACTCCGTGGAAGTCGCCGCACCATGTCGTGACCGACGCTGCTCGAAGTGCACGGATTCAACGTTTCGCACAGACGCCGCGATTCCCGACTTCGCGCATCAGCTTGTTTTCACTCTTCACCAAAGGTACTGTACTTGGGGGTCTACACGACTCCGTGTCCGGCGCCGCTGGTGTCGGCTTGTTGGGAATGACTCCGTCACGACGCAGTGTTAACATCTCATCGAAGCATTTTTGTTTCTAAGCGCAATTTTTTAGTTTAATCTTTAAAAATTCATAACTTGACTTGTGTATGTCGGATTTTTGTCGTTTTGGTCTTGTTTTGTTTAGATAAATATTTCCTATTTTTCTAAACTGGTGTTGTGTCATTTTGTAGTGTTTTCATGAAGTTACTGTGTGTGTTGGTACAAATACTTTACACCCAGCGCTCTGAAGTTAAGCCTACTGCTCTGCCAAGCTACCAAGGGGGTAAGCAGGGGTTAGCTGAGGGTGATTCTCTTTTACCCTGACTAGAGTGAGGGTCCTTGCTTGAACAGGGGATAACCTGACTGTCAACCAAAGACCCCATTTCTAACACGCAGCCTGACTTCATGACGGAAGATCGAGGCAGTGCCAGCGACAGGACTGGAACTTCGATGCACGGCCCTACTGGATTGACGCAAGCTGACCCGCAATGACGCAGCACAACTTCCTGAGAAGAATTGAAGCAGTGCCTGCCGTGCGGGAGAAATTTCCATGCATCGCCCACCGAAATCGACGCAGCGCCTGTGACTTCGATCCGTGGAATCCAGGATTCCACGCATCGTCCCCGGGGCATCCGAAAACCCCGCAACCCAAAGAGGATCCAAGTCTGCGCAGCGGAAATCGATGCAACGTCTTCCCCATGTGGAAAATACCAATGCAAGTCCGTGTGCGAAGGGGAGAAACCGGCGCACACCTACCGTTTTCCATGCATCTCCTCCTCTGAGGTCTCTTGAGAGGATTTTTCAACGCAAACCAGGTACTTTTCCCTGAAAGAGACACTTGTTGTTTCTAGGAGAACTCAAGACACTTTTGATTGTTTTTACAGTAATATTTCAGTTCTAAGACACTTTATATTGCTTTTACAGTAATATTTCAACATATTCTTATTGTATTTTAATCGTTTTGACCTCCTTTTATCCAGATAAATATTATCTATTTTTCTAAACACTGTGTGGTGTATTTTTGTGGTGCTATATTGTGTTATTGTATGGTTTATTGCACAAATACTTTACACATTGCCTTCTAAGTTAAGCCTGACTGCTCAGTGGCAAGCTATCAGAGGGTGGGCATAGGATAATTTGGATTGTGTGTGACTTACCCTGACTAGAGTGAGGGTCCTTGCTTGGACAGGGGGTAACCTGACTGCGAACCAAAGACCCCATTTCTAACAATTAAGGATTAGATTTAGCAACCATGAATATATAGAGTTAACAAAGGTAGGCAGAGTATGTGATGGGATATTTAAATACAAAGACCATGCATATCCAAATGAAAACATAAAAAAAGTTGATTATATATTATGGAAAGTGACAATTCAGATGTATTTATTTTAAAAATAGATGAGAGAGTTTATGTTATCAGTGTAAGGGAAATTGTTTAAACAATAAGAACATATATTTTTTATATTTAGGAATAAAATTAGAAATGTATCATTGATGAAATGTAGGAGAATGTAGTGAATATTTGAACATCAGAATATGGAAAGTAATTCATTATTTACTGTTTACATATTTATTACATGTATATTGCTTGTCTAATCTATTTTAAGGTTTTAGAAATTCAAAAAATATGGTTTCTGAGATAAATATGTAAATGAAATCATTGTAAACATCAATATTTTCAGCTGTTTCAGCAGCATGCGGAAGAGACAGTGTCCATGCTTCCGAAGAATTAAAAGAGAGGTGCTGGTAGTTTAAGGACGGTACCACAGACACTCAAAGTCCCTGAAGGCATTAGGAGTGAAGATGCTTGCAAGGAGGTGACAACTACCACAGATCCTAAAGCTTCAGACACAAACAACCCCCTTGTGGTGGCAGACAAAACAGCCCAGGATCTACCTACCATCTGCTCCCGTTTCTTCTACCAACAGTAGGACCATCACCACCCTCAGCCCTGTCTCCCCACTTATTAGGCCACACCCAATCATTAAAAGGACTATGGTCTCCTTTTTCCCAGGCACCTCTCCCTCTGCCCCAATTCGACTAGTACTGGTCTTGTAAGAGGTACTTGAGGTTTTAAAGAGCCTCTATGTAGGGCAGATAATATTGCATAGCTACTATGCAATATTTGCCATATAGGGAGGTCTGTTTCCCATAGTGCTTCTACTGACATCAGTGCTTCCTCCACATCTAGACCCATTCCTCCTCCTACCCTTGTTTCATCTCCTGCTAGCATTCCTACACTACCTCCATCCAAACCTCTGCCCCATTCCACATCCCACCCAATCCACTGTCTCACTACACCTGCCACAGCACCAACACACTCAACTCCAAAGAAACACTAGCAGTTGCATACACACAAACCCGTTCAAAATTACACACTTGCATACATCCATCAAGCCACACAACTACACATATAGCTTTAAACCTCCTCTGTCCTTCCTCGTCCCATTCACCTAGACTCTCCCATGCTCCTATCTCTGCCTATTACCCTCAAATCCTCCTCAGCTCCTACCTCATCCCATTCCCCTAAGTCCCCTAGTCCTACCTCAACACAGATCCCTAAACCGTCCCCTGCTTCCATTCCTACCCATACCCCAAAACTCTCCACAGTTCCTACCTCATCCCACACTCCTAAACCCTCCCTTCCTACTACCTCCTTCCATTTCCATAAACCTCGCTCCTATTTCAACCCCTACCCCAAAACCCACAAACACACACATACACACTTACACTCAAAAACAAAACCACAAACATTCACACATACACCTAAAGCAGCACATCCACTCACATCCTCAAAAAACACCCACACAAGCACATCCACACACTTCCACACAAACAACCAAAGGCACACATTCACATATACACATAAAATAAACCAAAGGTACATATTCACATATACACCTAAAATACAACACACAGTCACATGTACACACACATCCTTGCATACAAGCAAACATTCACACAAGTATCCTTCTATTCATCCAAACACTCACAGTAACCACTCCCACTCATTCCCAAAATCCCTCTTTGATCCCTATAACTACCCATTCCAGCCCATTCCCCTAAACCACACCATACTATTCAAACTCCTTCCCTGGACCTTCCTCCTATGAAGACAATTCTAAAGAGTGGTCCTCCATTGGACAAATAAGTGTCCAGATAAGATCTGCTCAAGAAGAATGTTCAAACCCTTGAGGAAGCCAATGCTCGAGTCCAATAAAAGGCACAATTTATGCCTGGAGCCAAATTTGAAATGCTTAGGTTTTATAGTGTGATAGGACACTTATTTATTGTCCCACTTAGACTAAATTTTTTCACTTTTAACTTATACCCAGAGGATGAATATTTGTTTTTCCCCTTACACTAAAATTGATTTCCACTATAATAAAAAATACAATTTTATTTGTCATTCTTAACTATTGAATGAAAACATGTTTTGAAAATGTGAAATATGTTTGAACAAAGAAACAGAAAATATGGTTGTTAGTTGTTTTCAGTTAGATATATTTTGGAAAAATATCATTTTATCTTTTTGCAGAGGAGAAATAAGAATGAAAGGTGTAGCATGTGTATAAAGAAATGTACCTGTATCTGTGAGGACAACTGTAAATACAAAAATGTTTTTATTTTTATAAAGATAAAAATAAAAATATTAGACACTGACTTTTTTAAAATGCACAAACACAACAACATTATCTAACATGATAATAGTTAAGTTATAAATTATATATGATGATTATATGCGGAATTCAACATTGACATTATCCAAAAAATGCTGCCTCACCATCAGCAAATTGTACATCATGGTAGAATACACTATGTAGGCTAGTTAGATTTAGATTTCAGCAGGTGGGTTACTGCAACGCACACATAATGGATATTTTGTCCAGAGTATTATGAGCGCCTTTGGATATGCTGCATTTGTAATATATTGGATATAGGATATCTGTCACATTTCTGACTTAGTAACCCATCTGCCTAACTCTAAATGAGGCCCAAAATGGTTTTGCAAAATTGATTTTTTTAAGTCACACCTCTATGTCAGTCTCCTATACAGCAAAATATGTGAATGTAATTTCAAGATAGGAAATGCAGAAATTAAAATGTAACATGTCCTTCCAGTGACTATCACTCATATGTTTAACACATCTGCAAGTCTGTGCCTGTACTATAGATAAAAAGTAGTAAGCATAACAAAGAACAATATTTCCTGATTGTGGCCACCAAGAAATAGCTTGAAGCAGTATTTTGCTCATTATTAGAAAGGCAGAGAGAAAGATAATTTTAGATTACTTTACCCATTTTTTATGTCTCTCTTTTACAATGTTTCCTTGTTGCTGTCAGAATCTATTTGAGGGTAAATTATGTTAGAAGTTCAACAGCTGAAAAACCTAGTCAAACAGTCCAGATGACATGTAAGTTGTGCTCCAGCGCAAAAAAATGTTTTGTGAGTACTAATGTTTTTTATTTCTCTGCCAGGAAGTTAGGGTTGGGGCAGGAGAAACACTCACTTTAAAAGAGGCCTGCACTTCCACTGCCAAATGTTTATTGAACCCAGACAAGGGCCTCTTGCATTTTTGTAGTCAGGCAGGCAACACATCCAGTGGAAGGTTAGCTTCCCAACAACCACTTTAGAATGGCCACAGACAAGAAGTGTATATATTTCCCTGACCACAACTGTGGATGGGCATGTCACCCTGGGACAGGAAAAAACAGTGTTGCCATCTTCCCTTTAATGAGTGAGGTGCACTGTATGTTTATTTGCAGTTTGTGAAACAGACCATTATATGAAAATGGATAGTGTTACCCCTGTGAAGTTTACAAACATTGTTCATGGATGAATCAGGATTCAACACCACACAGTAGCTGGTCTTAGCCATACATATGTCACTCCAAAGAACACTCCACTGAACAGTTGGTAGACCAGAGGAATCACAGAAGAATTATTGCTAGCTGTGACTTGAGAGTAGTTCTGAATAACTGGACCTGATCCTCGTTGCACACAGGACAAAAAAATTAACTGTGAGCTTCATTTTTCTTACCTCCTGTGTGGCTACAGTGCCACAACAAGCTGCAAGAAGACTTTTTCATGAAGTGATGAGATGCTCAGTGCCAACTGGACATGCCCTGGATCCTGCTGGTGTACTATACTGGAGTGAATCCTGACCCTCTAGTTCTGTATGTAAGGTTCAGGGACCCTTAGGTATGTAACATACTTTGTAGTAACACATCTGAAAAAGTAGACATTTTTCGAAGTGTATCGCTCCAGTAGACCTCTTTTTTTGTGTATGACTTGCGGTCCATTGCTTAGGTCCATGTGTCATCCAAACATTTCCACTTTTTTAAAGCGGATGGACATTATTAAACACAAATTAAATTTCATGGCAACCTTAAATTTTTACAGTCTATCAACCACAAACATGAAAAACACTTCTGTCTCATAAACCTGCCCCGTAACCATGAAAATATCACCAATGTACCTGACCCAAAAACACACCTTCTCAGAATGAGATGTACCATACTGAGAGAGTGTTTTTTGGGGCAGGTATATAGATGCTATTCTTATGATTTGGAATGGGGCGGAGACTGAACTTAAAATATACCACGAATACCTGAACAAAAATGATTTCAATGTCCTTTTGAGTTTGGAGTACCATAGAAACAAAATTGTTTTCTTGGATGTTGAATTGTAAATTGAAAATATACTTTCAGCTAGAATTCATAGGAAACTGAGTTCAGTTAATTCATGCTCAATCTGTACACAAATTGAACCAAAAGAATAATATACCATATGGTAAATTCCTCAGGACCAAACTGAATTGTAGTTCAATAGATGAGTATTTATGAGAGGAAAAGATCATAGTTGTTAGATTTCAGGGATGAGGGCATAATATGCAGATGGGTCTTGAAGCAAAGGATAGACTCAAGAAACCCCACATCAATATTAATTGAAACCTAAGTATAAATCTACTGATAGTCAAATAAATGCAATCAGCTTCATTGTCATTTGCAGCAAGGTTAATTACGATATTTCTAAGAAAGACTGGTCAATATTAATGATGGATGAAGATCTGAGGAAACTGTTCTCTGATAATCCTATGACCTTATACAGCTAATTACACCATCCTAATTCTATTTTGGGCACTAGAGATACTATTAAGTATTTGAAACTCCACTGATTCATTGGCATAAAGGTGGAGGCTGTAACTTTTGTACATTTGTACAAAATAGCTGTATAGAAAACACAGATAGTGATAAGAACAGAATATACAAAATAGAATCCTTGCTTACTTGTAATTCTAAATGCTGTTTTTAGATGATAATTTGTTCACATGGTTTGAAATATATAGGATCTACTATAAGGAAACACAAAGAAATATGGAGGAAATGTCTAAGAGCAGTATCAAATATCTAGCATGAAATATAAGAGACAAATATGGTCTCATCTGAAATTTCAATCAATTCTCTTGGATTGTTGGTTGTCAAATTAGATCGATGACGTGGAGATTTGGAACATAAGTTAAGTTCGAAAGAGACATTCTGGATATGCAAACTGAAAACAGTAAGGAAATGTTTAAATTGTGACAGAGAATTACATACATGTTGGTCTGACGGTCTGCAATTTATGATATACTATCTGGTTAGAAGGAATTTCAGTCAATTTACCCTAGACTGGATTTCTGAGTGAGGGTGATGTGTACTCACTGTAATAATGCGGCTTGGGGGATTGATAGAACAACTAAAAGCACTGGGACGCTAAACCCAGTGCATTGATTTTAAACCCAGATTCCATGCAGATGAGGTATTGTTTTGGCTTCAATAAATATGGCAGAATGTGGTACCAAATCTTGAAAAGAGATAGAGAATTGTTTTGTTGTGTAGCTATTGTAGCCATGTTCTGAGCACAATGTTTTAGCTAACTAGGTCAGCAGCTGTGCACTTTAACCTATTTACATTTTCTTCAGCATTGCTTTATTTTTCTAGCAACAGCTACATTTTCTCTATCTCATTGTTCTTTCACCTGGGAAAGCATCGCATTCTTAGTAGGACATATAGTTCACTTTGTGCTTTTGCCAAGGCTACAGTCAGATAGGGTTGCCGACAAACATTGTGTGCTGTGTCTCTAGCATTCACAAAACAACACACCCTCATATGTGGGGACCTTTTCTTAGAATTTCAGCTGTTTCATTGAAAAACACCCCTTAGTCCCAGACATGTTAGAGGAGATTCCAGCCAGATGACCACAACTGTATGCTGATTGCTGCAAGCTTCACTACAGCTACTTGCTTAGACAACCGAACCCTGATCCAGATGGGGACGGTGTCTCTTTAGACCTCAGGCCTCTTCTTCAGGTGTGAGGGATGATGTTCTTCCAGGGGGAAACCCAAAGGGCACATTAGGCTTAGTATGCTGTGCTCATACTTAGCGTAGGTGAGGGACTATAGATCTACTCCCCTGTTTAGACAGCATGGTAGGACTGTTTTTGTGTTTTACATTTTTAGTCACATGCCTGCTCCTATTGTTTTTTCTCGTTATTGCTATGCACCTGCTTTTATCTAAGATGCAGATATTTTAATAAATGCTTATTTAAATATATTCTGCCTCTGTTGTCTTTGCCTGAGTGAGATCTTGGTTACTCAGAGAAAGGGATGCAAACTGATGTACCACGATTCCCTGAGGAGTCTATCTTACTATGAGCTCAGTTGCCACAATCATCTCTGTCAAAGATGGGGCACTGCTACTTAGAAACTCCGGATTAGGCCGACAGGTGTCACCTGGTGTGGAATTGTACTTAGTACCCACAACCATGGCGATCCTACCACCCAAATCCAGTAGCCTCATTACCCTAATGAGAACCTACACGACATGGCGCCACCAATATTTGGTCAGGCACAAAAAATCTGATCCTCCTAAATATCTCTGTCTCACTGAAGGCTAAACACACCTCGATACTATGCACAGAGAAGTCTGTGGTATTGAGGATTTCCTCCTCAGCTAGGTAGGTGGGACATTTCTGTAGGTTGTTCAAGCTTGAACCATAAAAAGATTGATCCCCAGTTGGTATCCTTATCTCTGAACGCATAATTCAGTAATATGGCAATCCCTCAACGGGTAGCAATAGCAGTAAATTCTGCACATTTGTTGGCAAATGGCCTAACGGTCCAGGGAGATCCAGTTACATTTGTTGTTGAAGCTCATGCAGCCTATTAACAGAAACATTTTATTCTTGGGTCACCTTTCCAGAAGTGGATGGGAACACAAATACATTTCATAATTATACACCAGCAAATCCTCCTGCACAATACAGAGCTGATGCATCCCTAGAGATACTTTTATCTTATCAAGACCACAATAATAGGCTTGATGGTGCCTTTCCACAGACAAATTTACTGGTTAGGTTAGGTCTGTTGAGCAATGCAGGCCCGACCTGGCCTTTATTGGCCACATATACACTACATCCTGACGCAGCAGCAATGGTGGTAGCTGAGGTCCGCCGCTTATGTACAGATGTCAAAACAACATATAGATTGTTAGTACAATTTGTCATGCAAATGTTAAACACAAATCCAGCACGAGCTACTCCAGCGCAAGCACATGCAGCAGCGCCAGGTATAAATCCTGCAACTGTACATTCAATCATGGGTAAAGTTCCAGCCAAATGGGAGTAAATTCTGTTTTGGTTAGCTCAAAAAATAAATGCACTGGAAGCAGTCTTTCCCTATATAGAACCTCAGGATAAAAATAGAAATTTGACAATGTGTTTGCCTTTTGGGATGGTTCCCACAATTGAAAACTGCAAAACATGGGGCACGGTATTTGCCGCGCTCTACACAACCGCACACGGTACGCCAACACTTGCCAATCTTCTAGAGGCATTAAAACAAATTCAAGATGAATACGGGGCAGCCCCTGCCCTAGATTTGGGGATGCAATTAATAGGTAATTTTGCCACTCTATCTTCAATCATGTTAAGTAACATTAATGGGGAAGCGGTTGCACTGACAGTGCGCATGCAGCTCCATGATGTTCCGGCGCAGGATCAAGAACATGAGCTGCCAAAGATTATCACTGAAACATACTCCAGTATAGGTTGAGATAGTTTGGGAGCCAGACTGACTAAGCCACAAGTACCTGTAGATCCAATAAGAATGTTGCCAAACAAACACCTGAGGGTTCTAAAAAACACTGGGATAAAAAACAACAAACACCGAGAAAAGAAAGTGGAGAATCTCCACATTCTGAGACCCCACAAAATAGATGTAACCTTTGAAATAGGGATAATATAAAAACGCCTGACAGATATCAAAATACTGATACACGCCAATCTCGTTCCTTTCAGGACTCACCAGAAAAACGCAGTGAGAGAGATGGGCGGTCAGATCAGCGGTCCGAGTACGTGAAACCGAGAAAGGACTCACAACACTCGTCAGAAGTTTCTGTTAAAAAAGAAGATAAACTTCCACAACAGAAACCACAATTTAAAAAGAAAAGAGTGGCAGCAGTTGCAAAACGACATGCTACTCAAGAAGAGGGCTTTACTAAAGAACAGTAAGTGAGCGTTAGCACTGCTAGACAGTGCAGCAGAAGTCACAATAGTTTGTCGGGATCTTCTCGAGCATCTGGAGGTGAAAGAAACTGATGACTATCTACAAGTAGAGACAGCGGGCATGAGTGTCTCCACACAGATAGAGTGCATAAAGTAACTATTCTGTTTAAGGCGGTGTTAGAAATGGGGTCTTTGGTTGACAGTCAGGTTAACCCCTGTTCAAGCAAGGACCCTCTAGTCAGGGTAAAAGAGAATCACCCTCAGCTAACCCCTGCTTGCCCCCTTGGTAGCTTTGCAGAGCAGTAGGCTTAACTTCAGAGTTCTAGGTGTAAAGTATTTGTACCAACACACACAGTAATGACACAACACCAGTTTAGAATAATAGAAAATATTTATCTAAACAAAACAAGACCAAAACGACAAAAATCCACAATACACAAGTCAAGTTATCAATTAAAAAGCAAAATGAGTCTTTATGGTAGTTTAAAACACACACTAACACTGTTAGCGTGAAAATGTACCTTGGGTGCGTCAAAAATAACCCCGCACGGGCGAGTGTGCGTCAAAAAGGGCTCACGATGCGTCGATTCCACTCATGAGCGGGACCCTGTGTCATTTCTCCTTTTGTTGGGTCGGGGCGCGTCATTTCCCCTCTCCGCAGGCGAGCGATGCGTCGGTCTGGTCAGCACTCTCGGGTCCGGGCAGGCCTTGGGTTGTTTTTACACGCCCAGCGGTGCTTGCTTTGGAAATCCAGCCGCACGATGATCCAAAAAACACGCAGCGCGGGTTGTGATCTCCCAGCCTCCGTCAGCGATGCTGTGCGTCGTTTCTCCAGCTCTGTGCATCGATTCTTCGGTCGTGTTTCCAGTGAGCGTTGATTTTCAGCCGCAGAGAGGGCGGCGCGTCGGCTCTTCAGCCGCAGTTCGGAGTTGTGTCGATCTTTTCCCCGCACGGTGCTCTATGCATTGATTTCCTTTTCTTTAGGCTGCCATCTTCTCCTTTCAGGGTCCCAGGAACTGGATGGGCACCACAGGGCGGAGTAGGAGTCTCTCCAGAGATTTCAGGTGCTGGCAGAGAGAAGTCTTTGCTGTCCCTGAGACTTCAAACAACAGGAGGCAAGCTATAAATCAAGCCCTTGGAGATTTCTTCACAAGATGAAAGGCACACAAAGTCCAGTCTTTGTCCTCTTACTCTGGCAGAAGCAGCAACTGAAGGATAGCTCCACAAAGCACAATCACAGGCAGGGCAGCTCTTCTTCCTCAGCTCTTCAGCTCTTCTCCAGGCAGAGAGTCATCTTGGTTTCCAGAAGTGTTCCTAAAGTCTGTGGTTTTGGGTGCCCTTCTTATACCCAATTTATTCTTTGAAGTAGGCCTACTTCAAAGCAAAGTCTCTCTTGAATGTGAAATCCTGCCTTGCCCAGGCCAGGCCCCAGACACTCACCAGGGGGTTGGAGACTGCATTGTGTGAGGGCAGGCACAGCCTTTTCAGTTGTGGGTGACCACCCCTCCCCTCCCACCTAGTACAGATGGCTCATCAGGAAATGCAGACTACACCCCAGCTCCTCTGTGTCACTGTCTAGTGTGAGGTGCAACCAGCCCAACTGTCAAACTGACCCAGACAGGGAAGCCACAAACAGGCAGAGTCAGAGAAATGGTGTAAGCAAGAAAATGCTCCCTTTCTGAAAGAATCTTAAAATCAACTTTACTAAAAGATGTATTTTTAAATTGTGATGTCAGATACCCCAAACTCCACATGTCCATCCGGTCCCAAAGGGAATCTACACTTTAATCAGATTTAAAGGTAGCCCCCATGTTTACCGATGAGAGGGGCAGGCTTTGCAACAGTGAAAAACAAATGTAGCAATATTTCACTGTCAGGACATATAAAACACATTACTATATGTCCTACCTTAACCATACACTGCACCCTGCCCTTAGGGCTACCTAGGGCCTACCATAGGGGTGCCTTACATGTGAGAAAAGGGAAGGTTTAGTCCTGGCAAGTGGGTACACTTGCCAAGTCGAATTTACAGTTAAAACTGCACACACAGAAACTGCAATGGCAGGTCTGAGACATGATTACAGAGATACATATGTGGGTGGCACAACCAGTGCTGCAGACCCACTAGTAGCATTTGATTTACAAACCCTGGCACCTCTAGTGCACTTTACTAGGGACTTACTAGTAAATTAAATGTGCCAATCATGGATAAACCATCAACAATACAATTTACACAGAGAGCATATGCACTTTAGCACTGGTTAGCAGTAGTAAAGTGCTCAGAGTTCAAAAACCAACAGCAACAGGTCAGACAAAATAGGGGGCAGGAGGCAAAAAGATTGGGGGTGACCATCATTTGTGTTTTGTTTTGCTTTTGCTGCCATAAGTGCGCCGGGTATGCCCAGACGGGCTCACTATGCCACTGGATTCAAGCCAGCCTGGCTGATGAAGGGTGAAACCCTAAAACTGGTCCCAGCATGCTTGGTTCCGGTCCAGGGAGGACCTGGCCTACAGTTTGGGCTGGGCTGTTCCCATGAGGAACAGGGTCAAGACTGATTTGCATATTGCTCGGTCTAAACTCGGGTGGCATGGTGAGCAAAAGAACGATGGATTAAACCCAGATCTGACTGAGGGTGAATGTTTGATTGGTTCCGCATTCCGTCCATCATTTGTGTTTTTCTTTGTCAATGGGACTGTACAGCACAACTTGCAAAACTTAGGCCCATATTTATACTTTTTGACGCAAAACTGCGCTGGCGCAGTTTTGCGTCAAAAATATTACCGCCGGCTAAAGCCATTTTGGTGCGCCGTGCGGGCGTCATATTTATACTTTGACGCATGGTGGCGCAAACAACAGGTGGGAGTCATTATTTTTGAAGCACACCGCGGCGTCAAGTCGTTCACACGGCGGAAATGACTGTGGGTCAATTTACGACACCGCAAACAGGATATGCGCCGTTTTTTTTCACGCAATAGCGTCAAAAAAACCAGCGAACACAGCCATTTCACCAGAGGAGAGCCAAAATGGATCCCAGATGCCACAACAGACCCCAGGAAGATGACAGCAGACCAGGAACCAGCCAGGAGGACCCACACAAGAACCAGGACACTTTTAAGAAGAAAAGAAAGTGCCGCTTTAGCGCAGAGGAGCAGGAAATTCTGGTTAAAGAGGTGACGGAACATCAGCACCAACTGTTTGTCACATCAAAGTTGCCAATCAGTAGGAGAGAAGCCATATGGCAACAAATTGTCGACAAGATTAACAGTGTGGCTGAAGTACGCAGAACAGTCATTGAGTGCAAGAAACGCTGGCATGACTGCAAGCGCAGGACCAAGGAAAAGATGGCCAGGAACAGGAAGGCAGCACTGCAGACTGGAGGTGGGAGTCCAGCACACCAGGAGGCCCTGGACCACATGGAGGAGATGGTGACAGCCGTCATCTCTGAGGAGATCGTCACAGGGATTCAAGGACAGGACAGCGCAGACTACCAGGAGACAACGCACATGCAGGGTAAGTCGCATGGGGAATTAAAATGCAATAATGTCATCTACAACCGGGGGGGGATACCGATCACTAAATGCATGGAAGTCATCTAATACATGGAGTGGCATGGGTAAAGGGGCACGGCAGGGGGGCATGGCCCATTCTGAGAAGACCTGGGGCACACCATTCCACAACACCAACAACAGTCCCATGGGGGCATGCTGTCATGCCAACGATGGAGCAAAGGGAAAGCCACGCAAGGAGGGAAGGCCACTACGTCAAACTGACATCCTGGCACACGTCAGCCAACATACCCCCTACATTAACTAGGGCCCTATTAGCAATCCTCTAGCCATACCGACAACTGGAATGTAACTGCGACAACAGTTGCCACTACCACCTCTGCTTTGTGTGCAGCTAAAGTAGCCAATGGCAGTAACCTCCCCATGGATCATACACACCTAAATTAGGGGGTGAGGATGACAACTGCAACAATCCCCAGAAACAAGACAAAGGTCCCAGTACTCTCAAATGTCAATGCCCATAGTTGTCGCAGACATCAGCCAATGTAAACAACAATAGGAGCTACACAGCACTAAGGACACACTCATGCTGCATATGTCAGGGTCCATCCTGTGCCTGGGTAACAAGGCAACATCCCAAATGTCATACTGCTCAGACAACAGCATTGAGGAGGGGACACATGTAACTGGTAACTGAAATACACCTGCACAGTCAGAGGATGAAATAGGACACTGATACGACTATCAGGGCAATCCAATGTAACACACATTCCCCAACATCAGCAGGACACATTAACAATGTCAACATCCATATCGGATCATAACATTGCCATGCATAGGATATGCCACATGTCAATGACATTTAAGTGGATGTGAACGATCAGAGATTGGGGCATGTCCAGATTGTTAAGTGTGCGGCCAGGGCCATCAGTACACCCAGAGCCAGTGAAAGGTCTCACCATGAGAATGGATGTACACGGAGGGTCGAGTAGGAAAAGAAGGTGGCAATTCTCTATGTGGCATAAATCAACACCTAGAGGCGATGAGGCTGACAAGTCTGATAACTCAATAACATACATGTGACACACAGGTGGGCCATAGGCTGGAAGAATGCCCATCTGAAGGACTGGAGAAATTAACATAAAACAAGAGCACAAAGTGAATTCATCAAAAGGCAGGCACGTCACGTCAAAATTGCCACAACACAGACACACTAATTGTACCCTGTTTCATTGCAGAGGAAGATGGATCTCCTGCCGATATGCCTGTCCCAGATTTCCCTGATGACATGGATGACGAGCCGATAAACATTCCCCAGGAGACTATCCAAAAGGTCCTTGAAACCCTCCAGACCCCACCTTCAGTCACAAGGAGGAGCACAGAACAAGCAGCCATCGCAGAGGATCCACCCACCACCCCAATCGTAAGACCTGCCAGCTCCAATACAGCTGAGGACTCAGACGACACTGGCACCAGCTTTGAGAGAACTGTAGTTGGAGTACAGCGGGAGCTGGCCAAGGAGGTGCGGTGGGGATGCAAACTATGGCAGCCAGCCTTGAGGGGGTGTGTTCGTGCATGATGTCATCTGCAGATCATGCAGCAGCTATGCAAGCCCTAACATCCATACTGCAAGGACTACAAGAAACTGTCAAGGAATTCACCACTGCAGTAAGGGAGTTGCCACATCACCTCGCACCCCAAACCTTCCACTGCATGAACAAATGCAATCATGACTCCCTCAGGGCCGACCTGGCTGCCTACCATCGTGATGTGGCTGCTATTCTCAGGAACCATCAGACCCTCCTTGCTGCAATACTGCCCTTAAGACCTTCACAGGGAGCAGCGACCGGGATGTCTGACTCCACGTCTTCTAACACTGAGGTGTGTGTTGCCCCTTCACAACCGCCACCACCAAGAACAGAGGAGGCAACACACACATCAGAAGAAGAAGACATGGAACAGATCACATTCACAAGGAAAATGACCCGGAAGCACTAGTCCCTGCCACATGGCCCACATTTACCAAGGTCCTGCACATTTTAACTTGCCAGTCTTGCAACAACTTTACTCGAGCACTGTTCTGCAAACCACTGTATATCTTGTCACCCAGCCCAGTGATTGTCTCTCTCCTACTCATTGCCAATCCTGTCCCTCTCCACTGTCTGAAACATCAACCCCAGCATGTCAAAAGCATTTCCATAACCCCTTGTGTTGGATCCCAATTTAAAATGTCACATTAATGGACTCACAATCATGGACAATGTACAGATAGCACTACAGCACTTTTCAATAAATAGCACTTACACAACAAATCTGTCTCTGGGTAATGTGACATATCAACTGTGAAGTAGATAACTGAAATGTGCCTACTGTCAAATTACTTAGCTTGTCAATACAACTGTCCTGATAATATGTAGTCAGAGAATTCTGCACAATGCCCATGATTGCATCATAATCTGCCCTTCCTGAGGGACAAATCGGATGAAGTGAGAAACCTAGGGGCATATTTATACTCCGTTTGCACCGAATTTGTGTTGTTTTTTTCGACGCAAATTTGACGCAAAACTAACTCCATATTTATACTTTGGCGTTAGACGCGTCTAGCGCCAAAGTTCATGGCGTTAGCGTCATTTTTTTGCGTGAACACCTTCCTTGCGTTAATGATATGCAAGGTAGGCGTTCCCGTCTTAAAAAATGAATCCGATGCATATGCGTCGTATTTATACTCCCGGGCAAAAATGACGCCCAGGAGTGGGCGGGTCTAAAAAACCCGCATTAGCGCCGGATTTTAGCGCCTGGGTCAGGGCAGGCGTTAAGGGACCTGTGGGCTCAGAATGAGCCCAGAGGTGCCCTCCCCTGCCCCCAGGGACACCCCCTGCCACCCTTGCCCACCCCAGGAGGACACCCAAGGATGGAGGGACCCACCCTAGGGACATTAAGGTAAGTCCAGGTAAGTATTTTTTTTAATTTTTTTTTTGTGGCATAGGGGGGCCTGATTTGTGCCCCCCTAATTGCCACTATGCCCAATGACCATGCCCAGGGGACAGAAGTCCCCTGGGCATGGCCATTGGGCAAGAGGGCATGACTCCTGTCTTTGCTAAGACAGGAGTCATTTCAATGGGGGATGGGCGTCGTTAAAAAATGGCGCAAATCGGGTTGTGGCGATTTTTTTGCCTCAGCCTGACTTGCACCATTTGTGGACGCCCATACGCCATTTTCCCCCTACGCCGGCGCCGCCTGGTGTACGTCGTTTTTTTCAACGCACACCAGACAGCGCCGCCGGCTAACGCGGCTAACGTCATTGAATAAATACGGCGCCCGCATGGCGCTTCAGAATGGCGTTAGCCGGCGCTAATTTTTTGGGCGCAAAACTGCGTTAGCGCAGTTTTACGTCAAAAAGTATAAATATGGCCCCTAATACCACCAGGCTGTGTTGGACAGAAGAATGCTTCCTCAGGGGATAACTAAGTCATCAAATAGTGGTCGCAAAATGTTGTAAACATGCAAAAATCTAATCTAAGTAAACACTAAAAAAACTGCACAAATGAAGGTGTCTGAGTTAACATACAAATAGGTAATCATGCCAAACTGTATCACAAATGATGTATGAGAGTCATGAAGACAAGAATACAAGATTGCCAATGAGAACTCATCTTATAAGGGTGTGCATGATCATCACACTGCAGTCAGACCTAAAACTGTTTCCCCAATATCAAGTCTGGAAGCACTGTTAGTGACTTTGAAAACACACTTATCAACAGAAACACATTGGGATCCATATTAACTGTGATTGGTGGTTGCAACAAAGGGTCGACACTTTGCCAATCGTACAGCTCAGTTGGGATTTGTTTGTAGCACAGGACACAGATGTTATAGTTCCAAATTGATGTACACTGAATCCAAACCCGCGATCAAGTACCATTCAACACATACTATTAAGGGGTAACCAAATATTTATTAAATGCTAACCACTGATGAGGAAACTGAGGGAAAAATCTTACCTACCCTAATCTACCCTGACTACTCATTACCCACAACTGTCCCTAACTAACCTAAGCTACACTTACTTATCACATATAACGAAACGTTCTAAACATCTACCCCCCAACCCCCTTATGAGACGGGACACATGGAGGACAACACATACTAACCTAAACACATACTATACTATCCTAAACAAATATATATTTTTTTGGTATTTTTCTTTTTTTTTTTTTTTTTTTTTTTTAACACACAAGAACCCCAACATAGCCCCCCACCCACACACTTAATAAGTAAAAATATAAAGAATGAGGACCCCCACCCCCCACACACCAACACTAACTAAACTAACAGCCTATACTAACCTAACACTAAGCCCCCTAAGCCCACTAACTATAAGAACAAGGAAAGAGGAGGGGGGGAGGGAATCATGTCCATCAAAAAAGTGTCTAGAGGTTGGCCCTCCGGAGGGTCCTCTTAATGTCCTTGACCCGCCGGTTAATGTGCTGCACATCCCGGCTCAGGTGGCTCAACTTGCGCAGCACTTTGTCCATCTTATGTTCCATTCTGTTGAAGGCTGCAGGGTCAACAGATGGAACAGTGGCAGTCTGGGGACCAGTGGAGGAGGTCTGTGTCGGTGTGGTGCCAGGCCTAGTGGGCTGTCCTGCACCAGTGGCAATGCTGGGGCCAGGAAGTCCAGCAGATGTTGGACCAACAGTGGCAGCTGTGGGTGGGGCCACCTGGCTCTGATTGGTGGTTGTGCTGGTGGTGGCTGTGGTGGTCAAAGTAGGCCCACCCTGTGGGAAGGCTCGCCATGCCCCGGAGGCCCGTTCATGGCGATATCGCCGGGCCATCCTCCGGAACGCCGACTCCACCAGCAGGATGTGCTGATACCGCATGGCCCGGCGCTGAAACTCACGGACCTGGTCTGGAGTCATGTGAGCAGCTGTGAAGACAAATGCAGATATTCTACATTAGTAACTGCACTGTGTGAAATGGCACAGCAAGTTAATCAGACATTACATCTACTGTACTTGTAACAGCTCATATCACAATACAGAGCATTGAATGTCCCTGAGGAAGTATATGGCAGGCCAGACTACAAAGGTCACATCACACAAAGCACATCCATAACCTACAAGATGGGTAATAACTGGCTTTGACTTGCAATCTGAGTTCTGACAGTTATCATCTAAGAATCATGCTGCATATCCTCCGCCAAGAGCTGGGCTACAAATGTCAGTGTATGGAAAGCAAAACTAAAGCCACATGGTCTGCAAGTTGTAACTGGACTTGCCAGTATAGTACCAAGTGCCAAACCTGAGTGTGTATACTAGTATGCAACCAAACCATCACTTATTCACATGTATGTATAACATACTCGTAGCATTAGTACTAGGTACCCCATTCACAAACCCATGGCCGTGTTTGAGGGGGGGCGGTGGATACACAACTATAATTTGCCAACAACATGTACACCGAAGAGTGTATAGGAAACTCCGCACATGTTTGTCTCTACAGACACACCACAGGTAAGGTCTATCTACAAGTAGGAGTCAGCAAACCCTAGAGCACTCATAGGGTCAGACATGTCAGGAAATGCAGAACTTAGTACGCAACATATACTTCCAGTGAGGCCTGACTTACATCAGATACAGAGTTGCTAGAACACCCATGATGATGAATTGCATGCACACCTAGGCCATTGCACTCAGGTTCCACAGACTTGTTGCACTACATGTGGAAGTACATGCTGCTAGGAGGTTCTACCTACTGTTTCAAAATAACGTAGGTAAATAGGGAAGCAGATGTCTATTGGAAAGCTATTAGCTCTACCAATCTTAGAGAATGTGGGTCTGACAGGCTGACTAAATTGGGGCTGACTTCCAATGCGACTCTTGGTGATACAAGTGTCATACACATGACTATCCCCTGTACTCACAGTGGGGCCTACAGGGATGTCCTACAATCCCTACATGATACTATTGGATACGCATTGGCAAACTCAAAACATGTGAGAACTGCATTCCCACTCATGGAACAAGAGAAAAGCTTGCCCAACGCATTACACCTTGCTATGCGTCCAACTCACACGAGTCCATAACCAGCAAACACAACACATAACAGACATATTGTTAGAAATGGGGTTTTTGGTTGGCAGATAGGTTGTCCTCTGTCCAAGCAAGAACCCTCACTCTAGTCAGGGTAAGTCACACACAATCCAAAATCAGCCTGTGCTCACCCTCCGGTAGCTTGGCACGAGCAGTCAGGCTTAACCTAGAAGGCAATGTGTAAAGCATTTGTGCAATAAATCATACAACACCATAGTATAACACCACAAAAATACACCACACAGTGTTTAGAAAAATATAGAATATTTATCTGGATAATTGTAGGTCAAAGCGATCAAAGTTGCAATACGAATTTGTAAAGATATCACTGAAAAGTGATATTAAGAGTCTTTAAGTCTTTAAAAAGCAATAAAGTGTCTTTCAAGCACAGAGTACCTGGTTTCTGGTGGGAAATCTCCTCAGAGGGCCACAGGAGAAGAGATGCGTGGAAAAAGGGGTGTGTGCGTCGTTTTCCGCTCAGCACACACAGACTTGCGTCGTTCTTTTCCACGCGGGGAAGTCGGGCGTCGTTTTCCGGCGCGCAGACAGTCTCTTTTTGTGGATCGCGAGGATTACCAGATGTCCCGGGTCTGTGCGTGGATTCTCCTGCTTATTTTCCGGCTGCGCGTCGTTCTGCGGGGCTGCGCGTCGAAGTTTCGATCTCACGGTAGGCGTCGCGTCGATTTCTCCTTGGAAGTCGGGCGGCGTTGTCCTTGCGAGGCCGTGCGTCGAAATTTTGGTCTCACGGCAGGCGTCGCGTCGATTTCTCCTTGGAAGTCGGGCGGCGTTGTCCTTGCGAGGCCGTGCGTCAAAGTTTCGCACTCACGGTAGGCGTCGCGTCGATTTCTCCTTGGAAGTCGGGCGGCTTTGTCCTTGCGAGGTTGTGCGTCGAAGTCTCGATCGTCCCGAGGGCGTCGCGTTGATCAGCGTCGGTGTGCGGCGTTTTTCTCGCCGCGAAACAAGCTGTGCGTCGAAATTTTCGGCGCACGGAGCGTCCACGTGAAAGGAAGAAGTCTTTTTGGTCCTGAGACTTCAAGGAACAGGAGGCAAGCTCTATCCAAGCCCTTGGAGAGCACTTTCACAGCCAGACAAGAGTTCAGCAAGGCAGCAGGGCAACAGCAAGACAGCAGTCCTTTGGAGAAAGCAGACAGGTGAGTCCTTTGAGCAGCCAGGCAGTTCTTCTTGGCAGGATGTAGTTTCTGGTTCAGGTTTCTTCTCCAGCAAGTGTCTGATGAGGTAGGGCAGAGGCCCTGTTTTATACTAAGTTGTGCCTTTGAAGTGGGGGTGACTTCAAAGAGTCTCTAAGAAATGCACCCAGTTCCCTTTCAGCTCAATCCTGTCTGCCAGAGTCCCAGTAGGGGGTGTGGCAGTCCTTTGTGTGAGGGCAGGCCCTCCACCCTCCCAGCCCAGGAAGACCCATTCAAAATGCAGATGTATGCAAGTGAGGCTGAGTACCCTGTGTTTGGGGTGTGTCTGAGTGAATGCACAAGGAGCTGTCAACTAAACCTAGCCAGACGTGGATTGAAGGGCACAACAAGATTTTAGTGCAAAGAAATGCTCACTTTCTAAAAGTGGCATTTCTAGAATAGTAATATTAAATCCGACTTCACCAGTCAGCAGGATTTTGTATTACCATTCTGGCCATACTAAATATGACCTTCCTGCTCCTTTCAGATCAGCAGCTGCCGCTTCAACAGTGTATGAGGGCAGCCCCAATGTTAGCCTATGAAGGGAGCAGGCCTCACAGTAGTGTAAAAACGAATTTAGGAGTTTTACACTACCAGGACACATAACTACACAGGTACATGTCCTGCCTTTTACCTACACAGCACCCTGCTCTAGGGGATACCTAGGGCACACATTAGGGATGACTTATATGTAGAAAAAGGGGAGTTCTAGGCTTGGCAAGTACTTTTAAATGCCAAGTCGAAGTGGCAGTGAAACTGCACACACAGGCCTTGCAATGGCAGGCCTGAGACAAGGTTAAGGGGCTACTGAGGTGGGTGGCACAACCAGTGCTGCAGGCCCACTAGTAGCATTTAATCTACAGGCCCTAGGCACAGTTAGTGCACTCTAATAGGGACTTCCAGGTAGATTAAATAGTCAATCATGGATAAACCAATCAATAGTACAATTTACACAGAGAGCATATGCACTTTAGCACTGGTTAGCAGTGGTAAAGTGCTCAGAGGTCAAAAGCCAACAACAGCAGGTCAGAAAAAATAGGAGGAAGGAGGCAAAAAGTTTGGGGATGTCCCTGTCAAAAAGCCAGGTCCAACACATATCAACACTTACTGGAGTGGTCGGGGTCCTCAAATGTCGCCACCTCTCCCACAGTGTAGGGTGCCGGTCCACCTGTAAGGTATGGAAGGAAGAAATGTGCTCAAAATCTATGCACAGTGAAACAATTTCATAAACATTTACAATGTGTAGACTTAATAATGAAATGGCAGCCATTCAGACGTGATGGTACTGGATCTGATATATCACGGCCAACTTGTACATAGCATGGGTCTCCTGTGACAGTTGCACACATATATGCACACATACATTTGCCCTAACTATCATGTGGTTGCAAACATGCCCCATAATTGGTGAGCACTAAAAAATATGGAGTGTAATCGTCTCATCATGTGCATCCAAGAGAGACATCCAAAGCCTGGTTACTTGAGGACTGCATTACCAGTCAAACATGCCTTGTAGCCATGACACATTTATTGCACATAGGCCCAATGTACAGAGGGAGGGGCAGGGACTTTTGTAAGCCATCCTGTTGTTACAGTATAGTCAATTGATGTGGCCCAGCTACGGTGATTTGCACCAACCATGGAGATGTGAGGCCATGTGCATACACTTGGACTGCCATCCATATCTGGATTGTGGCTCAACTAATGCCAACAAACATCTTAAGATGTTAGCTGAGGGCACCTTACACCTTTTCACGATGTTTTCAAATCAAGAACTGACATGTATCCAAAAAGATCAAGGAACACAATAATCCCACACATTCATAGTACTTCTGTGAACGACTTCCTTTCACACTCACCAGACTCACATGAGACATATGTCTGAGCCACTTTGCTATTATCAGTTAAGTGAAGGCAGCACTCATTTTCAGCATCATGTAGTGATTCTAAAGTCAGTCTAGGAATTGCGTCAACATAGTTGGCCTAAATGTTGGTACATCTGTACTTCTCTGTCAATAGTACCCTATATAGACATGATTGGCTCATATTTTGTTAGTTGTTCTGACAAAAAGGCTGCACCAATTTCCTTCATGGAAAAGTAACCTGTAAGTTTGCTGAGCACGTGCTACCTGACAGCCAGCAATTGTGATCCTTGCCATAGTGCATCAATGATCCCCTTATATTACCCCAGCATTACACACAGTCAGCAAGTTAGCTGGCAGACATTGCACTGATCCCCTGATGTCACAACAGAGCATTTAATCGTGCACATTAACATAATTTGTACTCACCAACAGTGCCACCAATCATGATTCCCAGGTGGTCCAAGAGATCCTGCTCCCTGGTGATGAGGTCAGCCCACCGGTGCTTCAGCTGGTTGTCACTCCTCTGGCTGGCATACACACGCTGCAGGTGATGCAGCACCTTTCCCCACCGGATTCTGCGCGCCTCTGTCGGATACCCCTGTATCACCCTGCCCCCTGCCTGGATCATGAGCGGCAAGAAATGCGTCACCAGTCAGATGAAGCCCCCCAACTCCTCTTCCCCCATTCTGCCAAGATGTGGCCTACCAGACATACTTATAAGTGATGATATGGAATAGGGGTAAAAGAAATAGAAAGGGGAAAAGGGGGAAAGTATGGTACAAAGACAGAAAAAAGTAAACCTAAACACTAAAAGAGCCCAACTATCCCCAAACTAACACTACCCACAACAGACTCCCACAAACAAGAAAAACACAAGATAAATGGACAAGTGTAGACAAAACATAGTACTACAGTATACACAAACAATATTTATTTCACAAATGGACTTTACAGATAGCACACAGGACAAAAACAGCACAAAATCTCAGGACAACACTCTCTGCACAGCCGCACAGTATAGAAGGATCATAGACTGCAAAGTGAAAGTGAAAGTACACCCACTGTACATGATCTGTAAACAGGATATCCTATTACATCACTTCCTGTATGAAAAGTCCCGCCTTTTTCGCGTTATGCGTCATTTTGTGTTTACCAAAACTGTATTTGCGTCATTTTTTTTTTACGCACAGACGTGAATATGAACCCGCATCCACATAATGATACATGGACTGTACAAATATCTGGATACGGGCTAAATTTCACTCCTGTGCGTCAAAAAAAATGACACAAATACAGTTTTGTTTGTCAAAAAATGACGCACAACGCTAGGGACGTCAAAATTACAGTGCATTAACTGGTTTGGGGCATTTTTACTTGTTTTTTGGTTATTTTACATTTGGAACACATCAGAGATTGGCTAATTGAAGACATTATGGTGTTGATGGTGTATGTTCACATGTGTGACTTCATACTGCAGCGGAACATGATCCACTACACCCTTCACAGTATTTTTACAGTTGGCTGACGCAATAGATGGTCATAAGTGTGGCCTACATATATGTGATGCACAAATTGTGCATGTTTGGCATAAGGAGAGGATAGCAATGTGACGCACATATGTACAATTACCTAAATGCATTTGGCTCAAAGTGTGTGCTTTGACAACTAATGTGTTGGTTGACCAAGTGTGTGTGTATCACATGAAGCATAATTGTACTTATGGTTGTATGAATGTGACGTCCATGTGTCCAATCCTTAGATGCAAGTCAAATTGAAAATGAGCGAGGGCATGTGTTAGTCATACATGTAACAACACCCGAAAAGTGTACTTCCAAGTTTTAGGGTCACGTAGACACCACATGTGACATAGCATGCTCAAGATGGATGGCAGACGCTTGTTCATGTCAATGGTCCACATTTTCTACATCCTATGTCCTAGAGTATTGGTAAGAGCTTCCTAGGCACTACTTGGAGAATCCCACAGTGAGTCATACACATGCATTGAGGAAGTGGGTACCATGTTGTTTGCACAGACAGACAAGGGTGAATCTCATATGTATGATGACACCACAGTTGAGGCCATAGAAGTGAGCCCCAACTATCAAGTGGCTGTGGTGGACCAGCATACAAGACAGCACGTGTCCACTTATTTCCAGTGATCAATTGCACATAGGTGTCTTGTTCATGTGTGTGGTCCAATGATGATCCTGTAGATTGTTAGGGGTGTAATTTGTCACAGTTTGGTCCAGGACTCATCATGAGTCAGTGGCAGCTATTCCTGTATCTACTGAGTATCCTTAGTTGATCAATGTGAGTAAAGTAGATGTGGACATGTGAACCAACATGTGGATGGTCCCACCCTGTCACTAAAGACGTGTAATGAGACAGTCAACAGGGCAACCTTGGTGTGCTGAGTGAGATAATGTCTCAGGTGTCATGTTCCGGCAGGTGTCATTACAACATTTGTACACAGGTTGGCCTCTGCACTTCCCACTGCATCTGGGAACATCATAGACTCTGTGCTGATTATTCTCGCAGCTATTCACCACACACGGCCCATCACTATGTTGTGCGCACTGTGATGCTGTGTGTGAACTGTCAGGGTCCTGACATTTGTGTATTATTCATGGACATTATAAGAGGTTGCTGGTTGTGCTGAAAGCCCCGTACTCAATCCCTGCCTACGGCCCTGGGACACTGTCACACTTTGTCATTCATGCATAGATGCTATACAATGTATTTGGGTATGCATGGAAGAAGCGCATGCCCAATGCCCCCTGATGAATGAGAGGTTTGCTAACGCAAGTGTGGTACATATGTAGACACAGGGATACTTTAGTGTGACGCACAGACAGTTGCCAGTCAGGCTGACAGAATGCAAGGTGATTCAGGATCCAGTTACTTGACAAGTTACGTAATCAGTGGTCTGACTGAGACTGTTTTGAGGACAAACTAGACAGTTGACATGTCAAACTGTGTACGTCCTGTGTTTTTGAAGGTGACAAATGAACCCAAGGGCTGTGTTACACGGCTTAATTAGTATCAATGCTTGACGGTGTATTTGACATAATGGCAACTCCTATGCTGTTCCAGGCATCATCAGGGGCAGTGCTTTTTTAAATGGGTGGTGTGCATGGAGGTGATCACAGGTGTGGGCTGCATCTGTTTCTCACCAGTCCTGTAGGTGAGACTTGCATTCTAAGGGCCAACAGACATTTTCACAAGGGGAAGCAATCTACATGTGCTAACAGGGCTTTGAAACTAGAAGAAAGTGTATAAATTGACCTGACGTCCTTGCAGTCAGATGTTCTATGACAATGGCATACCATAGGAAAGGGTGTAGCACACTGGTTTGCTAATGTTGGTCTGTGTGTGTAGAGGAAGTAATATCAGGGTACACATCTTAGTATTCCAGGGACCTCTTCCGACAGGTGGGTTGTGACCAGGTGCATGGGTGTGTCATGAGTTAGGAAATGGGCTGACATGTACATGGAATGTCGTGCGCAATGCATGTCATATGTGTGGCATTTGTGCTGTCTATGTTCTGCTTCTAGGGAACTCTAGTCACAGATAGTCCTTGCAAATATTGGATGCAGTTGGACTTACTGCTGTCAAGGGTCTGGTCAGGCATTCCTGTTACTGATGCCAAAGCACATTGACTGCCTCATGTATGAGGCTTTTTTTCCCCTTAATGAGTGATGGTGTCTTAGTTGTGTGCCATATGCTGCGTTGGACCTTGCTTTCAACATGTATGTGTGAAATAGTTGTGGTCCTCTGCTATTGGCCTTCAAAGGAGATATGTACATGATATATGTCATTAAGAGTGTGTGTGTATGTGACCATTGTATGTTAGGCATCACATTAGCTCTGGGATGTTCTGTGTCCTACTCAGTATCTCAGCAATGCTCCATGAGGCAACACTCTTATTCTGATAAGTAGAGATGAAGGAGTGCAAAAAGGAATAGCCAGACCATGATATGGTGATTAGAATAGCTGTTTATTTCAATTCGTTAACTAAAGTGGTGAAGGTGATCATATTCAGAAGAAATTATTTACAATCTGTTGCCGCCTGTGTTCTGTAGTTCCCCCTCCTGTTGCAGGGCAGCATCCTCCTCTTCCTCCTCTTCAGGCATGTGTGGCTCTGGTTCCAGGAGGGGAATGTTTCTTTTGATACAAATGTTGTGCAATATTGCACATGTGAGGATGATCCTACAGACCATCTCGGGGGAATATAGGAGGCTACCACCAGTGATGTCGAGGCAGCAGAACCTTGACTTGAGGATGCCGAAGGTCCGCTCGACAATGCTGCGTGTCCTCCGATGGGCGTCGTTGTATGCACGCTCTGCAGCAGTACTTGGGTTGCCAAATGGTGTCATAATCCATGGCTGGATGCCATACCCCTGATCAGCAGCAAGAGAAAATGAATGGGATCATGTTGATATAGCTGGCACTATTTAAAAGACCTTTCATGGCAGTAGTTGTCTTGTGTTGTCTGTGACTCTTTTGTGTACTAATGTGGCATCCTATGCTTGTAGGCTGTACCATCTGCATTGTGTTGTTTCCTTGGCTGAACAAGTGTTTGTCTGCTAACCGTTTGTCAGCAGTATGTTTTGGGATTTGCATTACAGTGTGCCCTCCCTAGCATTGTGACTTGTGATACAGGTGTCCGTGTGTCTTCACTGGGGGTGAGATGATAGTTCCATGCACAGTTAAAATTTAAAGTGTTGTTAACATGTTCATATCAAAGTACCCTGGACATCCCATACCTTGAAACTTATGCAATGGAGTAATGTAAAGGTCATTGGGACACTTACAATTTGCAAGGTGACATTTAGGCAACCACACTCATTGACGTCTTAACATTAGGCTGTACAGTAATTTCCGATGTGTGACAGGTTCAATGGTGACTTAAGAAACATGGCTAGCGATGTCACGACCTCAGTGTGTTCCTGTTCACATGTTGCTGTTGCGGTGTATGTGATGTGTGTCCTAGAGGGTTGCTATGCAGTGTGTATATAAGTAGGTTTTTGTACTTACCAACAAGTAGTCCATTGCCATACCGTACATCCTGGAAGTGTTCATTGATGGTGCAGTGACGGAAGATGTATGAGTCATGTACACTCCCAGGATATTTAGCCACGATGTTGGTGATCAATCCCTGGTGATCAACTATGGCCTGCACGTTGATGGAATGTGTGTGCTTCCTGTTGCGGTAGAGGTGTTCAGTTGCAGCAGGTGGCACAAGGCGTACATGTGTGCAGTTGATTGCACCAAGGACGAGTGGGAAGCCACTGATGAGGTAGAACCCCTGTTTTGTTTCCTGCTGCTTCTGCAGTGTGTTAGGGAAGCAGATGTGGCGTGGTGTCAGTCAAACGATGGCATCCAGTACTTTGGGCAAAAAGGCTGAGAATCATGGTTGTGATATTCCGCCAACCAGGGCACCAGTTGTTTGGAAAGAGCCACTTGCCAGCATTTGAAGTACGGCAAGCAGCTTGGTTTCTGTTGGGATGGTGCGGGGTGTCACCAAAGTGGGGGCCAACTGCTGTTCAATGTTGTGCAGCAGCTGCTGAATGGCCTGCCAGTTCAACCGGTACCTCTGTATGATGTCGTGTTCGCTGAGGCCCTGAAGGGTGGTTATTGGGCGGAATATACTCTCCTGCCTTCTGCGTTGCCTTTGGGGTCCCTGCTGGTGTTGTTGTAGCTGCTGTTGTTGCTGCTGGGCTCCGCGTCTGCGTGCACGCTGGATTAGTATCACCTCCATGGCTCCCTGTTGCTGCTCTGCAGTTTGTTCTGTGTGTTCTGATTAAATACAGGTGTGTTTGCCCCATTTTAACGCCTGCCCTGACCCAGGCGTCAATTTTTTACGCAAATCGGGCTGTGCGTCATTTTCTGGCTCCGCCTCCCAGCCGTGCGTCATTTTTGCCCGAAAGGATAAATACGAGGCACGGCCCTTTAAGCCATTTTTTGGACGGGAACGCCTACCTTGCATATAATTAACGCAAGGCGGGTTGCCGTATCCAAAAAATGACGCACACAGTGGAATTTTGTCGTCCGCGGGCTCGGGCATCAAAGTTTAAATACGGGGCAACGTTTGCGCTGATTGTGCGTCAAAATTTTTGACGCACAATCGGCGCAGACGGAGTATAAATATGCCCCCTGGTGATGGCACTGGAACATGGAGATACTGAGCAGATGACTCTGCTTGTCTGTGATTTGTACTACTGTGTCCAGTCCTTTAATGAATACTTGCATTACTTGCGACAAAATGGGTTCAGAGATTCAAAAGGTAATACCATAACACACAGACGTCTGTGGGGGAAGGTAGCGGATCTGAAGGAGAAACTACCTAATGTCCATGTTGTACATATACTAGGACACCAACGTGTGGGGATACACGTTGAAGGTAACACTTTGGCTGATGAAGTAGCAAAGTCCTCAGTCGCTATGGCTTCTGTCGCAGCAGTAACACACTCTAAAACAAGAGTGGATGATGAAACATTAGCAGCTACAGGAGCGACGGCTGAGGGCAGACCTATGCCCAAAGCCTATCCCACTAAATATTCCTACCGAATGGGACGCATGTTTGATGCAGAAGTAAAAATTCCAGGCGTGGGGGTCTGAGTCATTCCCAACAAAGACCAGAGTCAGTAACAGCAGCTCATGAGGGAGTTGCATCGGCACATGCTGGGGTGGGCGCTATGATTTCGATTTTACAATCATGTTACTGGTGGCCTGGTCTTTATAAAAAAGGCCAAGCAGTATGTCCTTTGTTATGACATATGCCAACAAAAAAAGTCTCCAGAGTTAAGCGCCCACCACAGACACCCCTCTTACCTTCCAACAAACCTTTACAATGTGTGTACTTGAACCACTGTGGTCCACTGACACCAGATGCATACAAATGTCTATGGGTCTGACCGCAACACTCGGCTGACGCTCAAACTGTTATTAAAGATTTGCAAGTCTTTATCTGTACATATGCTGTGTGGCTTTCCACTCGGACCAGGGCCCTGCTTTTGACTCAAGGGCTTCCAGGGATATCATGGCTTCGTTAGGGGTGCAACCCCATTACTCATCTCCATTTCATCCCGAGGGAAATAGTGTTGTGGAGTGACAAAACGGTGATCTAAAGCAATCCTTAACAGCAAGAGTATTAGGCATGGGTCATAGTTGGATTACACACCTTTGTGGAGTTTAGAGAGCACTTAATAATCTGCCTAGAAGGTCCCTGGGAAGGTGTCCTTCATATGAGTGCTTGTTTGGAACTAAAATGTATGTTCCAGATCTTGATGGTCCTGGCATGGAGGCGGCAGATACACCTTTTAACATAAATTAATGTGTCACTGTCTTGCAGGAGTTACAACAATTCAGTGATGACAGCACATCTGCCAGTGCTGCCTCCTCTGGAATTAGGGATGTACCAGTAACATCTACTGGCTGGATTCCCAAGCTGGGTGATCTAGTAAGTGAAAAGATTGCTGTGAAAAAGGAGTTTGGTCCTTCTTATCATACACAGGTCCCAGTACTGGGAATACACGGTACCAGAACTGTTATTCTACCACCACTGCCTGGTACGAAAGAGAATAGCTTTGTCTCCATTGACAATGTCAAGCTACACCATGTGGTTAATCCTGCACAGCAGACCTAGATGACTCTTGAGTAGTGCCCGAAGCCCTCCCACTACAGACCAGGATGTCCCTCTGCAAGTTTTCAACAATAACGTTGATACCTCTCCAAGCTTGGGGAGGGTGGAAAATGAGCTTTCATTGCTTCCATTGATGAATACTACTTCATTGATTTCTGCTGATACACAGCAGCCTTCTACAAATTCAACACAAACGGATATCGTAACACACCACACACCACCGAGGGAATCTTCAGTAGTTTCTCCTCCTCCGAATACACCTCCGGCATTTGTTTGTACAGATGATGGTTACTTTGTCGATGCAGACGACCTTTCTTCAGACCCATCCGCCTCAACTGTGACTGAAGTGTCAAGAGCACATAAGCTAATACATTGGCTAAAAATGAACTATCTCACTTGTCCTTGGAACTATCTCTGGTTATCGCTGACTGTGGTTGCCTTTCTTCTTTGGATTGGGTTTGTCATTGTCTTCCTTCTTCTTATACATGGTCACTACCTTCCTGATCGCTCTACAGTTGAACTGGTGGATGGAGTCTTAAAACCTCGTTTTTCTTCACATAACATACGCAGAGACTTGTCCCTAGTGAACATTACAGCAGTGCCAATTCCCGATGGGATTATATGGGATAAAGTCTTATTCGACATATGTGGTCCTACAGAGATCATTCAAATTCCTTCTGTGTTCAAACTTTATTGACTGATGTAATTACACCCGGAGTGATTTCTGATGATTGGGATGTAAAAACAGTTGATGCTATTATGTCTGATCTACAGTATTATACAGTTTTTGAAAATGATGATGTCTCCTAATTTAAAGGAAATTATGGAGATATGTTCTGTTATAATCATTATGGACATCCTTTCATTCACAGAGTTAGTACCCCAAAAACTGTTTTTAAATATGCACAATGGGAACATTGCCCGACTCCGCCAATAGGCAGTTCAAAAACATATACTGAAAAGTTTGCATATTTTTCTGTACACAGTGTCAAGAATGCTGAGTCATATTATTTCAAATTGCCAGTGATGGAAGATTTGCATGTATTATTGACTGATACAAAATGTATATTTTCTGACTCCTTTGTTTCCTGATTGGCCATAGAAGGTTATGAACATTGGGTTAATTCAATTGATTCGAAAAGTGTGTGGGGAACAAAAAACTGGAAAATTAGAGGTACAGCAGATTGATTTAGCGCTTGCATGATTCTTGTTCTGATGATATTCTTAAATGAAATAGTACAACAAATGAGCTGTGTAGGCTTAGCAAATAATAAAGAATTGAATGCGCCCAGTATTCCTGTCCCTGCAAAATTGATCAAATGGCAGAAGTATATAAAAGCATCTGAAAACCAGCTTAATGAATGGGTACCAAACGGAACATATTACACGTCATTATCACATCCTGGGGGATGGTTGTTGTGCCCTGTAGACACCAATGGGTGCCATACGCGATTTGTGGGCTCCTTGGGAGTTTTAGAACTAACAGGCGGACCCTTGCTATATATCTTTAGAGCACTCTGCCAGCAATGGATGAAGGTCTCCTCACTAGGTGCGATTAAAGAACATCTTGGTCTCCTATACAATAACACAGATTTACAGGGCTTCCTGTTAAGTCCAAGAAGACAACGCAGAAAACGCTTCATATATGAAACATACAATGAAATTTGGAAACTTTCCCAACAAGAAGTAGTGTCCCAGTTAAGGCAAATAGATCAGGAAAACATACAGAAAGCATTAGCCGTCGTAGCTAATGGAATTAATACCTTGTTCGACTGAATTTACACCCTAAATAAAATTGTGTCCTCGGCTATAGATATAGTACAGAGTGATCTGTCGTTTCTGCAACATGTACAAAGTCAGCTACGATCAATCATGCAGTTAGGTTGGACACTGCAAACACTGAAGACAGGTCGTGTCCCCTGGCAACAAGTGAGTACAAGGGAGATTTTTTCAACATTTAATTTAACGCGACAGCAACAAACTATGGATAAAAAGCAAGTAACATATATTACGTTGAGAATAGAGAAATTATAAAAGTTGCCTTTTACTGTGGCTGAGGTACCCTCTGCTGAATGGTTAATACATGGGGTTATTAATCTGCCTATTTCAACACTTCAATTCACATCCTGCCCGAAACAAATTCTGGTAGGCAGATATGAAAGGCTGGGAGATAATTAAATACACAAGGTGGGGGTCCTTCCCTTTTCATACAAATGTTTCAATGGCATGAAAGAGGCCTTTCTTAACGGCAGTGAAAGCAAGACTTCCGTGGTTTTGAAACAGCTGTCTTTGCACGGGGCATGTAATGCCTCTGCAGTGAATTTAGCCTGGTATCTGAAGGGAGTCCCGGTGACCTTAATTAGAACTGCGTTCCAGGTGCTCTCCAATGGCTATGTGCTCCTTAACAGTGAGAGCTGTTGTGGAATGCCAGCCGGAATACCTTACGTTGTTTCCGTCTCCAAAATTGTTACATGTTGCGGGAATGTCCTCCCCCCCCCGCACAAGTCAAAGGAGTAAAAGACATCTGGCCCCATATTGCTACTTCTGATGGTAATTTTGACAAGTTGAGCAGACTAAAGGCCTTATTGTTCCAAAAGCATGTGGCGCTTACATCAGCCCGCAAGACCTATGCGCTTCAAGTTGCGAGGTCATCGGCGGAGATTCAGTCCCTTTTGAATACTAATTTCCGAGACACTTTGGTGGATTCATGGGACGAATATTCAATGTGTCTAGTACTAGTGGAACTGCCCACTTTTTCAAGGCCTTTGGTTCTGGTTTCATTAACACCTTCTCCTCTATATTTGATTTAATACCTTCAGCCATGCATTCACTTTTTTTGAGTGTTTTCGGGGGGTTCCCGATCACTTTGGCTTTAATTGGTGGCATTCTGCTGATGCTACTTTTTCGGCACAATGGCTGTCCCTTCACAGCAAGGAGGACTGAAAGTGCTACCACCAGCACAACTGTGTGAAGCCTGAGTTTCGATGCCCCTGGTGCCTCTTTGAATGTGCACTGGAAGTCTGTCTTTCTACGCAGCATTAACTTTCATTGGATGCTGCTCTGTTGATGTTCTCGATGAGGGCTCATCATCAGACATGCGCTTTGAGGATGCGCTTGCTACGGGAAGCCATGTATGAGTTGCCCTTTGTGGATTTGTCAACTCTTAACTCTACAGTGGGCATGACAAGCAATGCTGCTGGCTCCGTTGAAGCTCAGGTTGTGGAACATGAGTGCTCTGTGGTCTTTTCTGGACATGACTTGGATATTTTGTCACCTGTCGAAGTTGACCGCTTCCTGGTTCCATTGTCCTGGATTTGATTGGCGATGTCTAAAATGACTTTGACCTTTGAAATTTGGTTCCACATGCCACGTAGTGGTATTCGAAATTGTTCTTTCATTTGGCTTGTGTTCGCTGTACTTGTCATAATTAATGCTTTAGAAGATGATTTAGTTTAGGGTTTTGTATACCTCATTTTTTGCATTAGCTTTGAACCACCTTTGACCGGCAAGTGGAGGGTGTTGTGTAATTATTTAAACCATGTTCTGAGCACGTTGTTTTAGCTAACTAGGCCTGCAGCTGTGCACTTTAACCTATTCACATTTTATTTAACATTACTTTATTATTCTAGCAATAGCTACATTTGCGGCACTGTTTTCTTTTCTCTATCTCGTTGTTCTTTTGCCTCCGAAAGCATTGCATTCTTAGTAGGACATATAGTTCACTTTGTGCTTTCTCCAAGGCTACAGTCAGATAGGCTTGCCGACAAACGTGATATGCTGTGTCTGTAGCATTCACAGAACAACACACACTCATACGTGGGGACCTTTTCTTAGAATGTCAGCTGTTTTATTATAAAACACCCCTTAGTCCCACACACGTTAGAGGGAGATTCCAGCCAGATGACCACAACTGTATGCTGATTGCTAGTAGCTGCGCTACAGCTAATTGCTTAGACGACAGATCCCTGATCTAGATGGGGACAGTGTCTCTTTAGACCTCAGGCCTCTTCTTCAGGTATGAGGGATGATGTTCTTCCAGGGGGAAACCCGAAGGGCAGATTAGGCTTAGTATGCTGTGCTCATACTTAGAGTAGTGAGGGACTATAGATCTACTCCTCTGTTTGGACAGCATGGCAGGACTGTTTTTGTGTTTTACATTTTTAGTCACATACCTGCTCCTATTGTTTTTTATTATTATCATTATTGCTATGCAAATAAATAAATGCTTATTTAAATATATTCTGTCTCTCTTGTCTTTACCTGAGTGAAATCTTGGTAACTGGGAGAACAGGATGGGATCTGATGTACCACGATTCGCTGAGGAGTCCATCTTACCGTGAGCTCGGTTGCCACAGTCATCTCTGTCAGAGATGGTGAGCTTCTAATTAGCCGGAAACCCCGGATCAGGCTGACAGGTGTCACCTGGTGTGGAATTGTACTTAGTACCCACAACCACGGCAATCCTACCGCTCAAATCCAGTAGCCTCATTACCCTAATGAGAACCTACGCAACCTATAAAATAGTAGGACTCGGCGTCCGCAAACAATACAAAGTTTTCAGTGTATTTAAAAATAGAAAGTTTTGAAATAAACTGAATGTCTTATTAATTTACTTGCAAATGAATTTTGAGACCATAGGTAATATTTCTCTTGTGAAAATTTAGTGGTCAAATGCATTGGCATCCTGAGTGAAATGGCGAGGGTATGAAACATAGCTTTTATAAGGAATTACGTTTCAATTATGGAATATAATTTTGGTTCAAATAATTGATAGCAGTTCATGCTGCCAGAACTTAGAATTAAAATGATGCATGTTTATATATAATATGATGGATGAATTTGAAAATCCTAGTTGGTAGACTTGAAAGAAGTTTTCAATGATTTCAAAACGTCTATATATTTCGCTGATAATATCTACGGAGAAAATGGCTATACTTCCCTGTCAAACCTCGTGTTCAGCATTTTGGAGAGATCATAGAACAATATAAAAGAAGAAATGAAAAGTCATCACAGTTTTCACTTTTTTACCAGTCTGTGAGGCTGGACAGCACAAAGAAAACTGCATATTCCTGGTGAGTGTGAGCGAACATAGATTTGAGTGTAATGAGATTCTGTGGTAGTCTGGGAATCTGTACTTGGTACTTTGATCACATCTTTAAATAGATTCACTCTTTTCTGCTCCAGATACCATATGATACAAACTCACAATTTGATGATTGAACCTATGTTAATCTAGATGATTTATTTTAGGTGAGTGCACTTAACCTATCAACTTCTTATACAGTGCAGGATATAAGGGGAGTTCAAAGAGTGGATCGTGGTTGATTCAAGAACGTATACTGATTTAATAACCTGAGTCTCAAATACATTCAAAGTAATACTGAGGGGAGTCCAATTAATTGTGGATTCAGGGACCTATGCAGATTTAATAAACTGAAGTCTCAAAAACATTCAGAGTAATTCTGAGGGAAGCCAAGTTATTGGAGCATATATGCAAAAGTAAAATATAAATTAATCAAATTGTATTTATGAAGCGCCGCTTGACACCTGAGCGGGTATCCAGGTGCTGTGCCCATGTACATATATTTATAGAGATGGTTGAAATTTCATAGGAGATGAGGCTAAAGACTCCAGGGTGTGAAGTTTGATCTTAATAAAGTATTAATAAAGTATTAAGTTGGTAGTAGCAAGAAATTCAGTGAAAGAAATTAGTTTAGTTGAATATTTGGAAATTTGAATGACCGTTATTGTAGTTAGCATGCTGTGCTCCATAAGTCGTAGGTGGGCACAATGGATGTTATTACGTTGTTTGATCCATGAAATTAGCATCTGTTTGAAGACTGTTTTTAAGAGTGTTATATTTTAATTTGATTATTAGAGAGAGGTTTTTATCTTAGTTTTTAGCCTTGAGAAAGAGGATGACCGAAACGTGTGTTGGCTGTATTGTCCAAAAATGAGAACATAATTATACTGAAATATTTTGAATAAGGGACAGTACAAATGAATGTATCAAAAAGATACGTTTTTGTGATTTTATAAGTCACTACGACATCCTACTGGATGAATTTGGATGAGCACTGTATGGGGGGGGGGTCCGGGTCATACAGGCGCAGTGCACTGTTTCCTAATCTCCCCTAAGCAACTGCCATTTGGACTAATGATTAATGCCCTGACCATATTCCAAGCAGGGAGAATATAATGAAAAATAGAAGATGTCAGCTACTTTCCCTATGGCTTGTAAGAAATAAAGCTGTGAGACCTGCACATCTGTTTGACTTGGAAATGACTGGCTGAAACATATTGGGTTCTGTATAAATATAATGTTCTTTCCTTGATTGGTTATGGTTTAATCATAAGGTATTGTGGGTCTTTTTTCTCTCTTTCTCATATCAATAAAAGCACGAGACACACGGATAGCTTTATACTGAATACCACTACATCATTTAATTTCTCTGTGTACCATTACAATGTTTTCCACATCAGTACCGTTATTACCTATCCCTAACCAGAAATGAAGGGCTGTAGCTAGATACTTTCCTCTCCATTCTACATACTGAGAAGTCCTAATGAAGTATTTAGGTCACTACCAATTAACGAAACACATATTTGTTGACTAGAATATGTTTCGCGATGGAATGTAAGAGTTGCAATGCTTTTATCGACTCCAGGGGCAATTTGGTGTTGTATTTTGGATTTGCTCGCAGCTGTATTTCTTGCTCTGGGACGTACCTCACAAGTCTGGGGAGCACTGACATAGCTGCTCCCACCTGGTGAGCACCCAGTAAACACTCAAGAGACTTTGGACATTTAAATAAGGATGAAACTAATATTGTTTTTTTGCTAACATTCCTCTGGCCATCCAATAGCTTTCTAAATTGAGAAACTGTTAGATCTATGTTAGGCCTGTCTGAGCTCTCATGTAGATAGCATTTTGAGGCTCAGAATCTCAGTTTAGCTTAATTTTAAGTTATAAAATGGCAGATATGCTATTGTAATTGTAAAAAGTTGAAATCTGTCTCAAACTATAGTAGTAGTAGTAACTTTATTGCGGCTCAGAGCCGAAAAAGTATATCAATAAATAAAATCAGACCATCTGAATAAACAATTACTTCACAATCACAAAAATTATCAATTTCATCAAACTTGAAAAGATAATTTAAAAAGTATAAATATAAAATAGAGGATAAAAGGAATAAAATTAATTATTTCCCACCCCTGCCTACCCATGGAAATAACTACACACAACTCTTACGAATACTACAAGCCACAAACAGATACTTAGACACGGAAAAAGCAAATAACTGATGTGGGTTAGTTTTAAAAATTCTGAAAGCAACTAAGTGCCGAGCAGTACCTAAAATTCCACCGATGGGAACCAGCCATTTCGATCTAACACGTCCATAAGCTCTACAAAAAAATAAAAGGCGGGCCTCTGTTTCTTTAGCCCATTCACACACTGGACATGTCACAGTCAGTGCATCGCATCCTGCCCCTCACGTACAGGTCAATGTAAGGAGAGGAAGGGTCCCATGCCTCAACTATAGGTACAACTTCCTTCCTAATACTGGCTGCACCATAAAAATCTATAAAAACTAAAAACCTAAGGGGCATATTTATAATGCCCTTGTGCCACCTTGCGCCACATTAACGTCATTATTTTTTACCTTAATGTGGCCCAACGAGGCCGAAATCCCCACGCCATATTTACAGAGTGGCACAATGCATGCATTGTGCCCCTCTGTAACCATTTGCGCTATATTATGACTGCGCCAGGCATAATGTGTACAAAGCGGGCTTTCCCCCATTAGGAGAGCTGGAAAAATGGAGTGAGTAAGAAAATCTATGAGACTTCTTTGCACCATTTTGTATGGTACTTTTAATGCCTGCTCAAGAGCAAGCGTTAAAAGGGGTCTTTCATTCTTTAGAACTGTGCCCTATGTACTATGCAGGAATGGCACTTCTCCTGCAGAGTACATCAATAGCGGCATGAGAAATGATGCTATTATCCCCTACCCTGCGCCATGGTGCGCCGTGTTTTAAATACAGCGCACACATTGTGGCAGTAGGGCGGTACTAAGGGGCGCAGGGGAAATGGCACTGCACTCAGTGCAGCACCACTTTCCATTAATCTGCCCCTAAGAGTCTTAGAGCTGTGCTCAGAATTAGCCAAAAGAGCAGTCAATTTACAATGTCTATAGGACATAGCCAAGTCACTCTTGGATATCGCACAGCAAGCTGCCTCAGGATTCTCCCATATACTGGCCTTTCCTATTTGTTTAACAGTATCCTTGATTTATTGCAACTATGACAACTTAAGAGCACCTGGCAGACCCATGATCTCCTCCAACCCCTTTCTATAAGAGACTGAGGGCCTCATTACAAGTTTGGCGATCAGACATTAAAACCGCTGCGGAGGTAGCCACCAAAAGACGGCCATTTTGGCGGTCATATAGACCACCGTATTACTAGTTACACAGGCATGACTGCTGAAAAGCTACCAAAATGCTGACACAGCCAATACTCTGGAGGGTAGGAAACAGGCGGTTCCACCACCAGCACCGCCAGCCTGTCAGAAATCCTGCGAACCAATTAAAACCCACAAATCATGATAGAATTTCTCCCATGGTGGAAAACCAATGGCGGTGCGAACTACAGCAGTCGGAGGTCTACACAGTAATACACTACACCACATTGGATAGTTTGAATTCCACACACCTGACACACCTACAAACTGCATTACAAATCACACCCCTTCACACACCACAATTCTTTACAAACAGAAAACCACACACAGAAGACAGAGCACCATTTAAAAAGACAGAACCATAGAATAGCCACCACTCACCACTTAAAATATCACTCATCCCACACCTGCTCCTCATACATATCACACAACATTTCCTCCTCACATCAGACACCACCTATCACCCACTCACAACACAGCACCCACACCTGTTTTTTCTTTACCTTTACGTGTTGTCCACCACTACCATGTCCCCACAAAAACATCTCAGCTTCACAGACAATGAGTTGAGGGTCATGGTGGATGAAATCATCAGGGTAGAGCCACACTTTTTTGGAGTCCAAGTCCAACAAACCTCAGTTGCCAGGAAAATGGAGATGTGGCACAACATAGTCGACAGGGTGAATGCTGTAGGCAGCTATCTACACACAAGGGAGGACAACAGGAAGAGGTGGAACAACCTCAGGGTGAAGGTACGCTCCATGGCTACAAGGCACCAGCTGGCAGTCCGCAAGACTGACGGTTGGTCCCCATCTCCTCCCCCAATGTTCACATCACAGAAGGAGAAGGTCTTGGATATCCTGCATCTTGAGGGCTTGACAGGAATGCCTGGGGGAGTGGAGTTGGGTAAGCCACAACACTGGAAATGTCACCCTGTCTTCCATGCTCACTGATCACCTTTTGACATCTTAACAACCAACACACTCACCAGCCCTGCGTCCAACTATACAAATAACCCTCCCTGCTATTCCACACATCAACTATTCTCACCTGGGGCCCCAGTGTCTGTGTATGGCATGGGTACTACAGGAACTGACAGCACCACAACTTCCAGCAGGCACTGTTGCTCCATTAAAAAAAAAAAACAGTGGACTACAATGGAAATAGCCTTGCATTTTAAACTAAGAAACAATTCAACCCACCTGAATGCTACACAATTGTACAGTCTAAGGCAATGACAGCAATGCTATGGACATCTGCCAGTACAATACCACCAACACACTGCTACTGTTGTGTCCTCTGCTAAAATGGCCCTTTTACCTCCCATTACCCATTGATAGATACTCACCTGTAGGGGAGACACACATCCGAAGTGTGCTGTAATAGGTGTAACCTGATATATATGGCCAGGTAGAATGGTTACACCTAAGCTGATGGACAGGTCAGTGTCTAATTTACATTCTACAGCTGTCTAGTGACTCAATACTTAACTTCTGGTAACTGTGAGGTACCATGAACGACATCAAGCTACATAGCTGCTAAGACATGCATCTATCAACAGGCCTCCAAATGCCAAACTAATCTGATATACTGTAGAAAGGTGTATGGCATAGGAAGTTCCTGTATCCCATATGAAAGCAGGTGTCACTGTCAAGTCAGGGGATCCGGTAAAGCCTTCCTGTCCATGGCTCAAAGCATATCCACCTCTCAAAGTAGAATACCACACTTTACATGCCAATCTTTAACTGTCTGTTCTCCTTCTCCAATAGGTCACCTACCCATTGTGAGCATGGAGAGGACACCTGTGACAGCCTCTTCCCCCTGGATGAAGCCCTCTGTGAGGACAACACCCGTGGATGTGAGGATAATGAGGATGGCTCTGGCCCATCTGGGATACCTGGTCAGCCTACACCTGTCAACCTCACCCTGCCCACGACTACTCCTCCCAGCCCTGTTGCTTCGACATCTCAGGCAACCATTCGCCCCCAAACCTGTGTCCCAAGGACAGTTGATACCATCATGTGCCCAGAGTGAGGAGGTATGGGGGGATGCAGTGGGCCAGCAGATTGAGGCTGCAAGGGATACAACGGGTCAGGACACAATCCCCCAAGTCTTGGGAGCGTACAAAAAGACCCGAGGCCTGATGGGCCAGGTGTTTACCATGATGGGTGATATCAAGCAGCTGCAGAAGGACAACCACCAGGAAGTCATGCTAAAGTGAGAAGCCCACAATGCCAACATGGCCTCCCTAACAGGGTTGCTGAGAGACATTAACATCACCCTGAGTAGGTTATGTCCACCACATCAGACCCCTTACTTTGGCCATGTTACATCGGGCCCCTCTACATGTGTGGCAGCTAGTGGAATGGAGGCTCTGCAAGGGGAAGGAATGCCTCAGACACCCCTGTCACTGTAGCTGAAGAACCCCCCGCAAACCTGGATGTCCACCTAAACATCCTGGAGGAGCAGATGCCAAGACCTCAACCACTGACAGGAAGTGATCCTCTACGCATTGGTTTCCCTTGTGTGTGACAGATACACCCTGTTGACTGTTCTACCACCACTCTCCATTTTCCAAAGTCACAAAGACACTGGGCTTGGAGACTCCAAACATAGCTGCTACCCTGATGATCACACCCACCATGTCTCTACCCTTCTATGTTTGCACTAATGATTTCATCCCATTCCTTTCACCTACCTGTGTATATGTAAATACACACAATTAAACCACATTTCTTGGTTGAGAGTCATTTCTTTGCTATATTGAATAGTGAACTGTGATAAATATTGTAAACACATGATATTCACATATGTTCCCATTCTCTAAAGTTAAATTCCCAGCTCGCATGTACAGTTGAATCTGGGTCTGATACATCTAAAATTGTATAAATGGATGCTCTCCGTTTCCTATTTAGTGCACTTGTCAGCACATAGGTTGGCAACATGACAAATATCACACAGTGTAATGCTGCTGCATAGGTGTAAATCACAAGAACCCCACAGACTACTGAAGCTAGGGGTCTGTCAGTGTTTGGCTATTCAAATAGACAAACAGGTTGCTTCAATGTTTTATCAGCTAAAGCCTTATCACATTCTCATACCATACCTCTCAAATGATCATACCCCATATTACTGAGAGAGGTCAGTACAACTGTCCCCAGTCATGGAATCTTCCACTTACCATGGTCAGGTATCTGTAGCTATGCTACTCACCTATGTCAGTTTAGATACACATGCACAACGGCCTGCAATGAGGAAACACAGTGACAGCTATATACAAATTAAATAGTATCCTTATCAAACCAATGAGAAGGTTAAGGTGATGGAGTACAAAGGATGACATATGGCCGAGACACAAGGCCATATATATGACACCATTGGACCCAGACAACATGGCACCCAGGTCTATTGTGTGAAATAGCACACTACTATCCCTCTGTCCTCACAGTCTGGGCATGGAACTCAGACACAACCAATATAATGCCATGCCAGACCTGCACATTTCACCAGTCTGTGATACAAATCAAATGTGAGCACATGTGGATGACCTTGTGAAGAAATCTGCAAAGTAAAATACAAAAGATATAGGCAGTTAATGGTAATGAAGACCCACAAAGACATGATCCAAATACAATTGTCACACTGTCTGTGCAGTGTCACAAACAATAACCAATGAGATCATCAGGATAGTACAACTCTGTTAGAAAAGGGGTCTTTGGTTGGCAGTCAAGTTACCCTCTGTTCAAGCAAGGACCCTCACTCTGGTCAGGGTAAGTCACACACAATCCAAATTATCCTGTGCCCACCCTCCGGTAGCTTGGCACGGAGCAGTCAGGCTTAACTTAGAAGGCAATGTGTAAAGTATTTGTGCAATAAATCATACAATACCACAATATAGCACTGCAAAAACACACCACTCAGTGTTTAGAAAAATATGTAATATTTATATGGATAAATGCAGGTCAAAACGATCAAAGATGCAATAAGTAAATGTAGAGATATCACTGAAAAGTGATATAAAATGTCTTAAGTCTTTTAAAAGCAAAGTCTCTTTCAAGCCCAAAGTGCCTGATTCACGTGAAAAGCGCCGCAGAGGAGGAGATGCGTGGAAACAAAGGGGTGTGCATCGATTTCTCGGGCCGCATGCAGCGATGCGTCATTTATTTTTCACGCAGGTACGGCGCTCGGTCATGGATCCTCTTTGGGTTGCAAGGTTTTCAGATGGCCTGGGGATGTGTGTCGATCCGGTGAGGCTGTGCGCCGAATTTCCAGTTGCTACACTGGTGCTGCATCGATCTTCTCGATGCGAATTAGGCTGCGTTGTTCTGGTTTGGTGTGCAGTGAAATTTTCATTGCGATGCAGACTGTGCGCCATTTCTGGCAGCCTGTGTGTCAAATTTTGCCACACAAGGAGCCCTTCTTGTAGAGATGAAGGGGGTGATTCCAAGCTTGGCGGGCGGCAGGAGCCGCCCGCCAAGCTGGAACCGCCAGAAGACCGTACCGCGGCAGTCATTCTGGGTTTCCCACTGGGCTGGCGGGCGACCGCCAAAAGGCCGCCCACCAGCCCAGCGGGAAACACCCTTCCACGAGGAAGCCGGCTCCGAATGGAGCCGGCGGAGTGGAAGGGGTGCGACGGGTGCAGTAGCACCCGTCACGAATTTCAGTGTCTGCTAAGCAGACACTGAAATTCTAAGTGGGGCCCCCAGGGGCCCCACATCACCCCATACCGCCATCCTGTTCCTGGCGGCCGAAACCGCCAGGAACAGGATGGCGGTATGGGGGTCGGAATCCCCATGGCGGCGCAGCAAGTTGCGCCGCCATGGAGGATTCCCCTGGGCAGCGGAAAGCCGGCGGTACACCGCCGACTTTCCGTTTCTGGCCACGGCTGTACCGCCGCGGTCAGAATGCCCAAAGGAGCACCGCCAGCCTGTTGGCGGTGCTCCCGCGGACCACGGCCCTGGCGGTTTTTACCGCCAGGGTCGTAATCAGGCCCGAAGTCTTTTTGATCCTGAAACTTCGGGGAACAGGAAGCAAGCTCTACCCAAGCCTTTGGAGAGCAATGTTTCACCACAGCCAGAGAGCAGCAAGGCAGCAGGGCAACAGCATGGCAGCAGTCCTTCACAGAAAGCAGACAGGTGAGTCCTTTGAGCAGCCAGACAGTTCTTCTTGGCAGGATGCAGGTTCTGGTTCAGGTTCTCTTCTCCAGGAAGTGTTTGAGTTGGTAGGGACAGAGGCCCTGTTTTTATACCCAAATGTGCCTTTAAAGTGGGGGAGACTTCAAAGAGTGGCTTAGAAGTGCACCAGGTCCCCTTTCAGTTCAATCCTGTCTGCATGGTACTAGTACGGGGTGTGGCAGTCCTTTGTGTGAGAGCAGGCCCTCCACCCTCCCAGCCCAGGAAGACCCATTCAAAATTCAGATGTATGCAAGTGAGGCTGAGTATCCTCTGTTTGGGGTGTGTCTGAGTGAATGCACAAGGAGCTGTCAACTAAACCGAGCCAGACGTAGATTGTAAGGCACAGAAAGATTTAAGTACAGAGAAATGCTCACTTTCTAAAAGTGGCATTTCTAAAATAATAATATTAAATCCAACTTCAGAAGTCAGCAAGTTTTTATATCATCATTCTGGCCATACTAAGTATGACCTTCCTACTCCTTTCAGATCAACCGCTACCACTCAAACAATGTATGAGGGCAGCCCCAATGTTAGCCTATGAAGGGAGCAGGCCTATACAGCACCCTGCCCTAGAGGTTACTCAGGGCACACATTAGGGGTGACTTATATGTAGAAAAAGGGGGGTTTTAGGCTTGGCAAGTACTTTTAAATGCCAAGTTGAATTGGCAGTGAACTGCACACATAGGCCTTGAAATGGCAGGCCTGATGCAAGGTTAAGGGGCTACTTAAGTGGGTGGCACAATCAGTGCTACAGGTCCACTAGTAGCATTTGATCTACAGGCCTTGGACAAATATAGTGCACTCTACTAGGGACTTATAAGTAAATTAAATAGCCCAATTGGGTATGATCCAATGTTACCATGTTTAAAGGGAGACAGCATATGAACTTTAGCACTGGTTAGCAGTGGTAAAGTGTGCAGAGTCTAAAAACCAGCAAAAACAGAATCTCAAAAGTGAAGGGAGGCAGGCAAAAAGTTAGGGGTGACCACCCTAAGGCTGTCAGGTCTGACATGTGTCCCCCCAGCTGAAAGTGGGGAGAGCTACCCAACCTCCTGGGAGCTCTCATCGATAAGGCGGAAGTATCTGGAGAGACCATCAGTGTTGGCGTGGTCAATCCCCGGGTGATGCTCAACCGTAAAGTCTATCCCCTGTAGGGAAATTGACCACCTCAAGAGTTTAGGATTCTCACCCCTCATCTGCATGAGCCATCTAAGGGGCCTGTGGTCTGTCTGAACCCAGACGTGAGTCCCAAACTGGTATGGTCTCAGCTTCTACAGTGCCCAGATCACAGCAAATGCTTCTATTTCAATAGCATTCCACCTCTGTTCCCATGGTAATAGTCTTCTGCTGATAAAGACTACTGGTTGGTCTATGCCCTCCTCATTTAGCTGTGCTAGGACCGTCCCTATGCCATGCTCTGAAGCGTCTGTCTGCATGAAAAATTCCTTGGAGTAGTCAGGACCCTTGAGCACCGGGGCCGTGCACATGGCTTCCTTCAGGGAGTCAAAGGCTTTCTGACAAGCCTCTGTCCAATTCACCAACCTAGGTTGCTTTTTGGATGTGAGTTCTTTCAAGGGTGTCACCGTGGTTCCATAGCCCTTGACAAATTTGCGGTAATACCCAGTGAGGCCCAAGAAGGCTCTCACCTCGGTTTGTGTTCTAGGTGGTTGCCAGGCCTTGATAGTTTCAATCTTGGCCTGGAGAGGCTGCACCTTGCCACCAACTACTAGGGGGCATATTTATACTCTGTTTGCGCTGGATTTGCGTAGTTTTTTTTTACACAAATCCGACGCAAAACTAACTCCATATTTATACTTTGGCGTTAGACCCGTCTAGCGCCAAAGATCTTGGAGTTTGCGTCATTTTTTAGCGTGGACACCTTCCTTGCGTTAATGATATGCAAGGTAGGCGTTCCCTTCTAAAAAATTACTCCGAGGCATGTGCGCCGTATTTATACTCCCGGGCAAAAATGACGCCCGGGAGTGGGCAGGTAAAAAAAAATGACGTCCAGCCGCTTTTGCGTCATTTCTTAACGCCTGGTCAGGGCAGGCGTTAAGGGACCTGTGGGCTCGGAAGGAGCCCAGAGGTGCCCTCCCATGCCCCCAGGGACACCCCCTGCCACCCTTGCCCACCCCAGGAGGACGCCCAAGGATGGAGGGACCCATCCCAGGGAACTTAAGGTAAGTTCAGGTAAGTAATTTTTTTTTTTTTTGTGGCATAGGGGGGCCTGATTTGTGCCCCCCTACATGCCACTATGCCCAATGACCATGCCCAGGGGACAAAAGTCCCCTGGGCATGGCCATTGGGCAAGGGGGCATGACTCCTGTCTTTGCTAAGACAGGAGTCATGTCAATGGAGGGTGGGAGTCAAAAAAATTGCGCTAATCGGGTTGAGGCAGATTTTTTGCCTCAAACCGACTTGCCCCATTCTTTGACGCCCAAGCTCCATTTTCCCCTACGCCGGCGCTGCCTGGTGTGGGTCATTTTTTTTTACGCACACCAGTCAGCTCCGCCGGCTAACGTCATTCCATAAATAAGGCGCCTGCATGGCGCTTTGGAATGGCGTTAGCCGGCGTTAGATTTTTTGACGCACAACTGCGTTGGCGCAGTTGTGCGCCAAAAAGTATAAATACGGCCCTAGGTGTCCTAAGTACACCACAGAACCATGTCCAATCTGGCACGTACTGGCCTTGATTGTCAGGCCTACCTGTTGCAGAGCCTGAAGCACCTCCTTGAGGTGGAGCTGGTGTTCCTCCCAGCTGTCACTTTAGGCAGCAATGTCGTCCAGGTAGGCTGCGCAGAAGGCATCCTTGCCAGCTAGGACCCCGTTAACCAACTGTTGGAAGGTAGCGGGGGCATTTTTCAACCCAAAGGGCATCACCTGAAATTGGTAATGGCCCTCAGGTGTGGAAAATGCAGATCTCTCTTTAGCCCCCTCAGTCAAGGCCATCTGCCAGTACCCTTATGTGAGATCAAAAGTACTGAGGAATTTGGCAGCGCTTAGCCTGTCTACGAGCTCATCAGCTTGAGGGATAGGGTGAGCATCAGCCCGTGTGACTGAATTGAGACCCCGGTAGTCCACGCAGAACTGAAGTTCTGGCTTGGCACCAGGTGCAGCAGCCTTGGGTACCAGCACCACAGGGCTGGCCCAATGACTACTAGACTTCTCAATAACCCCTAGAGACAACATCTTGGAGACTTCCTCTTTGATGTTGGCCTTCACCTTATCTGACAACCTGTAAATTTTGTTCTTTACAGGGGGGCTGTCTCCGGTGCAATATCATGGACACACAAGTGTGTGAGTCCAGGGGTGAGGGAAAACAGGGAGGAGTACTGTTCCAGTAACTGGTAGCAGCCCCCTCTCTGGTATAGGGTCAGGGAGTCAGAGAGAATGACACCCTCCACTGACCCATCACCTTCTTCGGCAGAGAGGAGGTCGGGGAGAGGTTCATTCTCCTCCTCCATACCCTCATCTGTCACCAGAAGCATGTTGACTTCGGTCCTCTCAAAGTGAGGCTTAAGTCGGTTGACATGGAGCAGCCTTTGGGGGTTCCTAGGGGACTGGAGGTCCACTAGGTAAGGGGCCTCCCCTTTCTGCTCCTTCACTTCAAATGGGCCAGACCAGCGGTCCTGGAGAGCTCTAGGCTCTACTGGCTCCATTACTCACACTTTGGGGGTTATTACAACTTTGGAGGAGGTGTTAATCCGTCCCAAAAGTGACTGTAAAGTGACGGATATACCACCAGCCTTATTACGAGTCCATTATATCCTGTGGAACTCGTAATACGGCTGGTGGTATATCCGTCACTTTACCGTCACTTTTGGGACGGATTAACACCTCCTCCAAAGTTGTAATTACCCCCTTTGTCTCCAGGTTGAAACTTTACCAGAGTGGCCTTCTGGTCATACCAGTGTTTCATTACCTCTTGATTGGCCTCAAGGTTACTTTTGGCGGTTTTCCAGAAGAGATGCATCTGGTTGCGGAGGGCCAGCATGTAGCTGACCACATCATGAGGGGGTCCCTTGGGAGCTTTATCCCACCCCTCCTTGACAATGCTTAAAGATCCCCCTGACAGGGTACCCATAGAAAAGCTCAAAGGGACTGAACCCCATCCCCTTGTGGGGTAGTTCTCTGTAAGCAAAGAGAAGGCATGGTAAGGGGACGTCCCACTTACGCCTCAGGGCCTCAAGGAGGCCTGTGATCATGCCTTTCAAGGTCTTGTTGAATCTCTGCACAAGACTACTAGATTGGGGGTGATAGGGTGATAGGGTGTGGTGAACTTGTAGGTTACACCACATGCATCCCACATGGACTTCATGTATGCAGACATGAAGTTAGTGCTACTGTCAGACACTATCTCCTTTGGGAATCCTACACAGGTAAATATCCCCATTAGAGTTCTGGTCACCACCGGTGCAGTTACAGTCCTCAGAGGGATTGCCTCTGGGTAACAGGTGGCATGGTCCACCAAAACCAGGATGAACCTGTTGCCTCGGCAGTTTTGGGGTCCAATGGACCAACAATGTTGATGCCCACCCTTTGAAAGGGGGTGCCAATGACAGGGAGTGGGATCAAGGGGGCTTTTAACCTCTTCCCTGTTTTACCACTGGCCTGGCAGGTAGGACAGGACCTACAGAACGCATCTGAGTTTGTCCTCATCCGGGGCCAATAAAAGTGGGTGACAAGCCTGGCAAAGGTCTTGTCTTGCCCCAAATGTCCTGCCAGGGGAATGTCCTGAGCCAGACCCAGTAGGACGGCTCGGTAACACTGGGGGACCACCAGCACAAGCGCTGCCCCAATGGCCGGAACCTTAGGCTCACTGTAAAGGAGATCATTCTCCCAATATATATGGTGATCACCAGAGGCATCACCTGCTGCCTGAGCGGAGGCCTGTTGCCTCATGCCCTCTAGAGTAGGTCATTCTTTCTACACCTTGCAGAATTCCTTCCTGGTAAGCCCACCCTCAACTTGCCAGCCAGCAAGCTCAGGTAGGTCACCTAGGGTGGCAATGTCTTCCCCAGTTGGCTCGGGGCCTCCTCCTCAGGAACCCCGTTAACCACTGCGGGAACTTCTGGGAGCGGTTTCCCGCACCCCTTGCCCCTCCTCTTCGCAGTTGTCTGGGCAATTGTTCCAGGCTCCAGACGCCCTTGACTTCCCTCCCGGGCAGCCATGGACCGTGTGGTCATGCAGACCCACTCAGGCTATCCCAAAATCTCCAAGTGAGACCTTAGCTATACCTCCTTCCAGGTAGTGTGCTCAAGGTCGTTGCCTAACAGACAATCTACAGGCATGGCAAGACTCACAGCTACTTTTAGAGTACCAGAGACCCCCCCCCACTCAAAGGGAACCAGAGCTACCGGTAGGTGGCTCTCACGGTTGTCGACGACTATGACTTGGTGGAATGTATTTGGAAGGACCTACTCTGCTGACACCAGCTGACCCCTGATAGTAGTCATGCTGGCTCCTGTGTCATGCAGAGCCTCCACCCTTTGCCCATTGATGGTGACCCACTGCCTATACTTGGAAGTATTGGTAGGCATGTGGGTTCTTAGCATCATCTCTGCATCTCCCAGGGACAGTACGGTTACCTCTATCTGCTCCCCAAAACTATCTGGGATGACCTCCTCCCTGAGCGCTACACTAGCCAACCCGGGTGTTTGCCCTCCTTTGGGGGCTGTGCCCTCTTGGGACTCTTGGAGTCGCCCTCAGAGTGCCCATACTTACTGCACTCTGCACAGTGGGGTACAAACCTCCCTGTCTTATGGTCAATTAACCCCTTCCTTTTGGAATCAGACCAGGACTGGTTACCACTATTACCTTGGGAATTGTCTTGGGGGCCTTTTGAGAACTCCTTATTTTTAAGTTTTTCTACCCCCTCTTTCTTCTGATGTTACCCCTGACCACCTTTGTGGGTGCCCCCCCAGATACCCTTCTGGACACTCTGGTGCTAGTCCAGAGGTCCGCCTCCTCAGCAAGCTTCTTGGGATCAGTCAGCTTATTGTCTAATAGGTGCTGGCGCGACTCTGTAAAACAAGTACTGAGCATATGCTCTATCAGAATCAAACTATACAATCCTGTGTGATCATCTACTTTGCAGACCTGCACCCATCTATTCAGTTCCTTACTGGAAAAGTCAAAGAAATCTACCCATGTTTGTGTGGACTGTTTAGTGCTGTACCTGAACCTCTGTATCTCAGGGGTCAGCCCAAACTTGGTAAGTAAAATGGCTTTCATGTCTGAGTATGTGTTTTGATCCTTTGGGTCCAATGTGAGAAGTGTGTCCCTCCCAATTGCTGGCACATAACCCCACATAGCTGTACCCCATTGCTCTTCAGGAACGCCATGAGCCCTTAGTGCAACTTCATAAGCAGCTAGCCATTTATCTATGTCATCTCCCGCCACTATCTTTCAGGAAACACCTTAAGACCTGGCTGTTTGACAAGTAGCTTCCCCCCCCTCGCCTTGAGACATTCTGGGTGAGTAGTGAGCTTTACAAATCCCTGATTGATTGAAAACTAGGCACCACATTTTTGGGTATACAAACCTTCTTTTCTCCAGCAGGTCCTACCTGTATGCTGCCACCATTACTGCTGGACTCAGACTGCTTTGCCTTAAGATCCAGCTCCTTAAGACTCAGTTCATGAGCCAACAAAAGCTTCTTCTCAGCCAAGGCTCTCTCAGCTGCTTGTGCTTCTCTCTCTGCCCTGCTTTCCTCCTGTTGAGCCTCAATTTTCAGTCTTGCCATTTGCAATTGGAACTCCCTCTCCTCTCTCCTTTCCTCTGCGGTCAGGCCTTGATCAGAGACACTGCTCCCTGGTTTTGTAGGGGGACCAATTGCAGTGGTAACATCATCCACTTATGGCAAAAAATCCTCTGGGGAGCCTTCTTCTGGCTTCTCCTCCTCAGCATCTTCCTCTGAATGGACTTCTGCCCAGTCCCTCAGCGCCACTTGAAATTCCACCTTTCTGGAGGCACCTTGGGTGGGTACTCCCATCTCCCTGCAGAACCCTTTCAGATGTTTTGACAGTATATGTCTCCAACAGGGCTAGGTCAAAGTTTCCTGCTTGAGACCCAGCCTGAGACATGTTGAGTGAGGATTTTAGTTTAGAAAATTGTCAGGAAAAAACGAAATTGCAAAAAGAAAAAAATCAAGTAGACCTTTAACTGTGGGTAGGTAGTGGAATACTTAGCTACTGTATGTCACTGTACAAAGTCCTATCATCACCGCTGATCACCAATGTTAGAAATGGGGTCTTTGGTTGGCAGTCTGGTTACCCCCTGTCCAAGCAAGGACCCTCACTCGTGTCAGGGTAAGTCACTCACAATCCAAATTATCCTGTGCCCACCCTCTGGTAGCTTGGCACTGAGCAGTGAGGCTTAACTTAGAAGGCAATGTGTAAAGTATTTGTGCAATAAATCATGCAATAACACAGTATAGCACCACAAAAATACACCACACAGTGTTTAGAAAAATACATAGTATTTATCTGGTAAAATGCAGGTCAAAACAATTAAGATGCAATAAGTATATGTTGAGATATCACTGTAAAAATGATATAAAGTGTTTTTAGTCTCTTAAAAGCAACAAATGTCTCCTGCAAGCACAAAGTACCTGGTTTGCGTTCAAAATCTCTGCAAAGGAGGAGAAGCGTGGAAAACAGGAAGGTGTGCGTCGACTTTGGGGGCCGCACACAGTGATGCGTTGTTTATGTTCCACGCAGGGAAGGCTTTGCGTCAGTTTCTGGTGCTTGGTCTTGGATCCTGTTCGGGTTGCGGGGTTTTCGGACGCCCCGGGGACAATGCGTTGAAATTCGGCGCTTACTGGACGAAGTCACAGGGGCTGCGTCGATCGGGTGGGAGTTGCATGGAAATTTCTACCACACAGCAGGCACTGCGTCGATTCCTCTCAGGAAGTCGAGCTGCACCATTCCGGCTTGGCTTTGTGTCGATCCAGTGGCCAGTGCATCACATTTACAGTAGCTACACTGGCGCTGCATCAATCTTCTCCTTGCAAAGTCAGGCTGCGCGTTCCAGTTCAAAGTACGGTGAATTTTTCACCGCAATGTAGGCGGTGGATCGTTATCTGCAATTTGTGCTTAGACTTCTGCCGCACAGGGAGTTCTTCTTGCAGGAATGAAGTCTTTTTGGTCCTGAGACTTCAGGGAATGGGAGGCAAGCTCTATCCAAGCTCTTGGAGAGCACTTCTCAGCACAGCCAGAGAGCAGCAAGGCAGCAGGGCAATAGCAAGGCAGCAGTCCTTCTCAGAAAGCAGTCAGGTGAGTCCTTTGGGCAGCCAAGCAGTTCTTCTTGGCAGGTTGCAGGTTCTGGTTCAGGTTATCCTCTCCAGGAAGTATCTGTGACAAGAGTGTCTTGTCAAGAAGTGTCTTGTTCAGAAGTGTCTAAGTTGGTAGGGTCAGAGACCCTGCTTAAATTCCCAAATGTGCCTTTGAAGTGGGGGGGACTTCAAAGAGTGGCTTAGAAGTGCACAAGGTCCCCTTTCAGTTCCAGGGTGCCAGCAGGGGGTGTGGCAGTCCTTTGTGTCAGGGCAGGCTACTGTCCTTTGACATGTAAGTGTTAGACTCTCCACCCTCCCAGCCCCGGAACACCCATTCAATATGCAGATGTATTCAGATGCATGTATGTTTGGAGTTTGTCTGAGTAAATGCACAAGGGAGCTGTCAACTGAACCTAGCCAGACGTGGATTGGAAGGCACAGAAGGATTTAAGTGTAGAGAAATGCTAATTTTCTAAAAGTAACATTTCTAAAATAGTAATATAAAATCCAACTCCTCCATTAAGCAGGATTGTGTATCACCATTCTGGCCATACTAAATATGACCTGGCTACTCCTTTCAGATCAGGATCTACCACTCAAACAGTATATGAGGGTAGCCCTAATGATATCGTATGAAAGGATCAGGCCTCACAGCAGGCCTACATAGCACCCTGCCCTGTGGGCTACACAGGGCCTCCCTTAGGGGTGACTTGTACGTAGACAAAGGGTAGTTTAAAGCTTGTCAAGTACTTTTAAATGCCAAGTAAAAGTGGCAGTGAAACTGCACACACAGGCACTGCAGTGGCAGGCCTGAGACATGGTTAGGGGGCTACTTATGTGGGTGGCACAATCAGTACTGCAGCCAGCTAGTAGCATTTAATTTACAGCACATGGGCACATGTAGTGCACTGGACTAGGGACCTACAAGTAAATTAAATAAGCCATTTGGGTATGAGCCAATGTCACCATGTTTTAAGGAGAGAGCATATCCACTTTAGCACGGATTAGCAGGGGTAAAGTGCGCTGAGGCCTAAAGCCAGCAAAAATGAGGTCAGAGAAAGAGGAGGAGGAAGGCAAAAGGTTTGGGGTGACCCTGCAGAAAGGCCATTTCCAACATCCATCAACAGGTAATTCCTCCCAATGAATTGGAGATAAGGTGTGTAGGTCCCTGTACTCTGTCCTCTGCAATGTCTAATAATTCCTCTTGGTTTGCAACAAAGTGCACACATATTCTATTCATCACTAGTTTACTAGTGGCAGCAGCATGTGAGGCTGTGATGTCCAGCTGACATGTCACATGACCTACATGGTTAGCTTCTTCACACCTGTTACAGGGTACTCTCCCTTGGTAGGTTAGGGATGTACGTAGACATTTGTGATGCCTTATCAGAGTACACAACATGCATGTTGGATACCATTGATGAGTTCCAACATTTCTAGGGGCATACATATGTTGATATCAGAAGCTAGGCATGTTACAACCTTGCTAATGGTCTGTGAGTTGAATGTAGTCATACAGCATTGTCCTTGTGCATACTATTGTAGACATTACACATGGGCAATGGTAGCCTATTCACATGTACATACTTGACAGATATGTGTCATCATCACGTATCATCAGAAAGGTTCAGGGAATACTTAACATTGCAAATTGTTATGCACTGTATACTTGAATTTGCTCTGAAGGATGTGACCAATGATTCCTGGCTGTTTGTGGGACTAATGTTGGCCTGGATACCTATGTGGTGCTGATGTGGTAGTGCACATACACATGTGCGTAGTGATGTAAGTGTATCTGAGTTTCAGGCCTGCATCATGGTAGATGTACCTGTCATGTTGGCCCACAGAAAACTCCACAAACAGCTGTAAGGCTTGGCATGTCTGATGTGTATGATGTGAATTACCCACTCAGTAAGTGGGCCAAAATGAACAAATTGCATGTTGAGGTAGGTCTGATTGTCATATAGCAGCACAGTTTAGGTGTCCATATTCGTAGTACACTCTGATTGAATTCTTATGGTGTTCTGTGGGACATAGGTCAGAGGCAACTGGCCTCTAACTTGACAGATCATGTTAGTTGTCTCAAAACCAATGACCTAAATGAGTTACTCCACTATGTTTTTTCAATCCATGATACATTATTATTGGATGCAGGTGTGTGTGACATGTGTTCTGACGCCTTTGCCTTAACTTGCAATGTGTGGCAAGTTGAGGTCTTATAGGTTAGATAGTTCCATTGTGTGTGCAATGAAGTAGGTTTAGCTTGTCTACACCAGGCTTGCTTGCCTTTACTTTCCAATATTTGTCATAACCTGGTACACAAAATCAGGTTAATAGTAATTGTATGTAATGAGGATGTGTTCATCATCAGTCTTGTGCAATTTCACCATCCTAAACGATTGCTTCATTGATGCTTGGCCATGTTGTTGTGGACAGGGTAATCTGTATAATGTGGCAAAGTCACCTTGCAATGGTCTGGTCAGTGTGGTTAGTCTACTATATTCATGGTATTGTAGGTGTCAGTTAGGTATTTAGCTGGTGTTCGACAATGTTCATATTGAGGCACTTCCATCAAAAAGTGTATTGACATGATGTTGACACTTTACTGGCACTACCTGGGGGTATTGGTAACGAGGATGTAATGTGACGTATGTGTACTGTATGATGGAAGTGTTATCCTGTGAATGTGATGACCATACCTTACTTTCTGTTTTTCAGCATCTGCACCGGCAGACAAAGGAGACAGGGCACAGCTGAGTGGGTAAGCACCTGGCCACGGGACCTCCGGTCACATGAACACTGACAGCGAGGGAACCAGTGGCATGGAGGGCGAGGGGAGTGCCACGGGGAAGACCGGATCCAGTACATCTTCTTCTGAATCCTCCTCCAGTGGCCACTTCCTAGTGGTGGCAGACCTATCAGGGACCACCCCAGTACCATTTCTGTCTGGCACCCCCAATTCTATTACAGCCCTCCCTGTAGCTCCCCACCCAGTTGGCCGTGCCCACCAATCCACAAGGGTGGGAGTCTCATTCACCACAGACACCTCTGTCCCAGCCCCTGTTGGCCCTGCTGCCCTCAATAAGGAAGCTATTGACCTCCTGAGGTCGATCACTGTGGGTCAGTCGACCATCGTGAATGCCATCCAGGGACTGGGAACTCAAATACAACAGAGTAATGCGTTCCTAGAGGGCATTCACGGTGCACTGGCAGGCCTATAGAGAAAATTTCAGGCTCTGGCCTCCACACTGACAGCAGCCTGTAATGCTTTGTCTACCGTTCCCCCCTCCACCTTCCTCTTCCCAGTGCCAATCCCCACTTCACTGACCCAGCCAAAGCACACAAACAGACAGGCATACATCCACGTCAACATCTAAAGGTAGCGTAGACAAACGTAAGCACCACAAGACACACCATCGGCATACACACAGAAAACATCCACCTGCAGGCACAGCAACAGTCACAACCTGCCCTGACACACCGCCATCCTCAGCATCACAGACAAAACACCAAGCACACCTGCAGACACCACACCAGCATTCAATGATCCAGCCACCACACCAATGTTACCTGCAGACATCACCACAACAGACCCTCAAACATCCACCCAGTCACCACAACCACTGACATGCCTACATGCAGCACATTCACCACACCTGCAGTCAACACCCTAACAGACAAAAGGCACCCACCACGGCACCCCCCAGCACCTCCACGCAACCCTAGAAACATAAACACCCACACCCACACCCACACCCAACCACCAAACAGACACCCACCACCCACAAGTACACCTCCCTCAAACATTCACCTGAAAAGTCCACACCGACACATCATACAACAATTCCCTCACCAGCTACACACAAACCACCTTCAAATGACTATCCCCTTGTATCCAAGAAAACTTTCCTTATTGAGTTTGACCTTTTTCCTACTCCTCCTCCCCTGTGACACCCCTAAAATGTTTGTTTCCCTCCCTAAGTCCATGCCTTCCACCTCCAAGGACTCCACTACCTCCCCTGCCAGCATCCATGCCCCTCCCCCTGCCAAGAAGAGGTCAATTCCTCCTAAATATATCTACCCCCTCCCAAGCCCAAGCCTAAACCCCTCTCCCAAGTCCAAGCCTAAACCCCCCTCCCAAGCCTGGGTCCAACCCCCCAAACCCATCCCCAAGGAGGTGCCTGAGTGTGCCCTTGACGCCTCCACCTGTGGAGGTTAAATGGCAGTTAGGAGTCAAGTGGGGCACTATGTACTGCCTTTGGTGCTGTTTTTATCCAGTAAAGTACTGGCCTATGGCCCTGGACAATCTTATTATTTACAATTATTTTACATAAAAGTTAACCAACCAGTTGGTTTTCTGGTTACATCTTTGTCGTGCATTTCCTTTCCTAGGTTTGAGTTGTTCCTGGCTGACATTGGTTGTATGACAGTATTTTGTGTGTGTGTGCTACTTAATGCTTCAGTTATTGACTGAGCAGTCTGTGAGGTTGTGTGCAGTGTTTTTATCCCCCAGGGATAGGGTGTGTTTTTTGTGATGGGTACATGTATGTAGCTGAAATGTTGTTATCATGGTGATGTGTTGTGTTAGTGTTGACATGTGTTTGCTGCAGTGCTGTGTGACTTTGTTTTTTAGACTGTTTGAGTCTGCGTCTATTGTGCATGGCATAATAGGTTTGGTGTACTGTGTGTGTGTGTGTGTGCGATGTTTATGTTGATTGCTAGGTTGATTGATGGTGTAATTGTGTGTGTTTCATCAAAGATGGTTGTAAATTGTGTTGTTTGTGTGTGTAGTTCCTGGTCAGTGTGGGTTGTGAGTGTTTGACATGTGTACATATTTGTGCGGTTGTGGTTTTGTTGTTACTCGGTAGTTTGTTGTATGTGAATTGGTGGGGCTGGCCTTGTGCTGTGTTGCAGTGCATAAGCGTGTGTCCTTGAAATGTGTGTGTGTGTGTGTGCTGGCTGCAGTGTGCGTGCGCTGTATATGTTTTTATGTTTGTGCTGTATGTGTGTGTGTGTCACTGTACTGTTATGTGTGAGTATGGCCCTCGCACCCCCCTCCCTATGGTATGTTATGTAACAGCTGTAATTCATACATTATACAAATGTAACAGGTGAGTGTGTGTACTTACGGTTATTGTCTTCCTCTTCTGCGATGATTCCGTTGATTTTCAGCAAGCAGGAGCAGTGGTTCCATGGCTGCTTCAGATGTGTTTGGCTTCCTGGAGGTGAGAGTCTCCTTTTTTACTGTTTGTTTCCCTTTGGTATTCTGTGGTGGTCCTACCGCAGTGGTTATGTTGGTGATGTGCAACCTCCTAATGAGACCGGCAGAAACATGGTCTCCGCCGGACTGATGGCGGCTCTTCTAGGCAGCAGCAGTCTGGCTGCACAGGCGGTGTCAGCAGTGCTTTGGTGGGATCATGTGTGCATCACTGCCAATGTCCTAATTTGGCGGTCTTCTAAGCCATCCTGTTGGCGTTCGGACTGCCAAACCCGTAATAAGGCCCTAACTCGGGGGTGCCCATAATCTTCTCCAAAAGTGAAGTGGCCTCAAACCCAATTCCTCAATGATGGGTCGAACACCCAAGTCGAACATTAAAGGCAAAAGAGGAGTACTCGAAGGAATGATTGATAAATGTCTTAGGAGCTCATTCTCCGCTTTTGAGATACCACTAGCACTCTTATGCCCCCAAAGTTCCACCCCATACATCACTGCCCCCAGAGCCTGTGTCCTGTAAAGCTCACACACCGGACTAACTGGCTTGAAGGACAAGTCTTTAAAGGCTCTCCCTAGGCCATCAGTAAATTGGGCCAATCGTAACTTATGTTTATTTATATGTGGTAGCCTCTCCATTTGTTCTGATAGTGTGATTCCCAAATAATCAAAAACCAAAGGTACCCTATTGAGTTTGGGGCCTGGTCTGGTGGATGGGGATGGATGGAATACCATAAACTTTTCCATGCCTCTCACCCATCAAAAAATCAACAAAACAATCTAGAATCCTTTGTAGACCCATAGAAGATCTTGACATTAAAAGGGTATTGTTGCGAACATTAATGCAGGAACTTTAAGGTGGACTAACTTAGGAGCACTGTTCAAAACGTTGTTCAACTCATCAATCAGACCAATAATGTATAATGAAAATAAAGTTGGGGCCAGCACAGAACCCTGCCTAACTCCTTTCCAAACCGGAAAGGGTTCGGTGAGATCACTTGATTTACCGAACCGTACTTAAGCAAAATTCCCCTCATGAAGTCTCTGTAAGATCTAACACAGATAAGTAGGGACTCCCATTTTCCCCAGAACCTGTCAATAAGGTACCTCTTAGAGCCAGGTCAAATGCAGCCCACAGATCCACAAATATTACATAAAGGCTTGTGTCTTTCAGCACCACAGTTTTCCAATATATAAGCTGGAGGCAGAAAACCTGGTCCATAGTAGAAGTGCCTTGCCTAAACCCAGCCTGAGGGGTATTAAGAACACTATTTTCCTCTTTGCTGAAATTGATTGATTGGTGGTCCTCATAACGGAAAAAGTCACAAAAGTCTTAAGACACAGTGCTTTTTGGAGGTAATCATTAATTGGGCATATTGTGACAGGAAATTAATTTTGGGTCTTTGTACATAGCATGGCAGTCAACGGGTCACTCTTTTCATATACTTACATGAGCATGGTTGCTTTTGCTATTTCACACTGGCTAATTTTTCTTTGGCACTTTTGGTGATATTTGTTAGTGATTGGATAGGATTCACAATGGGTGTCTCTACATATTAATAGGATATTATTTCAAGATATGATTAGGTTTAAGGGTACTGACCATTTAAGTAGAGTCCTTTGCTTCAATTCTTCTTTCTTAGACTGAATGGATCTTAAGAGTATTTATTAATGTATGTTGATGACTTTTAAAAAAAAGATATTTTTTTTCATGACTCTTGGTATCCAGGAAGGTCTTTATGTTATAAAGCCACTACATTTCAGCAATGAAGAAGTCAAGTGACGAAACACGTGTTGGCTGTGAGGTCGTTGTAAGGAATTTGGATGTTTTATTAGGAAATAATTTACGAGAAGGTTGGATGACCAATCAAGAATTAATAACAATGGACTAGGAAAGTTACATGGAACCATTCTACGGTGTATTTGGTATAAGAAATGGACTTATGTTTTGAACACTGAGGAGTGTGGAAATATATGAAATTCGATGAGAGGACATTTGATATCGATTAATGGAAATAAAAACATTGGCATTTTTATTATTATTGTGACTCTAAAGAAAATTTGTGGGAAGGTACATAAAAGTAACTTGGTTTAAAACAGAATGACATGTGAGGATTTTGAAACATTAGAATATTATTGTTACTGCCTCTCTTTGAGTCTACCAATGTTAAAACAAATTGTATAACACTTATTATTGCAGGAACTTTCATAATTTTTGTTGTTAACTAATACTAGATCAACGAGTGCCTTAGTATTATCGCACTATTTTCCTCAAGCCAGACCTAGAGTCTCTCCAGGATTACATGAGCAAACAGCTTCTGCATCGAGTCTATTAAAATAATTGGCCTATAATTAACCGGGAGCAGGGGAGAACCCTTTTTGTATATGGGCATTAGTTCAGGTCTAGCCCACAATGCCAGCATAGGCACCCCCTCCAAAATGGCATTAAATAGAACCCCAAATATAGTGCCCAAACATCTGGTGCAAAACTGTATAAATCCCCCAGGATTGTATCCAAGCCAGGTGCCTTTCCTGGAGCCACTTTAGAGATTGCATGGAGCACATCCTTGACTGTAAGCATCGGATATGCCTCTGGCTTTTTAAGAAACCCACCCCTCCCTACTCTAAGCCCTGGTGATCCAGCAGAGTCAGGTTAAAAGTCAAAGAAAGACTGGAAGTGTTCTGACAATTGATCAGCAGAAATATTACTTTCGATTGAACTGTTAAACTCCTGCCTCAACGAAACAACACGTTGCCAAACATTTGAGAGTCCTTGTTTCTCACAGCTAAGTGCAAGGATTCCCATCTTTGGGTCTCCCTTACTCTCTTTGCAGCGGCCAGAGTGCTCTTATACTGGCTTCTGGCCATTCATACCAGCCCAGGATCTTTCAATGTATGAGATCCAATTCAGCCAGATGGCACTGCTTATTAAACCACGTGGCTTTCTATTTTTTGCCAGCCTGAAACTCCACAAAGAACAAGTTTTTAAGGTCACCCATTAACTCGATATGCACATTGTCCACACAAGCCCACTGATTAAGGGGATCCTGGGCCTCTAAAATGTCATCCACCTTACCCAAGGCTATGCCAATGTCTGTAAAATGCTAAATGAAAGATTCAGGGGATTATTCAATTGCATTCCTCTTGATCCTACGCCTGTTGGACGACAGCATGAATCTATGATCCAACCTGGAATTTCCTTTGCCCTCCCCACTTTAGGACAAGGTCCCCAGGTTAAGCAAAAGTGCCTTATGATTGCTATCATGCCTTAGAATAATTTCCATGCCGATAACATAAGCCCAGAGCCTGACATTGACAAAAATATAATCACTCAACATGGTCCTGTCTGGCCGATTAAAAGTACCCATTCTGAATGGACAAAGTACGACCATTGCAAGCACGAAAGAGTAGTTTAATAAAAACAAATTAATCTGAAGAACCAGCAAGATGCATTTCCTCATCGGTTGAGAACCGGACTTTGGGATCTGCAACAATCTATCCTCTGCCGTCACAAGGTTACCTACCCCAATACGAATGGGTCCAAAGTGACAAAATCTCCTTTAATCAATTTGGATGCCCTTCTGGGAAGCTGGGACAGGAAATCAGACAAACACTCCACAACCAGTGTTAGAAATTGGATCTTTGGTTGGCAGTCAGGTTACCCCCTGCCCAAGCAAGGACCATCACTCTAGTCAGGGTAAGTCACACACAATCCAAATTATCCTGTGTCCTCCCTCTGGTAGCTTGGCACTGAGCAGTCAGGCTTAACTTAAAAGGCAATGTGTAAAGTATTTGTGCAATAAATCATACAATAACACCATATAGCACCACAAAAATACACCACACAGTGTTTAGAAAAATATATAATATTTATCTGATAAGATGCAGGTCAAAACGATTAAAATACAATAAGTGAATGTTTGAGGTATCACTGAAAAGTGATATAAAGTGTCTTAAGTCTTTTAAAAGCAAAACAAAGAATATTTCAAGTACTAAGTACCTGGTGCACGTGAAAAACCTCAGCAAAGAACCGCAGAGGAGGGGATGCATGGAAACAAAGGAGTGTGCGTCGATTTCTTGGGCCGCACACAGCAATGTGTCATTTTGTTTTCACTCAGGGATGGCTGTGCTTCGATTTCCAGCGCTCGGTCGTGGGTCCTCTTCGGGTTGGAGGGTTTTCATATGCCCTGGGGACGATGCGTGGATTTCCTGCGCTGGCAGGATGAAGTCACAGGAGCTGCGTCGATAGAGTGGGCAATGCATCAAATTTTCTACCGCACGGCAGGCGCTGTGCTGTGTCCACTCCGGAAGTCAGGCTGCGTAGTTCCGGCTCAGCTTTGTGTTGATCCAGTGGGCCGTGCATCTAATATCTGGTCGCTACGCTGGCGCTGCATTGAACTTCTCGTTGCGAAGTCAGGCTGCGTTGTTCCGGTTCGGCTTGCAGTGACATTTTCACCACGGCACAGGCTGTGCGTTGTTTCTGGCAGGCTGTGCATCAAATGTCGCGGAAAAAGGAGCCCTTCTTGTAGAGATGAAGTCTTTTTGGTCCTGAGACTTCAGGAACCAAGAGGCAAGGTCTATCTGAGCCCTTGTAGAGCACTTCTTCACCTCAGCCAGAGAGCAGCAAGGCGGCAGGGCAAAGAGCAAGGCAGCAGTCCTTCACAGAACGCAGACAGGTGAGTCCTTTGGGCAGTCAGGCAGTTCTTCTTGGCAGGATGCAGGTTCTGGTTCAAGTTTCTTCTCCAGGAAGTGTCTGAGTTGGTAGGAGCAAAGGCCCTGTTTATATACCCAAATGTGCCTTTGAAGTGGGGGAGACTTCAAAGAGTGTCTTAGAAGGGCACCAGGTCCCCTTTCAGTTCAATCCTGTCTGCCAGGGTCAAGTAGGGGGTGTGGCAGTCCTTTGTGTGAAAGCAGGCCCTCCACCCTTCCATCCCAAGAAGACCCATTCAAAATACAGATGTATGCAAGTGAGGCTGAGTATCCTGTGTTTGCGGTGTATCTGAGTGAATGCACAAGGAGCTGTCAACTAAACCCAGCCAGACTTGGATTGTAAGGCACAGTAATATTAAATCCAACTTCAGCAGTCAGCAGGATTTTGTATCACCATTCTGGCCATACTAAATATGACCTTCCTACTCCTTTCAGATCAGCAGCTACCACTCAAACAATGTATGAGGGCAGCCCCAATGCTAGCCTATGAAGGGAGCAGGCCTCACAGCAGTGTAAAAACGAATTTAGGAGTTTTACACTACCAGGACATCTAAACTACACAGGCACGTGTCCTGCTTTTTGCCTACACAGCACCCTGCCCTATGGGTTACCTAGGGCATACCTTAGGGGTGTCTTATATGTAGAAAAAGGGGAGTTTTAGGCTTGCAAGTACTTTTAAATGCCAAGTCGAATTGGTAATGAAACTGCACACACAGGCTTTGCAATGGCAGGCCTGAGACAAGGTTAAGGGGCTCCTTAAGTGGGTGGCACAATCAGTGCTGCAGACCCACTAGTAGCATTTAATTTACAGGCCCTGGGCACTTATAGTGCACTCTACTAGGGACTTATAAGTAAATTAAATAGTCTAATTGGGTATGATCCAATGTTACCATGTTTAAAGGGAGACAGCATATGCACATTAGCACTGGTTAGCAGTGGTAAAGCGTGCAGAGTCTTAAAACCAGCAAAAACTGTTTCTAACAAGTGAAGGGAGGCATGCCAAAAGTTAGGGGTGACCACCCTAAGGCTGTTAGGTCTAACAACCAGGAATTCTCAGCCAGAAATACAGGCCTAGAGTAGACATTGATCAATCCAATGTTACTCGTAGACGCACGTGAGTGGCATAATATATCACTATTGGATGTCTCCACAGTTGTAACCGAGTAACCCAGATGAGAAGCTACCCAATAGATACCCCCGAGGGCCTCCCCAATTCCACCCAGTTGCTGCCTTAGAATAAATGACATATCCTGGGTGTTGGACATCCCCACTAATCCAAGAATCTTGGAATAGGCATATGTCATACTGTGTTATAAAAGATATCAAGAGAGCAGTTTAACAGAATATGGGGGTCTTAAATGCTGTGCGGGAGACCTCACAACCTCACTCCTATCCTCCCCAACTAGGTCACCCTGAATAGCATCCCCAATTGTACCCTTACCACCCTCATTGCATGGACCAACGGGAGAGGGAGATCTCATGAACTCTTTCAGCCGAAGAACATCCCTGGTCGTTGCCTTCTGACATATACCCCCAATCAAACCTGATGCCTTACTGCCTTCCCCAAGTGGGCCACTGAAAATGAGCGATTTGGTGGGTGCCCAAACCTTAGGGGTGTTAACCAAATAAACTACTGATAAATCCTTATTGTCCCTATTTACCGCGCCTAAATCAACCATACCACTGTGGTAGGAGTGACAACTTGCCTTAGTGACCATTCCCTCAAGACTCAATACTTGCCTAGTACAACATAAATATATGGTGGCGGGATACATCTTTGTCTGAAAATAGGCCATTGGCCCTACGTCAATCCACCTCTTCCAGGGACACTGAGGCGTTGGCAAAACTAGGGGCATAGCCATGCGTGCATTTGACCCATATGAAAATGCATTACGACTATGAACTGTAATACTGGGGTGATGTAAAGACTGTCTTCCAGGTGGAATAAACTATAGTTCATGTTTTCCCAAAATGTAATTGGCAGTGTGACCTAGAATTTAGGACACCAATGGTGCGTGACAGGTTGCCAGATAACAGCGTATTTAACCTTCATATACCTTTCCACCTAAAATGGTTCCACGAAAGACACTGTGTTATTCTCTGGCAGGATGCCCGCCACACAAGGGGAATTCTTTATCATATCTGTACTGATGGGTGTGCACACTAAAGTTTTTTCAGGCTCATGTTCTGGTAAATTGTTTCTCGCTTTTGCATCAGAACCACAACCCAATCAGCAGATTGTTATGATATAATATTATTTAATACAGCAGTAATCGCAACCATAAATATATTTTATAAAGCCAATTATGCAGCCGGGTAGCTACTGAATCAAGCCATGCATTTCACAATCCCAATGTGTTTATTATTTTTGTCAGATGACCGTGGGTATGACAAGCCTCTGCATTCGCCATAATGCCACCCCTTTATCTCGTTTTAGTCTTTTTGGATGACTTTTTATTATTTTTCATAAACACATCACAATGCTAAACCATTTTGTCAGACTATTACCATTAGAATATGTTGAAAGCCAATCCATGTTAAGTTTTAACACTTTAATCTCCTGCATAAATCTTTTTAATCTTATTCTTGACTAATCTTAAATTGAATACATAAAGCTTCGTTTTCAGACAGAACAGCAGACCCTGAAATGAGCTTTAAAATGTGTTAAAGATCAGAATTACTCAGCAGTGAAAAAACAGCTTAAAGCTCGGAGATAAGCCTCTCAAAATAGCATATGTCTAAAACCTTTAAGCTGTTTCACTCTCTATGATTCATTGCCAACAGATCAACCAGACCTGGAAAGAAGGCATTTAATACACCTCGTTATGGTTGCTATTTTAATGTTTAGGGTATGTTTTGGATGAATGGCATTCGAAATTAATGTTCTCCATTTCTTCATCCCACCCCATGAATGGAAGACTCTTCATCAACGTCTTCAATAAATTAATATATTTATTAAATTATTAATAAAGGATCACCTTCCTGTAAGAAAACCCACATATGCAACAACTAAACACTCGACACTAGAGTTCATAATATTAGAGAAATAAACAACTGAAAATGTGGGAGGCAAGTTATTTAAAACACTTTAATAGGAAAAATGTGACAAAACTGAAGCAAATCTGCCCTAGAGAAAAGCATTAACAAGGTTATCCACTGTTAGAGAAACTCAAAACAAAATCAAAGTGAGTTGCATAAAGCTGACTGTAACCTCGACACATAGGGGGCCATTCCAACCCTGGCGGTCGGTGTTAAAGCGGCGGCCAACCCGCCAACAGGCAGGCGGTAAAAAAAATGGAATTCTGACCCTGGCGGGAACCGCCATCAGACACCGCCACTTTAACACTCCAACCGCCACGGCGGGACAAACAAACAGCGCGGCGGTCACCGCCAACAGACAGGCGGGAGCCAATGTACCGCCCACCCTATCACAACCCACCAATCCGCCACCTTTTCCGGGGCGGTAGCCCCGCCGATAAAAACACGGCGGAAACAGACATTACGAACGGAAAACGCTCACCTCTACACACTCCACGAGGAAACTGGACAGCATGGAACCCGAACTACACATCCTACCAGCTATTGTCTTCCTGCTCCTCTACCAGGAGCACGAACGCCGGCGCAGAAGACACCGGTGAGTACTGCACCTACGACACAGGGGAGGGGGGAGGCAAAAAATTACGGGCACTCACATACGCGACACACCCACCCTCACCCTCACCCACAACTACATACACATCAATGCAGAGCAACAACTCAGAGTGACACCCCCCAGACCCCCCGGAAGAATGCAAAGACAAAATAAAATGTACATGAATTTTGAAGTAAATTGAACGGCTAAGTAAAAAAATATATCCAACATCTATAACTATATATACAAATGTAAATTGTCCTGTGCAAATTGTGTATCAGCCATTGTTCGTGGGCCAATGGGCCTAAACACATGGGCAAAGCCCACACAGGATACCCGAATCCATTGGAGAGAACACTGCAGGGGCATCAGATAGCAAAACTACAGGCACCTCAGGGGGAAGGGAAGGGGGGGCACCTCAGCCAGATGAGTCCACAACGCCAGATCCACGAGGGGCCTCCATGCCCACTGTTCAATCCTGGGGAGTGCAAAGCCACAGTCTCACAAGTCCAGACAGTGGGTGGATTGCCCACTGTGCCATCCTGGGGAGTGCAAAGCCACAGTCTCACAAGTCCAGACAGTGGGTGGATTGCCCACTGTACCATCCTGGGGAGTGCAAAGCCACAGTCTCACAAGTCTCTACAGTGGGTGGATTGCCCACTGTGCCATCCTGGGGAGTGCAAAGCCACAGTCTCACAAGTCTCTACAGTGGGTGGATTGCCCACTGTGCCATCCTGGGGAGTGCAAAGCCACAGTCTCACAAGTCTCTACAGTGGGTGGATTGCCCACTTTGCCATCCTGGGGAGTGCAAAGCCACAGTCAATCAAGTGGATTACAGACTCCACTGGTTCTGGAGGAGGCATGGTGCCCAGAGTGCTTCGTGCAGCCCTGCCAGACACAGATCCGGCCCTGCCCCTTCTGCCAATGGGCCAGCGGTGCATGAGACTGCGGTGCACTGTCCAGCGGTGCTTGACTTGAAGGGCCCAGCGGAGCGGTGCAGAGACGGTGGTGCCCAGCGGATCGGTGCTTGACTTGAAGGGCCCAGCGGAGCGGTGCAGAGACGGCGGTGCCCAGCAGAGCGGTGCTTGACTTGAAGGGCCCAGCGGAGCGGTGCAGAGACGGCGGTGCCCAGCGGAGCGGTGCTTGACTTGAAGGGCCCAGCGGAGCGGTGCAGAGACGGCGGTGCCCAGCGGAGCGGTGCTTGACTTGAAGGGCCCAGCGGAGCGGTGCTTGACTTGAAGGGCACAGCGGAGCGGTGCAGAGACGGCGGTGCCCAGCGGAGCGGTGCTTGACTTGAAGGGCCCAGCGGAGCGGTGCTTGACTTGAAGGGCCCTGTTCAGCGGTTCTTGAGACGGCGGTGCCCTGTTCAGCGGTGCTTGTCTTGAAGGGCCCTGTTCAGCGGTTCTTGAGACGGCGGTGCCCTGTTCAGTGGTGCTTGTCTTGAAAGGCCCTGTTCAGCGGATCTTGAGACGGCGGTGCCCTGTTCAGCGGTGCTTGTCTTGAAGGGCCCTGTTCAGCGGTTCTTGAGACGGTGGTGCCCTGTTCAGCGGTGCTTGACTTGAAGGGCCTTGTTCAGCGGTGCTTGACATGTGTCTCCAGGGCACCAGATCCAGCCATGACATGGATCTCACTCGCCACCCGACAAGGGGCTGCCGTGCCCTTCGTGCACATCTGTCTTCTCGCTTGCGGGGCCCTCCTGTGCTGCCGTCCCGGGCCCGTGGGTGTCCTCCTTCACCCCTGGAATGGGGCTGGTGGGGCCCTCCTGGGCAGCTCGCCTGCTGCCAGACTTGTCGGGCGTGCTGCCCTTGCCACCCTTCCCTGCTCCTCTGTGGCCCTTTCCTCCCTTTGTCGGTGTGCCAGGTGGCACCCCACTTCCTGACGGTGCCAGGGTAGTGCCTTTGGAGCCTGCTGTCTCTGGCCTCTCGCACCGGACACTGGCTTTTTTGGCTTTCTTTCCAGGGGGTGGGCTGGCTGTATCTTTACTGCTAGCCGAAGTAGCTGGCCTTGAAGGTTTTGGACTCCAAAATCCTTGGACTATTGTCCTTGTAGGTCCAGGTTTTGTGGTGGCTGAGGTGCTGGTTGGAGTCTTATGAGATGGAGGGGTGGGTCAGGTGATGGGAAGAGGTTAATTTTGGACAGGAAAAACTTTTTGGGAGCAGTGGGAAGGGTAGGTGTAGTGGGTATGGGAGTGGAGGAAGAGGATGTGGTTGTAGGTGAGTCAAGTCTGGTGTCTTTGGGTGCAGGTGCTTGTGCTGGATGCTGTCGTGAGGTGGATGGCTGTTGGGTGGGTGGCTGCCTGCGTTTGTGTGGTTTGGAAGAGGGGGTGACAGACACACTGGGAGAGGACACAGGGGACGTGTAAATGGTAGTGGGGGTGGTGACTGCACGTGTGCGGAGTGTTCTGGTGGGTGTGCTGGTGATGGATGTAGTGGCTGATGATGTTGTGCATGCAAGTGTGAGTGGAGACGTCACAAGGAGGGAGGAGGGAGACGAGGGGGAGGGGGACACAGAGGAGGCAGTGGCTGTTGGCATGTCTGCATGTGGCTGTTGCTTGGGTGAATGCTTGTGTGATGTGTGGTGCTTATGTCTGGATGAGCTTCCCTTGGGTGTTGAGGTGTGTGCAGGCTGGTCTGTAGGTGTGTCTGGGATAGGCAGAGGTACAGGGGAGTGGGACTGGGTTGAGGAAGTTGGAGGAGGGAGGCAGGAGACAGGGACAATGGCTGCCGTCAGTGCTGAGGCCAGAGCGTTGAACAATCGCTGATGGGCAGCCTGACCAGAATGAATGCCCTCCAGGTATGCATTACTCCGGTGCACCTCCCTTTCTACACCCTGGATGGCATTCAAAAGGGTAGACTGCCCAACAATGAGTGTCCTCAGGAGGTCAATGACCTCCTCACTGAGGGCAGCAGGGGTAACTGGGGCAGGGCCTGAGGTGCCTAGGGCGAAGGAGATGCCCACCTTCCTGACTGAGCGGGCACGGGGCGAAGGCTGAGGGGCTGCTGGGAGGGCGGAGCTGGTGCGCTGGGTGGCGGCTGTACCTGTTGTTGCGGTGGGCACGGATGTTGCCGCCACCACAAGGGAGCTCCCTTCCGAGGACGTGTCTGTGTCGCTGGTGTCACCACGTGTCCCCGCTGTGGAGCTCCCCTCGCCCTCCGTCTCACTGGTGAACTCCGAGTCGGTTGCATGGCCCTCCATGGCCATGTGAGATGCAGCTCCCTCGTGCTCCGATGCCACTTCTCCTCCGCCTGATGATGCTAATGCACACATGAACAGGAAGACCACCAAAAAAAGGGGGGGGGGGAGAAATAAAGACATGTTGAGTGCATGCATTGGCGACACAGTTGGCGGAGAGGACAGACACAGAAGCCCCCTGCACTATGCCATGCACTTGGGGTACACTACTCAATCCGTGGGACATGGCCTACAAGCCTATGGATGACAAATCCACACATAGGTGACACAGGGCCATGATTAGCTGTACTAGGCAACCTACAGAGGTGGGGGGCGGGGGCACAGGGCCATGCCTAACGGAGGGGCCTAGCCTACGGAAATCACCCTGGCCTAGGGTTAGCCACAGCCCTCCTCCCCCACCCAGACACCTCCACTGCGCGCAAAGTCAGCAGAATGTATTTGTACTCACCCCCTTGTGTCTGCTGTGATGTCCTCACGCACCCATCCAAATCGGGGTAGGCCACTGCCAGGATCCGGGACATCAGGGGGGTCAATTGACAAGTGCCACCCCTCCTACGTTGGGAGGTCATCCCCAGCAGAGCCTCCGCGGTCTTCCTGCTCCCACGGCGGATGTCCTCCCACCTCTTGCGGCAGTGGGTGCCCCGTCTGTTGTGGACCCCCAGGGTCCGGACGTCCTTGGCGGTGGCACGCCAAATGTCGATTTTCTGATGGGCGCTGACTTTTGTGACATGTACAGGGGGAGAATAATAAACAACCATTTTCTGCATGCTCGATGTGAGTGGCCCCCCATCCCCACCCTTGCCATGTGGCACATGCTCTCATCTGTCGTTTGATGCATGCCTCATTCGCTCCCCTCCCCACCATCGTTCATTCACCCCACTCAACCCAGGCATTGGCCACAAAGCATGGTCCCAGTGTACTTACCTGTTGGTCTGGAGGACCGTAGAGTAGCGCATACTGGGGGAGGACCCCATCCACGAGTTTCTCCAATTCTTCAGAAGTGAAGGCAGGGGCCCTTTCACCAGTCGCAGCAGCCATTGTCTCTTCCAGACCGAGGTCACAGCAGCACTTGCAGTATAGGTCCTCTCCTGTGGATGATCAGGTATCGAGTGATTAAGCAAATAGAAAATGGCGGTCACGCCCGCGGCGGTACGTACCGCGACCGCCGGAGCACATCGTCATTGGCTTCTGAGACCCATAGGGTTCAATGTTAACCAATGCGGCTTTGCTCCGCGGTCTTCGACCGCCTCCCGCCACGGTGTGGCACGCCAGCGCATTGACCTCCCATCTACTGTCGCACTTCACAGGTCAGGCAGCCGCCATTTCAAGGGCCCACATGGCTTAAAATCTACTGCGTCACACATACCTAGGCCTTGCATCAACACTCATACAAGCCATTCAATGCATTGAGAATCGTGTACTGTGTAAGCTGTGGGAATGTACCTGTGGGTTGATTGACTCTGTGCTCCATGTTGTCCTTCCTAGGCACCGTCCACTGGGACTTGCGAGGAGATGGAGTAATCTTCCCGTTTACAGACCGCTGGTGGACCTGTCGACAATGGAAGAAAGACATGTCATACTGACATACAGGCTTGACAGAGCCACTATACAGGAACTGTGTGCCCAACTGGAGCCAAACCTGATGTCACCCATCCGACAACCCACAGGGATTCCCCCTCTAGTGCAGGTTCTGTCAATACTCCATTTCTTGGCAAGTGGGTCATTCCAAACTACAGTGACCATTTCATCAGGGATGTCACAGCCTATGTTTTCCAAGGTGTTGTCCAGAGTGTTGTCTGCCCTGTTGAAATACATGTGGAGCTACATTGTTTTCCCTGAGGTGGGCGATTTGGCTACGGTGAAGGGTGATTTCTATGCGCTTGGACATATTCCCAACATCATTGGTGCAATTGATGGGACACATGTTGCTTTGGTCCCCCCTAGCACGAGTGAACAGGTGTACAGGAACAGAAAAAGTTATCATTCCATGAATGTCCAGGTGGTCTGTTTGGCTGACCAGTACATCTCCCATGTAAATGCCAAGTTCCCTGGGTCAGTGCATGACGCGTACATCATGCGAAATAGCAGCATCCCTTACCTGATGGAACTACTTCAGAGACACCGTGTGTGGCTAATTGGTGACTCTGGTTACCCTAACTTGTCATGGCTACTGACCCCAGTGAGGAATCCCAGAACAAGGGCAGAGGAACGGTACAATGAGGCCCATGGGCGTACTAGGAGGGTGATCGAGCAGACCTTCGGCCTCCTGAAGGCCAGGTTTAGGTGCCTCCATATGACAGGTGGATCCCTAATGTACTCACCAAAGAAGGTGTGCCATATCATCGTGGCCTTCTGTATGCTTCACAACCTGGCTTTGCGCCACCAGGTGCCTTTCCTGCAGGAGGATGGTCCAGATGGTGGTGTTGTGGCAGCTGTGGAGCCTGCGGAGAGTGAAGAGGAGGAAGACAAAGAGGACGACACAGACAACAGTGACAGAGTAATACAGCAGTATTTTCAATAACATACAGGTAAGAATCAACACCGGAATTTACATTTACTTAAAGTCTCCTGCCTCTCTACTGTCTGAGTTTCCACCCAGTGTATGTTCTCTGAGTTGTGTCTTTCCCTTCCAATTTCAGAGATGTGGGCCCCACTCCGTGACCTCTGCTTTGTTTCCCCATGGACTACAGCTGTGTGACAGTGGTATGTTGTCATCACAATGTAACTGGACATTTTGGCACGGTTCTGTGTAATACATTTGTTCAAAAATACAGGCAGACTCCAGATTATTTTTGTGCAATAAGTGTGTTTATTAAAGTGCTCAAATTTGGGTAATGGTTGCAATTCGGTGATGGGTGATGGTGGAGGAATGTCCATGGCAGAGTCCAGATTTTGAGTCTCACAGGTGCATTGTCCATATGCCTGTGGAAGGTGGAGCAGGGGCAGTTTAAGGTTGGACAGGGTGACAATGTGGGACAGTGGGATGACAATCAGGGGGTATCCTTTCCTGGCGGGGGTCTTGGCATCCTACTCTGTCTTCTTCCTAGATCTCAGGCACCGCTTGCGGGGTGGTTCTCCTTCTGCAGGGGGTGGGGTTCTGGTGGCCTGTTGTTCTTGTGTCGGGGCCTCCTGTCCACTAGCGCCGGCGGAGGTGGTAGCCTGTTCTTGGTCCATGCTAGTGACAGGGGCCCTTTGTGGTGCCACATGGTCCCGCAATGTGCTGACAATCTGATTGAGAGCCACAACGATGGTGCCCATTGCGGAACTGATATTTCTGAGTTCTTCCCTGAACCCCATAAACTGTTCCTCCTGCAGTACCTGGATCTCCTGGAACCTGGCCAGGACCGTCGCCATCGTCTCCTGGGAGCGGTGGTATGCGCCCATGATGGAGGATAGGGCCTTGTGGAGAGTGGGTTCCCTTGGCCTGTCCACCCCCTGTCGCACAGTAGCCCTCCCAGTTGCCCTGTTTCCCTGGGCTTCTGTCCCCTGGACCGTGTGCCCACTACCACTGCCCCCAGGTCCCTGTTGTTGTTGGGGTGGTGGGTTAACCTGGGTGCCCTGTAGTGGTGGACACACCGCTGATTGACGTGTCCTGTAGACAGAGGCATGGGCCCACCGGGTGGGTGCTGTGCTGGTGTTCCCAGAGGAGGGTAGGTCTGCTGTGGCCTTTGGCTGTCTGAGGGGAACCGACTGTCCCGAGGTCCCCGATGGGCCGGGCTGGTCATCTGGGTCCAGGGAGACAGAGCTGCTGTCATCACTGTGGGCCTCTTCTGGGGGTGGAATGGACATTTCTGGACCCTCCTGGGCGGTGTTGTGGCGTTTGGGTCCTGCAGGGGTATAAGAGTATGGTTATTGCTTCTGTGTGTGCCATAGCGTGCAATGGGTGGGTGCCCGTGTACCCCAGTGCTGGCATTCCCTTGTGGGGGCTGTTGTGATGGTGGTTTGGGGGGGGATGGGTATGTGCAGTGGGCATGCTTAGGTGAGGGGTGTCCATGGTTTGTGGTCGCATGCAGGGCTTGGTGTTGGGATGGGTGGGTTGTGATGGTGAGACATTAGCAAGGAGAATGTGTGATGGGGGTGGGTGGGGGTATGATTTGGCATGCCTGTGGGTGGGGGGGGATGAAGTAGTTGAGATTAAACTTACCAGAGTCCATTCCTCCACATACTCCAGCGAGGCCCTCTGGATGCAGGATCGCCAAGACCTGTTCCTCCCATGTTGTGAATTCTGGGGGTTGAGGTGGGGGTCCGCCGCCAGTCTTCTGCACCGCGATGTTGTGTCTGGATACCATGGAACGCACCTTCCCCCGTAGGTCGTTCCACCGCTTCCTGATGTCGTCCCGATTTCGTGGATGCTGTCCCACAGCGTTGACCCTGTCCACTATTCTTTGCCATAGCTCCATCTTCCTGGCACTGGTGGTGTGCTGCACCTGTGCCCCGAAGAGCTGGGGCTCTACCCGAACTATTTCCTCCACCATGACCCTGAGTTCAGCGTCTGAAAACCTGGGGTGTCTTTGGGGTGCCATGGGGTGGTGTGGATGAGGTGTGGGGTGGCGTTTGTGGTGATGAGTGTGGTGAGTGTGGTGGTGTGTGGTGTTTTGTGCGTGGATGTTGTATGAGTGATGGTGTTATGTGCCTGTGAATGCTCTGTACTAGCTGGTGGTGTATCTCTCTGGCCTTAGTCAATAAATGGTGGTCGTAGGGGTTTGTGGGTGATGTGGGTGTGTGTTTTCTATTGTGTTGGGTGTGTGGGAGTGGTGTTAGTATGTGTATCAGGTGTGTGTGTTTCAAAATGACCAATGTGGCAGTGTTTTGGAGCTGTGTGTGTATTTTGACCGCGGCGGTGTGTACCGCCAATGGAATACCGCGGTTGAAAGACCGCTGTATGGATTCGTGGGTCGGAATGGAATGGGCGTATTTCTGTTGGCGTGACGGTGGAGGTTTGGTCATCGCCAGTTTCTCGCTGGCCGTTGGTGTGGCGGACTTTTGTGGATGTCGGGTTTTTGGCGGTTTGCCTGTTGCGGGTCAGAATGACCGTGGCGGTTTCCCGCGGCCGCGGCAGTGTTATGGCGGTCTTCTGATCAGCGGTAAGCGCCTTTTACCGCCGAGGTCAGAATGACCCCCATAGTGTCTGCAGCCAGTAAAACCTTGCAGTTTGGTCCACAAAACTGTTTTACCTTTAGAACTTTTTTAGAGGTCAAAGATGTTCAAGGGAACAAAGTTGCAAACAATGGTAGGGCAGGCCCGGCGGCCAGATAATGTTAAGCAGGGGTGCACTACAGTTGTGCTTTGCCAAAGCACATTGGACATGCCCTTCAGCCATGGCCAGTAGGAGTTGGGTGTCTATGGCAAGTTACTTGCAAGGGTTGATCGTGGGCCTGGCCCTGTCCGTCCAAAACAGGGGCAGGTTGGGTGGAGGGCCTGGCCAAATGTCAGTCTCTGACCATCAGTCACGGCTGATAAGATCGTGCACTCTTGGAGAATTGTAGCATTTTGTAAAGATGTATTCGACAACGAACAAAAGGTAAACCTTGACCAACGCATTCCGGCTTTGCACCTTTCTCAATGTCAAGGTGACCGGCCTAACTTTGCCTTTTAAATGCTTCACTTCTTTTCATTGGGCAACAGCAAAGTAACATAAACATGGTTAATGCACTTTCACATGTCAGACTCAATGGCCTGTCATCAAATAATCATGGCGGCCATATTTGAGTTAAAATGTTGTGTTGCAAAATACAATGTGTATTTATATACTAGTGGCAATCCCCATAGGTAGATATAGTTAGGTCTAATTTTCCATAGAAAGAGCATTTTTTAGTTTGCTGGGTTGGATTTATGCATTGCAAGTGAATAATGATTTATGTTAGAAAAACCCTGAAGATTCACTGAAAAAACAATGATTAAACATTGTAGTTAGGTGTTATAAAAATATCTGTTACTACTTTAAAAACAATACCTTAGAAATTCACTGAAAAAAACTGAGGTTAAAGAAATTCTACAGTTATGTCAATTTGTCAGTGACAACATTAACGTTCTGATTTTTTTAAAAAGTCATTTAATTTGAGATGTCATCAGTGATTTCATAAATGATGTCATAAAACGTCATGAGTGATAGAAGAAGAAGAAGACTTTTATTCGGTATTAAAAAAATTCATCCATTACAACAAAGAAGCACCAATACAATTGTTAATATAACAGTAAAACCATATATAGTAAAAACATCCATCAAAAATATAAACATATAAACCTAATTCGTAGAAAACAGTAAGATCATTGTAAAAACTCTACATTGTTATGCCAAGTAATAGCTCCCTTCAGGAATGAACCCAGGCCCTTCCACACCAATACATCAGAGGCCATTTGCAACCACATAAAGGCAGGACGATATTGCACGAAACCCTTGGGCCTTAGGAGAGTTAATAGAAATCGAGTTCTAAATGGTGCATAAAAAACAAAAAACAATGTAAAATGCGACAGGGTCTGTTGGGACACCCCATCACAGGGGCAAGGTCTAATAGATTTTTCCCCATACTGACCTAGCGGGAAGCACAGATTACTTCTAATGATCCCCAAACGGAATCGAGTTATAAGAGACCTTTCCCTCACATCCTTTATCTCTAAGAGATAGCACTCAGGACCCACCCACATCTTCAACATGATAAAATCCCTGATTGATTTTTTCCCTAAAGCCTCCCCCTCCCTCTTGGTCTCCTGTATTCTCAAAAAATTGTCCTTAGCCCATTTCTTATCACAACTAGTCAGGCCCTCAGGGTAGTCAAACAAATCAGGCCGCCCCAGATCATGAGCCATCTTCCTTATGTACGTCAACCAGAGAATATTCTTTGCATTGTCGCAAGCCAAACAATCCCTTAAGATATCCCTATTAAGAGTGGCATGGTCGTTACTCCAGATTGAGATCCATAGCAGAAGGGGAGCCAACTGGATAGTGTCCTGCACACACTCAAGATCCAGTACCAGATGAATGCAAAAAAACAGGGATATTTTGTCCAACTCCCAAAAGCCTTCTACAGAACCAATTTTCTTCCACCGTAAGGGCTCGGGTATCCCTATACCCCCACAGTGCCGCACCATACAGCAGGACAGGGAGGCATTTCCGCCTATAGATTTCAAGCAAAGGCTTGATAGGTTTACTCCCTACCCTTACAGCAAAGTCAAAAGTCGCACTAACTGTTGCATGAAAAAGCACACCCCTTCTGGCAATACAGGGTTTCCAAGATCCTTTCTCATCAAAAATGACTCCTAAGTATGGAAACTCATGTACCCTGCTGATAATTTGATCCTCCACCCTTAGCTCCCCCACCCTGCTTAAGATTCTTCCACAAACCATAAAATGTGATTTCTTAAAATTGACCTCTAAACCCAAAGTTGACATATAGGAGGCATAAGCTCTAACTATTTCCCGGAGACCATTCATAGTGCGGGCCATAAGGACCGCATCATCAGCGTACGTCAACACAGGGATATCAATACCATTCACCTTTGGGACATCCCTACAATGTTCCATCAAAAATCCAGACAGTCCATTTGTATATAGGAGGAACAAAGTAGGAGCCAAAACACATCCCGGGCGAACACCCCTCGAAAGCTTAAAAGCCTCTGAGCATTCCCCATTTGGCCCCACCCTCACATTTGCAATCGTCCCAGAATGGAGATATCTGAGCAGCTCTACAATATTAGGATCCAACCCTAACTGATTTAACCTCTCCCATAAAATGGACTGGTTCACCTTACCAAAGGCACAGCTAAGGTCCATAAAAGCAAGATAGAGGGTACCTTTCCTGGCCTGCGTGTATTTACCAATCATCATTAATAGTTTGAGACATTGTTCTCGCGTACCGAGGCCTTCCCTAAACCCATACTGGTCCCGGCTTAGGATATCATTTCCTATCATCCAGGCCTCCAGATGCCTTAAAATAATCCGTCCCAAGATCTTTGCAGAAGAGTCCAGGAGAGAAATAGGGTGATAGGACTTAGGATCATTTTGGTCGCCCTTTTTAAACACTGGGACAATACATGCCAGTCTCCAAGAAGCAGAAATGCCCACAGTAACTGCTGCATTGAGGACATTTAAGAGAATAGGTGCCCATAACTGGGGGTTAGCTTTATACAGATCCATAGGGATCGAATCAGGGCCCGGAGCTTTACTACTCGCACTACTCTGTATCGCGTCCATAACCTCCTGGAGCGAAAACCTAATTGCTAGATTTAGAGCCATATCATACTCGTTCTCCCGGTTATTTCTTAGGGGAGTACCCTCAAAAATTCTACAAAAATCAGTTACCCATGCCTCCAGGGCGATGTTACAGCCAAGGCCCTCAGAAGTTTCTGTTCCAAAGGAACCTCTATTCACCACCTTCCAGAACAGACCAGGATCCTTCAGAGCTGTGGCACGCTGTAACTCTTCCCAAGCTTTATCTTTTTGTTTTAGCTTGCTATCCCTCAGGACCCTTTTATACTTCATTCTAGCTTCATTTACGAGGGCCCAATCTCTAGGATGTTTCTTAGTGACCATCTTCAGGTTTGCCCTTGCATCATAGCAGGCCTTATCATACCAGACACATTTACGTTTACTGGGGTGGCTGCCTATTGAAAGAAGGCAGTCTCTCACTGCTGCATTTACTATTGTTATTGCATCCATAACAGCCTTAGGATTAGGGGCCTCTGTCAAGAGTATATCCATAAATAAATGTAACTTTTCCCCCACCACCCTTCCTACAACTTTTTGGGGATCCACTTGCTTCCACCCAAGCCGCCTACCCTGGTCCTTTATCTCCACTGCTACAGGCCTACCTCGTCCTAATTTACGTAGAGCCCCAGGGAGTTTAAAGGACACTATAAGGGGATTATGATCACTAAAACACTCCCCAAGCACCTCACCCCCAATCACCAGGTCTTTCATAGGTGGAGACACAAAAATATAATCAATAGTGGATCCAAATCCTCTTCCCACATAGGTTGGGAGTCGATGAGTGCCTACTGCTTCCATATCACAAAAATTCAGAAGGCCCATCTTCCTGAGTTCCTTAATTAGAACCCTGCCTCTGGAGTCCTGCAGACCATCCTCTAAATAATCCTTGCAGCCCCAAATAAAAGGGTTAACCACAGTACTGAGCCTTCCCAACTTAGCATTAAAATCTCCAGAGACAATAGCACAGAATTCTAGCCCCACCTCCTCCATTCTATATTTCAAAACCTGAAGAACGGAGAACAGGGCCCCAATTTGGCACCCCTCAGCCCACACAGCGTTATAGAAGTTTACAAGCAAAATATTAAAGTTATTAGAAAAAAAAACCCATACCAGTAATATACCTTGGTGGTTGCAATTAATTTGAAAAGCACCCACTATCTTAGAGAGATGAATTAGGGTAACCAGGCCACCTTTTGAGTGGCCACCAAGAGACTGCACAGCTGGAATCGCAAATCTGTCATACCCGTCCCACATAGACAACCCCTCTGACCAGGTTTCCTGAAGCATGATGACATCATAGTTAACCACACACCTAACCCACGCCTGATCAGATAACTTAGCATCATAGCCCGCAATATTCCATTAAATAAGATTACTCTGTGGGGGCACCTCTCCCCGTATAGCCAGGGTCTCGGCGCATAGTCAGTCCACCCCTTCCAAGGATAAATTACTGTTGGTAACAGTTCTTCTGCTAGTTGCCTGCAGGCTATTTTGACCCGGGGGGATTCCTACCAAAGCCAAGAGACACCCCGGCACTCAGTCGCATGTGGCCATAAAAATAACCCAGAGGGACCACACCTGCACTACGCCGCGCACTTGGGGTACACTACTCAATCCGTGGGACATGGCCTACAAGCCTATGGACGACAAATCCACACATAGGTGACACAGGGCCATGATTAGCTGTACTAGGCAACCTACAGAGGTGGGGGGTGGGGGCACAGGGCCATGCCTAACGGAGGGGCCTCGCCTACGGAAATCGCCCTGGCCTAGGGTTAGCCACAGCCCTCCTCCCCCACCCAGACATCTCCACTGCGCGCAAAGTCAGCAGAATGTATTTGTACTCACCCCCTTGTGTCTGCTGTGATGTCCTCACGCGCCCATCCAAATCGGGGTAGGCCACCACCAGGATCCGGGACATCAGGGGGGGTCAATTGATGAGTGCCACCCCTCCTACGTTGGGAGGCCATCCCCAGCAGAGCCTCAGCGGTCTTCCTGCTCCCACGGCGGATGTCCTCCCACCTCTTGCGGCAGTGGGTGCCCCGTCTGTTGTGGAGCCCCAGGGTCCGGACGTCCTTGGCGATGGCACGCCAAATGTCGATTTTCTGATGGACGCTGACCTATGTGACATGTACAGGAGGAGAATAATAAACAATCATTTTCTGCATGCTCGATGTGAGCGGCCCCCCATCCCCACCCTTGCCATGTGGCACATGCTCTCATCTGTCGTTTGATGCATGCCTCATTCGCTCCCCTCCCCACCATCGTTCATTCACCCCACTCAACCCAGGCATTGGCCACAAAGCATGGTCCCAGTGTACTTACCTGTTGGTCTGGAGGACCGTAGAGTAGCGCATACTGGGGGAGGACCCCATCCACGAGATTCTCCAATTCTTCAGAAGTGAAGGCAGGGGCCCTTTCCCCAGTCGCAGCAGCCATTGTCTCTTCCAGACCGAGGTCACAGCAGCACTTGCAGTATAGGTCCTCTCCTGTGGATGATCAGGTATCGAGAGATTAAGCAGATAGAAAATGGTGGTCACGCCCGTGGCGGTGCGTACCGCGGCGGTGCGTACCGCGACCTCCAGCGCACATCGTCATTGGCTCCTGAGACCCATAGGGTTCAATGTTAACCAATGCGGCTTTGCGCCGCGGTCTTCGACCGCCTCCCGCCACGGTGTGGCACGCCAGCGCATTGACCTCACATCCCATTGTCGCACTTCACATGTCAGGCAGCCGCCATTTCAAGGGCCCACATGGCTTAAAATCTACTGCGTCACACATACCTAGGCCTTGCATCAACACTCATACAAGCCATTCAATGCATTGAGAATCGTGTACTGTGCAAGCTGTGGGAACGTACCTGTGGGTTGATTGACTCTGTGCTCCATGTTGTCCTTCCTAGGCACCGTCCGCTGAGACTTGCAAGGAGATGGAGGAATCTTCCCGTGTACAGACCGCTGGTGGACCTGTCGACAATGGAAGAAAGACATGTCATACTGACATACAGGCTTGACAGAGCCACTATACAGGAACTGTGTGCCCAACTAAAGCCAGACCTGATGTCACCCATCCGCCAACCCACAGGGATTCCCCCTCTAGTGCAGGTTCTGTCAGTACTCCATTTCTTGGCAAGTGGGTCATTCCAAACTACAGTGGCCATTTCATCAGGGATGTCACAGCCTATGTTTTCCAAGGTGTTGTCCAGAGTGTTGTCTGCCCTGTTGAAATACATGCGGAGCTACATTGTTTTCCTTGAGGTGGGCGATTTGGCTACGGTGAAGGGTGATTTCTATGCGCTTGGACATATTCCCAACATCATTGGTGCAACTGATGGGACACATGTTGCTTTGGTCCCCCCCAGCACGAGTGAACAGGTGTACAGGAACAGAAAAAGTTATCATTCCATGAATGTCCAGGTGGTCTGTTTGGCTGACCAGTACATCTCCCATGTAAATGCCAAGTTCCCTGGGTCAGTGCATGACGCATACATCATGCGAAATAGCAGCATCCCTTACCTGATGGAACTACTTCAGAGACACCGTGTGTGGCTAATTGGTGACTCTGGTTACCCTAACCTGTCATGGCTACTGACCCCAGTGAGGAATCCCAGGGCAAGGGCAGAGGAACGGTACAATGAGGCCCATGGGCGTACTAGGAGGGTGATCGAGCGGACCTTCGGCCTCCTGAAGGCCAGGTTTAGGTGCCTCCATATGACAGGTGGATCCCTAATGTACTCACCAAAGAAGGTGTGCCATATCATCGTGGCCTGCTGTATGCTTCACAACCTGGCTTTGCGCCGCCAGGTGCCTTTCCTGCAGGAGGATGGTCCAGATGGTGGTGTTGTGGCAGCTGTGGAGCCTGCGGAGAGTGAAGAGGAGGAAGACAAAGAGGACGACACAGACAACAGGGACAGAGTAATACAGCAGTATTTTCAATAACATACAGGTAGGAATCAACACCGGAATTTACATTTACTTAAAGTCTCCTGCCTCTCTACTGTCTGAGTTTCCACCCAGTGTATGTTCACTGAGTTGTGTCTTTCCCTTCCAATTTCAGAGATGTGGGCCCCACTCCGTGACCTCTGCTTTGTTTCCCCATGGACTACAGCTGTGTGACAGCGGTATGTTGTCATCACAATGTAACTGGACATTTTGGCATGGTTCTGTGTAATACATTTGTTCAAAAATACAGGCAGTCTCCAGATTATTTGTTTGCAATAAGAGAGTTTATTAAAGTGCTCAAATTTGGGTAATGGTTGCAATTCAGTGATGGGTGATGGTGGAGGAATGTCCATGGCAGAGTCCAGATTTTGAGTCTCACAGGTGCATTGTCCATATGCCTGTGGAAGGTGGAGCAGGGGCAGTTTAAGGTTGGACAGGGTGACAATGTGGGACAGTGGGATGACAATCAGGGGGTATCCTTTCCTGGCGGGGGTCTTGGCATCCTACTCTGTCTTCTTCCTAGATCTCAGGCACCTCTTGCGGGGTGGTTCTCCTTCTGCAGGGGGTGGGGTTCTGGTGGCCTGTTGCTCTTGTGTCGGGGCCTCCTGTCCACTAGCGCCGGCGGAGGTGGTAGCCTGTTCTTGGTCCATGCTAGTGACAGGGGCCCTTTGTGGTGCCACATGGTCCCGCAATGTGCTGACAATCGGATTGAGAGCCACAACGATGGTGCCCATTGCGGAACTGATATTTCTGAGTTCTTCCCTGAACCCCATAAACTGTTCCTCCTGCAGTACCTGGATCTCCTGGAGCCTGGCCAGGACCGTCGCCATCGTCTCCTGGGAGCGGTGGTATGCTCCCATGATGGAGGATAGGGCCTCGTGGAGAGTGGGTTCCCTTGGCCTGTCCTCCTCCTGTCGCACAGTAGCCCTCCCAGTTGTCCTGTTTCCCTGGGCCTCTGTCCCCTGGACCGTGTGCCCACTACCACTGCCCCCAGGTCCCTGTTGTTGGGGTGGTGGGTTAACCTGGGTGCCCTGTAGTGGTGGACACACCGCTGATTGACGTGTCCTGGAGACAGAGGCATGGGCCCGCTGGGTGGGTGCTGTGCTGGTGTTCCCAGAGGGGTGTAGGTCTGCTGTGGCCTGTGGCTGTCTGAGGGGAACCGACTGTCCCGAGGTCCCCGATGGGCTGGGCTGGTCATCTGGGTCCAGGGAGACAGAGCTGCTGTCATCACTGTGGGCCTCTTCTGGGGGTGGAATGGACATTTCTGGACCCTCCTGGGCGGTGTCGTGGCGTTCGGGTCCTGCAGGGGTATAAGAGTATGGTTATTGCTTCTGTGTGTGCCATAGCGTGCAATGGGTGGGTGCCCATGTACCCCAGGCTGGCATTCCCTTGTGGGGGCTGTTGTGATGGTGGTTTGGGGGGGATGGGTATGTGCAGTGGGCATGCTCAGGTGAGGGGTGTCCATGGTTTGTGGTTGCATGCAGGGCTTGGTGTTGGGATGGGGGGGTTGTGATGGTGAGACATTAGCAAGGAGGATGTGTGATGGGGGTTGGGGGGACGGTGGGGGTATGATTTGGCATGCCGGTGGGTGGGGGGGATGAAGTAGTTGAGATTAAATTTACCAGAGTCCATTCCTCCGCATACTCCAGCGAGGCTCTCAGGATGCAGGATCGCCAAGACCTGTTCCTCCCATGTTGTGAATTCTGGGGGTTGAGGTGGGGGTCCGCCGCCAGTCTTCTGCACTGCGATGTTGTGTCTGGATACCATGGAACGCACCTTCCCACCGCTTCCTGATGTCGCCCCGATTTCGTGGATGCTGTCCCACAGCGTTGACCCTGTCCACTATTCTTTGCCATAGCTCCATCTTCCTGGCAATGGTGGTGTGCTGCACCTGTGCCCGAAGAGCTGGGGCTCTACCCGAACTATTTCCTCCACCATGACCCTGAGTTCAGCGTCTGAAAACCTGGGGTGTCTTTGGGGTGCCATGGGGTGGTGTGGATGAGGTGTGGGGTGGCGTTTGTGGTGATGAGTGTGGTGAGTGTGGTGGTGTGTGGTGTTTTGTGCGTGGATGTTGTGTGAGTGATGGTGTTATGTGCCTGTGAATGCTCTGTACTAGCTGGTGGTGCATCTCTCTGGCCTTAGTCAATAAATGGTGGTCGTAGGGGTTTGTGGGTGATGTGGGTGTGTGTTTTATATTGTGTTGGGTGTGTGGGAGTGGTGTTAGTATGTGTATCAGGTGTGTGTGTTTCAAAATGACCAATGTGGCAGTGTTTTGGAGCTGTGTGTGTATTTTGACCGCGGCGGTGTGTACCGCCAATGGAATACCGCAGTTGAAAGACCGCCGCGTGGATTCGTGGGTCGGAATGGAATGGGTGTATTTCTGTTGGCGTGACAGTGGAGGTTTGGTCATCGCCAGTTTCTCGCTGGCCGTTGGTGTGGCGTACTTTTATGGATGTCGGGTTGTTGGCGGTTTGTCTGTTGCGTGTCAAAATGACCGTGGCGGTTTCCCGCGGCCGCGGCGGTGTTATGGCGGTCTTCTGACCGGCGGTAAGCGCCTTTTACCGCCGAGGTCAGAATGACCCCCATAGTGTCTGCAGCCAGTAAAACCTTGCAGTTTGGTCCACAAAACTGTTTTACCTTTAGAACTTTTTTAGAGGTCAAAGATGTTCAAGGGAACAAAGTTGCAAACAATGGTAGGGCAGGCCCGGCGGCCAGATAATGTTAAGCAGGGGTGCACTACAGTTGTGCTTTGCCAAAGCACATTGGACATGCCCTTCAGCCATGGCCAGTAGGAGTTGGGTGTCTATGGCAAGTTACTTGCAAGGGTTGATCGCGGGCCTGGCCCTGTCCGTCCAAAACAGGGGCAGGTTGGGTGGAGGGCCAAATGTCAGTCTCTGACCATCAGTCACGGCTGATAAGATCGTGCACTGTTGGAGAATTGTAGCATTTCGTAAAGATTTATTCGACAACGAACAAAAGGTAAACCTTGACCAACGCATTCCGGCTTTGCACCTTTCTCAATGTCAAGGTGACCGGCCTAACTTTGCCTTTTAAATGCTTCACTTCTTTTCATTGGGCAAAAGCAAAGTAACATAAACATGGTTAATGCACTTTCACATGTCAGACTCAATGGCCTGTCATCAAATAATCATGGCGGCCATATTTGAGTTAAAATGTTGTGTTGCAAAATACAATGTGTATTTATATACTAGTGGCAATCCCCACTAGGTAGATATAGTTAGGTCTAATTTTCCATAGAAAGAGCATTTTTTAGTTTGCTGGGTTGGATTTATGCATTGCAAGTGAATAATGATTTATTTTAGAAAAACCCTGAAAATTCACTGAAAAAACAATGATTAAACATTGTAGTTAGGTGTTATAAAAATATCTGTTACTACTTTAAAAACAATGCCTTAGAAATTCACTGAAAAAACTGAGGTTAAAGAAATTCTAAAGTTATGTCAATTTGTCAGTGACAACATTAACGTTCTGATTTTTTTTTAAAGTGATTTCATTTGAGATGTCATCAGTGATTTCATAAATGATGTCATAAAACGTCATGAGTGATAGAAGAAGAAGAAGACTTTTATTCGTTATTAAAAAAATTAATCCATTACAACAAAGAAGCACCAAAACAATTGTTAATATAACAGTAAAACCAGATATAGTAAAAACATCCATCAAAAATATAAACATATAAAACCTAATTCGTAGAAAACAGTAAGATCATTGTAAAAACTCTACATTGTTATGCCAAGTAATAGCTCCCTTCAGGAATGATCCCAGGCCCTTCCACACCAATACATCAGAGGCCATTTGCAACCACAGAAAAGCAGGACGATATTGCACGAAACCCTTGGGCCTTAGGAGAGGTAATAGAAATCGAGTTCTAAACGGTGCATAAAAAACAAAAAACAATGTAAAATGCGACAGGGTCTGTTGGGACACCCCATCACAGGGGCAAGGTCTAATAGATTTTTCCCCATACTGACCTAGCGGGAAGCACAGATTACTTCTAATGATCCCCAAACGGAATCGAGTTATAAGAGACCTTTCCCTCACATCCTTTATCTCTAAGAGATAGCACTCAGGACCCACCCACATCTTCAACATGATAAAATCCCTGATCGATTTTTTCCCTAAAGCCTCCCCCTCCCTCTTGGTCTCCTGTATTCTCAAAAAATTGTCCTTAGCCCATTTCTTATCACAACTAGTCAGGCCCTCAGGGTAGTCAAACAAATCAGGCCGCCCCAGATCATGAGTCATCTTCCTTATGTACGTCAACCAGAGAATATTCTTTGCATTGTCGCAAGCCAAACAATCCCTTAAGATATCCCTATTAAGAGTGGCATGGTCGTTACTCCAGATTGAGATCCATAGCAGAAGGGGAGCCAACTGGATAGTGTCCTGCACACACTCAAGATCCAGTTCCAGATGAATGCAAAAAACAGGGATATTTTGTCCAACTCCCAAAAGCCTTCTACAGAACCAATTTTCTTCCACCGTAAGGGCTCGGGTATCCCTATACCCCCACAGTGCCACACCATACAGCAGGACAGGGAGGCATTTCCGCCTATAGATTTCAAGCAAAGGCTTGATAGGTTTACTCCCTACCCTTACAGCAAAGTCAAAAGTCGCACCAACTGTTGCATGAAAAAGCACACCCCTTCTGGCAATACAGGGTTTCCAAGATCCTTTCTTATCAAAAATGACTCCTAATTATGGAAACTCATGGACCCTGTTGATAATTTGATCCCCCACCCTGCTTAAGATTCTTCCACAAACCATAAAATGTGATTTCTTAAAATTGACCTCTAAACCCAAAGTTGACATAAAGGAGGCATAAGCTCTAACTATTTCCCGGAGACCATTCATAGTGCGGGCCATAAGGACCGCATCATCAGCGTACGTCAACACAGGGATATCAATACCATTCACCTTTGGGACATCCCTACAATGTTCCATCAAAAATCCAGACAGTCCATTTGTATATAGGAGGAACAAAGTAGGAGCCAGAACACATCCCGGGCGAACACCCCTCGAAAGCTTAAAAGTCTCTGAGCATTCCCCATTTGGCCCCACCCTCACATTTGCAATCGTCCCAGAATGGAGATGTCGGAGCAGCTCTACAATATTAGGATCCAACCCTAACTTATTTAACCTCTCCCATAAAATGGACCGGTTCACCTCATCAAAGGCACAGCTAAGGTCCATAAAAGCAAGATAGAGGGTACCTTTCCTGGCCTGCGTGTATTTACCAATCATCATTAATAGTTTGAGACATTGTTCTCGCGTACCGAGGCCTTCCCTAAACCCATACTGGTCCCGGCTTAGGATATCATTTCCTATCATCCAGGCCTCCAGATGCCTTAAAATAATCCGTCCCAAGATCTTTGCAGAAGAGTCCAGGAGAGAAATAGGGTGATAGGATTTAGGATAATTCTGGTTGCCCTTTTTAAACACTGGGACAATACATGCCAGTCTCCAAGAAGCAGGAATGCCCACAGTAACTGCTGCATTGAGGACATTCAAGAGAATAGGTGGCCATAACTGGGGGTTAGCTTTATACAGATCCATAGGGATCGAATCAGGGCCCGGAGCTTTACTACTCGCACTACTCTGTATCGCGTCCATAATCTCCTGGAGCGAAAACCTAATTGCTAGATTCAGAGCCATATCATACTCGTTCTCCCGGTTATTTCTTAGGGGAGTACCCTCAAAAATTCTACAAAAATCAGTTACCCATGCCTCCAGGGCGATGTTACAGCCAAGGCCCTCAGAAGTTTCTGTTCCAAAGGAACCTCTATTCACCACCTTCCAGAACAGACCAGGATCCTTCAGAGCTGTGGCACGCTGTAACTCTTCCCAAGCTTTATCTTTTTGTTTTAGCTTGCTATCCCTCAGGACCCTTTTATACTTCATTCTAGCTTCATTTACGAGGGCCCAATCTCTAGGATGTTTCTTAGTGACCATCTTCAGGTTTGCCCTTGCATCATAGCAGGCCTTATCATACCAGACACATTTACGTTTACTGGGGTGGCTGCCTATTGAAAGAAGGCAGTCTCTCACTGCTGCATTTACTATTGTTATTGAATCCATAACAGCCTTAGGATTAGGGGCCTCTGTCAAGAGTATATCCATAAATAAATGTAACTTTTCCCCCACCACCCTTCCTACAACTTTTTGGGGATCCACTTGCTTCCACCCAAGCCGCCTACCCTGGTCCTTTATCTCCACTGCTACAGGCCTACCTCGTCCTAATTTACGTAGAGCCCCAGGGAGTTTAAAGGACACTATAAGGGGATTACGATCACTAAAACACTCCCCTAGCACCTCACCCCCAATCACCAGGTCTTTCATAGGTGGACACACAAAAATATAATCAATAGTGGATCCAAATCCTCTTCCTACATAGGTTGGGAGTTGATGAGTGCCTACTGCTTCTATATCACAAAAATTCAGAAGGCCCATCTTCCTGAGTTCCTTATTTAGAACCCTGCCTCTGGAGTCCTGCAGACCATCCTCTAAATAATCCTTGCAGCCCCAAATAAAAGGGTTAACCACAGTACTGAGCCTTCCCAACTTAGCATTAAAATCTCCAGAGACAATAGCACAGAATTCTAGCCCCACCTCCTCCATTCTATACTTAAAACCTGAAGAACGGAGAACAGGGCCCCAATTTGGCACCCTTCAGCCCACACAGCGGTATAGAAGTTTACAAGCAAAATATTAAAGTTATTTGAAAAAATCACCCATACCAGTAATATACCTTGGTGGTTGCAATTAATTTGAAAAGCACCCACTATCTTAGAGAGACGAATTAGGGTAACCAGGCCACCTTTCTAGTGGCCACCAAGAGACTGCACAGCTGGAATCGCAAATCTGTCATACCCGTCCCACACAGACAACCCCTCTGACCAGGTTTCCTGAAGCATGATGACATCATAGTTAACCACACACCTAACCCACGCCTGATCAGATAACTTAGCATCATAGCCCGCAATATTCCATTAAATAAGATTACACTGTGGGGGCACCTCTCCCCGTATATCCAGGGTCTCGGCGCATAGTCAGTCCACCCCTTCCAAGGATAAATTACTGTTGGTAACAGTTCTTCTGCTAGTTGCCTGCAGGCTATTTTGACCCGGGGGGGATTCCTACCAAAGCCAAGAGACACCCCGGCACTCAGTCGCATGTGGCCATAAAAATAACCCAGAGGGACCACACCTATTGTACCAGCTCTAAAAACAGCAGGACGATAAGTAGAGAGGAGCCTTTGAGCCAGGGCAGGATATCTAACATTTATGATAATACAATCTTCATTCCCCACCTTATTTTTGGGCCCGACCCAGCCAATTCTTCTGGCAAACAGAATATCCTTGAAATCCTTACATGGAAAATCACAGTTCTTACTCAACCAATATCCAGCCTTATTTATGAGTTGGGCCGTAGACTCGGTTGCCCCAGAAGCAAGAGCAGGTACATTCGTCAACACCACCACGTAAGGGGCACATGCTGGGGGGAGATCTAAACAGGCCAATGAAGGCCTGGTCGTTGATGGATTCAGATTGTCGTTCCCAACCAGCTGTTGGCCGACCCCCCCAGCTGCCACAGAATCAGGGTCAGGCTGCCTACTACAACTAGGCCTATTGGCAGTCCTATCTACCCTTGATAGGGGAGTCGGTGCAGCCGGAGCAGTCTCAACACAAGCACCCTGCCCCCCAGAATTTCCAGAATTTCTAGGATTAACCAATGACTGAGAAGTTTTCCCCAGAGGCCCCAGCGACCCTGCAGCTTCCTCCAGCTGGAGCAACTCCTCACTGGGATGGGATTGCCTGGTCGAGGCCACATATCCACCTACACAGTGCCTTCCTTGACTACCTTGCACAGATAACAGAGAAACTGCTTTTTCTATGGCCGATAGTTTTGCCACAATGGGGGATACAATCTCCTGGAGTCATTTCGCAAAGTTTTGACAATAAAATAGTAACATCACAACCCAGATGCTGGCAAGGTGCAGGGTCACTGCTCGTACCCTTAGGGAGTCCCAAGAGAGGTGTTTTCGTTTTGGGCATCAATTTCTTTAAGACCTTTTTTTTCCTCGGGGAGGGCTACATTTATCCATGGAGCAGGCCGGGGGAGAGGATAATAAAAGTCTTTTACTTCTTCTGGAGGGGCCTTGGCCACCAGAACCCACTATTAACTCTGTTGGCTCAGTCTGGGCAAGCTCAGCAGCAGCCATAACAGCACCTTGGTCCCCCCTGGATAAGCCACCTCCACATCCACGACCTCACGGGGACCACTATCTATTGGGGCCTGATGCCAGTCCTCCAGTTCCATGGATAACCTCCTCTCTGCCAGATCAATTTCCTTCGTTACAACCCCGACAGCTCTTGCGAGGAAGGAATCCAATGTAGTGGTGCCACTTTCCTGTCTACTACCACCCCACCACCCCCCAATGGACCAGTTATTGGGCCTCTTTTCCTGCCCATTTATAAAAGTTTCAACAACAAAACAGCAAACAAAACAGACTAATAAATAAGAAGTTAAAACTATTAAAAAACCCACTAAAATACTCCAAAATATACTCCAAATATCAGTGGATATAGTCACCCTCCACTGAAGATGAAAGAGGGGTGGCCCAGCCCAGCCTCTGACGGGTGATGATGGGCGCAAGACGGGCCCCCCCTTGGCCCGGGCGCTGCCCGCGCGCGTCCCGTGGTAGCAGGAGTTAAATTAAAAGGGCTCCTGCCCTGAAAATGCGGGACGCCGCCCCCTCGTGTTCCAACGCGTTTCCCGTGGTAGCAGGAGCTCAAGTTCAGTTTAAAGGGCTCCTGCCCTGAAAATACGGGACGCCGCCCCCTCGTGTACCAACCCGCTTCCCGCGGTAGCGGGAGCGCAAGTTCAGTTTAAAGGGCTCCTGCCCTGAAAATGCGGGACGCCGCCCCCTCGTGTTCCAACGCGCTTAACGCGGGAGCGCAAGTTCAGTTTAAAGGGCTACTGCCCTGAAAATACGGGACGCTGCCCCCTCATGATCCAACGCGCTTCCCGCGGTAGCGGCAGCGCAAGTTCAATTAAAAGGGCTCCTGCCCTGAAAATGCGGGACGCCGCCCCATCATGTTCCAATGCGCTTCCCGCGAGTTCAGTTTAAAGGGCTCCTGCCCTGAAAATACGGGACGCCGCCCCCTCGTGATCCAACGCGCTTCCCGCGGTAGCGGGAGCACGAGTTCAATTAAAAGGGCTCCTGCCCTGAAATGCGTGACGCCGCCCCCTCGTGTTCCAACGTGCTTCCTGCGGTAGCGGGAGCGCAAGTTCAGTTTAAAGGGCTCCTGCCCTGAAAATACCGGAAGCCGCCCCCTCGTGATCCAACGCGCTTCCTGCGGTAGCGGGAGCGCAAGTTCAGTTTAAAGGGCTCCTGCCCTGAAAATACGGGACGCCGCCCCCTCGTGATCCAACGCGCTTCCCGCGGTAGCGGGAGCGCAAGTTCAGTTTAAAGGGCTCCTGCCCTGAAAATACGGGACGCCGCCCCCTCGTGATCCAACGCGCTTCCCCTGAGTGATATCATATGTGAGGTCATAAGCAGTGCATGATCAGGGTGCAATTTATAGTTAGAACTGTAACTATAACTGGTGAATTTCTGTGCTTTTTGCGTTCAAAACTTTAATGTCACTGATAAATTAACCTAACTATAACGTTACTTTAACCTTTGGTTTTTATAGTGAAAAATATATATGTATATACACACACACACACACACATATATATATATATATATATATATATACATATATATATATATACATATATACATATATACATACATACATATATATACACGTGTATATATATGTATGTATGTATATATGTATATATATATATATATATATATATATGTACTGTATATATATATATATGCACACTGAAAAAAACAAAGGTTGCAGAGACATTATACTTAGGCTCACATTTTAAACATATAAATGGATGACTAGCATCATCATCGGGAAATGCTCCTCGCCAGGCCGGCGCTGCAACGCCTGACGGGCTCCCCGAAGGGGGCTCTAAGCCGTACTGTTCTGATAGTGACTGGTGGGTTCAACTATCCAGGCATGGATGCCTACATACAGGCACCAGCATAGGTTGGAGAGAACAGAAAGATATGTATAAAATTGGTTATTCATCACACATACATGTCATCATTTTAATCAGTATGGGGGTCATTCTGACCTTGGCGGACGGCGGAGGCCGTCCGCCAAAGTACCGCCGTCAGAACACCGCACCGCGGTCGAAAGACCGCGGCGGTGATTCTGACATTTGCCCTGGGCTGGCGGGCGGCCGCCAAAAGGCCGCCCGCCAGCCCAGGGCAAATCAACCTTCCCACTAGGATGCCGGCTCAGAATTGAGCCGGCGGAGTGGGAAGGTGCGACGGGTGCAGTTGCACCCGTCGCGTATTTCAGTGTCTGCTGGGCAGACACTGAAATACTTTTTGGGGCCCTCTTACGGGGGCCCCTGCCGTGCCCATGCCATTGGCATGGGCACGGCAGGGGCCCCCAGGGGCCCCGCGGCACCCCCTACCGCCATCCTGTTCATGGCGGGAGAGCCGCCATGAACAGGATGGCGGTAGGGGGTGTCAGAATCACCATGGCGGCGGAGCGCGCTCCGCCGCCATGGAGGATTCAGACGGGCAGCGGAAAGTCGGCGGTACACCGCCGACTTTCCGTTTCTGGCCGCGGCTGAACCGCCGCGGTCAGAATGCCCAGCGGTGCACCGCCAGCCTGTTGGCGGTGCTACCGCCGACCTCCGCCATGGCGGTAATTACCGCCATGGTCAGAATGACCCCCTATATCTCTCCAACCTATGCTGGTGCCTGTATGTAGGCATCCATGTCTGGATAGTCGAACTCACCAGTCACTATCAGAACAGTACGGCTTAGAGCCCCCTTCGGGGAGCCCGTCAGGCATTGCAGCACCGGTCTTGCGAGCAGCATTTTCCGATGATGATGCTAGTCATCCATTGTGATGCTTGAGGGCTCTTGCTCTTTAGACTTCAGGTCTCCTAGGATGTCAGAATAGTTTGGAACAGTGTATTCTAATTTATATGACTATAGTTGGGAGACTGTACACTGGACCATTTAATCTCCCGGTCCCTCCTCCCCTTTTTGATTCACATTTTAAACATACAAAACCTTAAAAATTCATCAGTGATAGTTTGAGTTATCTCAACTAACTATCATTTGTGCCCTAAGGTAAGTATAACTCACGCCCTTGCCATGCACTGGTAAATACCCACAAATTATGGCACTTATGACATCTGTGATTACATCATTGATAATATTAATGTAATATTTGCAGTAAAAGTTTTGAGTTCAAGTCACCTTATGGCACGAGTTATAGTTAGTTGAGATAACTCTAACTATAACTGGCAAATTTCTAAGGTTCTGTACATTTAAAGCTTGAGCCTAAGTATAACGTCCCTGTAACCTTTGGTTTTTAGTAAATTTCTATGTTTTTTTTTAACGTATAGTCATTTTCATTAGTATACATTAATCCAACCTCCTATACCACCTAACCCTACACTTTGCACGGCCTTCACCCATGCGCAGTGGAGGTTGCCCCCAAGAGTTGGCTTGCAGCCAGACCCTGCGGCCAACCTCCCTAACCTCCCAACCCCATGATGCGCATTGCCCTTTGGCCATGGGTGGCTGGAGTTGTTTGTGGCCTCTCTGGGTGAAAGAATTGATGTGAGAGGGCATATCTGGGTGTGAGAATGGCTGCCAGAGTGTCTGTCTGGCTGTGAGAGTGCATATATCAGTGTTTCAGTGGGTGTGTCAGTGTGTGCGCGTGTCTGTGAGTGGGTGCATAATGGTGTTAGTGGGTCTGTGAATGGGTGTGTGACAGACTGAGTGGGTGTGTAACTGTCTGGGTGTGTCTGTGAGTGGGTGCATGAGGGTCTGTCTGGGGCTATAAGTGAGTGCATGAGGGTGTGAGTGGGTCTGTGAGTGGGTGCAGAAGTGTCTGAGTGGGTCTGTGAGCGGTTGCGTAGTTGTATGAGTGGGTGTGTGAGTAGGAGAAATTGACTGAAAGAGAGACAGAAAGAGAAAAAGAAAGTGAGTGAGAGAGGTAGAGATTTTTTTAGGGTTTGATGTCTCATATACTTACAATGACATATTTGTGTACAATTTAATAACAAAAAATACATTTATTATTTTAAAAAAGAATAATATTTTTTCATTAAACAAAGAGTGCAGCTGGACTCTAACCTCCAATGCTCAGTGTAAAAGTCTGTGACCTTCAAGGTGAGCTATGGGTTTTTGTTTCTCTTGTTTTTTTAGCCCTTTATGAGCTTTTTGGGACCACAAGGGAGTCCTCAAGGGCTCCCCATGGTCCCTATATATTTATTTCGTTTTTTTTTTTTTTTAAATAAGAAGCCCTTTACGGGCTATCTGGGACAGCAAGGGAGCCCTCAAGGGCTCTCCTGTGGTTCCTATACATATACTCATTTATTTTTTTAAAATATATTTTATTGTTAAATAAAAAGCCAGTTATTGGCTACCTGGTACTGCAGTGACAATGCTTCAGCAAGAACGGAGATACTTTGACAGCAGCTCCGTGCTTGCTAAAGCATTTAATCTATGTCCCCTGCACGCGTGCAGGGGACAGGGATGAAAGCTCTGCTGTTCGACAGCGGGGCCTGCTTTAAAGGTCCCACTGTTAAATAGAAGAGTGTTTGCTGTGGCTTGACGCAGCTGCAGCAAAGCCACAGCAAACAACTCTGTCCCGGGAGTTTGAACCCCCAGATATAGCAGGAGCCGGCCCTTGGGGGAGGGGGGGTCGCAGTTCCGAGGACCATCAGTTGCTCCACGGGGGGGGGGCACGTGTTCCCCTTCCAACGAGAATAAACCCAGGGGTGGTGGTCTACAATGCTTGGAGGTCCCATAGGGACCCCCTTTCTTTTTTTAAAGATTTGCCTCAGTGGGTGGTGGTCCCCAGGGCAGTGGGGGGCATAGGCCCCCACAGTAATTAAACGGATAGCCTCAAGGAGGTGCCTCCCCCGTTAAATTGACAAAAATTTTGCCTCGGGTGGAGGTCCCTAGGGGTGCGGGGGAACTGGTGCCCCCCTGCTCTTATTTGCACATTCACCCCAGGGAGGTGGCGGTTTATGGCACTTACTGAAGCCCAAGGCAGGGGACTCTGTGTGCCCCCTCCTCTATGATGCCCTCAGGACCTGGCCCACTCATGGGCAAATTTAAAAAAAATTGTGAGAGACTGTGTTTTAAAAAAAAAATCTCTTAAAAGCCTGCTGATCCATCCGTGGATTTTTCCAATGTTTTTTAACAAAAAATGCTTTCTAGCCCTGGCGGGTCAGGGTGACTGTACAATGGCCCCTTTTCCTTTTTTTGTCTTTTTTTTCTGGGACTCTGCTGAAGCAGAGTCCCAAGATAGCTGCCAATATTTCCATGCCGAAGTGTTACCCGCCAATCAGATATCAGCACAGGGACAGTTGGATCTGCAGAAGATCCGCATCCCTATATACCTATATTTTTTGGCCTCACATTTTTCCGAAGCTACTAAAACGATTCATACCAAAACACAAAAAGCATGTTCTGCATAACAGAATCTAGCTTTGTGCCAAATTTCGTGTAATTCTGTCAGTGGTTCGGCCTATAGGAGTGTCCAAAGGTCCTATGGAAAAATGAAGGGGGAAAATGCATTGTGGGACCCCCTTTTTTCTTTTCCCCATCTCAACAGACCACCCCATAATTTCATGACAGAAGCTTAACTTAGCAAATTAGAAGTTTTGAAAATTTCGTGAAGATTCGTCAAGAGGAGGCAAAGTTATGGACAAAACAAAAAACGCTCTTTCTACAGAAAATAAGTCCTAACTATAACTACCTAGGTAATATATATATATATATATATATATATATATATATATATATATATATATATATATTTATATATATATGGAGATAGATAGATAGATAGATAGATAGATAGATAGATAGATAGATAGATAGATAGATAGATAGATAGATAGATAGATAGATAAATAGATTTACTTAAAAAACAAAGGTTACAGGAACATGTGTGCAGGGAAATATATGAAACATTGCTCCCTCTTGCAGGAAATGGGAACTGACTGGGACCATGGGGTCTTTGAGGACCCCACCAGTCTTAAAAAAAAAAATACAAATACCAATTATCAAGGTGGAACTGCAGATTTGCACTTCCACCTTGATAATTTTTTGATAAAGAGACTAGAGGAACAATCATATTCACAAAGTTACAGACACACAAGCTCACAGGAGACATTTCCTCTCTGTCCTTTATGCAACTGTAGTGTAGGAGATGCACTATAGATATACCCAACTAGGTAGCACTTACTAATTACCCAGTAGAAAGTACTTCAGTTGGGTAGATATTGTGCACAAAATGGTTGCCTCTTCTTGAATAAATACCCAGGGCAGGATTCATTCTGTCACTGAAATCAAACCTCAACAGGAAGCACTTACATATCTAAACAAAGGAAGTGCACAAGTTGAAGCTCCACTTTTGTAAAGTACTAGTCATCCTAACTTCTTGCACATGGTCTAAGCAAAGCAAGTGTTTTTCTCTACATTCCCACCTTGAAAAGTTATCTGTAATACTTGATGGAGATGTTTTCATCCTTGTCTTTTTCAAGTTCAATTTCTCATGTAGTGACTGTGACGAGTGGGTTCTTTCTTGTCAACTGCTACTGAGCCAAAGCCCAGGTACGACTCTGGGTTGGGTAATTTAGGGAGTTGGCTGCAACAGGCCAGGCCCAGTGACAAACCTCTGCCATGCACGGTCAAAGCCTGTGCATGCTGGTGGTTGGATTAACGTATAGTAATTAATAGAAATTCACTGAAAAAACAAAGGGTAAAGGGATGTTACAGTTAGGAAATGGAATTTTAAAAAACATAGAAAGTCACTTAAAAAACAAAGGTTACAGGGACGTTATAGTTAGGCTCATATTTTAGTTGAACAAAACCATAGAAATTCACCTGTTATAGTTATTTCAAGTAACTCTAACTCATGCCCTAAGGTAACCATAACTCCTGTCCTTGCCATGCACTGCTAATTACCCCAGACATTACAGCACTCATGACATCTTTTATAACATCACTGATAACATCAGTGCAACATTTGTTGCAAAATTATTCATAACAAAAGTGTGCATGGTGGAGGTGCCAGTTATAGTTACCTTAGGGCACGGGAAAGGGGCTTATTTAGTACAGGGGAATTTCAATATCTACTTGTGAGCAAGTCAGTGGCACCTTGCTTCTACCAAGCAAAGTTCACAGGAACAAGAAGGAGCCACCAGGGAGGTCTATTATCTCTGCAAATAATAGTCTACTGGAACACACTTCTATCTATCTTGATTTTTTCCTGTTAGCTTTTTCACTCAATTTACCCTCCTATTGTAGAGATAGTACTGATTTCATCACCAAGGTATGTGGGATACCCTGGCAAAAAGATTACACCTTAGTAACAATGGATGTAGTCTTGCGTTATACTTGCATTAGTCATGATTTGGGGATCCAGGCATGTAGGCATTTTTTCCAAGATAAAGTAATATACATGTACGACCACTCCATGATGTTGCTTGAATTGTTAAAATTCTGTTTGGAGAACAACTTTTTTCTATTTAATGATGTGTGGTATCTCCAGCTGATCAGGACTGCAATGTGAGGCTGTTTTGTGCCAGGCTATGCAGGAATCTTCATGAGGTGGTGGGAGGAACAACATGTGTGGGTAGAGGACAAGACCTAAACTTTTTGGACACATTACATTGATGACCTTTTTATCATCTCGGATGGACCTATAGCCCAGTTACCTTAGTTTTTGGAACACATTGTGCATACCAACCCGAATTTGTTCCTTACACAGAAGATTCACAAGAGTAAGATGACTTTTCTTGATGATAGTCTCAGGATTGTTGATGGTACTGTCCACAATAGCCTGTTCTGCAAGAGTACAGCAGGTAACATTGTGCTTCACACTTGTAGCCATCATCCTAAGAAACTGAAGCAGAGTACTTCCTTTGGAGAACTCCTTAGGGCTAAGCAGAACTGATTCACAGCATAATCTTACAGAGAGGAGGCAGGCAGAATGATTAGCAGGTTTAGAGTGAGAGGATACCCCAAGGTGATCCTCAAGGCTGCTCGTGAGAAAGCCAACAGTATGACTAGGGACAGCCTCCTCATAAAGAAGGTAAAAGAGAAAGAGGGTCCCAACAAAGTTACATTAATTACTAAATTTAATATTGACACATGCTTAATAGACCCTTACACATTGTTAACTCAGACCCAGTGCTGCCCAGCAAAACTCGTACCACCATCAGGCTGCCTGTGTGGCCTGAACACAGGTGGCCCAATGAGGAGTTCACCGTAGGGCCGGCGGGCGGAAACAGTGTTTTTGCCCGCCAGTCCTGCAGGGAACAGGACCTTAACACTGACACTGGCTCGTGATCGAGCCTGCGCCAATGTGGCGGTGCAGCAGTTGCATCTGCTAGGGGCTTGTGAGAATCTTGTGGGAGCACTCATTTACAAATCAGTCAGACTGCAGCAGGATCAAGCACTCTCATTGGCTTCCAGCAACTCAGGGAACATGCTGCTGGCAGGGATACCCTGCCCCCTCTGGCCACATGGGGGGAGCCCAAGGGTACTCCTTTGTGGGGCCAAAATAATAAAACTGTGCCACAATCCTGCTGGACTCCCACGGGACAAAAACAAAAAAATGGCAGCTATCTGTACCTTTTAGTATATGTGGAGGGGACATGATTAGAGCCCCCTGCCCTTGCAGATTTTGGGCCCCAGTGACCCGATCTCCAGGGTCCCTGGGCTGGTTAGATTATTTATGGGGATGAGGACATGGTGTGGCAATTCCAGCGGCCTCCAATGTGTTGTTTTTGAGCCAAAAGTCCACCCACCTATTTAAGGCAGGCCCTGGGTGACGTGGTCCCCAGGGCCATAATAGGCTAGAGGAAGGGAGACTGGCGGATCCCCCCACTTTAAAATAAAAAGTGTTCCCACCGTTTTCCAGGCTGATGGACAGCTCAGCTTACCAAAGTGATCCAAGCATGTTTCCTACTAAGTTTTATGGTGCATTCTTGATGCAGAGGATAATGATGACATCTACACCAAACAAAGAAGCGCTTACTTTTATTAGGAGGAAGCGCCTTTGTTTATTGGAGATTCAACTCCTTGTAGTCTTGTTGTCTTCTCTATACAAGGATTAATTTTGTCACTGATTTTTGTATGAAGACGCTCGAGGAACAATCACATTGCCAAAATTACATGTCTACAGTTTGCTGGAGACATTACCTTGTGGTACTTTACGCAGCTGTAGTGTGGAATATGCACTAGACATTCTCACAAGGTTACACTTACCAACTAACCAGTAGAAAGGTACTCCAGTTGGGTACACATTTTGTTTCAAAACTGTGTTGTCTGTGGATAAATACACAGTTGAGGTTCCATTCTGGCCCTGATGCTAATTTCGCAGAAGCTAAACCTCAACTGGAACCATTTACAAATATGAAAATATCAGGTGCCCCTGATGAAGCTCCACTTCTGTAAAGGACAAATCATCCTAACTTCTTGTGCTTGGCCAAGGTAAAGTAAGTATGTTTTCTGTAGAATTCCACATTGAAAAACAACTTGAAATCATTGATGAAGGTGAAAGCATTGTCGATTTATTAGAGCGCTGTCTCTTTCGTAGTGACTTACAAGATGAGTAGGTTCTTTCTTGTCTGCTGGTCTGAGAGCAGAGTCCATGGTTCTCCCATTAAATTACTGCTTGATATGCAAAGGCACAAATTCACCTAAAGCTCAACCCATTTGGCTCCACTTCTTACACATTAGTAGTATGTTGACCTTTGTTTTTCCAGTGAATTTCTAAGGTTTTTTCAAACAAAAACATGTTTTTTATCAAACACAACTATAACGTTACTTTAAACTTAGTTTTTTTCAGTGAATTTTTAGGGCTTTTTTTTTTAGCATAAAGTAATATTTAATTACCATACATAAAACCGGAGGGGGCATGTGTCCCCCTCCCAAGTCTTATTTGGCCCAAGGGAACCCATTTCAAGGTCCTTTTTTTAAAAAGGGGAGTGGCAAGTAGTTCCCTTCTCCAAGCCTTATGAGGCCCTGGGGACCCCATACACCCAGGCTTTTTTTTTAAGGAGGAGGGGGCCATGTGGCTTCCTTCACAGAGCCTCTGTAGACCCTTGGGGACCCCATCTACCAGTGCCTTTTGTTCTTAAAGGGGATGGGGTCTGTGTAGCCCCTTCCCTCAGCCTTTAAACAGCCCTGGGGCCTCACCCCGAAGGGCCATGTTTTATTAATGGGAGCGGGGCTGCACAGGGATAAATGCCTCCTCAGCTCACTATTGCAAGAGTGGATCTTGCATCATGCTGACGCTTTGCTACAGGCAAGCTCCATCGACAGAAGAGGGCCTTAGCAGCAGCCATGCCTGGAGGGAGCTCTGGCTGAGCGTGCACATGCCCAGGCATGCTGATGACACTGGGACCGATTCGCTTGGAGGAAGAGGTGGTGGAAGTCTTGCAGGCCCCTCCGGTCCATAGACTAAAGGTAGTTGTGAGGCAGCAGATGGAGTCAAGGAGCGAGTACGGTGGCCCTTTGGTTGTATGGAGACATTAGACTATTCACTTGTACACACACTGGTCTTTAGGGCCACAAATCAAGGTCCCAAGTAGTAGGGGACTCATCCTCATTTTTAGTAAGTAAGTGGGGCACAGGGGAGAGAGCATCAACTAAGTTCCAGGCAAGGCAGCATTGCGTGGGTCTTGGTCCTATGCAGCAGGAGGGCTCCTTTCCTGAAGTGGCCGCAGGTTCCTACTGAACAGTGTAGTCTCAGCGATAAGTGGCAGCTCAAGACCCAGTGGTGGGCATGGGAGAACCAGAGACAAGAAATATTATCACTCAGTCTTTTCAGACCACGCTTCAGTAAAATCAAAAGGTACTCCCTCACTCAAGTTATTTTTTCAACATCATAACCACCAATAAGGGGGATCCGAAGAAACAAGGAGAAGTGAAGGGATCCGAGCCTAAGCATGTGCCACCCCCATTCCAACTACTGCAGCCAGCGAAAAGTCCCTCATAGATCAATTTTAGCAAGTAACAGAACAGGATCAACTATCCTGGATAAACAAGGGAGTTTCAGCAAGTGAGGGCTTACCAATACTAGGAAATTGCATGAAGAGGATAGGAGATTTGAAGAAGAGATTAGGGCATTAGAAGGACGGCTTCTGATTTCCACCTCAGACGAGGGGCCAGTGGTAGTTAAGAAGAGCAGGATCAGAGCCTAGTGGTACACCAGCAAGCTAGCTAATTTCGAGTATGTGGGGAAAAGCAGTAAGCTTCTTGGCTGGAAGGCGAGAGCAGTTAGAGGGCGGAATTAAATAGAGTTTTGTATACTCAGATGGGAATGGTTTTAGGAGCTCAGATGTAAGAGAGTGGTTAGTGAGGAAACAGTTCCAGTTTTGTCCAGTGTAGAACAACAATAAATCCTGAGAGATTAAGGAAGAGATCATTCAACAAATCAATAGAACTCACAGAGGGAAGGGAGCAGGTCTGGATGCTCTTCTGCGTTCTATAAAGCTGCGAAAAAGATCATAATTCCTATATCTTGGAACTAGGCAATAATAACCCTACTTTTGAAATCGGTGACAGGTGGCACAGTGCAGAGGGGTTTTGGTAGGCCCTGGGCAGAACTTACTGAGTTTTGCTACGCGGTGTTCCGCAGAGTTCTCAAAACAGTCTGCGAGATTCAGCCTAACTCTATGAATAGCACAATAATGCTCAGCCGCCCGTTCACACTGCTTTGTGATGCTGCTATCAAATTCAGCACTGCAAAATGAGAGCCAATGGCGCAATGCAGTCACATGTGGTCACCCATTTTGTTTTACCTGCTCTTCTCTGTTCAGTGCATGGTGCTGAGCCTGTTTTCAATCTATCCTAAATCTTCCTTTCTTCTATTAATCCCTTCCTTTATCCTGTTTCTTCTTTTTTTCCCCTACTCAGCATTATGGCAGAGCATTGCAAGACTAGGGACGGCGGAGCTAGTGGCTGTACATCTTTCTGTCACTGGTGCCACTAAGGGGTGCAGCCTCATGCCATTTTTTCAGAGGCAGAGGTGGACATTCTTGTTGTTTTACATGCAGCGCCACCTCCCCTCCATACTGGCAGTGGGTGGCAGGCCCGGGATTAGGTGTGGGGAAGGATGTGGCAGTGCATGTATTGGAGGACTGGGGTAAAGCTCATCGAGCAGCATTTCACACAACTCTGGGCTGACATCCTCGACCGGGAGAAAGACCTGCTGGGCGTGCAGGTTTGCAGGGCTTGTTGAGTAATTGTTTATTTGTTGTGTTGTACAATGCTAATATTTTTTTCAAATAGCATGCTGCTCACACTCAGAAGTAAGTTAAGTTTGTATAACACTCCAAATATTATGTGGTTCCAATTTGAGCAACTCAGGTGCTCGGCTGAACCTAATTACGCTTATCGGCTGAGCTTGAGCTGATTATTAAAGAAGTCATGCAGACTACTCTGTCCTGCCACTAAGATAGTGGTATTAGTATTATCAGTGAGTTACCATTCTATGTATTCTTCTTCATGTAGCTCGTACAGTCCCAAGCAATCGTCCAACGATGTGTAGTATGCTTTATGCATTGAAAAGGGAGACTGAGTTGGCCAAACGAAGGGGGTTGAGAAGCAAAAATTATTTGGTGCAATGAATTAGTTCCAAACATAGTTCAGGAAATTTGGAATATGGCTTAGGTTTAGGAAATAAAGAATAGGTCAACTCAATACTAGCAATATAGGAGATCAGATTTAGAAAAGTACAATATGTTACAGCATTTGGCTGTCAAAATATTTCCTCCTAGATTAGATGTACCACTAATCTATATTTGTTATCTTCTTTATGGCCTACATCAGCATCCAAGGATAAGAAGAGGGCATCAGAGGTGGGTCAGGGTGAAGTCGGGCTGCCAACACCAGTGTTGCAGCAGGTGGAAGTACCACCCCCCCCCATTAGCACCGCAACTGCAGCTGACAGCTCTGCTGTCCCCAGTAAGGCCTCCTGTTAATATTATTTTTCTAACTTTTACCTCTCCCCATTTAGAATACGTTGTCCTTTTTTAATACTGTGACTGTTTTATTTTCAACTTCTCTTTGTTCTTTCTAATGTTTGTTAATTATTGTTATCTCTGCATTATGCTTCTTTCTAAATTCCATGTTTCTGTAGCTGACTTCTTCCTGTCTGTACTAGTCTGTATATTTTTTCTGCTTTGTTAGTAAGCTTTCCCTTTCCTCTTCTATATCTTTTGGACTGATAGTGTAAGACTAAGCGAATACATTTTAGGTATTCTACTGCGAAGATTGCAGGCCCAGGCAAGCTATTTTATTCATGATTGTTGAAAAGGCTTTCTTTTTCTTGCTCAAGCTTAAACAGTAAGACCAGAGAGTGGCCATGGTCATGGTGGACCCCCCTGCAATGTTGTATGGTATGTATTATCATTCATGATATCAGCAGTTTTGATGACAGATGACAGGAAGGTAGTATGAGTATGATATCATTGTATTTGCCAACCAAGACCATAGGTCCTTTATTGACCAATTTATTCCACCACTTCTTTGCATTTCAAATGACCCACAGTCATCATAGCTCTGTCCCTCCATTAGGAAATGTTTTTGGTTGGCTTGACTACCTGACTTTTCTAACATTGTCAACCAACAAAATGTTCAAAGTAATATTTTTGATAGAAGAGAAGCTACTGCTAACCGAGCCACACAGACCACCAATACAAGGGTCAGCGGCAGCTGCAGTGTGTCACACCAGGAAGTGGTTGGAGGGGGAGTCTCAGCAACACCAGGGACAAGCGGTGCTAAGTCACATTGTTTGTTTATTAACAATTACTAAAATACTTACTGTATTTGTTAAGCGAGGCAGATTATCATTCATCACCTCCCTGTCCATGGCATTTCATGAGCTATGACCTAACTGCCGCATGGTTTAATTCAGCACTGCAGTGTTCGCTGTCCAATGTGTGTCTGTTTCAGTTAATGCAGCATTTACAACAATTTCAATGTATTACAAACCAAAAATAAGGTGTGTTTCACGTCCTTCCTAGTGCTCACTCAGTCACCTCCTACTACTTCACTCCTTTAGTCTTTCCTAAGTTCTGTCCCAGCCTACCAAAAAATAAAAACATCTATTCTTGGCATGTGCCACACTTTTCTGGCCAAGTGATTCATATATTTAATGGATTACATTATGGATTTATGCCTGTTCAAATGTCTTTCATTTTGACATTCGTAAACTACAGTGACTGATTAAGCCAAAGTTTAGGCACACAATGATGATCCATGACACCTCACTATTTAATAGCAAAACCTCTATCTACCTGGCCTAATCCCTCTAATTCACCCTGCAGTAGAGTAAGTTAGGTTTGCTTTCCTTACAGCCAAGCGAATATGTTTGTTGGAAATAATTTGTGTTGAAGGGCTAGGCCAGGCAGTAAAGTAGGATTAAGTGCCTGATTTCATGATATGTGGCTTGGATACTCTGTGACGAATGTGTCCAATAAAATCTATATTTCCTGTTCCTTTCCCTGTACTACACTGCATCGTTGTTCCCACCATCTACTTACGACAAACAGGATATTCATATGCTATACATGGCATTTGTGATGTAGCATTATCACTCATTTACCTCTTTGGAGTCAGAGTACAATTGAACGGCATTTAGAGAAGATCAGAGCCATTGGAAATAAAGTAAAAAGAATGTCCATTACAGCTGCCCTAGCTGCTGACTGCGGAGCATAGTAAAGTAGTACCCAACGTGTTAGCTAGCAAAACTTCATTAATTTAGCACAACAAGAATACTTGTACTCCACAGTGGATGATGCCTTACTCATTAATGAGAGTTAATTCATTGTTATTGTTCCAGAAAAAGTGTCTGTTTAGGTTTTCAGGAAAAGAAAAAAATACGCTCAATTTTTTAATTTGGTGTTATTGTGCTTAATTACTTTCAACCCGTCAGTGCTTTTATGTGAGGTGTTTGGGTAAAATGGCTCTCTGACTCTCCTAATCTCAGCGAATTCCAATGGCCCTAGGGGACCATAATGTACTGCTACTGTGCAGGCCACCCAGACAGAGTACCAATGGCTGGAGGAGGAGGAGGGTCAGCACATGAAACTGCCCTGGGCCTCCTGTGTCTCCATCCTCCAGGCAACAACATCATCAGCGCTACCAGCAGCTAGCAGCCACCCGCACAACCATTGCTGCCCCCTCACACTCATGCCACTTGCTGCGTGACCTGGAGCAGTTGGGCTGTCGGATGGCACATCTCGCAGCCAAGCAGCGATAATTGTGGACTCTTCTTGAAAATACTCTCTTCTGAACTTTTTTTGTATTTTTTGTTTTAGTGGGAGGACTTTTGTTGTGGGTGGAGAGGGTGGGAATTGGGCAGGGCAATTACTTTTGGGTTTTGTTTTTCCCTTTTCGTTGGACATTTACTTTTGGACATTGGTAGAAGCAATATTGTTTAGGGAGAAGGGTGGGCCTGTTGTGGGTAGAAAGGGTGGGTTTACGTTTGTTGTTGTTGAGTAAAGGGAAAAATGTTTATCGTACTTTTGTGTTTCACTTTTACTTTTCACCGGTTCCTTTTTGTGCAGCTTGTTTTTTAAATCTGCTTTTCAAAGTATACACTAGTTAGTTATAGTTAGTTATGCACTTATCTTATTATCCTCTGTAATGATATTGAACATTAGGTGGGTATGTTGCCTATATTGCCTACAACAACCCAGCTAAACGATTGCTTATCGGCAGTAGAAGGTAGTTGCTCACTAACTAAACCAATTCACTTCGCTCCATAGCTCTCTCACTTAAAGAGAAGAAGAGATGGCTGCTATGACTCTCAATCTTCCAAAACCTTACTGCAGGGTTCCCCAAGGTGCCTTCTTAATGGCAGTGGTAGTGTGAAAACAGGGAAGGCATCACAAACAAGGTCCCACCTGCCTAGGTGAACTCCAACTGTAGGAGTACAGTGGGTTAAAAATCTATATCATAGCTTTACAAAGACTGAAACCAAAGTACTAGACTAGAATAACTAAGATTATAACAATAGCTAGCACTAGTAACTTCTTCTGAACAATAGGGATCATGAAATGTATTAAAACTAAAGTTACAAAATCAAATCCTTGAGCCAGGAAAAGTGTACTTAAACTCTGGAATGGACAAGATTAAGCATTTACGCAACACAAGGCCTGAATGATGATGTTGATGAATGATGTTCTTCTACATCTAAAATATAGATCCCTTTTATGTGTGGGTGGGTAAGAGGGGCTAATGTGAGCTATTGCTCAGGTAAGAGCAGATCCCGCAGTAAAATGGTGTCATATTTAACCACATCTGCCTCATGTGTATGATCCATTTATCGTGTAAATTAAGTCACACCTCAACAAATGACACAGCCTGAAGGGAGAGGTTTAGGGGTTTGATGAATGGATGAGAAATGGAGTTTGGGGAAAGGTGTGACAAAGACAGACACTACACAACACCACAACAATATTCACCAGGGTGATGAGCAGCACATCTCATCAATCTGTTGTGGAAGGAAATGAAGGAACGAGCATGACACAGTTTAGTTAAATGCATTGAAAATAGTCCATCAGCCCTGGAGACTCAACTTATTATTAGATATCTAAATGTTCGGTCATCCAGGTTTAAAAATATACAAATAATAGAGGAATGAAGTGAACCCACCCAGTTGTAAAAATTATGACGGAAAAGAAAAATGATTGTTTTGCCAAATTGAGCGGTCCATCTGCATTCTTCTCAGAATGTCTGTCACTCTTGGATGCCTGCCTGAGCTGGTACAGTAAGATAAACAGGAGTGTTGAGCTCTCGCCTTTCGTGCAGGAGAAGAAAAGTCCTGCGAGTTGTAAAACAGAAATGATATTGTAGAGTCAAGGAAAAGGTAAGCTTCATGAGGAGTGAACCAATAGGACTCAGAGGCAGAGCAAGATCATAGGCTGCTGCAATCATTCATGTACAATTGATTAAATAAGAGGTGAGGGCAATTTACAACCAATCGCAGACACGTAGCTGCATTTACCGGGCTGATAAATCTCACAACTATCATCATAACATTTAGCCGAGCGTGTGCATAATGTGATGATGTGGCACTACAAGTCTGTCTCCGGTTACAAGCAACAGCCCCCCGACCACAGCCACATAAGAGGAGTTTCAAATTTGGGCCAGCAGTGCAGGATACACACTCAGCAGCAGTTCCCAAATCAACACATCTCTCTCCAGTCCACAGAACTGAGTAGGCCTCAGAGTTATCATCATCATCATCATCATCATGGTTTCCCTTTGAAGTCGATGACTTCCTTCTTCTGGCTGTTGTGGTAGTCCCACCTTGTGTCCTTCCATCCTCCTCCTGACTCCAAGTAACGATTAACAAATCACTCCAACTCTGTCCGACCTGAGCAAGATAGGCCTGCAGTGCACAGCTTTGGAAGTAGAGGAACAGAATTGGAGTATTTTGTGTAGGTTTGTTTTTGTTAACTAAAGTGGCAGGTCTGGTCTCTGAAGAACCAGAAAAAAGAGTCGACCCTGCTAGTAAATTTAGCTAAGTGTGAAAGGGCCTATTACCTTCAGGAAAAATGATCCCTCACAAGGCCTCAAACATTGCAAATCATTAAAATCAGATTTACAAATTAGTTCAACACCCTCCATCACTGTTTGCCACCGCATAAATCATCAATCATCACTCACAATCACTCAATAATATATCATCACTCATTGGTGTAATACTTACCTCTTCGAATCCAAGCACGGTGGTAGGTACACAATTGCATCTCCTCTTTAATGCAAGCAACACATTGGAATTCACTGCACATTGGTCCACCTCCAACCTGGCCATACATGTGCCTAAAAATGGTGGGGCTGCTTAAGTCAGACACAAACATAATGTTCACTAGTTATATCCTTTTTAGTTCTTTTTTTTTGGGCAAGGAAGTTTGATGATTAAAAAAAAATCCTATGGTGGCCTACTTAGTCAGGGAAGTACCACTTGGAACCTGGCCAATGCACAGGTTGGAGCCAATACTTCTGTTCCTGTTATGATTGTTGCTGGTGTTCTTGTTGGTGACATTGGCTGCTGTGAGACAAAAAGACTACCCTCTCTGGAAGTTGAAGACAGCGCCCCAGAACTTCGGCCCGACAGTGGGACTCTAATTTCCAGCTGTTGTTCTTCCAGGTCTCTGGCTTACTCAACAAACCATGTTTTGTATTGTGAAAGACTCCCTGTGGAAAAAGGAATGAAAGTGGCTAGAATTTTCTTGTACCGTGGATCTGTCTACAATGCTTAAACAGATGTTGCAATATGTAACAGGTTGAGTTCCAAAGTGTTGCTTCCCCCTGTATGAGGGCTTTAGCTGGTACTCTATTAGCACGCAACTGCTTCAGGCTATAAAGGAATAGTTTAAATGAGTGCAGATTCTTCTGCAGATGGTCAGTATGTTGCTGACTATGTCTTCTTTATTGAGAAAGTCCTGCACAACCAGGTTGATGCAATGTGCCACACACAAGACCTTGAAATAATCACCATCTTCCATGGCTTTAACTATACTAATGCCATTGTCTGTGGCAACAAATACAATTCTGAGACCTCTGGGACACAACCATTCAAACACCTTGCTGTTAAAGTCTCCCCTATGTTTACATCTGTATGGGACTTCTCCATGGTGAATATGCATGCAGCCAAACGCCCTTAAAACTTTCTTCAGCACTGAGACCTATAGATAGCTGTTCCCTAACACCTGCAAAAGAAATTCAGTGTGCAGTGATGCTCATGTAATCAGCTGCTTGACAACTGGTCCACATGTCTATCGTCAGGTGGATAATATGAACAGAACTCTGCAGCATAGCTTGTCCAACTAATTGCAGCACATCATGATGAAGCACTGGGACACCAACTCTCGCAAAATAGGTCCGACTGGGAACCTTCCATTTTGGACAGATGGGCTCCACAAATTCTAAAAATCCTACTCATTTGACAAAAGAAATAAGGATGAGGCACAGCGCCAGCATTTTAGCCACCTTCCCATTGTACAAACATGCCATTGGGTGGTTGCAATTGTAAGGGCTCTCCTGCCTAAACATGCCCATAATTGTAGCCTGACTTTTTTCCTTTTCTGGTGCTCCTGACGCATGCGACTTCCAAGAGTAGGAGCTAGTAGACTCAATGTGCTCCCTGGAACAGTCACTGTATGCTATGGTGTCTCCATCTAACTCTTCTGCCATTTGAGGTTGCTGAGGCGGGTGATACTGGCACACTGCTGGGGACAGGGCTGCTTTGTGAAAATATGTCACTCTCTTCTTCCTCATCATCTTCACCTCCCACTGTGATTGGAGCTGATTTCCCACTCGCCTCACCTTCACCACCTGCAGCAATATTTTTAAGGTACTCCTCCCACCAGATTGGTTGATGTTTTTCATTTGGGTCGTTTGGCCTCCAGTACTATAGTGTGAACCAGGCATACCTCGATGAACATTCATGTGGCAAATGGAGCATATTGCAATGTTATCCTCCTGCTTGCTAATCGTAAAAAAGTCCCAAACCGGAGAGGATGCTTGAAGAAAAACTGGTGATAGGTGGGTGTGTCTTCGATTGGCTTTCTGCTGAGCATACTTGTACTGAGGTAGGGAGTTAATGCAGGTCTCATCGGGGGCCTTACAAATATGGGTGCTTGCCTGGTGCTAGTACCAGTGCCACATCCCTCAGAATAGGTTGAAAAGAAGGTGTAATATCCATCTCCTCTGGCCAGCTTTCATGACAATGATTGGCTTGTCATTCTCCTCATCCTCTTCCATAATTCTAAGGCTTTCAGGAATTTTCATTTCCATTCCATCTTCTGGCATGTCGTGGACTCTGCTGGGGTACAATCCATGTTCAGATCATCAGAAGGGTGGTTTGGAGAAAATTACCCCCTCCTTTTTCTTGCTGGAGGTCTAGAAATCAGTGATTCTAAAAGAAGAGGTTCATGCTCAGCAGAAAGCTCAACCTCCTTTTCTGCTTCTACTCCTGGAAGATGTACTATTGCTGGCTATAGCTGTTGTCTACTTTGCTCAGTTTCCCTCAACAATTGGGTATTACTTTGTGAAAGAGACAAATCCAATTCAGCGTCACTGCTCATTGGCATTGCCATGATAGCAGTGGCTGCCTCTCTGACAGACACAGGCTTAGTTTTAGGTTGGGGTGTTGCCATTGATACAGGAGTGCTGCTCCCAGCTTGCTCCCCAGAGGCCAGTGCAGCAGGCACAGCTTTCTGAAAAAACAGTGTGGTCAGCACAGAAGGTGGAAAGCTGCTTCTTCTCACTGGCCATTGCCTTGTCCGCAACTTACTTTGGGTTTATCTTGAAGGTGTTAGTTGGCAGTCTCACTGAGCTGCACAATCGGAAGAGATTGGAGGATGTACAAGACTTGTTGTGTGGTCATGTCACTTTGTACAGGCCTTCTGTCTAGCAGTACTGTGGGTGATGTCTCCTGTGCACCTAAAGGGAAAACAAGAAAGATAAACATTTAGTGAAATGTGGCATTGTTGCAGTATTAAATAGTCCAGACAAAAACAATATAATTTAGTGTGGTTGGTTATTTAAGTTATTATCCTAAATAATTAACACTAGTGTATCCATTACAAAGTCAAAACGTACCACCATAATATAAAATTTCAGTCAGGATAACAAATACAGATGTAACTCTTTGTTTAAGTGCATTTAAGGGAGTCACCCATGACAGTCAGGGAGGTACATGTGAAAAGGGAATAATCCTTTAAAAATGAAGGCTGGTGTTCGCCTAAGGCAGGCTGGGGGTCGGGATCCAGGGCAAAATGGTATAATACTTAAACAATGAATGTTGTTGTGTGGCTGTGCACCTATGGGAGACAGGGGGTGAATGAATGGAGGGAAAATAAAAATAAAAATGTAAAAAATATTTTTAAATAATAAAAAAAATGGATAATGTTTTAAAAATAAAAATATATATAAACTTTTTAAAAGAATAAAAAGAATAAACAAAAACTAATTGCTGGGGTACTAGGATACTATGAGAAACCCACTGGGAGGCAAGGAAGTGCAGGTGAAAAATGCAAAACACTGCATATACTATAAAACACTGTTCACAATCATAATATACATATACTACAATGATCCTCAAGCTTAATATCATTAAATTGATACCAAGGAAAAGTTAAAATATGAACAAAAACAATCAGGCAAAGGCCTCTTCTATAAATCTCCCTAGAAAATGGCTTTGAAAACTGGAAAAAAAGGATGGCTGCACAAAATGGCCACTGGCCCCATGGTCAACCAATGACAGCAGGCAAGGAGGCATGGCCACAACAAGGAACATGTGCAGGTCTATGGCAAAAGCACACTGTCTGACTTCACAAAATGACCCTGACCACATGGTCAAACAACAAAAGTAAGCATGGAGGCATGGAAAACAAATAACACATGCAAGCCTATGGCAAAGGCACTCTGACTGCTGACTCAAAATGGCCACAGCCACATGGCCAACCAACAACAATAAGCAAGAGGGCATTGCCACAACAAAGAACACATGCAGACCTATGGCAAAACACACTGGCTTGCTACACAAAATAGCCACCAGCCACATAATCAAGCAACAACAGCAAGCAAAGAAGCATGGAAAACAAAGAACACATTCAGGCCTATGGACACAAAATGGCCCCTGGCCACACGGCATGGAAAACAAAGACAAATGGTGACCGATGGTAAACACATTCACACACATACTGGCCAGACAAAGGAGGCATGGTAACACTGAAGAAAATTAAGACTACCATCAATTGATCAATTCAAAAATGAAAATTAACTGAGCTATAAAAATTGTACAACTCACATCCTTCCGAGGCAACAAATATTATGCAGAAAAAATGAAATACAAAAAATATTCCACATTTTAATTTACCCCAATACCATCCCGACCTAAACGATGTTTTAAAACAAAATTATACCACAGAACCAGTTATTTCAATGACTGATGACTAGCACTGGGACTACTGGCTGGATGGACAATTGGCAGACAAAGCCACTTAGTAAAACAATGAATATAGCAAATGTAACAAACATGAAGAAAGTGTACTGAACTGTGGAGCATTTTTGCTCCACAGAAGATGAAAGGTTAAATGCAAAAAATACCTAGGCTCCTACTGAAACTGCAGGCCACTGTTTGAAATGGGGTATTTGGTTGGCAGTCAGGTTACCCCCTGTCCAAGCAAGGACCCTCACTGTAGTCAGGGTAAAAGAGAATCACCCTCAGCTAACCCCTGCTCACCCCCTTGGTAGCTTGGCATGAGCAGGCAGGTTTAACTTCAGAGTGGTAGGTGTAAAGTATTTGTACCAACACACACGGTAACTTAATGAAAACACCACAAAATGGCACAAAACAGGTTTAGAAAAATAGAAAATATTTACCAAAACAAAACAAGACCAAAACGACAAAAATTCACAGTACACAAGTCAAGTTACCAATTAAAAACCAAAAAGAGTGTTCATGTAATTTTAAACACAACGCTAATGCTGTTGGAGTGGAAATGTACCTGGATGTGTCAAAAATAACCCTGCATGGGTAAGTGTGCATCAAAACGGGATTGCGGTGCGTTGATATCACTCACGAGCTAGACCGTGCGTTGTTTCTCCTTCAGTCGAGTTGGTGTGGGTCATTTCTTCTCTCTGCAGGAGAGCGATGCGTTGATTTAAACCGCACTCTCAGGTCCGGGCACGCCTTGCATTGTTTTTACATGCTGTAAGGAAATGCCTCCTTGGCATGGTTACCCCCTGACTTTTTGCCTTTGCTGATGCTAAGTTATGATTTGAAAGTGTGCTGGGACCCTGCTAACCAGGCCCCAGCACCAGTGTTCTTTCTCTAAACTGTACCTTTGTCTCCACAATTGGCACAACCCTGGCACTCAGGTAAGTCCCTTGTAACTGGTACCCCTGGTACCAAGGGCCCTGATGACAGGGAAGGTCTCTAAGGGCTGCAGCATATCGTATGCCAGCCCAGGGACCCCTCACTCAGCACATGCACACTGCTTCACAGCTTGTGTGTGCTGGTGGGGAGAAAATGACTAAGACGACATAGCACTCCCCTCAGAGTGCCATGCCAACCTCACACTGCCTGTGGCATAGGTAAGTCACCCCTCTAGCAGACCTTACAGACCTAAGGCAGGGCGCACTATACCACAGGTGAGGGCATAGGTGCATGAACACGATGCCCCTACAGTGTCTAAGCAAAACCTTAGTGCAGGGTAGCCATGAGAGTATATGGTCTGGGAGTCTGTCAAACACGAACTCCACAGCAGCATAATGGCTACACTGAAAACTGGAAAGTTTGGTATCAAACTTCTCAGCACAATAAATGCACACTGATGCCAGTGTGCAATTTATTGTAAAATACACCCAGAGGGCATCTTAGAGATGCCCCCGAAAACATACCCGACTTCCAGTGTAGGCTGACTAGTTTATGCCAGCCTGCCACTCACCAGACATGTTGCTGGCCACATGGAGAGAGTGCCTTTGTCACTCTGTGGCCGGGAACAAAGCCTGTACTGGGTGGAGGTGCTTCTCACCCACCGCAGAAGGAACTGTAACACCTGGCGGTGAGCCTCAAAGGCTCACCCCCTTTGTTACAGCACCACAGGGCATCCCAGCTAGTGGAGATGCCCGCCCCTCCGACCACTGCCCCCATTTTTGGCAGCAAGGCTGGAGGAGATAATTAGGAAAACAAGGAGGAGTCACCCACCAGTCAGGACAGCTGAGGTGACTCTTACTTTTAGAAATCCTCCATCTTGTGGATGGAGGATTCCCCCAATAGGATTAGGGATGTGCCCACATCCCCTCAGGGAGGAGGCACAAAGATAGTGTAGCCACCATCAAGGACAGTAGCCATTGGCTACTGCCCTCCCAGACCTAAACACACCCCTAAATTCAGTAGTTAGGCGCTCCACAGAACCTAGGAAACTAGATTCCTGCAACCTTAACCAGAAGGACTGCTGACCTGAAGCCCTGCAGTGAAGACGGAGAAGACAACTGCATTGGTCCCAGCCCTACCGGCCTGCCTCCCCACTTCGAAGAAAAACTGCAACAGCGACGCATCCAACAAGGACCAGCAACCTCTGAAGCCTCAGAGGACTACCCTGCACCAAGGACCAAGAATCTCCCTTGAACAGTGGCCCTGTTCAACAATCTGCAACTTTCTTGCAACAAAGAAACAACTTTAAAGACTCCACGTTTCCTGCCGGAAGCATGAGACTTTCCACTCTGCACCCGACGCCCTCGGCTCGACCTGTGGAAAACCAACACTACAGGGAGGACTCCCCAGCGACTGCAAGCCTGTGAGTAGCCAGAGACGAACACCCTGAGCCCCCACAGCGACACCTGCAGAGGAAATCCAGAGGCTCCCCCTGACCGTGACTGCCTGTTATAAGGGACCTGACGCCTGGAACCAACACTGCACCCGCAGCACCCAGGACCTGAAGGAACCGAACTCCAGTGCAGGAGTGACCCCCAGGCGACCCTCTGCCTAGCCCAGGTGGTGGCTACCCCGAGGAGCCCCCCTGTGCCTGCCTGCATCGTTGAAGAGACCCCCGGGTCTCCCCATTACTTCCTATCTGAAACCCAACGCCTGTTTGCACTCTGCACCCGGCCGCCCCCGTGCCGCTGAGGGTGTACTTTCTGTGTCTGCTTGTGTCTCCCCCGGTGCCCTACAGAACTCCCCTGGTCTGCCCCCCGAGGACGCGGGTACTTACCTGCTGGCAGACTGCAACCGGGGCACCCCTATTCTCTATTGAAGCCTATGTGTTTTGGGCACCTCTTTGACCTCTGCACCTGACCGGCCCTGAGCTGCTGGTGTGGTAACTTTGGGGTTGCCTTGAACCCCCAACAGTGGCTACCTTGGACCCAACTTTGAGACTTGTAAGTGTTTTACTTACCTGTGAACTTAACCTTTACTTACCTCCCCCAGGAACTGTTGTTTTTTGCACTGTGTCCACTTTTAAAATAGCTTATTGCCATTTTTACAAAGACTGTACATGCTATTGTGATTATTCAAAGTTCCTAGAGTAACTAAGTGAAATACCTTTCACTTGACGTATTACTTGTAAATCTTGAACCTGTGGTTCTTAAAATGAACTAAGAAAATATATTTTTCTATATAAAAACCTAATGGCCTGGAGTAAGTCTTTGAGTGTGTGTTCCTCATTTATTGCCTGTGTGTGTACAACAAATGCTTAACACTACCCTCTGATAAGCCTACTGCTCGACCACACTACCACAAAATAGAGCATTAGAATTATCTCTTTTTACCACTATCTCACCTCTAAGGGGAACCCTTGGACTCTGTGCACACTATTTCTTACTTTGAAATAGTATATACAGAGCCAACTTCCTACATTGGTGGCAGCAGTGGGATCTAAGACTTTGCATTTGCTGGACTACTCAGCCAACACCTGATCACACTACTAAATTTCAAAAATTGTCTTTAGAAACTGATTTTTTAAATTTGAGCTATTTTTCTAAAATTTTAAAAGTCCTGCTCCAGCCTTGTGTTAGTCCCTGTTAGCATTTCTTTTAGAGTGTAAAAGTATTGTAAAAGTTTGGATTAAGTTCTAGAGATAGTTTTAGATTCTTAAAAAGTATCCCAACTTTTAGAGAAATAATGTCTAGTATAGATGAGATGGTGGTGGAACTCAACCTCACCCCTTACCTGCATCTTAGGATGTCAGAGTTAAGGACTCTCTGTTAAATAAAAAAAATAAAAACTGGATCAAACCCTACCAAAATACAGTTCCAGGAGCTTTTGGCAGAGTTTGCTAGAGACCACCCCTCTGAAGATAACCTTACAGAGGGGGAAGCTAGTGACCAGGAGGATAATTTCCCCCCTCCTGTCCTAGTTAGGGAGACAAGGGTTCCTCAAACCCTGACTCCACAAGTGATAGTCAGAGATGCTGCTTCTCCCACAGAGGAGTCCAGCAACTCTGGAAGCATTGAGGGCAGCCTCAATGAAGATGACCTCCTGTTAGCCAGGATGGCCAAAAGATTGGCTTTGGAGAGACAGCTCCTAGCCATAGAAAGGGAAAGACAAGAGATGGGTTTAGCTCCCATCAATGGTGGCAGCAACTTAAATAGTGTGAGAGAGAATACTGACATGCTAAAAATTCCCAAAGGGATTGTAACAAAATATGAAGATGGTTATGATATCACCAAATGGTTCACAGCTTTTGAGAGGCTTGTGAAACCAGAAAAGTAAACAAATCTCACTGGGGTGCTCTCCTTTGGGAAATGTTCACTGGAAAGTGTAGGGATTGACTACTCACACTCTCTGGAAAAGATGCAGAATCCTATGACCTCATGAAGGCTACCCTGATTGAGGGCTTTGGATTCTCAACTGAGGAGTACAGGATTAGGTTCAGGGGGGGCTCAAAAATCCTCGAGCCAGACCTGGGTTGATTTTGTTGACTTCTCAGTCAAAACACTGGATGGTTGGATTAATGGCAGTGGTGTAACTGATTATGAAGGGCTGTATAATTTGTTTATGAAGGAACGCCTTTTAAGTAATTGTTTCAATGATAAACTGCATCAGCATCTGGTAGACCTAGGTCCAATTTCTCCCCAAGAATTGGGAAAGAAGGCAGACCATTGGGTCAAGACTAGGGTGACCAAGACTTCCACAGGGGGTGACCAAAAGAAGGTGGTCACAAAGACTCCCCAGGGGAAGAGTGTTGAGACATCCAAGGGAAAAAGTAAAGAGTCTTCTACAGGGCCCCAAAAACCTGCTCAGGAGGGTGGGTCCAAAGCCTCTTCACAACCCTCATTTGGGTACAAGGGTAAAAACTTTGATCCCAAAAAGGCCTGGTGTCGTAGCTGTAATCAGCAGGGCCAGCAAACTGGAGACAAGGCCTGTCCCAAGAAAGGTTCTACTTCTACTACTACTCCAGTTAGCATTGGAATAGCCAGTCTCCAGGTGGGATCAACAGTGTACCCAGAGCAAATCAGGGTTCACACTGAAGCTACATTAGTTTCTGAGGGTGGGGGGGAGCTAGCCACACTAGCCGCCTGGCCCCCTAACATGCACAAATACAGGCAGCAGCTCTTTATTAATGGGACTAGAGTAGAAGTCCTGAGGGATACAATGGTGACAGACAAACTGGTTTCCCCAGGACAATACCTGACTGGACAAAAGTATCCAGTCACCAACGCTGACAATCAGACTAAAGTACATCCCATGGCTATGGTAACTTTAGAATGGGGAGGGGTCAATGGCCTGAAACAGGTGGTTGTCTCCTCTGCTATACCAGTAGACTGTCTGCTTGGAAATGATCTGGAGTCCTCAGCATGGGCTGAGGTAGAACTCAAAACCCATGAAGCCATGCTGGGTACCCCTGAACTGGTGTGTGTCAAGACAAGGGCACAGTGCAAGGCTCAGGGTGAAAAAGAGGTGGTGGAGTCTGGAATAATGGCCCAACCCTCCAAGAGAAAAGGAAAGAAGACTGTGGAACCAGCTTCAGCACAAAAAAAGAAAAAGAACCTCTCTTCTTAGGAAGAAGTTCTATCCCCTGAGGGAACTGAGCCTATGGAGTTGGAACCTTATCAGGTTGAGCTCTTGGGCCCAAGGGGACCCACAAGGGAACAACTGTGCAATGGACAAGAAACATGTCCCTCTCTTGATGGCCTTAGGCAGCAAGCTGCTGAGGAAACAAAATGTGGGGTTACTAACAGTGCCGGCTGGGATGTCCCGCATTTTGGACATAATAGTTATGGGGAAGCACTGCATAAGTTCATGGGCTGCTATGACCTGGAAATAGTGGAGTGCTGTAAAGATATTAATGGTTTACCCATTCCCACTTTTAAAAATTGGCACACCAGCTCGGTCATTGACCATGTGATCACATCTTCTAATATTAGTTCTTACTGTGATCCACCAAGAATTGAAGTAACTACCCTAAGTGACCACAACCGTATTATTCTGGACACTACCCTTTGGGCCGGTAGTTCGGTGGATGTGGGAATTATTATTTCTAATGTAGAACCACATAGGACTAACGGTGTAAGGCTAAGATGGATTGGTGAAAGAGCCGATGATTTAACTAGCTCCATAATTAATGAGAGCCTGCTGGACATTGCTTCTATTTTAAAAAATAGTTCTGACTCTGAGAGGGTTTTATATTGTTTTAACCAAATTAATAAAGCTATTGATGCCAAGTTTACTAGTCGCAATAGTAGGCAAAGTAGGAACGGACCGAGATGGTTTAATCACCTTTGCACTTCCGCACTAACTGGCCTCAAGCAGGCTTTAGCAGCGAGGCCCAGGGACAAAAAACTGGTAAATAAATTAAGAATGGAATATAAATGTGCGCTCAAACAGAGGAAGGGTGAACTGCAGCAACAGGCTTGGGATTCCCTCAACCAAGCTGCTGAATTATCACATTGTACATTATTTTGGGCCACGGTCAACTCGCCTTTTCTAAGGGATGAAAAAACACCACAGTTGACTTCTAATGTTTCTAGCGAGGGTTGGATTGCACATTTCTCCAGCATTTTCGACTCTGATAAAGACAATGATCCTAGTCCCAATAAGTGGCCTACTCTGCCTTTGGATATATCCGTTAGTGAGGTCAAATATGGTATACGGGCTAGCAAAGGAGGGAAAGCTCAGGGCCCGGACGGGGTACCTATAGACGTTTATAAAGCTGCGCCAGATGTCTGGGGCCCCCTTTTAACCATTGTTTTTAATGTTGCCATGTGTGCCGAGGCCCCTGTAACTTGGGGTGAATCAATCATTGTGCCAATTTATAAAAAGGGAAGTAGATCTGATGCTAAGAATTACCGCCCGATCTCTCTCCTTGACTCTTCAGTCAAGGTTATGAGTAGAGTGATGTTAGTAAGATTAGAGGAATGGGCTGCGCAGGATAGCATACTGGCTGATAGCCAGTATGGTTTTAGGAAGGGACGAGGTACGCTCGACCAGTGCATCAATCTTGATCTACTGATCGGGAAGTATACTGAAGCGAAACCCGGTTCCCTGTATCTTTGTTTTGCTGACCTGAGCAGCGCATTCGATATGGTAGATCATTCCATTTTATGGCCAACTCTGTTAAATTTAGGAGCCCCAGAAGGCATAATCTTTTTCCTCGCTAGGTTATACGATAAATTGAAAACCAACGTACGTTTTGGAACCAGAGGAGAATGTACTCCAAAAATCTGTGTTACACGAGGAATTAGACAGGGTTGTGTTTTGGCACCTCTCTTATTTATTTTATTTATTAATGGAATTGATGATATTTTAAAAAAGGTTAATGCTGATGCTCCTCAGATCAACGGTGTTCCGGTGCCGGTGTTACTATATGCCGACGACGCTGTTTTACTCTCTCGAACACCTGTCGGATTACAACGACTAATGGATAGTTTTTCCTCCTTTATTAAAGATAGAAAACTAGTAATTAATAAGGGAAAAACGCATACCATGACCTGCGGAGCTAAAGCCAAAACGTTAAATGCCTTCTTTATAGACAGCGAAAAGGTGCAACAGGTGGATAAATTTTGTTACCTAGGTATTACCTTCTCTAACGACAGGAAATGGAACAATGAATTTAATAACATCCGGAATAAAATGGCAAAAAATGCTTATGGTATTTATAGATTTGCTGCAAAAGTTGGGGATCGTCGAACCAGGGATATGCTCAAGATTTACCAAGCTAGATGTGTGACTATTGCTCTGTATGGGGCAGGAGTATGAGGTTATAGCTGTATCTACAACTTACAGTTGGAGGAAAATATGTTTTTAAAAAAGCTCCTGTTTTTGCCCATCTCTGCCTCAACTGAATTAAGCCATCGCAAATTAGCCATTAATTATTTAACTGATCTGATATCACTTAAACCATTGATGGTCTGGCGGTCTTTTTGGCTTGGCGATGAGAAGCTACTTAACAGAACTATTGTTGAGGATTGCCTACGTTTGGATAAATATCAAGATATTCCCTGGGTTAAATATGTTGTTGTCTGTTTTTCAGACATTTTTAATCTGAATATTTTAAATAATCCTAGTGCAGCAACCACGATCTCCAAATCAGAAATGAAAAGTATATTTCTAACTTATGCAGAAAGGAAACGAGCAACTATAGCCGGATCATTGTCCTCCGTCATTTTTTATAATAGATACAATCTAATGGAGGGTTTTCCATCTTACCTAACTATGGTGACTAGGAATTCACATAAATTCGTGCTAACCAGACTAAGATTTGGGATGGCACATTGTTTAGTAGCCCATCCAAACATTAAGAAACACCCGATTGGGCCATGTAGGTGCGATAATGTATCTACACAGAGCACTGTGCACCTTCTGCTGTTCTGTAAACTGTATACATGTTTTCGTATAGTATTTTTGAAACCTCTGTTTGTTAAATACAGAACACGTACAGTTAAACATGCCATGGCTTTAATTTTTAATCTGCAATCGGCAGATATTTGTTTTTATACTGCCACCTTTTTAAATCAGTGCATCAATTCCAGGAAAAGTATGAGTTTTTAATGTATTTTATTATTCTTTTTATATATTTATGAATGACCATATGTATTACTCAATGAGCCATTAACTATAATTAATAACTGTAAGTTTTAATTGCAATGTCTTTGTAAATATGTACTGTTGTCTTTTTTTTTTCTCTTCTTTGTTCATGCTTTTATGGTCATTTATATGTGCCGAATAAAGCTTTATGAATTGAATTGAATTGGAATGTCAGTGGAACACACAGGGCCTATTGGGAAGATGGACTCCTTTACACTGAGGCAAGAGACCCAAAATCTGGTGCCACTAGGAGAGTGGTAGTGCCTCAGAAGTTTAGGGAGTTCATTCTAACCTTAGCCCATGACATTCCACTTGCTGGGCATTTGGGACAAACCAAGACATGGGAGAGTTTAGTCAACCATTTCTATTGGCCCAACATGTCCCAGAAAGTAAAGGAATTTTGTGCCTCCTGTGCCACCTGTCAAGCCAGTGGCAAGACAGGTGGCCACCCAAAGGCCCCCCTCATTCCACTTCCAGTGGTGGGGGTTCCAATTGAAAGAGTGGGAATCAGTATATCCTAGTAGTAGTGGATCATGCTACTAGGTACCCTGAAGCAATTCCCCTTAGGTCCACTACTGCCCCTGCAGTAGCCAAAGCACTCATTGGTATTTTTACCAGAGTGGGATTTCCTAAGGAGGTGGTTTCTGACAGAGGTACCAACTTCATGTCAGCTTACCTAAAACACATGTGGAATGAGTGTGGGGTGACTTACAAATTCACCACACCATACCATCCACAAACCAATGGTCTTGTTGAGAGATTCAACAAGACATTGTAGGGCATGATCATGGGGATCCCTGAAAAGCTCAAAAGGAGATGGGATGTCCTCTTGCCATGCCTGCTTTTCGCCTACAGAGAGGTGCCTCAGAAGGGAGTAGGGTTTCCCCCTTTGGACTTCTGTTTGGCCATCCTGGTAGGGGACACTAGCTCTTGTGAAAGAAGGCTGGGAGAGACCTCTTCATGGGCCTAAGCAAGATATAGTGGACTATGTACTAGGCCTACGTTCAAGGATGGCAGAGTACATGGATAAGGCAAGCACAAACCTTGAGGCCAGCCAACAAATCCAGAAGATGTGGTATGACCAAAAGGCTGCTATGGTTGATTTTCAGCCAGGGCAGAAAGTCTGGGTTCTGGAGCCTGTGGTTCCCAGGGCACTTCAGGACTGATGGAGTGGCCCTTACCCAATGCTAGAAAGAAAGAGTCAGGTCACCTACTTGGTAGACCTAGGCACTAGCAGGACCCCCAAAAGGGTAATCCATGTGAACCGCCTCAAATTTTTTCATGACAGGGCAGATGTTAACATGTTAATGGTTACAGATGAGGACTAGGAAGCTGAGAGTGAACCTCTCCCTGATCTCCTCTCCTCGACCCCAAAGATGGCTCAGTAGATGGAGCGGTCTACTCAGACACCCTCTCTGGCCAACAGCAGGCTGACTGCAGGCAAGTCCTCCAACAGTTTGCTGAGCTCTTTTCCCTAACCCCTGGTCAGACACACCTGTGTACCCATGATGTGGACACAGGGCACAGCATGCCTGTCAAAAACAACATTTTTAGCAGTCTGATCAAGTTAAGGAAAGCATCAAAGTGGGAGACCAAAAGATGCTGGAATTGGGAGTGATTGAGCACTCTGACAGCCCCTGGGCTAGCCCAGTGGCCTTAGTCCCCAAAACTCACACAAAAGATGGCAAGAGAGAGATGAGATTCTGTGTGGACTACAGAGGGCTTAATTCTGTCACCAAGACAGATGCCGATCCCATTCCAAGAGCAGATGAGTTAATTGATAAATTGGGTGCTGCCAAATACTTGAGTACCTTTGACTTAACAGCAGGGTACTGGCAAATAAGAATGGCACCAGGAGCAAAAGAGAAAACAGCATTCTCTACACCTGAAGGGCACTACCAGTTTATTGTGATGCCCTTTGGCTTAAAGAATGCCCCTGCCACCTTCCATAGGTCCTTGCTGGCTTGGAGTCCTTTAGTGCAGCTTATCTTGATGATATTGCTGTCTTTAGCTCCAACTGGCAGGATCACCTGGTCCACCTGAAGAAGGTTTTGCAGGCCCTGCAAGCATCAGGCCTCTCTATCAAGGCATCTAAATGTTAGATAGGGCAGGGTACTGTGGTTTACTTGGGACACCTTGTAGGTGGAGGCCAAGTTCAGCCACTACAACCCACGATCCAGACTATTGTGGACTGGGTAGCTCCAAAAACCCAGACTCAAGTCAGGGCATTCCTTGGCTTGACTGGTTACTATAGGAGGGTTGTGATCAATAGTGACATCCCTCACAGAACTTACCTCCAAGAAAATGCCCAAGAAGGTAAACTGGACTGTAGAGTGCCAACAGGCCTTTGACGCCCTGAAACAAGCTATGTGCACAGCACCAGTTCTAAAAGCTCCAGATTACTCTAAGCAGTTCATTGTGCAGACAAATGCCTCTGAACATGGGATGGGAGCAGTCCTGTCCAAGACAAATGATGATGGCCTTGACCAGCCTGTTGCTTTTATTAGCAGGAGGTTACTCCCCAGGGAGCAGCGTTGGAGTGCCATTGAGAGGGAGGCCTTTGCTGTGGTCTGGTCCTTGAAGAAGTTGAGACCATACCTCTTTGGTACTCACTTTGTAGCTCAGACTGACCACAGACCTCTCAGATGGCTCATGCAAATGAAAGGAGAAAACCCTAAACTGTTGAGGTGGTCCATATCCCTACAGGGAATGGACTTTATAATGGAACACAGACCTGGGACTGCCCATGCCAATGCAGATGGCCTTTCCAGGTTCTTCCACTTAGAAAATGAAGACTCTCTTGGGAAAGGTTAGTCTCATCCTCTTTCGTTTGGGGGGGGGGGTTGTGTAAGGAAATGCCAGGTCTCCCCATTACTTCCTATCTGAAACCCAACGCCTGTTTGCACTTTGCACCCGGCCGCCCCTGTGCCGCTGAGGGTGTACTTTCTGTGCCTGGTTGTGTCCCCCCCCGGTGCCCTACAAAACCCCACTGGTCTGCCCCCCCGAGGACGCGGGTACTTACCTGCTGGCAGACTGGAACCGCGGCACCCATGTTCCCCATTGAAGCCTATGTGTTTTGGGCACCTCTTTGACCTCTGCACCTGACCGGCCCCTGGCTGCTGGTGTGGTAACTTTGGGGTTGCCTTGAACCCCCAAGGGTGGGCTACCTTGGACCCAACTTTGAGACTTGTAAGTGTTTTACTTAACTGTGAACTTAACCTTTACTTACCTCCCCCAGGAACTGTTGATTTTTACACTGTGTCCACTTTTAAAATAGCTTATTGCCATTTTTACAAAGACTGTACATGCTATTGTGATTATTCAAAGTTCCTAGAGTAACTAAGTGAAATACCTTTCATTTGAAGTTTTACTTGTAAATCTTGAACCTTTGGCTCTTAAAATAAACTAAGAAAATATATTTTTCTATATAAAAACCTATTGGCCTGGAGTAAGTCTTTGAGTGTGTGTTCCTCATTTATTACCTGTGTGTGTACAACAAATGCTTAACACTACCCTCTGATAAGCTTACTGCTCAACCACACTACCACAAAACAGAGCATTAGAATTATCTCTTTTTGCCACTATCTTACCTCTAAGGGGAACCCTTGGACTCTGCGCACACTATTTCTTACTTTGAAATAGTATAGACAGAGCCAACATCCTACGCATGCCCAGTGATGTTTGCGTTCGAAATCATGCTTCACGATGATCCGAAAACCACGCAGCGCGGGTTGCGACCTCACCAGCCTCCCTCAGCGATGCTGCACATCGTTTCTCCAGCCATATGCGTTGATCTTCCAGCCGCGCTTCAGACGAGCATCGATTTTCAGCCGCGAAGCTGGCGGCGCATCGATTTTTCAGCCACGGATCGGAGTTACATCGATATTCTCCCTTGCACGGCGGTCAGTGCGTGGATTTCTCATTCTTGGTCTGCCAGCTTATCCTTTCAGGGTCCCAGAAACTGGATGAGCACCACTTGGCAGAATAGGAGTCTCAGCAGAGGCTCCAGGTGCTGGCAGAGAGATGTCTTTGCTGTCCCTGAGACTTCAAACAACAGGAGGCAAGCTCTAAATCAAGCCCTTGGAGAGTTCTTCACAAGAAGGAAGGCACACAAAGGCCAGCCTTTGTCCTCTAGTACAGGCAGAAGCAGCAACTGCAGGATAGCTCCACAAAGCACAGTCACAGGCAGGGCAACTCTTCTTCCTCAGCTCTTCAGCTCTTCTCCAAGCAGAGGTTACTCTTGGTTTCCAGAAGTGTTCTGAAGTCTGTGGTTTTGGGTGCCCTTCTTATACCCATTTTTCCCTTTGAAGTAGGCTTACTTCATAGAAAAGTCTCTCTTGTTTGTGAAATCCTGCCTTGCCCAGGCCTGGCCCCAGACACACACCAGGGTGTTGTAGACTGCATTGTGTGAGGGTAGGCACAGCCCTTTCAGGTGTGAGTGACCACAGCACAGATGGCTCATCAGGATATGCAGGCTACACCCCAGCTCCCTTTGTGTCACTGTCTAGTGAGAGGTGCAACCAGCCCAACTGTTAAACTGACCCAGAAATGGTTTACGCAAGAAAATGCTCATTTTCTAAAAGTGGAATTATCAAACACACAATCTTAAAATCAACTTTACTAAAAGATGTATTTTTAAATTGTGAGCTCAGAGACCCCAAACTCCACATGTCTATCCGCTCCCAAAGGGAGCCTGCTGCAGAGGAGGAAGGACCCACTGTCTGTCTGTGCGGATATCTTCATCTTCAGACCCTCACAGACCCCCCTCAGACATCAAATCTGCACCTGCTCCCCAGCCCCAGGAGGAGGAGAGAGAGCCTGGAAATGTCTGCACCGGTTTCTGCTCAGGTTTGCCAGAAGATAATAGTAACCTAAGAACTGTGGTGCTGCCTGGGGGCACTCCTTGTCCCAGGATCCTGCTTGCTGCCGTGCAGGGGAGGAGCCCAAAATGCGAGCGCCTAAAGCGCAACGCGTGGAAAAAACTGTGGGGACTCCTTGTCCCAGAATCCTGCTTGCAGCCGTGCGGGGGAGGAGCCCAAACCGCGAGCGCCTAAAGCACAACGCGGTATCCCGCAATGAGTCCAGCTGAGGCCCGGCCTGGCAACCCCTCTTGGCTTTAAGGTAGGAGTTGGCCCTGCTACGAGCTTTTGCTTGCCGCTTAAAATCTCGCTCATAGTCATTTTTGTAGCGACAAGTTTCTAAATGGGGAAGCGCAAGGCAAAGGGCAGCCTACCGGTGGGCATAGCGCAAACAAAAATTCCTAAACTACATGAAACGCCACATACTTCCTCTTGTCGTGTAACTGACAAAATAGATAACCTGATTGAGGAAGTGGAATCCTTGTTGACTAAAAAGAAGAAAGACCCCCTGAAAAGATTGAAAAATGGACCACTCACTCCCTTCCTGTCAGTTAAATCTCGGGGTAAGGAAAATATTTCCGCCAGTGAAGCTATTTTGAGGACATCAACAGCACAGACTGACGGACCAATTACAAAATCCAGGGATTTATGTTCATCCAAGATAAGTACAGAGACTCCTTTGCTAGACAGCGTGATTGTACATGATATTCCCTGTACTAACCGTTTTCTCCCATTGGAGCCTCAGGACCAATTAGAAGAACAGGGAAGCCCTAATTCAAGTCCACGACCTATAAGTCACCACTCTATTATAGCCCACTCCCAGGAGGATTTGGCTGCCCTTGTTATTGATCTAAAAGAAGAGGTAAAAGAACTGAAGACATTAATGACGGAGGTTTTGATCTTCCTTTGTTATATTAGTTCGACAAGGGAGTCAAATCCTATTACCACTTCTATTAAAGAATTTGGTGCTAGGAAGAAGAGTGTTGATTGCCCCAGTGATAATTTTTATCGTGATACTAGAGGCCCACAGATTAGTTCTATCAGACCCCTCAGCACAAAAAGTCATCTTTGTGCTCCATCGACTCTCCGCCCATGCGCCAAATTGGAATGGGAACCATCTACTGCGCAAACCCCACTCAAGTTTTCAGGTAGTGGTCATCCAATCCTCATGTGCAAAGTTCCATCTTTAGCGCCCAATACACAGGAAGATAGAGCCTCACTCATAAATAAGGTTACTTATTGGATACGACATACTAGACAATGCAGTTCCATCATCCATTCAGACATAATATCAGCGCAGCGCTACACAGAGAGGGTGGGCCATTGGGACACAACAAAGTTAGTGTTGTCTGCTCCCGAGCTGGTAAGGGGCTTATTATCTGTGGAGACACGGGACCCCCTGCAAAACGGTTCAAACATCTGTTTTAAAAGCTGTTGGCCTGCAAATGATCCTTCATTGAGGAGGAACTCTCTCGCCCCGCATCATGGCGCTCGAATAGAGAGAGATGAACCTCCAGCTCCTCTTGAGGAGATTTCTCCCTTGATTGAAAAAAGGGAGCATGTTTACTAGAATGAGACGACTAATTCAGGGAGGCCGGTACAAGTAGCCGTTGCTTTAGACACTGATTGACTGATCTTGTCTCCAACTGCTCGGGATAATAGTGTATCTTCCCATATTGCCAACTCTCAGGCAGAAGGGGACCCAGACTTAGAGCTCTTTTTCCCTAGCAGTATGGTCCCAGCATTTGATGCATTTGATATGTGTATGGTTAAATCACCACCAAGGGAGGACCATGTCAGATCTTGTATTCCGCCATTCCTCTGGAAGGCCCCTACAAGACGGGAGACTTTAGCTCCAAAGTTTATGACATGGAACCTGGCTGGAATTCGCAATAAATTAGATGATCCCGATTGGGGGAAGTTTATTGATAAACTTGACATTTGCCTGTTCCAGGAAACTTGGTCCACCACCAATGTTTTTAGACAAGGGTTCAACTCATTTTGCAAAGAAGCGAGACCGTCCCCCGCGGGGAGAGCGGCGGGCAGTCTTATTATATGGACAAGAAATTTAGACTCAGGCAACATTAGAGAAATTTATGTAGACTCGGATGATATATTGACCTTATCAATTCAGCAAAAGCGAGGTTCCCCTTTGTTGTGTGTTAATGTTTACAACAGACCAGGACCTTTTAATCAATTGTCAAACACTAATCAGATGTTGAATGCTCTGGTGACAGATTTTATAGCATCACACTTTATTACTGTTGCTGGGGATTTTAATGTGTCATTGGAACCGAACTCTGTATTTTCAGAGATCACGCAGCTAGAAGACTTATCATGGAACATTCCTCCCTTATCCTCCCTGAAGAAACAGCTTAAAACTAGTAGCAGGGCTTTGCAGGTTTTAGACTTCATGATAACACATGATCTTCGTCCAGGAAATGGACGTTTTCCCTCTGATTCCCCTGCAAAACCTACATTTTTCAGAGGGTCGTATAGCAGTATATTAGATTATGTTGGCATGGATGTGAGGATATGGCATGCTATCAAAGATATTAGTGTAGGCAACCAATATAATAGTGACCATGCCCCAATTTTAGTATCATATGATGGGCTTTTTTTAAACTACTAAAAATACTCAAAATAATTACCAAGCCACTTCTTCTCTAGAAGTCTCCTCCAACAAGCGTGTCCTGAAATGGGATTGTTTTAAAAGTTCAAGAAATTTGTGGGGGAATTTGCTTGACCTAGTATCAACACATCAACTAATGGATGGTCCTTGCTTATATCCCCCTAATGAGGTCATGGCCCTGCACATAGACCTTTTTTCCACTTTAAAGGATCTCTTTTCTAAAACTGTTAGGGAGAATAATCATCCAGAAGTCAGACCCCACCATAGGTGGTTCGGCAAAGCATGCAGGGAGGCTAAGTGTAGCTAGCTAAAGGCAATTAAATCTAAAGATAGACACCTGATAACCAGTGCTAGGCGTGAGTACGCATTCGCAATAAAGATCAGTAAAAACAACTGGGAAGAGGCATCATGGCAGGACTTGCTGATAGCAGCTAAGGAGAAGCATTTGAAACGCTTTTGGTCTTTGATTGCTTCAAACGGGTGAAATGAAAATCCCAGGCCAGACTGTCATATTCCGCCAAAAGATTGGGTGTGCCACTTTACTAAGTTGTATGACCTTGAGACTGATGCTTTCTCCAATAACAGTATTGAATTTGTATTTGACTCTACTCCCACGAATAGCCTGATTCCTTTCACCTTGAATGAAACTAGGAAGGCCATCAAGGCCCAAAAACCAGGAAAAGCCCCCAGGTTAGATGGTACACCTGCAGATTTGTTCAGATCTGACCTTGATATGTGGAGCCCTTATGTTAATAAAGTATCAAATGCTGTTTTGGCCAGTGGAAACTATCCCCGCTCCTGGAAGGGAGCAATCATTGTACCTATTTTTAAAAAGGGGGACAGGGCCGCAGCGAACTATAGACCAATCAGCCTCTTGGACAATCTTCAAAAAATATTTTGTTACCAGGTTCTGATAAGGTTAAAAGAATGGCTAGAAGAAACCCAAGCCCTTAGTGACCTCCAAGCAGGTTTTAGACAGAAAATAAGCACAATTGATCAGATATTTAGGTTCCTTACGATTAAATGGAAGACGGTAGACCTAGACGCAGGGAATCTTTTTGTGGCTTTCGTGGACCTTAAATCCGCGTTTGATCTGGTCTGCACTGTAAATTGTGGGAGGTACTGGACAGAGCTGGGTTGCCGAGACCCTTATTAAACTTAATTAAAATTTTATATGCTGAGAGTTTTGCCAAAATTCGATGGGGTGTAAATGGGGAGTTAACAAAAGAGATTTTGATCCAAAGAGGGGTGAGGCAGGGATGTGTGCTGGCCCCTACACTTTTTTTTAATGTTTAGCAATGCTTGTATCCCTTACTTACTGGATTGTGTTAATGATGCATCCAAACTAGGCGGGACAAAGGTTCTGTGTTTACTATTTGCGGATGACACTCTGTTGCTATCCCAAACTGCCCAAGGTCTTGCCAATCTACTTACGAGGTTCACGTGCTTTTGCAAGGACCATGGCCTTGAAGTTAATACCTCAAAAACCAAATACATGATCTTTGGTGACAGAAAACATAAAATGAGGAGGATGATCCTTTTGGATGGGGACGCATTAGAGAGAGTCACTGATTTGGATTACTTGGGAGTCAGACTTGAGGACACACAGAAATGGCAGGCCCATTTATCAAAGGCATATATGAGATTGAAACAGAATTCGGGGGGTGTCCTGAGATTTGCCAATAGATCCCCTATATTCGCAATCTCTCCTGCAACAGAAATATATAAAGTACAAGCTAGAGGGGGAGCTTTGTATGGAGCAGAGCTATGGGGGCACGGCAACTTGAGGGACTTAGAGCAAGCGGAAAATTAATTTATAGAAGTCTTATTAAAAATACCTGCAAGTTCCCCCACGTTGCCCATTCGGATGGATCTAAATTTAGATTCCATCACCCACATAGCTGCCTTAAGACCAATATTGCACTGGATTAGGATTTGGTCCACAGACGTTTTTAGCCCATATAGAACATGGTTGAATGCCCTGATGAGTACACATATAATAAGAAAAATCCCCTGGTGCAAACATGTTGAAAATAGTTTGACCCAATTAGGGCTGGGTGCGTTTTGGTCAGACCCCCATTGCCTCCCAAAAAACAACGCACAGGTTGTCAAGGATGCATATTGGCTAAATCTAAAAGCAGGAAAGTTAGCCTAGGTGCCTTCGTTTACTTTGACAGATAGATTCATATCATCTAAATGTCATTATGAATTTGAAAAATATATGGATTTGATTTTATCCCCTCGAGCACGTGCACTTTATATCAGGTTTAGGCTCGGATCGCTACCATTACGCACTTTTTCTTCCAGGAGGTCCAAACAGGATAACCAACAAGATCTATGCCCAATGGGCTGTGGGTCATCTGAATGTATTGCTCATGTGTTATTCCATTGTCCCGCATATGCTAAACAGCAGGTCCGATGGATTATACCACTTTGCAGATCCATGGACATTAACAACAGGCCCTTAGCTCTTCGGATCTGCAAAACAAATACTCATGGGATTGTGGTATGTGCATTGGCAAGATTCTTAGATGCAATTTGGCACATTAGAGCAAAACGGTTGGGGGCAGTTTGCAACGTATCATACTAAAGCAAGTCTAAGTACGAAGACATAATTGAATATGTTGCACTCATAGGGAATTATGGACTATTTAGCGACCGCCTCGTAATATCTGATTATAATTTAATACTGCTATACTGTATTCTTATTTTGCATTTTAAGTCTGTCAGCCGAAGGATTTTATTTATTGCCCTCCCATATCAGCGATTTTTTACAATATTTGATTATGTTTTAGAATCTTGTATCGTGCATTTGAACTGTTTATTTCTAACATTATCCAGTTAGAGGGTTTTATATTATTGATTTTTCAAATTTTTTATGTGTGTATTGTATGATGTGCTTTTATGGTATTTTTATTACCGAAATAAAGCTTAAGTAAGTAAGTAAGAATCTACACTTTAATCATATTTAAGGGTAGCCCCCGTGTTAATCTATGAGAGGGACTGGCCTTGCAACAGTGAAAAAGGAATTTGGCAGTATTTCACTGTCAGGGCATATAAAACACATTACTATATGTCCTACCTTAACCATACACTGCACCCTGCCCTTGGGGCTACCTAGGGCCTACTTTAGGGGTGTCTTACATGTAAGAAAAGGGAAGGGGTACACTTGCCAAGTTGAATTTATAGTCTAAAACTGCACACACAGACACTGCAGTGGCAGGTCTGAGCCGTGTTTACAAAGTTACTCATGTGGGTGGCACAACCAGTGCTGCAGGCCCACTTGTAGCATTTGATTTACAGGTCCTGGGCACCTCTAGTGCACTGTACTAGGGACTTACTAGTAAATCATGCCGATCATTGATGAACCAATTACAGACACATTTTGTATAGGAGCACTTGCACTTTAGAACTGGCTAGCAGTGGTAAAGTGCCCAGAGTAACAAAAACAGCAAAAACAGAGTCCAGCACACATCAACAACCTGGGAAACAGAGGCAAAAGGTTAAGGGAGAACACGCCAAGGATGAAAGGTCTAACAGCCGCCCAACACAACCACAATCAAATTTAAAAATCAAATACAAATATAAATAAAGACTGGTGCATGCCCTCTAGCAAGCAAACAACATTCTTATACTAGAGTTTTTTAACTTACTTGTGATATCACAAAAACAAAGTCGTTAAATCCAACAGTATATTTGCAGCAGACAAAGAGAGTGATCCTTCCACCTCTAAATCCAAGTGTAAAGTGGCCAAGAGGTGGACAAATGGAGCCTGCTTGACAGGAAGAGGAAGTTGGAGTCTCTGGGGCACTTCCATCCTGTTGAAAAAAAAAGTAAAATAAAAAAAGGCTTCTTCCACTAAAAACAACTTGAATGGTCTGTTGGAGTAGAATATCAACTCGGAAAACATCTTCTCAAGTAGATTTAGCTGGTTCTTGAGTCAAGAATCTGCTTGAGGTACAGAAGAGGTCTCTCGCCATCATCATAAAAAAGGCACCAGCAGGTGGTGTCATAGCCGGAAGCCATGCTACCGAGCAGCAAATCTCACACGTGCTTGCAGGCACCTAAATAGTATCATGGAGCATGCCAGCACATGCCAAAAAAAGCCTCAAGCATGCCAATGGAAAAAGAAATTACGTCACAATGCAGAATTTATCAGGAACTCTGTGTAAGAAATGTAGCGCAGAGTTCCCAGAGTCCACCAACTCATCACAGGACATCATTTTTCCACCCACCCCTAGTTTTATGTCTGGCAGGCAGTTACACCACCTCACCCATCAACTGATATCATCTATTGATATGGCAACTGTGAATTTACACCCACTTACACCAGCCTAAGCATTAGATAGGGTGGATGGGTGAACCCGTGAAAGGTTTTAGAGATCTTCTGCCACGCCTTTGGTTACTCTATGATTTACATTTGGAGTCCCTGGCTTAGGCATTTGTTGGCTGGTGAGATAGTACCCTTTGAGTTCCAGAAGTATATAGTAAAGTTTGGCCTGTTTGCAGACAACAGCATCTTGTATACTATGGACACCCAGAAAACAGTGGGTGATATAATGGAAATCACCAAGGCATTTGAGGCCTTTTCGTGTTATTCTATATGCACGGAGAAGACAGAGGCAATAGCCTGGAACTTGAACAGTGCATTGTTTCGAAACCAAGATCAGGTTTTTGTGGATTACAGTAATGCACAATTTAGAGGAGGTGATAAAGCTTAATTTAAGAAGGGCGAGGAAGGAGATGGAGGCACTATTTGCAAGTTGGAGGCAAGTTGGAGGCATTTTGCATCGACACTTTAATGTAGGGTAAATCTAGTCACGATGGCAATCCTTCCCAAGTTGACTTACTTGTTTAACAACATCCCTCTCTCGTTCCCCAAGGATTGTCTAGCCAAAAGATAGGGGAGATTAAGAGTTTGTTCTGGGTTTACAAGAGTTCCAGACTTACTTAGAAGAAACTAAGAAGAAAGTTGGAAAAGGGTGGGGAGCACTTCTGGGTGTTTTCTTTTACTGTCTCTCCTTTCAATTTAGGAATTGCAGAATAATTTTAGGCATCCCAGGTAACTCTCACAGAGGGAGAATCTATGCAGGGATTGTGAATTCTATTGGCCAAGATGGGCTCTTCTACAAGATTTTCTAAGAAGTTGTACTTGAAGTCTTTCTGGCATTCCTGGAGGTTTGGTATAGTATCAAGAAAATCCTTGGCATAGATTACCACTCAGACTTTGACCCCATTTGGAATTCTACAGGTGCCCCCTCTTTTGTGGAGGTTAAGTTTTGTATTCCATTGACCAATGCAGATATTAAATGTTGGGGGGCAGTTGCATGCAGGTTCTGAAGTCATCTTGTGGGGGACCCTGCGGGAGGAAACCAAGGGCAGTGTTTTCTGGTATAAATATATGTAACTGGCTCCTGGGGGTCAGGGCAAAGATGGAAAAGTGGGGAGAGTTGGGAATTTGAATATAGGCTCCAGAATCCCAGTCCAATAAACAAGGAAGTATCTTTTTGGTATTGTGAACTAGTAAGGCAGAAGACCAAAATGTAAGCTCCCCAACCACCCTTGAGGGTGACGATATACATATGTGTGTCTCCTGTCCTAGACTACACAGTTTTTGGATGACATAAGCAGTACATTTTTTAGGCTCATCAGGAGTCAAATCACGGTATGTCCCCTTCTGATTTTGTTTCGAAAAGGTGCTCAGCATGATTTGCATATATATTGTGGACAGAAAAGACCTCTTTTTGACCTGATTATGATGACAAGGAATGAGATCGGTGTAAACTGACTGAAGGCTACTCTGCTCGTTTTAAGTAACTGGATTAAGGCTATGGACACAGTATGTAAATTAGATGTGGGTTGCAGCAGAAGTGGGAGGCTGGAAGGGTTTTGGTCAAACTATATTGCATGGTGAGAATGCAACCCCGACTTCCTCTGGTCCTGGGATTAAGCAAAACTGACACAAGGTGGTGGAAGGTTTCCTTCACTCATTGATTTGGCAAAAATCACAGCAGGCCGTTGTTAGACCTGTCACCTTAGGGTGACAGTTCTCCCAGTGTTTTGCCTTCCTACTCTACTTTTTTTGGCCTCGTTTGTGATGGTATTAGGACTCTAAGCACTTTACCACTGCTATCCAGTGCTAAAGTGCATGTGCTCTCTCCTCTAAACTTGGCAATATTGGCTTATCCCCAGTCAGCATATTTAATTACTTATAAGTCTCCAGTGAAGTGTACTACTTGTGCCAAGGGCATATTTATTAAATGCTACTAGTGGGTCAGCAGCATTGATTGTGCCACTCACTTAAGTAACCCTTTATACATGTCTCAGGCCTGCCATTGCAGAGCCTGTGTGTGCAGTTTAAACTGCCAATTTAACCTGGCAAACAAAACCTTTTGCTACACTCAAATCTTCCCTTTTTGTACATGTAAGTCACCCTTAGGGTAGGACCTACACAGCCCAGAGGGCTTTGTGTATTCCTCCTATACATTCACACACAATGTGGACTTAGGTATGACTTGGTGAGCTATCACTGGCAGGATGGGAGGGAGTGGCTGGACATAGCCTCACTTACACGTGAATAGGCTGTGTCCTGTCTTCACACAAAGGGCCTAACAACCCTGCATTGTCATTCCAGCCATCTTGGAATCAGGGCAGGGGGCAGGGAATTGTTTGCATTCCAAAGCCACTGTCCAGAAGCTTCTCCCACCTTCCAGAACCAGGGCACCAGGGCACTTATAAGAAGGACCTCAGAAACCACCACTTCAGGACACTTCTGGGCCTGTGGATACTCTGCCAGGAAGAAGGACTGCTGTGCTGCTGAAGGATTGACACTCTGCTGGACTGCACTCTGCACCAGAGTGACTTCAAGGGCTAGTTGGATGATCTCCTGATCTGATGCCTCAGGGACATAACTGGCTTCCAACAACCTTGCATTTGCACCTGAACTCTGCCATCTGTGAGTCTGCCCTGCAAAGTGGTGCCACCCCAGTCTTGAACCCTTCAAAGTGAGCCTAAGGTACGCTGCCAGCCTGTGGATCCAGCGGAACTGACACATCTCCTCTGCTGTGTGGTGCAAAGCCAAGCAGAACTGATGCATCTCTGTCGCTGCATGGATTGGACCCCTTGCAAAGACTAGCATTGCCATCTCAACCCGCACCGTCTTCAGTTCACTGTTGCATGACACTTCCCTGGTGGAGGCTCTTGCATCTCCCGTCGTCAGCAGCCTTGACAACGATGCTTGACTTTGCATAGCAGCCTTGCAGCTCTTCGGAATCGATGCATTACCCTGACTGTGTGTCGTATATCACCGACTCCTGACTTCACTTTGCAAGCCCAGTCAGTGGAATCCTTGGCGTTAAAGCAACAGGACCTCACACCGCACCCTCACCCTATCTCGGAACAGAGACATCCCCTCGGCTACTCAAAACATGTTCGATGTGGATCCAGGCAATGCTCCGAAAACCAGGATTTTTGTTCAGCTGGCCTTATTGTGTCCCTGTAGCCATCCCACACTCTATCATGATTGGCCTGATCTTGTGATTTGGTCCTGGTCTGGCACGTCCAGATATCCGCAGCTGGCACTATACACATTGTTGGTGCTATTTGCTTTAAAAACTTCATAATTCAATATCTTCAGTTCTACTAATTGGGTTTCTTTTTTGTTTAGGTCTTGTTTTATTTATTAAATTCAACTCTATTTTACTAACTCTGTTGTGGGCTCCTTTCATGGTGTTTTTTCACTGTTTTACTGTTTGCAGTGTTGCAGAAATACTTTATACATTGCCTTTAAGTTAAGCCTGAAAGCTCTGCGCCAATCTAACAGGGGGTTGAGTACAAGTTAATATCATGTTTGCTTGTGTCTTACCCTGACAAGGATTGTGGTTGCTGCTTGACCAGGGCTCATATCCAGGTCAACCAACATCCCAATTTCTTACCTGGGTGAATGGACACAATTCAGATAGCAGCAAATTTAGTTTGATGACATATCAGGACAAGAGATTGTTTCTCAGGATATGTGAAGATAGCTGCATTTTTTCATTTTTCTCAATGGCTTAGCTCTGTGGTTTGTGAGATCATTTGGGAGTTTGTGTGTAATAGTTGGCAGTAAATCCTGTTGAAGAGACATAAGCTCTTTTTAGTGAGACAGGCTGGAATGGTATTTTCAGTGCAGAAAGCTGGCTTTACATTTTTGATTATTTTCTTTAGATTTTCTGTTGACCATTCACATCATGTAGTGTATAATTGTGGAGTCAGGTTGTTTCCTGTGTCTGTTTTGGATGTCGTCTGGGTTACATTTCTGAATGTTTTGACTTTCGATTTTGTTAAGGAATCATTTTCTGATTTCTTCATATATTGATTAGGTATGAATTGGAAATCATTTAGGGCTAGATGTCTGAAGGTTTGCAATTGCGAATCCCAAAATGCGATTTTTACCGAATCGCTACTTGGGATTCACAGAATGCGATGTCACAAGACAATCGCAGAACTTTTTGCGATTTCCAAAAATTTGCAATTGAAAATAGCGAGTACCAAATAGCGATTCAGTAAAATAGCGAATTGGTATTTGGAAATCACAAATTGCGATTTTTGTATTCTGGAGCAGCATGATGGCATCACAACCAGGAAGTGAGTCAGTGCATGCTGTTTCCAGAAGCCATAACTACAGGAGCAGGCAGATAGACCCAGCAAAGCACCAGGGAGGCACTCAGGAGAGTCAACCAGGATAACACAATGACCACTGATGGAAATGGCAAGGACAGATGAGGGGAAAAAAGAAAACTGAAATTCAGTGAGCAGGAACTGGAGGTGCTCATGGAAAATGTGCTCAGGAACCATGACCAGTTATTTGGGAAGGACTCACTTCATGTCCCAGAAAGTGAGAAAAGGAAGTTTTGGACTGACATCCAGATCAAAAATCAGTGCTGTGGGTGTTGAGGAGATACGCAAGCGCTGGCATGACTTATGATCACATGCCAAGGAGAGGGTAGCAAGCAGGCTCAAGGAAGCAAGGAACATTGGTGGTGGACCATCCACCCAGACACCGATCACCCCCTTGGAAGACATAGTGGAGTCAACATTGCTACCTGACGTAGACACCTCAGCCACACCAGGTACTAGCAAAGGTAAGGGCAGTAATGATTTGAATCACCACATGTGCGTGTACAAATGTGCCTTAGAAAATTGCAATGTCACCATACACTGTGAGAAACAGTCCATGCCGCATTTTCCATTCAAAGCAACAATGCATTCTGGGAGTAGAAGTCCCTACCCCAAAAGTTAATCTAATACATAAATGTCAAGTATTGTGTAAAACCAAACAGAGAGACAACACAGCAGACAATTATAGAGACTATGCAGGTATAATGTTTAATACAAAAGTAACTGTGAAATGACACATGCAAAAAGAACATAATGTATGACATGCTGAGCATTGTTGTTGCAGATGTTCCTGCACCTGACGCAGCAGAAACTGAAACAGGAGGTAATGACGAAAGCCAGCCACAGTCTGATACACAGGGAAAGAGTGGAACCCCTCCCTGAGTTTACTCAGGACTCCGGATGGATTACAAGAAGATGTACACACATCACCTTCAGATGGTAGATGCACACACAGACAGCAGTCCCTGTTTTAGCACCAGTATACTTACCTCAGGAGGCGTTGTGAAGAAGGCAGACAGAGCTGAGAGGAAGGTGAAGGCCCATTTCTATTTGGTGGTCTTGAGGCATCCATGTTGAAGCTGCAGCGCCTACAATGTAAACACATGAGATCAATGCACAGGCAGTTGGTGTCTCTCAATCACATCATGTGCAACCTGCATGAGGGACAGCAAGCTACAGCAGAACACCGAAGGGAGATGACAAATGCCATTAAGGAACTCTGCACTGTAATGCAGCAGGAGCATGTCACCGACCATAGACGCCATCACCAATTGATGAGTAGGTAGGATGGATTCAGCAGATCTGTTAACCAGCTCACTGATACAACAGCTCTGCTGTCATGACGTGCCATGGGCATGCAAGTGGAAATGGCACATTGCAGTCTGGACATTGCACGAGGATTGGCACAAGTCACCAATGTATTGGAGACAATGCAGACAGCCCAGAGAGCTGCAAACAGCGATCTGAGTGGTGAGGATAGTGAGGAGCTCTCTAGCCTCAGCGGTGTTTTCAGCCCCTGTAATGGGTCATAGGCGTTGCAGTTCCAGACACAGTACTGTCTCATAACCTTCAACAAGATGTGTAGTTGAGCCCACTGAGCTTTCTAGCGGAGTGCATGGACGTAAAAAGTAATATGGCGATGTTCATGGCCTTGCATATTTTGTCACAATGCATTGATACTATGATGTTAATAGTTTGACACTGTAATTGAGTACTGATTGTGTTTTTGGAATACCTATGTCCTATTCCCACATAAGTGTCCCGAAGGTAAGGCAATAAATGTAATACCTGTAGCAAAAAAAGAAACAAGACGTGGTGTTATCATTACTTACATCAGAAATAGTTGTGCGTAATCTCAGCATGTCTTTGCCTGCCATCTGATGCTCTGGTTTGGTCTGCTGGGTGAAGGTGTGGCAAGGGGTTATCATCCTCATCAGAGTCGGCCTCTGTGAGTTCCACTGGCATGCCTCTTATTGTAGCAATGTTACGCAACATTGCACATGTGGCCATAATCTTGCTGGAGGTTTCTGGACTGTATTGGAGTGCACACCCACTTTTATTCAGGCACCGGAAGCGACTCCTCAGCAGTACAAAGGTCCTCTCAATCACACTTCGTGTCCTCCCATGTGCCGCAGTGTATCGCTGTTCACTTGGCGTGGCAGGATTGAGGTACGGTGTCAGGATGAAGGACCGCACTGCAGATGCACTGTCTCCTCCAATGACAAGAGTGTGATATTAGTTTTTGTTATCTGTGACAACACATACAATATGAGCATTGTTCTCTGTTATATTACCAAGAAGGTATCCTTCACCAAACTCCCCAGCAAGAAGTTTTGTGTACATTTCACTGTGCCTAAAGATATGTGCTACCAGGGTATCTGGTCACTAAATAAGTTATGATGTGAGAAGCATTGCAAATGATCTGGATGATCAATGAATGGCTATTTTTTTCGATTCCTGTAGATATACTCTGTTGCAGATGGTGGGCAGATTGCCACATGCGTCCCATCAATACAGCCAATGACATGTGGAAGTTGGGCTACCTGGTACAAAGTAAATTTAGTTAGCTACAAATCCTGTGAGGTGTTGGGGAATGTTATGTGCAAATTAAGTTTTGTTAAGAAATCATTGAGGAATGCATTAAAGAAGCATGAGAACGCACCTTGAGACACACCTCCAGCTGCTGCTATAACTCCTGATAGCTTCCTGAGGCTAAGAGGTGCAGGGAGCATAATACCTGCACATGGATGGGTATGGAATTAGTTCTCTGTGTGTCTTGCTGCAGTTGGGGTTGTAAATCTGCTATTAAGTCCAGTATCATGGCAGAGTTCAACCTGTACTTGTCAAATATTTCCTCCTCTGTCTGATCAAAGAGAGTAATGCGCACTATGAAAATGCGCTCCTGTCTTCTAGTCTCTCTCCTCAAACCTGCTAGGATCCTGATCCTCCTCACCATGATGTACAGTGCAGCCATTATTGAAAAAGGCTGATGCATCCAGGGCCTCTTTTTATAGGTTGCACCTGTTTACCACCTGATTTCATTTTGTGGTAAATTGCACATGCAAAATCCCCATTTTGCGACTAATCGCAATTTGTTACTGCTTCATATATTGAATTTATGATTCGCAATATCTAGGCGCATTTTTAGGGAATCGCTATTTTAGCGATTCCTTAAAAATACACTGTGAATGCCTTTCATACATCGTAGAAGGCTATTTTGCATTCAGAAAGGGTGGGATTTTGCGATTAGCACAATTTGCAAATGCAAAATACTTTGATACATCTGGCCCTTAATGTTGTAGGTTATTTTGGACTATTAGGAACAGCTATTTTGTCTGTTAGGATGATTGGGAATTTTATTTTGGAGATACAGAGCTTTAGAGTTTCTTATGGCCTGTTTGTATTTTTTCTTTCAGCTTTTTATCAGATCTCCATTTCCTGATTTGAATCTTCTTTTTAATTCAATTTCTTTGTTAGATCTAGAAGAAAATAAAACAATGCTACAGTACTATGAGCTTAGTTTTAAATTAAATTACATCTTCAATTAATTTAAGTATGTTGAATATAATAAAAGAAAATGTCTGAAGTTTAAATTAAAAATCTAATTCCCACTTTAAATTACATTTTTACTAAGCATTAATAATTATTAAAAGTGATTATAGAAATAATATTCATTTAATTGTATTTTATTGAAAAGTATTGTTACATACATTTCTACTTTCAAGAATTGATGCTAAAATATTTTATAATTAAATAATACATATGTTTTATTTTTTATATTTTTTACCATGACAATATAATTAGTTTTTTTTAACTGTTGTACATTTTAAAATTTAATTTAACAATATTTCCCAGGGGTTTTTATTTTAAGTCCCTACCTCCGTTATTTTCTGTGGGGGGTGGGGGCTGTTGCAGTACTAGTCTTTGGAGATCGGTGGTGTAGCCATTCCTCAAGTTATGAGCTGAAGTAATTTATTATTGGTTTGGGCCCCTTTTTTCTGCAAGTACTTTAGGAGTGCAGTTTGGAAATAGTAATGGGCTTACTCTTTTGTGGGTGGGCTCATGTCCCTCCTTTAACCCCTTCTGTAGACCTCCCTGTCCTACCTGTCCTTACACCCACTTGACCCCGCTCATTTAGTAGTAGGTATGCCACTTTTTCTAGCTACTCTTACTGGTTCCTCCATCATTTACTACTAAGTAGTAAACTTATATGAGCAGAAACACTTTCTTGAGTAAAGTTGTACTTTATTGCCAGTGTAATTTGTTCAGCAATTTTTAAATGTCTAAAAGTAAAGAAATTTATGGGGATTAAAATAAGAAATGACACTCTCTTAAAATCCCTTTTTTTAGATGCAGCCACCCTTGCTGTGACGGCTTTGCACAAACCTTCCCATGCTAAACCCACATTAGCGGAACGTTTTTAATGAAAGGTCTTGTGCAGAAAAAAATGCCTTTTCAATCAAACCTCTGTGCTACCCATAACTACACACTCTCTCTTGCGACTGTGTGAAATATATAAACCCGTACTTCACAGGTTCAAAGACCCCTGAAACAAGTCCATATTGGAAATGGCAGGATAGATTTTCGCCATTGCCTATATTGCTCTTTGTTTAATAAGTAGGACAAGGCTTTAACATACCCGAGCTCACTCGTAGCTCATTGTTTAATCCGCAGTCTATTTGTGAAAGCCATCAAAACCATAGCAATCTAAATGCAATAATCAGGGCTCATTGTTACCCCACCCTAGCAGGAGCTTCAACATTCTCTCATCATAATCAGTCTTTGTACCTCATGCACCAACATTTTAACATTGCACTTTGCTGGCTCAGCCAGAGCTAGCTGTGTTCTTCCCCTCATTTCCACGTAGAATGATTTCAATGCAGCTCCTTGTATAAAAGTGTCCTCCTTTCCATTATTAGAATACGCCCTCACTCAGATGGAAAGCATTTGAGATTCTGCTCTGGCATGACTTCAGAAAAGGAGGTGGTATTGCTGTTTTACCAGTAAAGGTTATCATAGCATACACAGGCTACCCCGCTCATCAACGCATGTGCAATGTTTTTGTCCTCCCTGGACTGGGGAGTGTGGTCATTAAAAATAGTGCCATGTTAGACACAAGGGAAACAATGATATTGCACTATAGCTGGTTGAAGCAAATAATAATAGCCTAGAATTGCTACAAGCCCGCATGCAAAGTGAAATATGATTTCTTTTTTTTGTTAAAGGCCACCGTACACATATGCTGTGAATTTGATCTTAGTCCCATTGTGTTAGAAATGGGGTCTCAAGTTGGCAGTAGGTTTGCACCCTGTCGAAGTATGGACCCTCACTCTAGTCAGGATAAGGGAGATACCTGCTCAGATAACCCCTGCTCACCCCCTTGGTAGTTTTTGCTCGATCAGTCTAGCTTATCTCAGAAGCAATGTGTAAAGCATTTGCACATAACACACAGCAATAAGGTGAAAACACTACAAAAGGACACCACACCAGTTTTAGAAAAATAGCCAATATTTATCTACTTAAAACAAGACCAAATACGATAGAAACCCAACATACAGCAACAATAATTCTACAAGATTTACAAAAAAATACAGTTCCTTGAAGTCAATAACTCCACCTGGGGCTATCATGGTGTAGTGAGCAACAAAACCAACAGTTCAGGCCCGCCGCGCCGTCGTGGGCCAGCTACGGTGTCGGGAAGACCCGCAAACAGTACCTTGGATTTGCAGGACGTCATGATCCTCGCGGTGAGCTCCAGAGATTGGCGCCGCTGATGTCGCAGTGTCGGTTCCGGAGTCCGTGCAGGAGTCGTCGGGCCCTTGAAGTTCACACGCATTGCAAATCGAACTCCAGGCTGATGAAGTCAGGTGTGCCGGCGTGGATGGCGTCGGAGCTGCGGTGCGAAGCAGGACGATGCGATGTGCAGTGACCACAGGTCACGGTGCAGGCAGCGGCTCGGTGATGGCGTCCAGCGGCGTCAGTGAGACCAGGGCAGCGATGTGAAGCGGGGAGGTGCGACGTGCGGTGTACACAGGTCACAGTGCAGGCAGCGTCATCGTCGTTGCTGAATCGCTGTCGTCGGTAGGCCCAGGCCAGTGGTGCAGGACCGGACGGTGCTTCGTGACCCTTACGAGCAGTGTCCACAGGCCACGGTGTAGGCAGGATACCTGGTGACGACACAGAAGTCGATGCTGCTGGCGCCGGCGGACCGGGGCTGCGGTGTGGGACGGGACGGTGCTTCGGGTACCTCACGAGCCGTGTCCACAGGCCACGGTGCAGGCAGCGGCGCCGGTGTCAGCAGGAGCGTCGTTGTCAGGGATGCCCAGGCTGCGGTGTGAGCGGGCGATGCCAGAGCATCGGCTTGGTGAAGTCATCCAATGACGGCGTCTGTGAGACCAGGATCCGGGTACAAAGCGGGGAAATGTGACTCCGTGCAGTGTGGGCAAGTCACGGTGCAGGCCTGCGGCATCGTTGGCGGCATCGCAGTGGTTTATCCTCTTGAGCAGCACAAAACACACAGTTCCTAGTGCTGCAGGTCGAGGAAACTGAAGACTTTGGTGTCCCTGAGACTTCCAACAGGAGGCAAGCTCTACTCCAAGCCCTTGGAGAACTTTCTCAAGCAGGGCACACAGCAAAGTTCACCCTTTGCACTCTTTCAAGCAGAAGCAGCAACTGCAGGCCAGTCCAGCAAAACAACACAGCAAAGGGACAGTATTCCTCCTTTAGCTCTTCTCCTGGACAGAGGTTCCTCTTGATTCCAGAAAGATTCTAAAAGTCTGGGGTTTTGGGTCTTCTTCTTATACCCAGTTCTGCCTTTGAAGTTGGCAAACTTCAAAGCAAAGTCTCAAGTGTTTGCAAGATCCTTCCATGTCTAGGCCAGGCCCCAGACACTAACCAGAGGGTCGGAGATGGGATTGTTTGAGGGCAGGCACAGTCCTTTCAGGTGTGAGTGACCACTCTTCCCCTCCCCTCCAGCACAGACGGCTAATCAAGATATGCAGGCTACACCCCAGCTCCCTTTGTGTCACTGTCCAGAGGAGAGGTGTGAACAGCCCAACTGTCAAACTGACCCAGACGGGGAATCCACAAACAGGCAGAGTCACAGAATGGATTAAGCAAGAGAATGCCTACTTTCTAAAAGTGGCATTTTCAAACTAACAATCTAAAAACTAACTTCACTAAAATATGTATTTTTAAATTGTGAGCTCAGAGACCCTAAACTCCAAATTTTTATCTGCTCTCAAAGAGAAACTGCACTTTAAGGATATTTAAAGGCAGCCCCCATGTTAACCTATGAGAGAGATAGGCCTTGCACTGTGAAAAACGAATTTGGCAGTATTTCACTGCTATGACATATAAAACACACTAGGATTTGTCCTACCTTAAACATACACTGCACCCTGCCTATGGGGCTACCTGGGGCCTAACTTAGGGGTGCCTTACATGTAGTAAAAGGGAAGGTTGAGGCCTGGCAAGTGGGTACACTTGCCAAGTCGAATTGCCAAACTGCACACACAATATAAATAAAATAAGGCCCGTTTCCAACACAACCCCCCACCAGCCTAAAGCCAGGGGAGAACAATCAATAAGTTGATGTACTTCCCTGATTGGGGCAATAGAACAGGGACCCAGGCCCACAGCAGCAGGGGCATGTTCCAGTTTTACACCTTCCTGACTCCACTTGGATCTCTCTGTCCATACTCTCAGGGCCCACTAAGCTAACCCAAGGGGAACCTTTCTCCTCACCTGCAGATACCACCTGTACAACATCTAACCTTACTTTGCTCACAGATGTATCCCAGGGGCCAGATAGGACAACCAGGGCCAACACAGTGGTGTTGCCCACATCACCCCTGGGGTGTGACTCTTGTCCCCCCCAGGGACAACTCTGTCCACCAGGACAGAAAACCACAGTGGCCACTGACATCTGTCAGGGATGAGAGCCAGGCCCCAGGCCTCTCAAGGCTCTCCAACCACTGTGACTGTGGAGAGTGGGGGGCGGGAGCCCCAGTTGCCTGGCACCCTGTGACCACTCTCCCTTCCACCAGGTCAGGGATGACAGCCTGACCCTGGGTATCTCCACTGGGGCTCTGTACCCTCCCTCTAAGAGTGGCACCCCCAGAGTCCAGAATTGTCAGGGTGCTTGTAGAAGTAGTCCTTCACACATCTCCCACCAGTGCAGGGATGTTAACCTGCAACTGGTCTTCCAACCTGGGGTCTGTACCTTCAGGTTGGACCAGGGCCAGGGGCGAGGCTTCCCTCCCCTGCCCCTCCTTCTGGGGTCCTGCACCACCCAATTAGGAGTGGACTCCCCAGAAGACAACACTGTCACAACCTACTCGCAGTCTGTGTCTGTGACCCACAGGAAGTGTGGCTGGATTCTTGTTCTTGTAGGTTCTGCCATCTCCCTAATAGGGGCAACCCTTTCTGGTAGCCACGGTGCTGCTGACGGAGGGAATGCCAAGGCAGTCCGTGCCCTCCAGAAGGAGTCCCTGAGGGAAAAAAAAACCAAATGGGAAAAAACCTCGAGAAAAGGGAACTACAGCAACAAAAACAAAAGTAAAAGAGAATCAAAACAAAGAAAAAAATGACCAGGAACAAGTTGGAACAAAATCAGAGTATCAATATCTGATGCAGAGGAACAGGAGCAAAGACCACCACCAAACAGGAAGTGTTGCAGCGGAAAGATAAAAAGAAACACACACCTTATATACCCCAGGAACAGGAAGTGACCGACAGGAAGTAAAAGGTGCCATCTTGAATTGGGATCAAGTGTTAGAATGCTATAGAAGAAACACCATAGTGAATAAGGAACCAGTGCATGCAGGGAAAAAGGAAAGCATGCTGGGAAAGGAGAAAGAAACATGGGAATAACAGTAAGTATAAAAGTAGCAGAAACAAAAACAACAGAAAAGAAGAATAAAAGAGGTGAGTGGGAGGAGCAGCATCTAATGGGGGAGCGCCGCACCAAAGAAAAAAACGAGGCCTCAACAAATGTAAGAAAGGCTCAGGACGTGGTGCATGCTGCTGCCGCGCACCGCGTGCTGAGCCGCACATTCGGCTTGCGGAGCGGCACGCTGCGCGACAGTAGGTACCCCCCCTAGAACACCTGGTATGTGCAAAAACAACTGGAAAAAATGACAAATCAGAAGAGGGTCTTGAACAGAAGAGGCATCTTTCCAAGAACATTCACTAAGGGGATAGCCCTTCCAACAATCAGATACTGAAGATGGATCCGGAATATATGAGAGTCACATATGTCCTGTACTTCATATTCAGGTTCACCATCCACGAACAAAGGGGGAGGAAAAGTATTATATTGAGAAAAAGGATCAGGTACATAGGGTTTCAACTGGGAGATGTGAAAGACTGGATGGATTTTCCAAGATCGAGGTAAACGGAGACGGAAAGTGACAGGATTGATTTTCTGTAGAATACAAAATGGTCTATAGTACCGAGGCTTGAACTTATTTTGGGAGAGACGTAGGGCAAAAAATTTGAAGATAACCAGACTTATCCTGGATGTGATACGCTGGAGCCTCACTGTGTTTCTTATCAGCCAGTCTTTTCATATATCTTTTAGTGCCTAATAAATTAGCTCAAATCAGTCTTTGAATCCCTCGTAGTCGTTTGGAAAGAGAGGTGATAGAGGGAAGAGTAGAAGACATCTTAGGTGTAATAGGAAAAGAGGTAGGATGGAATCCGTATGAACAGAAAAAAGGAGTGACCTTGGAGGCACTATGGACGGTATTATTGTATGAAAATTCTGTAAGTGGAAGATAAGTGCTCCAGTTACTCTGAGTGGAGTTACAGAAACAACGCAGATATTGCTCAAGTCCCTGGTTGAGACGTTCGGTTTGCCCATTGATTTGAGGATGAAATCCCGATGATAACGCTACATTGATATTCAAGATCTTACAGAAGTGTCTCCAGAACCGTGAAATGTATTGAGGTTCCCTGTCTGACACAATACTTTTGGGAAGACCATGGAGGCAAAAAATGTGTTGAATTAATATCTGACTTAATTCTTGTGAGGTGGGTAATTTCTTTAAGGCAGTAAAATGGGCCATCTTAGGAAAAGGAATCTACTGTTACCATTATAACCCGGTTTCCAGCTGATGGAGGTAAGGAACACATAAAGTCAGTTGATATTGTGTGCCAAGGAGTTGGTGGAACTGGTAATGCCGGCCTTGTACGGGGTACTTTACTTTGAGCACAAATAGGGCAAGATTTCACATATCTTTCAGAGTCTTGTTTCAACGTAGGCCACCAGAAGGATCGAAGAAGTAATTCTTGCGTGGCTTTAATACCTCGATGGCCAGCTACTTGGGAATCATGGCACATCTGAAGTGCCTTTTCTTGCACTTTCTTAGAAGGGAGAAATAAGGTGTCATTGTGATAGTAGTATCCTCTATGTTTGCGTATCTTGGGACGAAGATCCTTCAGCTCTTGTTCTGGAAGGGTCGAATATTCAGATTGTACTTCCTCTATGAATGACTGAACTACACCTATGATCTTGTCTTGTTCAAGTAGATATGGTGACTTTGTATGAACACTATCTGAATAATGGTGAGATAGGACGTCGGCCAAAATGTTTTGAGATTCTGGAATATAGGTAACATAAAAATCGCACTGACTAAAGAAAAAGGCCCAACGAGCCTGACGACTGTTTCAGCACTGAAAATTGCATAGGCATTGCAGATTTCGATGATCCGTTCTTACTTCAAAAGGTTCCTTAGAACCCATGAGAAATTGTCTCCACTCTTGGCATGCAGTTTTTAGAGCCAATAGTTCCCCTTCCAGTACTGAATAATTTTGTTCAGAATCAGAGAGTACATGGGATAGGTAAAAGATGGGATGTTCTAAACCATCATCGTCTTGTTGTTGTAATAACACTGCCCCAATGGCTCTTTCAGAAGTGTCCGTTACATAATAATAATAAATTGTTTATTGGTATCTGGATGTCTCAATATGGGTGCTTGGGTGAAGGCCAGTTTTAGATTTTGAAAAGATGCCTCCGCCGTTTCTGTCCAGATGAACCCATTTCTCAGATTCTCCTTTTTAAGAGTTTGTGAAATTTGACTGGTTTGTTTCGCAAAGTCCAGGATGAACTGATGGTAGAAATTGGACAGCCCTAAGAAACATTGAGTTTCCTTGATTGATGAAGGGGATGGCCAATCTAGAATGGCTTGCACCTTTTCCGGAACCATGGAGATACCTATTGGACTCATATGGTAACCCAAATACTTTACTTCAGTTTTCTCAAATTCACACTTCTCCGGTTTACAATAAAGTTGATGCTGCCAGAGTCTCTTTAAGACTTGCTTGACGTGTGTAGAATGAAGTTCAGGGCGTCTGGAATATATGAGAATATCGTCCAAATAGATCACTACCGTGTGGTTTAACAAATCGGAGAAGATGAAATCCATGAATCTTTGAAACACTGAAGGGGCGTTTGTTAAGCCGAAAGGCAGGACCTTATATTCATAATGTCCAAAAGGAGTCTGAAAGGCAGACTTCCACTCATCACCCTCATTAATGCGCAAGAGATGATACGCTCCGCAAAGGTCTAACTTTGTAAACCTTTGTGCCCCTCTGACAGCCTCCAGGATGTCTTTGATTAGAGGTAGGGGCTAACGATCCTTTATGTCAACATCAGGACAGTGCGCTCTCTACGGGTGACGTAATGCAAAAATCAATCCTTATGTAATGTAATAATTCATGCATTATGTGTTAAAACAGTATGTTAACCTTTTGCATTGCAGAGATTTATCTTGAAACGTAATTAATGCTGTTTGCAATGTATTGCTCATTTTCAAGGCTTTGCTGCAGGATTACAGGGAGTGGTTAGGGTGTGGTCCCTATTCTGGGCCCTTCTAGAATCTCCTTCTGCAGTCTGGCTGGGTGTGGCACGAGGGCGGGGTCTGGGTCTATTTAAGGGACCCAGCCCAGCTCCACGGGCTCACTGTTCAGAGGCCCCGGTGCAGAGCAGCAGCATTTTCCTGAGCTCCTGTTCCGGAGGCCTACCTAGGATTTCCAGGCCCTGTCCTTATTTCCTTGGTGATCTTCAAGCAGGGCGGTAAGGCGGAGGTCGGGTTAGGCCTCCGACTCCGTTTTCAGAAATACTCAAGTTTTGGGCCTTTTGGTGAAATCGTGTGTGCAATGTTTTTTCTTGGCATTTAACTCTTGCAGTTCAGATCGTCAGTGGGAGCGATAATTTCCTGGCATTTAAACCTTGATGGTTGAATTGGCAACAGTGTGCACAATTCATTCTTGGCAGTTCACTCTTGCAGTTCAGATCGGCAGTGTGCGCGATCGTATCTTGGCATTTAAACCCTGATGGTTGAATCGGCAGCAGTGTGCACGATTCATTCTTGGCAGTTAACCCTTGCAGTTCAGATCGGCAGAGTACGCGATCGTATCTTGGCATTTAAACCTTCATGGTTGAATCGGCAGCAGTGTGTGTGATTCATTCTTGGCAATTAACCCTTGCAGCTCAGATCGGCAGAGTGCGCGATCATTTCATGGCATTTGAACCTTGATGTATGAATTGGCAACAGTGTGCGTGATTCATTCTTGGCATTTAACTATAGCAGTACAGATCGGCAGAGTGCGCGATCATTTCATGGCATTTGAACTTTGATGTACGAATCAGCAACAGTGTGCGCAATTCATTCTTGGCATTTAACTAAAGCAGTGCAGATCGGCAGAGTGCGCGATCATTCCACGGCATTTGAACCTTGATTTACGAATCGGCAACAGTGTGCGTGATTAATTCTTGCCATTTAACTATTGCAGTACAGTTCGGCAGAGTGCGTGATCATTTCATAGCATTTGAACCTTGATGTATGAGTCAACAGCAGTGTGCACGATTCAGTCTTGACATTTAACTCTTGCAGTACAGATCGGCAGAGTGCGCAATCATTTTGGTGCATTTGAACCTTGGTGTACGAATCGGCAACAGTGTGCGTGATTCATTCTTGGCATTTAACTATAGCAATACAGTTTGGCAGAGTGCGCAATCATTTTGTGGCATTTGACTCTTGATGTACGAATCGGCAACAGTGTGCGCGATTCATTCTTGGCATTTAACTATAGCAGTACAAATCGGCAGAGTGCACGATCATTTCATGGCATTTGAACCTTGATGTACGAATTGGCAACAGTGTGCGCAATTCATTCTTGGCATTTAACTAAAGCAGTACAGATCGGCAGAGTGCGCGATCATTTCACTGCATTTGAACCTTGATTTACGAATCGGCAACAGTGTGCGTGATTAATTCTTGCCGTTTAACTATTGCAGTACAGTTCGGCAGAGTGCGTGATCATTTCATGGCATTTGAACCTTGATGTACGAGTCAACAGCAGTGTGCGCGATTCAGTCTTGACATTTAACTCTTGCAGTACAGATCGGCAGAGTGCGCAATCATTTCATGGCATTTAACACGTGCAGTACAGATCGAAGAAAGTGTTATTCCATGTTCAGAGTATTCTTGAAACCCAGATTCAATAGAGTGTTATCCAATGTTCATAGTATTCTTGAAACCCAGATTCAATAGAGTGTTATTCAATGTTCATAGTATTCTTGAAACCCAGATTCAACAGAGTGTTATTCAATGTTCGTAGTATTCTTGAATCCCAGATTCAACAGTGTTATTCAATGTTCATAGTATTCTTGAATCCCAGATTCAACAGAGTGTTATTCAATGTTCATAGTATTCTTGAAACCCAGATTCAATAGAGTGTTACCCAATGTTCATAGTATTCTTGAAACCCAGATTCAACTGTGTCATTCAATGTTCATAGTATTCTTGAATCCCAGATTCAACAGAGTGTTATTCAATGTTCATAGTATTCTTGAAACCCAGATCCAACAGAGTGTTATTCAGTGTTCAGAGCATAAGATGTTATTCTAAAAAGGCTCATATGAAAGTTTGCATAATCCTTCTTTATTTTCCAGGTATCCAGAGCTAATAAGGTCTTGATATAGGAAAGCACTTGATCATTCATGTTATCTATATATAAATATTAGGAACAAAGTTTATGAAGTTAATGTGAATAATCCTGCTATTGTGTTCTTAACTCTTGCTTCCAAAGGTCTCCTTCCCGGCAGTCCCCAACCCAAACCCTATACCCCACTTGGCCATTCCTAAACTCTATGCTATGATAGCCAGTGGAGTATGCTATGATAGCCAGTGGAGTTTAGAGCTGCCTAGAGGTGGACCTATTGACAACAGGCGCAAACCCAGAGGATCTGGTCTCCCTGACACTCACCCCCTTGGTAGCTTGGCACGAACAGTCAGGCTTATCTCAGAAGCAATGTGTAAAGCATTTGCACACAACACACAGTAACACAGTGAAAACACTACAAAAGGACACCACACCAGTTTTAGAAAATTAGCCAATATTTAAAACAAGACCAAATACAATAAAAACCCAACATAAGGTAACAAAAAAATGAATTCTACAAGATTTACTCAAAAATACAGTTCCTTGAAGTCAATAGCTCCACCTGGGGCTATCAAGGGGTCGTGAACAACAAAACCAACAGTTCAGGCCGGCCGCTGCGTCGCGGGCCAGCTACGGTGTCGGGAAGACGCGCAAACAGTACCTTAGATTTGCAGGGCATCGTGATCCTCGCAGTGAACTCCATGCTGATGAAGTCATGTGCGTGTTGGGGGTACAGTGCGAAGCGGGACGATGCGACATGCGGTGCCCACAGGTCATGGTGCAGGCAGGGGCTTGGTGACAGCATCCAGCAGCGTCTGTGAGTCCAGTGCTGCGATGGGAAGCAGGGTGGTGTGACGTGCGGTGTTCACAGGTTACGGTGCAGGCAGCGGCGTCATCGTTGCTGAACCGCTGTCGTCGGTAGGCCCAGACCAGTGGTGCAGGATGGGACAGTGCTTCGTGACCCTCACAAGTAGCATTTGATTTACAGGCCCTGGGCATCTCTAGTGCACTTTACTAGGGACTTACCAGTAAATCAAATATGCCAATCATGGATAAACCAATCAACAGTACACTTTACACAGAGAGCACATGCACTTTAGCAGTGGTTAGCAGTGGGAAAGAGCACAGAGTCCTAAAGCCAACAGAAACAGGTCAGAAAAAATAGGAGGAAGGAGGCAAAAAGACTAGAAATGACCCTGCAAAAAGGTCCATTACCACCACATTGGTAATTCAAGTGTTACATATTAAGGGTCACAATATATTTATTCAGTAGGGGGGATATTTCTGCAGGATGATATGAGAGGTAAATCAAATTTAAGTTGCAGGACATGTGTCTAGCAAATGAGATATTTCATCCTGCACTACCACTTCTCAGAAATGGAGTTCTGGCAATTGAGCCAGTGGCAATGCAGACAAACAGTTGCCTATCACGAAGATCAGTTATTCATTTACTTGGAAAACAACACATAGCATTTTTCATAGATAACATCTGACTAAGCATAGTCTCTAGTAGCAGGGTTGCCTTTTAGGGTGATAGAGAACACCCTTTCCCCATAGTCGATTATAGTTTCTAACTGTAACCCCTGGGGATGTCTCTGGAGTGACCCTGTAGTGGTGTTCCTTACACCACCTGGAAAGGTCACCTTGTGGGTAAATAAACCATGCACCAACTTCCAGGAGGCTCTTTGTCTATAAACATCTGTAATATCGTGCGTAGGACCAGGCAAAGATTCCTATGCCTATAAGATAAATCTAACTTCGCATTGTGGAAGCACAAAATGTGAGTCCGATGAAGCATCTGCATCCCCTTCTGTAAACCCCATGTGCCAAGATAGAGCAGAAAGCTAACACTGCCAGCTACGCCCACTGATCACTTCCATAAGTCTTCTCCAGGCATCCAAATTGAAAAAATCAGGGGGTGGGGGGGAACGAGCCACAGAAATTAAATACCTCACACTCCATAGAACATTCTTAATAGTCATCACAGAAAGAGGACACAGAGCACGTCTACAGAGTCAAATAGCAAAATCAAAATAAAGGAGCATAAAAGACAGTCAAAGACTACTGTCATGTTAATATCGAAGAAAGAAGTCAATTATAGCATATGTCATAGAAATTCTTTAATACTTAAGGAAGGCAGCATGGTCACTGTAACGAGACCAAGGCATAACGTGACCTGCAACATTCCACATTTCAGAAGGCACACTGAAAGCACAATGGAATGCCTCAATCCCAAGAGCCAAGTCATTTTAACTATACAATAATGATACATGCCGTTTTCCAACACCTGCTGCAATGTTACCATCTAACACAAATAATTTTAGACACTAAGCAACCTATCGCGTTCATATTAGACAAAATACAAATAACAAAATCACATTTTGTATTTCCTAAATAGCGAATTTTAACAAATCGCTATTTAGGGAATGCAAAATGGTATGTAACAAAATAGCGATTCTCTGATAGAGATTCCTACAGAATCACTATTAGGGATTCGCTGTAAGGGATTGCAACTACATTCCTTCCTATGGGGCTGAAGGCCCATAGGTGCGATTAGTTTTACATTTCCTAATATACGATTTCTATTAGGAATTCTCAAATTAGGAAATGCACAACCAGGGGTGCACCCCTCCAAAAAACTGTGCACGTGTAAACTGCACACATGCCCTAATGGCATGTGGGTGCGCTACATGGCACTTTGAAAAATACATTTTTAATACATTTTTTTTAATTGCACATGGTTACCATCAACTTGGAATTGATGGTAATAACATTTCCTAAATGCTCAGTTCGCATTTAGGAAATGCTTGTGACATGTGCATAGGGAATGACAAAAAGGAACTCCCTACATGCAATCTCCCACTAAGGGAATAGCAAATTGTGATTCCTTATTTGAAGTCACGAATTCAGGGAATCACAAAAATTTGCGATTTCCTAAAATGGGACTGCAATGTCTTTCATACATTGTGAAAGCCTATTTTGCGTTAGCAAACAGTGAAATATACCAATTCGCACCGTTTGAGAATGAAAAATCTTTTGATACATTTGGCCAAAAATGTTTCAGGAGCCTTATTGGTAAGGAAAGTACATGCCTCGTACATCTCCAGAGGGCCATGCAGAAGTGTCATGACTTGGAATCATTTCTTGCAGGCGGTAGGAAGTGGTGACAAAAGAGAATTTTAAATTTGTCAGTACAGGTATAACATGGAGGAATGAGGACTAAACTGGGAGTCAAATGTAGCCCTTGTGCAAATGTCACCATCAGCCCGACATTACCCAAGGCGAGTGAATGCCGAAAAAAACAAAAACCATCAAGAGTGGTAGCATATTCTTCCACCCTTAAAGAAACCTTAGAAAAAATGTGTTCAAATGCTACAAATTACAGCATAGTTTGCAGTTGAAACGAAAATGCTAGAATGCCCGAAAGGCCAATCCGTTCATGGTGGGAGACCAGTTCCACAGAAATGGTAGAAAAAGTATGCAAAGAGTGGCAAATAAACAAACAAATACACTATGTTAGTTTATGCAAGAAGAATTAACACTAAGGCCCAGATTTATACTTGCTTTGCACCAAGTTTGCATCTTTTTTATGCAAATTCGTCGCAAACCTAACTCCAAATTTATACTTTGGCGCTAGACCCATTTAGCGCCAAAGTTTTGGAGTTAAAGTCATTTTTTGCTGGTGGGAAGCTACCTGTGTCAATGAGAAACAAGGTAGGTAATCCAGGTCAAAATATTACTATATGGCCTTAACACCACATTTATCCCCATGCTAAAATCAAGCATGGGGGGAAGAGGGCCTTAAATATTGGCGCTAAGCTTGCTTACCGCCATTATTTAACGCCTGGGTCAGGGTAGGCATTAGGAGACCAGTGGGCCTATTTCCATGGTCAGAGACCATGGAATGGGCCCACAGGTGCCCTTCCCTAGCCCCGGAGACACCCTCACCCACGCCAGAGGGATGCCAGTGGATGGGAGAACCCCATCCCAGGTCAGACAGGTAAGTTCAGGTGAGTATTTTCACCGCCAGCAACCACATCTCCATTAGCCACATCACCGAACTCCAATGGGCCTATCACCACTGTAGCCACTTTACCTTCAACACTTCCCCCGACTGACACCCCGCTCAGCTACCACCCTGCAAGAGCTGGAAAAAGATCACCAAGGACTAGCTAATCAACAGCCTCAACAATTCACCCCCCTAGATGATCTCGACAATAACACAGCTGCCCAGGACCTCATCAACTGGATCTCAGACTGCGCCAACACCTTAGCCCCCACCAATAAACCCTCCAATAGACACTCATCTAGGAAAGCCAACTTGTGCACCCCAGCGCTTAAGGAATCCAAACAAAACTGCAGTCGCCTCAAAAGGAAATGGTGCACTGACAAGACCCCCACCAACCACGAAGCCTTCAAAAAAGCCTTAAGCACATCCCACCAACTCATCAGGACCACCAAGAGAAATGCCTTCCAGGAACACATCAACAACAATGCACACAACCGCAAAGAACTCTTCACGATCATCAGCAAACTGACCAACCCCAGAGCGAACTCCAGGGACATACTCCCATCACAAGAACCCTGCAACAACCTCTCCACCTACTTCCACCGCAAGATAGCAGACATCTACGACAGTTTTCCGACCCAGGACCATCCCACAGCCAACACTGTCCTAGCCGCCACTGAATCTCCACCAAACCCCCCCACCTTCTCTGCTGGGCCAACTCTCTGTAGAGGAAACCCTCAACATCATGAACTCCATCCACTCCGGCTCTCCCTCCGATCCCTGTCTCCACCATATCTTCAACAAAGCAAGTAGCAGCATCGCACCCAAGCTCCGACACATCATCAACCGCTCCTTCGAAACCGCCACCTTCCTAGAAATCTGGAAAAAAGCCGAAATCAAGCCCTTACGGAAGAAACCAACCGCAGACCCAGATGACCTCAAGAACTTCCGTCCCCATCTCTCTACTCCCCTTCCCAGCCAAAGTCATCGAAAAGGCTGTCAACCGACAACTCACTAAACACATCAAACTCTACAACCTCCTTGACCCCTCTCAGTCTGGCTTCCGGAGCAACCACAGCACCAAGACAGCACTGCTCGCTGCCACAGACGACATTCGCATCCTCCTAGGCAGGGGTGAGACCACGGCTCTCATCCTCCTCGACCTGTCCACCGCCTTCGACATCATCTCCCACTGCATTCTTTGGACTCGTCTCCACGACACCGGCATCCGAGACAAGGCACTAGAATGGATCACCTCATTCCTCCCTGACAAAACCCCAAAAGTCTGACTCCCCCCCCCTTCTACTCAGAAGCCACCAAGATCATCTGCAGCATCCTACAAGGCTCCTCTCTGAGCTCCACTCTCTTCAACCTCTACATGGCCCCCCTAGCTACCATCGCTAGACACCACACACTCAACATCGTATCATATGCCGACGACACATAGCTAATCACCTCCCTCACCAACAACCCACACACAGCCAAAGCCAACTTTCACAATGGAATGAAGGCAGTCGCTGCCTGGATGAAGGAGATCTGCCTCATGCTAAATATCGAAAAAACTGAAGACCTCCTCATCGGCAACAACCCCTCAGTGTGGGACATCGGAAGCGCACTGGCCCCCACCGACCACGCCCGCAACCTCGGATTCATCCTGGGCTCATCACTCTCGATGAACCGTTAAGTCAGCGCAGTCTCCTCCGCCTGTTTCAACACCAGGCGCATGCTTCGGAAGATCTTCAAATGGATCCCTACCGAAACCAAAAAACAGTCACACAGGCCCTCGCCAGCAGCCGCTTGGACTACGGCAACGCACTCCATGCCGGAACCACCACCACGGTACAAAAAAGACTACAGTGCATCCAGAACGCCTAGGCCTGTCCCATCAAGAACTCCCCCAACCACAGCCACCTCTTCACCCTACTGAGAGACCTGCACTGGCTCCCAATAGACAAGAGAATTACATTCAAACTTCAAATTTCTCACGCATGCATACAGAGTCCTCCACAACGCCAGACCAGAATACCTCAATCAAAGATTCCACTTCTACATGCCCACCAGGAACCTCCACTCCGCCAACCTCGCCACCATCCCACGCATCTGGAAGGTGACAGCCAGAGGAAGGGCCTTTTCCCACCACGCCGCCAAGACCTGGAACTCCCTCTCTATCCACCTCAGAAGATCTCCCACGCTTTCACAATTCAGAAAATACCTAAAAACTTGGCTCTTCACCTGAGCCCCTCTGATCTTTACTTACTGCTCCCCTCCCAGCGCCTTGAGACCCTAACGGGTGAATAGCCACGCTTTACAAGTACTTGATTGATTGATTTATTGAGTACTTTCAATTTTACTTTAAAGTGCCATGGGGTCCTAACTTGGGCCCCCCTACATTGCACTGGGCCCATTGGGGTGCTGGGCATGCCTCCTGCCTTCACTAAGGCAGAAGTCATGTCCTTGGGGGTTGTGCGTCAAAGGATGATGCTAGTCTGGTTCGAGGCATTCTTATGCCTCTAACCAGACTAGCATCTGTTATGACTCTGTCATCCCATTTCTAGGGGGCGCTATAAAGGGACTGTCGGCAGCCTGGGAATCACCTTGAACACTTATCTAGAGTCCATTGCTGACTTCTGTTTGTTTCTCTTTTCACTAAGGTATGCTTTTGTAGAATTAGATTTGCTTCCTGGGACTGCAAAGCCCATAATGCACAGCCTGGTAGTCAGGAAAGCCTGGATTCTGTTATACATTGTTTTCTAAGGGAGAAGTCCAGTTGCTCCTTTTCACCGGATCCTCTCCTCCAGGACTTGCGAGTGTCTGAAACTACACACACCTGAGACCTCTCCTGTGCAGCCAAGTCATGTGATTACACCTGGGGTTTGCTGCAGCTTGGAACTGTTTATAAGCAACCATTTCCTCAAGATCCTCGTCGTGCATTGGAGTTCGATTCCTTTGTGTTACAGACCCCTTATCGGATGGTGTTCCAGTCTTGCTCCTGTTCTGTACCAGCTTGAACCTGGTACATGTTTCTCTGCCCTGTTCCTGAATGTTCCAGCCAGAGTCTGCTCCCTATCTCTTAGCCTTGTACCTGTTTCTTTCTTCAAGATCCTACTCCCTGTTTCTCATTCCTGTTCCTGCATTGGTTCAGCCTGAACCTGCTCTATTTTCCAGTCCTGTTTACTGCTTATTCCTACTCCCTGTATTCCAGCCCTGTCCTTGCTTTTTCCAGCCAGTGCCTGCTCCCTGTTTCCCATTCCTGTTTCTGTTTGTTCCAGCCAGAAGCTTGCGCTCCTTTTTCCAGTCCGTTTCCTGCCTTTGCTTCAGCCTGAGCCTGTTCCCAGTTCCTGCCCCTGCCTCCTAGTATGTTCTTTCTGTTTCCATTTCCTCTTGGGTATCTGCGCTGGTAAGTGCTCTATCAGTCTTCACCAGTGTATAAGTGTTTTCCTTTGTACTGGAGTAGGCTCCTGGTTTCCAGGAGGCAATTCCAGCCCCCATCCTTTGTCTAGTGTTATACATTGTCTTTAGTGCGTAACAGTGACAGTGTGCTATTGCTATTTTTCCAGGAATTGCCATTGTGTTTCCAGCTAGACCCACAAGAGCTTGTGTTGTGTATGTAAGTACTATCCTTGTTTGTGCTCTGCGGGTCCAGAGACAGAATCACTTTTGCTGCCTCCTTTCTATGGGGCTTGCGGGGTGACTATCTGAAGAGCAAACTGCACAGGGGCATTGACATTACCTGTTGCTGTGGGAGGTTCTGAGCCCTACCTTGTGTACAACCTTAGTGGTAATCCCAGTGTGTTTGTCCATTAGTAATCCGTTTCCTGTTTGTTCACACTAAGGTTGCTCTGCTTTTACTTTCCTGTTTCCTGTGCCTGTCCATAGCTGTCCTTTCCCGTGCGTGCCTTTAGCTGCTCTTCTGCCCCAGAACACTACCTCTTTAGGATATTCGGTGACAAGTTGGTCAAAAATCCCATTTGGATTATCAAGGAGAAATTGCAGCCAAATCATAATTACAGGTTTGGAGAGTAACATTTGTAACGACGGGATTCTCACTGGATACATTTTGCCTGTGAAATTTTGTTTAGATTTATCCAGTAAACTGTCCAGGGTTGAGGAAAAGTCTGCGTAAATTGGTGCCCACACACATATTTCACTAGTCTTCCCTTTTTACGACAAAATTTGTATTCCAGTAAATTCAGTAACTTGTGATATCAGTGTTTACTGGATGCGAGTTTTCTGACACGAATATTGATCAATACATAATGAGGGAGTACATGATTTTTACTTGCTTTTCTAAAATAGTATCACTATTTTAAAGTTGATAGAGTACCATTGAACTATAATGAACCTGCTGAAGAAATGATGTGTCTGCTAAAATAATCCACAGCACCTTCATCTCAAAAACACATACATAAGTCCATTCTTATTATACCATAACCTATCCAGCTACTATTGCATTGCAGGTGCGTTAGTGGTTTTCAGTGGTTTTAGACATTTATCTTTTCAATTTGCTTGAGTCCATCAAATTCCCTCTACTGCTCTGATGTTGTTACATCCTTTGGCTCTGCTCACTCCAACTACATCCAACAATTGGTTAAGCAGGTGGGGCTGTTGCCTAGATACACCTGCTGGGGTGGCATCAGGACACAAATCAAACCTTACTGTAGCCAGGGAAACAACAATACATTATTTTACTTCATTTATTTGGGGAATTCACTTAAATATACATGACGGTCTAATTTTAGACTAATACAGGGAATGGCGATACTGACAAAGTGGTTAATGTAGAACAAGAAATAAAAGCTATGTTCTATAGTGATGTGATGCTAAATCAAAAACAACAAAGTGACAATATCACACATGTGGCTAAATCCAATAAATGGATTGGATTTAAATGGCAATGCTTGGGTAGCAGATCACTCTCATCAGCATCATCTATGTTAAAGAAGACAATGCAAGGGCTGATATTATGTCTATGTTTTTCCTGCAACAGTAGTATGGAGAGTTTATATAGTGAGTCCGTTTCATTAGAAACCGTCCACTGAGTGTGATTTATTTTTGGCGGGGTTTAGAGATCTGTTATGATAATTTAAGGCTTCTTTTAAAGATAGACCCTGGCAGACTCAGAATAATTTTTTTGCAGCAGAAAACAGTTACTGAAGATACCAGCTTCAGCTGTAAATTTTGTTACAAACGTTGCCTGAAAAATAAATGAGTGGGTAATTTTTCAGTGCATGCTGCTTGCCAACAGTCTGCTTCTCAGAGCGCTTGGGATTTGGGGCCAGATGTATCAAGTGATTTTGCATACGCAAACGGTGCGAATCGCAAAATTTGGCCGTTTGCGAATGCAAAAATGCCTTTCAGAATGTATTAAAGACATTTGCAGTGCAATTTTAAGGAATTGCTAAAATAGCGATTCCTTAAAATTGCTACAACATTTAGAGAATCGTAAATTGCGATTCTCTAAATAGGAAATCGCAAATAAGGAATCCTTATTTGCGATTTCTTAAGCACATGTATCAAGCATTTCCCAAATGCGAATTGGGCATTTAGGAAATGCAATTACCACCAACAAACGTTTGGTTGTAACCATGTGCAAATTTTAAAAATTGCATTTTAAATGCATTTTTAAAATTGACATGTAGCGCACACATGCCCCTAAGGCATGTGTGTGCTTCACATGTCCGTAAAAATATTTTAACTGGAATTCGCAATTTAGGAAATGCAAAACCATTCGCAGCAGGCCCATCAGAGCAAATGAAGTTGGATTCTCTATTTGCGATTCGGTAATAGCATTTGCGAATTTTAAGAAATCGCTATTACCGAATCGCAAAAATCATACATACCATTTTGGATTTCTTAAATAGCGATTTCTTAAATTTCGCTATTTAAGAAATGCAATTTGGTTTTTTGATACATCTGGCCCTTATAGTCGCTACCAGACCTTCCACAGGAGTAATATACATCAATGATAACCAAATGGCTACCAGGTCACCTGATTGTAAGGATTTGCCATTATTTAGACCGGCAACATGACTAGGGGTCAAAACAAAGGGAACAAGCATTCACCAAAGGCCATGGATATGGCTTTACCAATGCTTGTTTCAGTAGCAAGTAAAAGTCAATCTATAGGTCGGTGAAAATGAACGTTTGTGGGAACCTTTTCAAAGTGTTGTCATCATTTTCTACCTTCCAACATTTCACAGCCTTTTCAAATCAAAAGCAAATCTGAAAAATGCAGACAAAAATCCTACAATACGAACCTGGCCCGAGACCCAAATATCCAAATACTAGGGAATCCCTGTAACGCCGAACACGGTAGCAGCACTACAGCTTTCCTGTCTTATATGGAATACAGTAGTATAGATTTGGAAGAAAAAACATTAACATTATGCTATTTTTATTTTACAGAAAGATGATGCACTGTATGCTTTAGTTTATGTCCATGTGCAGCAGGGGAGCAGGGTGCCTGTAATACTGGACAGATGTAATTGAGTTGAGTTGTGGGGTGTACACCCTCATCTAAGAGGGTGGTACATCACAAGGTTCATGGGGTGGCCATCTACTATGAGGGTATTCACCTCACTATTGTTTCTGTCTCGCTTGACTGATTGCCCACTAGTGCACCCAAGCTGCAGAACGGGGAACATGTTAGCTCGGTGGGGCACACAATGTGTGGGTAACTTCTCTGGAGTGCTTGAACTGTGAATCTTCAGCAGGGCTTTTGCCAGCCATTACTCCAAAATGGAAACTAGAATATTATTCCTGTGGGCTGAGGCAAAATGTGAAAGATACATCCCGCCGCCGCTTTACGCAGACACAGTGCCAGCAATGCTCTACATGCCCCCTGGCATCCTTATACTGGGTAGGGACATGAATGCAGTAGTTGACCCAGATTTATGCAGGTCATCTCGATCTCCTCGTGGGACTGGCTTTGGACAGCTTAGGGCTTCTATGGATGCTATGGGGCACGATATGACAATTTACATATCTCTCAGCTACGCGCTGCCGCTACTCTCGCTTAGACCATATTTTCACCCACCAAGTTAACGCAGGCCTTTTCCACAATACAATACATAGGCTAAGTCGTATATCGGGCCACTCCCGGTTGAAGTAATGCTTCAGGATCCAACCAGAGAGGCCGGGCTGCCTCCCTCTATAGACCCTTGGCACCTTAAAGACCAAAAAATCCGAGACAGGATCAGGACTCGGTCGGAGCAGTGTTTTCAGGAGAATGAGGAGACGGTTGACTCAGCCTGTGTCCTGTGGGAGTTAACGCGGGCCTTTTCCACAATACAATACATAGGGCAAGCGGCATATCGGGCCACTCCTGGTCGAAGTAGTGTTTCGAGGTCCCACCAAAGAGGCCGGGCTGCCTCCCAGCATAGACCCTTGACACCTTAAAGACAAAGCATTTGTAGACAGGATCAGGACTCGGATGGGGCAGTATTTTCAGGAGAATGAGATGGTTGCCTCAGCCTGTGTCCTCCTGGGAAGCCTTCAGGGCGGTAATACCCGGCCCATGCCCAAGCCCTGATAGGTGATGAAAATCAGGAACGATGACTACAATGCGATGCACTAGAAAGGGAGATCACACTACTGGAAGCACAGGTGCTAAGGGAGGCAACACCCAACTTGCACATTTGTCACCAACTCTGTCTTAAACAACAGTAGTTGAGGAACTTTGCAGATAATAAAGCCACAGCACATGCGATAGCGACACAACGCAGACTATACGATGTGGATGACAAAGCAAATTAACTAATAGCCTGGCTCGAGGAGAGGGATAGGGGAAGAAACTGGTTCCTAGAAATCCGAGACCCGAAGGGGTCCATTCATACCATGAGGACAGATGTAGCTGAGGCCTTTGCAATCTATTATGAGAATGCATACATGTCTTCTAGGGAAAGATCGGGGGATGACTGTGCAGACCTTCTTGGTGACCACTCCCTTCCTACTCTTTCTGATGAAGACACAGAGGAAATGGAGAAAGATTTGATGGTAGATGAGATAGGAGAGGCCATCCAGTAGAACTGTACTAATGCATAGCATACATGGTAGTGAAGCCCATGTTAAATATGTACAGGGCCACTAGGGAGGAGGGTTGCTTCCTGGAAGACCAGAGGTCAGTATCCATCGTGGTCATCCCCAAAGCAAGTAAGCCGCCCAAGGCATGTAGCTCAAAGGTATTGGTGAAGGCCTTGGCCAGCAGATTAAAGACAGTAATAACCTTGATAATACATCCTAACCAATCGGGATTCTTGCTTCACAGAAGCACCTGCCTTAATCTCAGGCGCCTTTGTGTGGGATACTACATATGACCACTGCCCAATGGCTGGAAAAGGCTATGCTGCTCTCATTAGAATCATGCATGGCTTTTGATAGCATTGAGTGGCCCTATCTTTTTGCTGCTCTGACTAAACTGGGGTTCAGCCCACGATTCTGTGCCTGGATCTAGCTTCTCTATCGAGACCTGATGGCAAGAGTGAGGTTCAACTGTACGGTGTCTTGTCCTTTCCCGCTGAACACGGGCACGAGACAGAGATGCCCATTATCCCTCATGATATTGACACTGGAGCCTCCTACGGCCTGGGTCCTGGCACTCTTGAGGGGTATTAGTGGGGAGTGGGTCTGGAAGGAATGTATTTCCCCATATGCTAATGAAGTGCTGTTATTTGCCAGACAGCCCCACCTCCCGGTTAACAGCTTACTAAATATTTTCCATATTTTATGAGATTATCCTGGGTACCAGATTATTTGGGACAAGTCCATGATCTTTTGCCTTACTGGGGCATCCCCACGCTACCACTGTAGAAGTGTCTCAGAAATTGAAGCCCAATCGAAGGCAGAGACCATACAGCTATAATAAGATAAAAGAAGAATTTAATGGGACACGGGGACAGCTGACTCCAAAGTCAAATGACAAAATTGCAAAACTAAAACATAATCTTTTATTTCTACAAACCACAAAGGGTTGCCCCATTAATTGTCCAATAAGAATTGAGTACATGATCATTTCTCTGAAATCACAAACATACATATCATGTGCCCAGCTATCTCCAGGCAAAAGTTCATAACATTTATATATAATATGTAATCTAATACAGAGTAATACTGCATTATAAGCAAATTCCAAGTAATAATCACACGTTCCTCATAATATCAGTTGGGGACTTTTTGAGATTTGGAAATATTAGCAAATAGCAGGTGTCTTGATTCAATAATAGAACATTAAGGCTGAGCTAGGATCCTGTGGTACATCACAAGTCCTGTCCCTTGAACATGCCTTCCATCATGTTGCGTTCGAAGCTGGTACATATAAAATATGGAAAACAAAAATTCATCATCTGCTTCAACAGCAGGCAGTGTTATCATTGAGTATCACAGGACTGAACAAGACAAGACAGATTCCATATCACATAGGAAAAACTGGGATTCCACTTTCCGCCCTCTGATACTCAATGACACCTTACACAAATTCCTTCAATGGGTGTACCTCCTCTCCAGCTTGTAAGTATTATCCCCTGTGTCAAGGTGCCTTTGTCCCTTCGAGTTGCAACACAGAGAAGGCCCTGTTCTACTGCAGCAATTTGTGCTGAGTACATTAATACATGTGGGGTATACCTGTAAAGGCACACACAGTGTTATCCGAGCTACAATTTGTATTATTACTGCTTTCAACAGCCAGGACCCCAGTTGCTAAGCAACGCTCCCAGCGTTTCCTATATGCCACCCGTATGTATCCCTTCTTCCTCCTTTTGAACCTTTTTTATTTTCCCTATCACCTTATTGATATTATTTCTGTTATCCGATATACATTCACAACAGGTTTGGTGTATCACCTGACATACCCTGCCCTCCTTTGCTAGGAGAGTATCTAGCACACCACTAGTGCACTTGAATTACTATAGCCCTCATGGCATGAATTCCTCCATTATGTTACCTAGACCCACTGCTGTGGAATGTGCCAATTTTTTAAATGAACTGTGCCAGTTAGTATATTCTGGGCACTGAATACACTATCCATGCAGGGGGTGACATCACACTCATAATCGTAAAGGTATTGTCTATCCAAGTGGCTGTTCTTTTGCTGCGGGCCTTGGGTTAGGCAGGTTACCTATCAGCAACATATTGGCAACATGGGTCATTTGTGGCAATACTAGTGAAGGGTAACAGCTACCATACCATCCAGCAGGCAGCCAGAAGTATGCTGACCTCCCCAAATGAAGAAAAATCATTCAGGCCCTTCCAACTGGAGTGACAATTGCATCAGACCATCCTTTATTCCATATCAGTTTGCATTTCTGCTGCTAGGTTTCCACCCTATTAGTTTTTCCTTACAAGTCAAGGGTCCCCTTTCATAGTTAACCATTTTCAGTGTGGCCATGCGATGGTGGAAAGTGGCCTGGTGGAGTTGGGGTACCCTTCCTGTGTTGTATTGTGCACAAACAGTGCACTGTCTACATAGACATTCAGCACACTGGCAAATTCTTGTGCTGTACCAACACTGGGAAAACAACTACACCATTCCATCACGTCCCACATGCGAAGGACCATGGAAAAGATGGGCCATAGAAGTAAGCAGTGCCATTGGCAAACATATTTTACCATTCGGACCTGTCCATATCCCTTCTGTTTTGGCACACACCCCTTTTTCCATTCCTCCTGCTCCTATACCCCAGCCTGTCATTGAATTTTTTTAGGATCCAAGTAGAGACAGTCATCCTTCACCGGTGAGGCGGATGCCACCTGAACCATTACATACTTGCGCCCTGTTAGTGCTATTCTCTTTGCCTCATCGCCAATAAAGGCATTTCCCTGTGAGACAAAATTCTTTGCAGAGGTGTGTGCTTCACACTTTATAATGGCAACTTTTCTGGGTAACAGTAGTGCTTGTAAGAGACCAGCAATCAGTAAAGCATGTTGTATTTGTTGACCAGCTGAGGTGAGAAATCCTCTCATAGTCTACAGCTGGCTAAAGATGTGCGCCGCCCCAAATACTGGCTATCTGTATAGGTGTTCACAGTTTTCCCTTGAGCCAGTTTGCATTCTCTTGTTAATGCCACAAATTCTGCTGCCTGGACACTTATAGCCAGTAGCCTCCCTCAGTCTAGCAACCTTTGATCTGTGCCCAATGTACAGGAGGCAGGCAGTGTTCCTGTGTCGTCTCTGATGCACAAGCCATCAACAAACAAATCCTGTTCTGCATTTGGAAATGGTGTGTCCCTAAAATCTGGTCGTACCTTTGTATGTCTGTCAATTGTTAATACACAATCATGAAAGGCATGGTCTGTTAAGGGGTCATCATGATCACACCCGCTAGGCAATAGGCAAGCTGGGTTGAGGGTGGTACATCTTTTCATTACAATGTGTGATACCAACAGTGTTAATTCATACCTTGTGAGCTGAGCTTTAATTAAGTGTTGTGTCTTTGTTGTCACCAACAGTGTGTCCACTGCATGAGGAACATGGAGGACCAGGGTATTTGCCACACTCTCTGTTCGACCGCCAATGCCCTCGAGGCAACCGCTCTTAGACATGGCAAAGGGCAGCAGCAACAGGGTCTAATGTGGCACAGTAGTAAGCCCCTGAGCGATAGAACTGCAGTTTCTTGGGAGACACATTGTAGTCCTTCTCTGCAAGGTGGCGCAGCAATACTTCAGTGTCCTCTATGCAAGCCGTCTGAGAAGGTGAAGCCAACAGCAAATCACCAATGTATTGTACCAAGGTAGAACCCCCTGGCAGTTTTAGGGAGGCCAGATCTGTCTTTAGGGCATTTAAAAAGATCGATGGTTACGCCGTATACCCCTGGACTAACCTTTCCCAGGTGAGACTTTTTTCTTTAAATGAGAACTCAAAAAGATATTGGGAATCTTGATGTAAGGATATGGAAAAGAACACAGAGCTCAAGTCTAGAACCATGAAACGGATGGCTGTGGCATGATGGTGGCTGGGTTAGGAACAACTGGGAATGACGGGATCACTATTTTGTTTAATTTGCAAAGATCCTGTGTAAGGAAATGCCTCCTTGGCATGGTTGCCCCCTGACTTTTTGCCTTTGCTGATGCTATGTTTACAATTGAAAGTGTGCTGAGGCCTGCTAACCAGGCCCCAGCACCAGTGTTCTTTCCCTAACCTGTACTTTTGTATCCACAATTGGCAGACCCTGGCATCCAGATAAGTCCCTTGTAACTGGTACTTCTAGTACCAAGGGCCCTGATGCCAAGGAAGGTCTCTAAGGGCTGCAGCATGTCTTATGCCACCCTGGAAACCTCTCACTCAGCACAGACACACTGCTTGCCAGCTTGTGTGTGCTGGTGAGGACAAAACGAGTAAGTCGACATGGCACTCCCCTCAGGGTGCCATGCCAGCCTCTCACTGCCTATGCAGTATAGGTAAGACACCCCTCTAGCAGGCCTTACAGCCCTAAGGCAGGGTGCACTATACCATAGGTGAGGGTACCAGTGCATGAGCATGGTACCCCTACAGTGTCTAAACAAAACCTTAGACATTGTAAGTGCAGGGTAACCATAAGAGTATATGGTCTGGGAGTCTGTCAAATACGAACTCCACAGCACCATAATGGCTACACTGAAAACTGGGAAGTTTGGTATCAAACTTCTCAGCACAATAAATGCACACTGATGCCAGTGTACATTTTATTGTAAAATACACCACAGAGGGCACCTTAGAGGTGCCCCCTGAAACTTAACCGACTGTCTGTGTAGGCTGACTAGTTCCAGCAGCCTGCCACACCAGAGACATGTTGCTGGCCCCATGGGGAGAGTGCCTTTGTCACTCTGAGGCCAGTAACAAAGCCTGCACTGGGTGGAGATGCTAACACCTCCCCCAGGCAGGAGCTGTAACACCTGGCGGTGAGCCTCAAAGGCTCACCCCTTTGTCACAGCCCAGCAGGGCACTCCAGCTTAGTGGAGTTGCCCGCCCCCTCCGGCCACGGCCCCCACTTTTGGCGGCAAGGCTGGAGGGAACAAAGAAAGCAACAAGGAGGAGTCACTGGCCAGTCAGGACAGCCCCTAAGGTGTCCTGAGCTGAGGTGACTCTGACTTTTAGAAATCCTCCATCTTGCAGATGGAGGATTCCCCCAATAGGGTTAGGATTGTGACCCCCTCCCCTTGGGAGGAGGCACAAAGAGGGTGTACCCACCCTCAGGGCTAGTAGCCATTGGCTACTAACCCCCCAGACCTAAACACGCCCTTAAATTTAGTATTTAAGGGCTACCCTGAACCCTAGAAAATTAGATTCCTGCAACTACAAGAAGAAGGACTGCCTAGCTGAAAACCCCTGCAGCGGAAGACCAGAAGACGACAACTGCCTTGGCTCCAGAAACTCACCGGCCTGTCTCCTGCCTTCCAAAGATCCTGCTCCAGCGACGCCTTCCAAAGGGACCAGCGACCTCGACATCCTCTGAGGACTGCCCCTGCTTCGAAAAGACAAGAAACTCCCGAGGACAGCGGACCTGCTCCAAGAAAAGCTGCAACTTTGTTTCCAGCAGCTTTAAAGAACCCTGCAAGCTCCCCGCAAGAAGCGTGAGACTTGCAACACTGCACCCGGCGACCCCGACTCGGCTGGTGGCGATCCAACACCTCAGGAGGGACCCCAGGACTACTCTAAGACTGTGAGTACAAAAACCTGTCCCCCCTGAGCCCCCACAGCGCCGCCTGCAGAGGGAATCCCGAGGCTTCCCCTGACCGCGACTCTTTGAATCCTAAGTCCCGACACCTGGGAGAGACCCTGCACCCGCAGCCCCCAGGACCTGAAGGACCGGACTTTCACTGGAGGAGTGACCCCCAGGAGTCCCTCTCCCTTGATCAAGTGGAGGTTTCCCCGAGGAACCCCCCCCTTGCCTGCCTGCAGCGCTGAAGAGATCCCTAGATCTCCCATTGACTTCCATTACAAACCCGACGCTTGTTTCTACACTGCACCCGGCCGCCCCCGCGCTGCTGAGGGTGAAATTTCTGTGTGGGCTTGTGTCCCCCCCGGTGCCCTACAAAACCCCCCTGGTCTACCCTCCAAAGACGCGGGTACTTACCTGCAAGCAGACCGGAACCGGGGCACCCCCTTCTCTGCATTCTAGCCTATGCGTTTTGGGCACCACTTTGAACTCTGCACCTGACCGGCCCTGAGCTGCTGGTGTGGTGACTTTGGGGTTGCTCTGAACCCCCAACGGTGGGCTACCTTGGACCAAGAACTAAGCCCTGTAAGTGTCTTACTTACCTGGTTAACCTAACAAATACTTACCTCCCCTAGGAACTGGGAAAATTGCACTGTGTCCACTTTTAAAACAGCTATTTGTGAATAACTTGAAAAGTATACATGCAATTTTGATGATTTGAAGTTCCTAAAGTACTTACCTGCAATACCTTTCGAATGAGATATTACATGTAGAATTTGAACCTGTGGTTCTTAAAATAAACTAAGAAAAGATATTTTTCTATATAAAAACCTATTGGCTGGATTTGTCTCTGAGTGTGTGTACCTCATTTATTGTCTATGTGTATGTACAACAAATGCTTAACACTACTCCTTGGATAAGCCTACTGCTCGACCACACTACCACAAAATAGAGCATTAGTATTATCTATTTTTACCACTATTTTACCTCTAAGGGGAACCCTTGGACTCTGTGCATGCTATTCCTTACTTTGAAATAGCACATACAGAGCCAACTTCCTACATTGGTGGATCAGCGGTGGGGTACAAGACTTTGCATTTGCTGGACTACTCAGCCAATACCTGATCACACGACAAATTCCAAAATTGTCATTAGAAATTCATTTTTGCAATTTGAAATTTTTCTAAATTCTTACAAGTCCTGCTAGGGCCTTGTGTGTTAAGTCCCTGTTTAGCATTGTCTTTTAGAGTTTAAAAGTTTGTTAAAAGTTTGAAATTAGATTCTAGAAACAGTTTTAGATTCTCTAAAAAGTCTTCCAACTTTTAGCAAAATAATGTCTGATACAGAGATGAATGTGGTGGAACTCGACACCACACCTTACCTCCATCTTAAGATGAGGGAGCTAAGGTCTCTCTGTAATATCAAAAAAATAACCATTGGCTCCAGACCTACCAAAATTCAGCTCCAGGAGCTGTTGGCAGAGTTTGAAAAAGCCAACCCCTCTGATGATGACCTCACAGAGGAAGAAATTAGTGACTTGGAGGCCAATGTCCCTCCTCCAGTCCTAAATAGGGAGAACAGGACCCCTCAAGTCCTGTCTCCAACTGTGTTAGTCAGAAATAGTGAGTCCCTCACAGGAGGGTCCCACATTTCTGAAATCACTGAGGATGCTCTCAGTGAAGATGACCTCCTGTTAGCCAGGATGGCCAAAAGATTGGCTTTAGAGAGACAGCTCCTAGCCATAGAAAGGGAAAGACAAGAGATGGGCCTAGGACCCATCAATGGTGGCAGCAATATAAATAGGGTCAGAGATTCTCCTGACATGTTAAAAATCCCCAAAGGGATTGTGACAAAATTTGAAGATGGTGATGACATCACCAAGTGGTTCACAGCTTTTGAGAGGGCTTGTGTAACCAGAAAAGTGAACAGATCTCACTGGGGTGCTCTCCTTTGGGAAATGTTCACTGGAAAGTGTAGGGATAGACTCCTCACACTCTCTGGAAAAGATGCAGAATCTTATGACCTCATGAAGGGTACCCTGATTGAGGGCTTTGGATTCTCCACTGAGGAGTACAGGATTAGGTTCAGGGGGGCTCAAAAATCCTCGAGCCAGACCTGGGTTGACTTTGTTGACTACTCAGTGAAAACACTAGATGGTTGGATTCAAGGCAGTGGTGTAAGTAATTATGATGGGCTGTACAATTTATTTGTGAAAGAACACCTATTGAGTAATTGTTTCAATGATAAACTGCATCAGCATCTGGTAGACCTAGGACCAATTTCTCCCCAAGAATTGGGAAAGAAGGCGGACCATTGGGTCAAGACAAGGGTGTCCAAGACTTCAACAGGGGGTGACCAAAAGAAAGGGGTCACAAAGACTCCCCAGGGGAAGGGTGATGAGACAACCAAAACTAAAAATAGTAAAGAGTCTTCTACAGGCCCCCAAAAACCTGCACAGGAGGGTGGGCCCAGAGCCTCTTCACAAAACAATGGGTACAAGGGTAAAAACTTTGATCCCAAAAAGGCCTGGTGTCATAGCTGTAAACAGCATGGACACCAAACTGGAGACAAGGCCTGTCCCAAGAAAGGTTCCACTCCAAACTCCCATCCAGGTAACACTGGTATGGCTAGTCTCCAAGTGGGATCAACAGTGTGCCCAGAGCAAATCAGGGTCCACACTGAAGCTACTCTAGTTTCTGAGGGTGGGGTGGATTTAGCCACACTAGCTGTCTGGCCGCCTAACATGCAAAAATACAGACAGCAACTCTTAATTAATGGGACTAGAATAGAGGGCCTGAGGGATACAGGTGCCAGTGTCACCATGGTGACGGAGAAACTGGTTTCCCCTGGCCAATACCTGACTGGAAAAACTTACACAGTCACCAACGCTGACAATCAGAGAAAAGTACATCCCATGGCAATGGTTACTTTAGAATGGGGAGGGGTCAATGGCCTGAAACAGGTGGTGGTCTCCTCAAATATCCCAGTGGACTGTCTGCTTGGAAATGACCTGGAGTCCTCAGCATGGGCTGAGGTAGAACTAAAAACCCATGCAGCAATGCTGGGTATCCCTGAACTGGTGTGTGTGAAAACAAGAGCACAATGCAAGGCACAGGGTGAACAAGTAGAGCTGGAGTCTGGAAGAATGGCCCAGCCTACCAAGAGAACAGGAAAGTCAGTTGGGAAACCAACTACAACACAGCAAAAGAAAGGGAACCTCTCTTCTCAGGAAGAAGTTCTGCCCTCTGAGGGAACTGAGCCTTTGGAGCTTGAACCTTATCAGGTTGAGCTCTTAGGCCCAGGGGGACCCTCAAGGGAGGAGCTGTGTAAGGGACAAGAAACCTGTCCCTCTCTTGAAGGCCTTAGGCAGCAAGCTGCTGAAGAGTCCAAAGGCAAGAAAAATGGAACGCATAGGGTCTATTGGGAAGATGGACTCCTGTACACTGAGGCCAGAGACCCCAAACCTGGTGCCACTAGGAGAGTGGTAGTGCCTCAGCTGTTCAGGAAGTTCATCCTAACATTGGCCCATGACATTCCCCTTGCTGGACATTTGGGACAAACCAAGACGTGGGAGAGGTTAGTCAACCACTTCTACTGGCCCAATATGTCCAACATGGTTAAGGAGTTTTGCCTCTCCTGCCCCACCTGTCAAGCCAGTGGTAAGACAGGTGGGCATCCAAAGGCCCCCCTCATTCCACTTCCAGTGGTGGGGGTTCCCTTTGAAAGAGTGGGTGTGGACATAGTTGGTCCACTAGAGCCTCCCACAGCCTCAGGAAATATGTATATCCTGGTAGTAGTGGATCATGCCCTAAGGCAGGGTGCACTATACCATAGGTGAGGGTACCAGTGCATGAGCATGGTACCCCTACAGTGTCTAAACAAAACCTTAGACATTGTAAGTGCAGGGTAACCATAAGAGTATATGGTCTGGGAGTCTGTCAAACACGAACTCCACAGCACCATAATGGCTACACTGAAAACTGGGAAGTTTGGTATCAAACTTCTCAGCACAATAAATGCACACTGATGCCAGTGTACATTTTATTGTAAAATACACCACAGAGGGCACCTTAGAGGTGCCCCCTGAAACTTAACCGACTGTCTGTGTAGGCTGACTAGTTCCAGCAGCCTGCCACACCAGAGACATGTTGCTGGCCCCATGGGGAGAGTGCCTTTGTCACTCTGAGGCCAGTAACAAAGCCTGCACTGGGTGGAGATGCTAACACCTCCCCCAGGCAGGAGCTGTAACACCTGGCGGTGAGCCCCAAAGGCTCACCCCTTTGTCACAGCCCAGCAGGGCACTCCAGCTTAGTGGAGTTGCCCGCCCCCTCCGGCCACGGCCCCCACTTTTGGCGGCAAGGCTGGAGGGAACAAAGAAAGCAACAAGGAGGAGTCACTGGCCAGTCAGGACAGCCCCTAAGGTGTCCTGAGCTGAGGTGACTCTGACTTTTAGAAATCCTCCATCTTGCAGATGGAGGATTCCCCCAATAGGGTTAGGATTGTGACCCCCTCCCCTTGGGAGGAGGCACAAAGAGGGTGTACCCACCCTCAGGGCTAGTAGCCATTGGTTACTAACCCCCCAGACCTAAACACGCCCTTAAATTTAGTATTTAAGGGCTACCCTGAACCCTAGAAAATTAGATTCCTGCAACTACAAGAAGAAGGACTGCCTAGCTGAAAACCCCTGCAGCGGAAGACCAGAAGACGACAACTGCCTTGGCTCCAGAAACTCACCGGCCTGTCTCCTGCCTTCCAAAGATCCTGCTCCAGCGACGCCTTCCAAAGGGACCAGCGACCTCGACATCCTCTGAGGACTGCCCCTGCTTCGAAAAGACAAGAAACTCCTGAGGACAGCGGACCTGCTCCAAGAAAAGCTGCAACTTTGTTTCCAGCAGCTTTAAAGAACCCTGCAAGCTCCCCGCAAGAAGCGTGAGACTTGCAACACTGCACCCGGCGACCCCGACTCGGCTGGTGGCGATCCAACACCTCAGGAGGGACCCCAGGACTACTCTAAGACTGTGAGTACAAAAACCTGTCCCCCCTGAGCCCCCACAGCGCCGCCTGCAGAGGGAATCCCGAGGCTTCCCCTGACCGCGACTCTTTGAATCCTAAGTCCCGACACCTGGGAGAGACCCTGCACCCGCAGCCCCCAGGACCTGAAGGACCGGACTTTCACTGGAGGAGTGACCCCCAGGAGTCCCTCTCCCTTGATCAAGTGGAGGTTTCCCCGAGGAACCCCCCCCTTGCCTGCCTGCAGCGCTGAAGAGATCCCTAGATCTCCCATTGACTTCCATTACAAACCCGACGCTTGTTTCTACACTGCACCCGGCCGCCCCCGCGCTGCTGAGGGTGAAATTTCTGTGTGGGCTTGTGTCCCCCCCGGTGCCCTACAAAACCCCCCTGGTCTGCCCTCCGAAGACGCGGGTACTTACCTGCAAGCAGACCGGAACCGGGGCACCCCCTTCTCTCCATTCTAGCCTATGCGTTTTGGGCACCACTTTGAACTCTGCACCTGACCGGCCCTGAGCTGCTGGTGTGGTGACTTTGGGGTTGCTCTGAACCCCCAACGGTGGGCTACCTTGGACCAAGAACTAAGCCCTGTAAGTGTCTTACTTACCTGGTTAACCTAACAAATACTTACCTCCCCTAGGAACTGGGAAAATTGCACTAAGTGTCCACTTTTAAAACAGCTATTTGTGAATAACTTGAAAAGTATACATGCAATTTTGATGATTTGAAGTTCCTAAAGTACTTACCTGCAATACCTTTCGAATGAGATATTACATGTAGAATTTGAACCTGTGGTTCTTAAAATAAACTAAGAAAAGATATTTTTCTATATAAAAACCTATTGGCTGGATTTGTCTCTGAGTGTGTGTACCTCATTTATTGTCTATGTGTATGTACAACAAATGCTTAACACTACTCCTTGGATAAGCCTACTGCTCGACCACACTACCACAAAATAGAGCATTAGTATTATCTATTTTTACCACTATTTTACCTCTAAGGGGAACCCTTGGACTCTGTGCATGCTATTCCTTACTTTGAAATAGCACATACAGAGCCAACTTCCTACATCCTGCGAGAACCTATATGTGGGGGCCTCATTACAGGCAGCATAGGGGTGTTACAGGGGCTGTACCGTATTTCCTTTATTATCCCTTGTTGTAAAAGGTCCTCTATCACTGGTGCTATACCTTCCTCTCCTTCCCTGGAGATCTTATACTGTGGAACCCATGGTAGTGGTGCACCTGGTATCAACTTAATTCTCACTGGGGCATAATTTAGCACTTGTCCCACATCATTCAAGTGCTGATCCCATACCTCACCTGGGACAGAATCCTGGAGCTCTGGTGGTAGTCCTAGTGTTCTTTGTGGTGCGCACCTCATGAATTCTTGTAAAATCACTCCATTTCCTCTGCTCTCTAGGAAAAGCCCTATTGGTGAAAAATGGATGCTACAGTGCAGTTTGAACAATAAGTCCCTGCCCAGCAGGTTTACCGGGCATTACCTGCTGAGGATGAATTGGTGTTGGACGGAGATAGGACCAACCACCAATGTCAGCTGTTGTGTCAGATATTCAGTTTTTGGTTGTCCTGTCATAACAAATGTCGTTATTCGGGTACCCAAGAGTTGTGCTTTTGCACTAGTGTCAACCAGGAAGGAAACTGTTTTGTTTAGCACAGTCCCATCCATGTATGGGCCCTCCTGGTCCACCAGTATAACTGGCATGATCAGGCAGTCTGCCAATCTCAGGCACCCCTAGTATGTCCCTGGCGGTGGCGGGGGTAGTTATGGGTGACCCCCAGTCAAGTCAATCCCCTGGTACCATTGATCCCTGCTGGCCCTCAAGGGTGGAGGTAGTGGAGGAGCATGCATTGGACAATATTGGGGTTGTGAAGCCTGTAATTCCCCTTGTCTGTTAGGGGCTGCATCAAAAATATTTTGCATTTAGGGTGGTGGTGGGAATTCTACCTCTGTTGACTTCTGCTTCAGGGCCTTCTATCCAACAGAGGGCAGTCAGCCTTCCAATGTCCCGGCTGATTGCAGCAAAAATATGTTGTTCCTAGTGGGGGTTGAGAAAATGCCCTTGCACTTGATCCACTACCCCACCCCCTCTCTGAACCTTTCTCTCTACCTCTATTCTGTTCTCCACTGTAAAAATTTTCCTGCACTATCATCAACTTCACCTTTTCCTTCTTCGCTTTTTCTGCCTCTTGCACATGTGTCTGGTAGTCTGCACAGTACCTGGCCACTGCTTGCACCTTCTCTTTGGGTCCTTGTTGCCAGCAGACAAAGGATGTCTGCAGATGTGTCTGAATTGGTTGCTATAACCCATAGTCAAAGGTAGTAACAAAAGTTGCCACTGCATCCCCTAGTGGATTCTTCATACCACTACTCTGTTGGTAAATCTGTAAAAGACGGCCAAAATCTGAATTCACACTTTCTCCCTTTTCATGCTTGGTGTGTATTATCTTAGACCAGTCTACTTTGCCTTCTGGCACCTTTTCTTTTATGTGCTTCATCACTTCTTTCCTCATTTCCTCAACCTCCTCTTCTGGGTTTCCCCTTTTTCCCCTCGGTGGCTCCTGCATTAGCCACTTTACTACCTTCTTACAGTCCTCCCAAAAATCCTTTGGTACAATAATGCTAAACAATATATCCAGGTCTGGAGGAAGCCCATCGTTAGTTTGAGAAGTTCCTTATGTGCGTTCTCCTTTACATCACTAGCTGCTCTCAAATCCCACAATGTCACATCCCACATCCAAAATGCTTCCCAGTCAAGTGGTCTGATCTTCCTCTTTCCCTTTAAAATCAATATCTGTTGCATGTAAGACAGTTTAGCCATGTCATAGCCATGACAGGAATTGTAAATCTGGTCTTTTTAGCCAGCAGTGCATGCCATTTCTCAAGGTACATGAGTGCCCCAAGCCCTTGGTGTGTAGCTTCCTGGAAGGCTGGTGATCCTTTTGGCAGAGTGGGTTGACTAGTATTGATGTTGCTTTTGCTGAATGAGTTCCCCATGATTGGAAGTTAACTGGCTCTGCTGCTTGAACAGACAATTCAGTTATTCTTAGCACATGGAAACACAAGGAGTCAGTAAACTTGTTCCACTGGTCATTCCCTGGCCGCACAATAGGGAGGCAATACACCACACTAATCGTAATCAATCAGCCAGCAACCTGTTTTGTTAGTGCAGGTGAAGATGTCAGCACTCCACTCACAATACTTTTCTTTTATTGCTAGTTCACCATAAAGCATTACCCAGTGGAGGCAGAGAGAAGAGGCTAAAGGTTCTGATTTTTTCCCTCAGCATCTGTATGCAGCCAGAAAATAAAATGACAGAAAAGCATGAATAAGTACAGTATTTACACCTGCTGGCCATTCCTTCCCTCTGGTGAGTTTGCGAATGGATGCAAATGAATCTGACTGAATCCACAGCCAGTGGCACCCAGATTGTGCAGATAGGGCTGAACTCATACACATATGACATGATAAGCGGGGGACTGTCCCTGAGCTATTTTGGTGCTCCCTACTGGTTTGCTTCTACTTCAGATTGAGAGGAAATATGAATAAAATTAATTCCAACAATGCAGAGCTCCTAGTCTGATTAATACATTTATTAAAGATCTTTTAAAGGTTCGACTAGGGGACGCACGCAGGTCAATTGCAGCAACACGAATACACTTCCAAGAATAATCACAGCAGTTGAATTATAATGATCATAAAAACAAACAATGAAAATATATTACTTTAATCAAGGATTGTGTATTTGCATATACAGTGATTATATATTCATATACAATGCAAAGCTAAAAATAAGAATTATAAATGCAACACCATGGGGCGAGGTAGGGACATCATCTCTTTGCCAACTTCAAGTCGAGAACCCAGACGACTGCAGAAAGAGAGAAAAACAACCCTCAATGGAAACTGGGCGAAGGTGTCCTTCCCCCAGAATGAGTTTTGTCTCTAACCCCAGATGTCAGATTTCCCTCTTAAATACCTTAAAAAAGCTGGAGAGGAGAAATCTAGAAACTCCCCCTCCTATGTTGTGAATTGTTGTTCAAACACTGGCTGTACCAGTCTGTGTTGAAAGAGCACGTTAGAGATTTGACCACATCCCAAGGTGCACTCCCAAGACCGAACTGTTCCCCTGCCACACCATAAACTTTCTTCTGGTACATCCTTATCTTTCCCTCACTCCTCCATGTTATGTCACTGCCTTGGTGTGAAGAGAGCACAAAGAGTGAAGATATGAGTGAAAAACAGGTTGCATAAGTTGTGCGCAGAAAATACCTGCATCACCTATTTGACAGTGTTTGCACAAAATGGAGTCAGTGTTCAAGATGGAGCAGCGGTTAAATACAGATATCATTACACTCCACCCTTTGACCATGACTCTCATAACATACAGGTGTGAAATTAACTTGTTTTGGTCTCAACATTGCAAGCAAATTAGGTATGCATTGTACACAGCAACACAATGTTATAACTATAGAAATGACCCCAAGAATCCCACTCAAGACATTACGTAATTGTCCAAAACGGGCAACCACTGGAACAACCTATCTCACTTCCCTGTATCCACATCTTGTTATACTCCTTTCACCAATTCATGGAAAGTGTCAATATGGGACTGGAATGATTTAGAGAGGTCTGACAAATTGAAGCAACACCTGCCTTCAAATTCAGAGCACCCGTGATCATGCTTTAATAATAAGTAGTCTATATCAATGCAGCTTTTCTAGTACCACATATATCTAGTATAAATTCAGATAAAGCAACAGAAGTGTGATTATTATTCTTAACTATTAAGCATGCTAACTTATTGATCATTTGAGTATTATAAACGTCTAAATTGGGCACGCCTACAATAGAAAGACTCAAGCTTATATATTCTGATTGGGATAATAATTGAAGTTCGGCATCACAGTCTTCACCTAATTGAACAGCTTCTCTTGAATACTGAGTATGAACAGAATGAAATGGAAACTTCACCAGTCCTAAACGTGTAAAGGTACACAGTCCACCAGTTATATTAGCGGGAGTGTAGATGAAAGTGATATTTCCACATGAAAACAGCCAACCAACTGGTAATTTTAACATGCTTGATGTGGCTAGTAGCATTTACCACATGAAGACAAGACATAGGATAATCCATCCATTTGCAATGTGTATCCATTCGATATTGGCAGAGTACCATTTGTTCCCACGGCATCACTTGAGGAGATCCTGTTGCTGCCTCGAGGCGCAGTTGAGCGCACTTTTAAATTTGACGTGAATTACAGGTGAAATTCAAACATACATCTCCAGGGGTGATGTTGTAAGTACTTAGTTGTGTGATATTGTCCCACTTTTCATCTATTGTTTCTTGGCAAAATCTACAATACTCGTAAGGTGCAAAATGAGATAACACATCACTCTGTTGCACGCTTCTATCCTTATTGGTGACATTAAAGATATCCAGTAGATTTTGTGCAGATTTTGGGATAGCCACTAGGTATGTTGGTATGACATCCACTGTACTTTTCATGGCTCCCATGCAGAAATCTGATCAGTTGAGTACAACTCGTGCCAAGCGGGTCCATACATTTTCAGTCAGGTGCAGTAAAGGTGTCGCTCGATGTGGTCGATTATTTCGGAGTTGGGGGTTTTCGGTCCTCCCTGAACCCACACGCACATGCCCGAAAAGAGACCACACAGCACAGTCAGCACATAGACACCTTGTAGTGTGATCTGAAAGAGAGACAAGTATGATCATTCTCACAAATAACACTTGTCGGCTGGGATGTGCTCCCATCCCTCCTTTCCTGATATCATGATAAGGAGAACATCATCTGGGCCCTTGGCTATAATTTCTGCTGGTTCTGGAGCGTGATTTGGGAATTCCAACCATACGTTAGCACCAGGGTTTTTGTCTGTTGAACCAAAACCTCCTTCCCCACGTACTGCAAGAAGGGCTGGGGCCGTCCCCTTCCTCACTATTCCTCCACACACAGGGATAATTATAATTTGTGCTACTCCATCTCCAGATTGTAGCATCAATTCAGTGTCTCCACTCGTCAAGAGAATAGTTGTAATTTCTCCTTGGTAATCTGCGTTATTCACTCCCCCCAAGACCTGAATACCTTTGAGTGCCAACACAGATCTGCTACCAAATGACTGCAGCTGGCGCTTAACATTTTTGGCACTATTTTCATTTAAAGCATTACAAATTCATATCTTAGGGTCCTTGTTAGAATTTTCATCCTTGGCGTGGTCTCCCTTAACTTTTTGCCTCTGTTCCCCAGGTTGTTGATGTGTGCTGGACTCTGATTTTGCTGTTTTTATTACTCTGGGCACTTTACCACTGCTAACCAGTGCTAAAGTGCAAGTGCTCCTGTTTAAAATGTGTACGTAATTGGTTCTCCATGATTGGCATATTTGTTTTACTGTTAAGTCCCTAGTAAAGCACACTAGAGGTGCCCAGGGCCTGTAAATCAAATGTTACTAGTGGGCCTGCAGCACTGGTTGTGCCAACCACATAAGTAACCCTGTAATCATGTCTCAGACCTGCCACTGCAGTGTCTGTGTGTGTACTTTTACACAATAAATTCGGCAGGGCAAGTGTACCCACTTGCCAGGCCTAAACCTTCCCTTTTCTTACATGTAAGGCACCCCTTTTCTTACATGTAAGGCACCCCTAAGGGCAGGGTGCAGTGTATGGATAAGGTAGGACATATAGAAATGTGGTTTATATGTCCTGACAGTGAAAGACTGCCAACTTCGTTTTTCACTGTTGCAAGGCCTGTCTCTCTCATAGGATAACATGGGGGCTGCCTTTAAATATGATTAAAGTGTAGATTCCCCTAGAGAGTAGATGGACATGTGGAGTTTGGGGTCCCTGAACTCACAATGTAAAAATACATCTTTTAGTAAAGTTGATTTTGAGATTGTGCGTTTGAAAATGCCACTTTTAGAAAGTGAGCATTTTCTTGCTTAAACCATTTTGTGACTCTGCCGTGTTTGTGGATTCCCTGTCTGGGTCAGTTTGACAGTTGGGTTGTTTTTCACCTCACATTATAAAGGGACACAAAGGAAGCTGGGGTGTAACCTGCATTTCCTGATTAGTCATCTCTGCTAGGAGGGAGTGGTGGAGTGGTCACTCTCATCTGAAAGGACTGTGTCTGCCTCTGACAATGCAGACTCCAACCCCCTGGTGTGTGTCTGAGGCCTTGACTGGGCAAGGCAGGATTTCACAAATGGGTGTGAGTCCCCTTTGAAGAAAGATGACTTCAAAGACTAAAATGGGTATAAGAAGGGCACCCAAATCTACAGACTTTAGAAACACTTCTGGAACAAAGAGGAATCTCTGCCTGGAGAAGAGCTGATAGCTGAGGAAGAAGCACTGCCCTGCCTGTGACTGTGCTTTGTGGAGATTTCCTGCAGTGCTGCTTCTACCAGAGTAAGAGGGCAAAGACTGGACTTTGTGTGCCTTCCATCTTGTGAAGAAATCTCCAAGGGCTTGAGTTAGATCTTGCCTCCTGTTGTTTGAAGTCTCAGGGACAGCAAAGACTTCTCTCTGCCAGCACCTGGAGTCTCTGGAGAGACTCCTGCTCTGACAAGTGGTGCCCGATCCAGTCCCTGGGCCCTCGAAAGAAAAGCTGGTAGAAATCCAAGGAAATCGACTTCGGACGACTCCGGACCGACGCCGCTGCTGAATCCGGTGACGCCGCCTGCACTGACGCCGTGACCTTCGCTGGAACGCAATGCTCTTCGGAGGCCCGCGCTGCTGCAGCCCCGCTGAAGTCCGCGACTTCGTAGAAGTCACCGCACCACGTCGTGACCGACGCCGCTCGAAGTGCGTGGATTCAACGTTTCGCACAGATGCCGTGATCCGCGACTTCGCGCATCGGCTTGTTTTCACTCTTCACCAAAGGTACTGTACTTGGGGGTCTACACGACTCCGTGTCCGGCGCCGCTGGTGTCGGCTTGTTGGGAACGACTCCGTCACGACGCCGTGTTAAAATCTCATCGAAGCATTTTTGTTTCTAAGCGCTATTTTTGAGTTTAATCTCTAAAAATTCATAACTTGACTTGTGTATGTCGGATTTTTATCGTTTTGGTCTTGTTTTGTTTAGATAAATATTTCCTATTGTTCTAAACTGGTGTTGTGTCATTTTGTAGTGTTTTCATTAAGTTACTGTGTGTGTTGGTACAAATACTTTACACCTAGCACTCTTAGGTTAAGCCTACTGCTCTGCAAAGCTACCAAGGGGTTAAGCAGGGGTTAGCTGAGGGTGATTCTCTTTTACCCTGACTAGAGTGAGGGTCCTTGCTTGAACAGGGGGTAATCTGACTGTCAACCAAAGACCGCATTTCTAACAGTCCTGTTGTTAGATTTTTGTTAATTTGGTGACATTCTGTTCATGAAATTATTCTATAGTTTTATAAATTGCAGTGGGATGTTTATTGTGTTGTATTTTCGACTTTCTAACTATTTTCTTACTTCTAAATGCTGTACACGTTTTCCTAAGTTAAGACTTGTGCCATATCTATCAGGGCTGAACTCAGGTTTAAATTACTGAAACCTTTCCTGGACCTAACAAGACTAGTGACATTATTACTTGTGGTGGACTACCATCCACCACAACTAATAATCCACTTCCTCCCACAGAGCACAATTTGGTTTCACAACATGCTGCAATCCTCCAAGAACTGACTATGTGATATAACTATTAAGATCAACCCAATGGAAACATGTTGACCACTAAACAATAAAATGAGTAATGAGTTCAGTATCTCAGGGCCAGATGTAGCAAAGTTTTGAGAGTCGCAAATGGCCCGATTCGCAATTTGCGATAACGCAAATTCGGTAATGGGATGCAAAAATCCCATTTCCGAAGTGCAAATTGCGATGCGAGCCATAACGACTCGCAAAAATAGCGACCCGCAAATAAGAAGTCGCAATTTGCGAGTCGCAAACCATATGAAAAAGCCACTCGCAAATTGCGACTAGTCGCAAAAAGCCCATTTTCCACACCCAAATTACCACTAAGTTAGAGCAGGTGGTAACCAGAACCAAAGTATAAAAGGAGACCCAGAAGGCATCTGGGTTACTCAAAATGGCTGAAATATATGTGATAGCAAGGAGGAGGAAAGTCCACGCCGCCCAGCAGAGGAGGAGGAGGAGCCAGAGACAGGAGAGGATATACAGAACCAGGCAGACACTTTTCCAACAAACTGAGGAGGAGATTTATGACAAATACAGACTCAGCAGTGCAGCAATATTAGAATTAATTGAACTACTCAATCCACAAATTCAACGCCAGACTATGCGCGGCAGCGCCATCCCTACACATGTGCAAGTGCTATGCTCACTGCACCTGTTGGCCTCGGGTAGCTATCAAGGGGTGATGGCTGTGGCAGGTGGGGTATCCCAAAGTGCACTCTCACGATTCCTCAGATGTTTCCTAGATGCCATACTCACCCACATGTCCAGATATATATACCTACTCAGGACTTAGGCAGAAATTAACAGCACCAAGTTGTACTTCTATAGAATTGCCAACTTCCCTCATGTAATAGGGTGTGTGGACGAGACACATATACAAATCTGCCCTCCTGCAAATCTGGAATATGTGTTCCGCAATAGGAAATGTACCCACTCACTGAACATGCAGGTGGTATGCGACGCCCATAATGTCATCACTGACATTGTAGCCAAATTTCCAGGGAGTACACATGACTCATACATTTTCAGGCACAGTGGGATACACCAACGCCTAGAACGTGGGGAGTTTGGAGACGGATATCTATTAGGTATTGCTGACTACACCCTGAAGCCATACACACAGGTCACTGTAGAAACCATCCATGCCCTGCTAACATTGCTTATTTTTGCCAAACAGGTGACAATGCATATGCGCTGAGACCATGGATACTTACCCGGTACTTAACACCTGGCAATGAGAATGAGAGGCGATATAACAGTGCAAATCGGCGGACCAGAACTGTCATTGAGAGGACCTTTGGACTGTTAAAGGCAAGATTCTGATGCCTCCACAGAAGTGGAGGTGGGCTCCAGTATGCCCCAGTAACAGCATTCAAGATTGTTGGCGCATGTGCAATCCTACACAACATTGCCACCAGACGTGGGCTACATCTCACCCCTGAAGACACAGATTTGGAGGATGAGGAGCAAGAGCTACCACATCGCCAGCCTGGGGATAGGAGCATTGCAAATCAAGGCAGACAGAGACGGCACCACATTGCAACCCAATACTTTGGCAGGTACGTGGCAACTGTCACCACACTCACTGATGTCACACAAACAGAGCCCAGGTGAGTAGTGGAACAAACAAAACCTTTTTATTAGTGAACTAAATGTTGAAAGAAAAAATCTGTCCGTAAGGGGCTGCACATGTCCAATTTTTATGAGGACACATTGACTTCATGTCCCTCATGAGTCATGCTGTCTTATGGCCTACACCCTCCTCCTTGTTCGCCCAGCATGGCTCATCCCAGGTGGGTCTGCTGACCCCTGACGTGCACTTCCACTCCTCAGTACACGTGAGTCAGTTGCAGACACACTGGTGATAGTGGACCCCTCCTCACTGTCCTGAGGGGTCTCACCTGTCCCCCTTGCCACCTGCCTGGCTTCCAACATGTCCACTGTGTGGCTGATGCGGCCTAGTCCCTGTGCCACATCCCCAGCAAAGTGGCCAAGTTCGACCTGCAGACTCACGGTCCGTCTTGACAGGCCAGTAGTGTTAGTGGCAAGACGCCTAATGGACGCTGCCATGCGGTCAAAGCGTGTGACTAGGTGGCGCTCCCTGCGCCTTGTGCTGCGTCTATCAGCCACTAGTTCCGTCACTAGTTGGCAGATGGACTGGGTGAGTTCGCTCACATTGTCAGTGAGTCCTGCGAGTTCACATCAGCCAGGCCATGGGTCATGTTATTTTTCAAGTCTGTGCAAAGCACCTGATATCAACCGCAATTGTCTTGTTTGCAGGAGCTGACCGGTAAGGAGGGATGCCTCGACTACAGACATTGCTGCCTCCCCTATCTCCTCCTGGGGCACCGCCTGAACTTGGCATCTGCGACGTGGTTGCACTGCTGGCTCTGGACGTCTTACTGTGGGCTGGGGCCAGGGGTCGTGTGTTCTTCCTCCATGTCCTGCACTTGTTCTGGAGGGGACTGTGGTGGTGTCGTGCTGGGCGTTGGAATATCAGCTGCAGCCTCCTGCACTGCCTGTCTCCTCCCTGAATGGTGTGACTGCTGGGGGTGTCGTGTGGGATACCTGTAGAACATAGGGAACACACTGTCAGTCTCTCACATCTGTTGTATGCCTCATAATAAACATTTGCCTATATGCTGACTACTGTACTACATTGCCCATAATGCACTATTCTAGTGGTTGCTAGTCTGGAATGGAGCTAGTCTGGTTGTGCCTGCTGCTGTGTACTGGGAGAGTGTGGATACTGCATTTGTAGGTGTGAATGCATATTTCATGGTACTCACTTTTGGATGTCCCTTGCGCAGAAGTGTCCAATGCTCCAATTCCTGACATGGCCTCAGGCTCCAGTGTCTGCTCCATCAATTCTTCCATGGCTGTGGGTGGTGGGATGGTGGATGGGCCTCCTCCTGTGCCCCTCATTTCCCTGAGGCGCTCTGCCACCCTCTCCTTTGTTCTGAAGCGTAGGTCGTACCACCCTTTTTTTATTTCATCCAGGGTTCGTCCCAATGGCAGTGATCCGGTCCTGGATTTGCAGCCAGATCTTCTTCTTCTCAGTGTCTGGGACACTCAGGGCTGCCTTGCCAAAATGTTGGTCATGGTGCTGGCAGCATTCTTCTGTTAGCACCTCAAGTTCTTTCTCAGAAAACTTGAGTTTTCTTTTCCTTCCTGCACTGCCTGTGTCCTCCATGGTAGCAGCAGCTCCCCTCTCCTGGTTTTTGCACAGCAGTTTAAAAAGGGTGTGGTCCTCCCTCCTCTCAGGTCTATTTGATGACTTCCTGGTTCTGATGTCATCAGCAAGAGCCAGGAAGTGTTTTTCCAACTGTTATGCTGCACCTGCATGCAATTTGCGGGCCAGTCGGAATTTGCGACACCTGACTCGCAAATTGCGAGTTTGCTTTTAGCGAGGTCGCAAAAAGCGACCTCGCTAAAAGCAAACTCGCTAACTGCGGTGCAACATCATTTGCGAGTCGCAAATTGGTGTTGCTTTTTTTTTCTTGGATACCATTTTGCGAGTCGGAAATTGCGATTCGCATTGAATCGCAATTTCCGACTCGCAAATGTTTTCCTACCTACATCTGGCCCTTAGTATCGTACTCGTTGCTATGTAGTGCCTTAAAGCCAATACACTGAATAAAATGCACAAAAAGCTATAGTGGATGTGTTTTTCAACGCACACAGTTGTTTCTTAAAATTTTTATGACATACTGTGTGTGACATGTCTGTTAAACTAATTTTCTAGTTGATTAAGTTAGTTCAACTCGTTCAGATTTTACGGAAATTAATAATGTTGAATTGAACTCTAATGAGAATAGCCATCTACAAACGCCAAAAACTCTCCCAAATCCAATTGCTGCCAGCCCTCATAAAAGAAAGTGAAGATCCAGACACATTTTGCGCTGGCCTCCCAGTAGGATACTAGCTGAGGCAAGGAAGAATTGCTCTAGTGATTTAATGACAGCCACTATAGTGATGATAAAAACAAAACGTGCCTTTTAAAGGGCAAGCTGGACAGTTAAAAATTGATTCCCTACCATTTTAAGCACAATAAGAAAACAATTGAACTGTTAGAGAGATCATTAGCACCAGATATAACACCCTGTCACACAGGATTAGGAATTTATTTGATATTTCTATTCCCCTAAAACATTGAATAGTATCATAAATAGAGTAGATGCATTCAGCAAACCTAACTAGACAGAAGTTAATTTAACATTAACAACCAAATTGAAAACATGATTCCCATAAATATATGTTTACACCAAATGCGGCTGGATTTACACCTCACAGAGTCCAACAATTTACTCTTGCATAATAATACTTGCAAGCTCATTCACACAACTGCAGTAATGCCCATGCAGATGGAGCTCAGTGGAATTAACAAGGCATGGGTAGCCTTGCGCCTTTGTGAACAACCACAAAAATGTCTGTTTGTAAGAACCCAGATATTCTTCTCAAACTCTTTCCCAGCTTGGAACTGGTCAGAGACATGCAACTGCAAAGGGCTGGTGCAGCTTTCCAGAAAGCTGCATTCTTGCGCAGAAAAGCCTTTACGGGTTCAAATGTAGGGAACTGTCTCTATTCATTTTTTCAGTGCATGTTGCTTGTCACATATTCTTTTAAAAAGCTCATCAATAGTCTATTACGAGCTGTAAATTCAGCCCTCCTACCCCTAACCTTTTCAGGAGTCGACTTACAGTGCTTTGTTCACATTACTCAACAAAACACATTTGATTTCTGCTCTTACAAAAATCATTTTTACATGCAGAAATTTCTAGCTCTACACTTTCCCTTTCACAGCATAGAAACAAAAGTACTCCAGTCTTTTGCAATTGTGCATGAACATGCTTCTAAGAAGAAAAACAGCTTCAAAAGAAGTTGTGACATTGCAAAAAGGTAAAGCAATGTGGATATCAGAAAGATTTTTCAGGCCCATTCTACCACCTCTTGTGACTTGCATTTATGTGTACTTTTATGGAAGAAACTTTGAGTTTAATTTCACAAAGAACAGCAAATTCCGTTCCTGTGACTCGTGAGTGATACTTTATGAATATAACCTCCAGTTTTTGACTTCCTAAATATTACATATTGCCTCAACGCAATATCTTTCGGTTGATAGGATCTTTGAAAAGAAAAATCATACAGGATGGCAAGTTGAGAGTCAATGTCTCCAACTTCCCAAAGGTTAATGAAAAACATTACAAAACCTGTGAATATTTTTGTGTTGGTATGTTTATATGTGAAAACTGGAACTTTAGCAACAGTTTTCCTTTACTCATAACCTATTACCTTTAAAAGAATATTCAGAGCCCTATTTCACAGAAAGCTGTTTCATGAAAACCATGTAATCAACATATTTCAATTGGACGAATGATGGATTACCCGCATTTTTGCGTTTTTGAAATAAAACACCTTTTTGGTGCAGAGCAGGTCATTCCTTCTGCTTGTGCTGACTGCTAACATTTGCTGAGTGTATCCGCATGGCTATGATCGCCTGTCCCGGACCCTAAACATCATTTGTTCTCCCTTTGCACCCTTAATATCAGCTTCATTGCTTCCTTTGAGTTTATGGCAATCCTGGCTACAATTTGTGTATATATTTTGGTTCCTGGCCAGTGAATATATGGTACAGAGAATAAGGTCCAGGAAAGAGGTGCCTGGTTTTATTTGTTATGCATGCAATAAGTGTACAGGATGCTGGCCACAGAGTGGAGGAAGTATAGGGGGTAATACCTCAGTGGAAGAAGGCATGCTAGACAAATGGACCTAAATCCTCAGGTCTACACAGCACCAAATGGCATCTGGCACAATCAGAAAAAGGCAAGCAGATATCAAGATCTGTGAAGGTGATGTGTGGCAAACCACTGGATTCGACCCCTAGGTACCTGCATCAGGTAATGTATGTATTGTTATTCTACTTCCTGCTTTTGATTAACAAATCAATGGATAGTTACAACTCAACATGCTCTGCATTCACCTTCAAGGAAGATGTGATACTTCGAAGAAGATGAGGATTTTATAAAGGAATAAAGATTATGGCATTTTATAACAGGAGGAGTGGGTAAAAGAAAGTGTACGTGTGCTCTAAAAATAAACTAGTTGCAAGACAAAAGCAATGGTGTAGGAGAGTGTTGTATGATAGTTAACATAGATATAATCATATAGCATTTCTTATGTGTATTTGAGGTGTCCTTGGTTTGATCCTATATGAGAAGTGTTTCAGTAGCTACATGATGCCAACCAAGGCGCTTTTCTCATGTAATGAGATGCAGCACATAGTGGTGTTATGGATAAAGAGGTGTGAGAGAGAGATGCACAGTTTTTGGTTAATAGTATTCAGGCAGCCTTGACTCTGCAGGTCCCTTTGAAGTGTTTTTGTATTTTACAATCCACCAGGATTGTTACTGCATAGAGTTGCCCATTCTGAAGTCTAATAGATTCAAACAGGCATGGGTGAAAGAAGAGAGGGTCAATGATATGCCAGGATAGATTGGTTTATGGTCACTACTTCTGTGAATGCCATTAGCTGATATCAAGGGGTGGTCATGGTGTGTGGTTAGCATGGTTCCGCAGGGGTGGACTATACAGGAGTCCTTCAGTTACGGTCTAGAGCAGCAGATCTATTCAGAAAGTCATTCCTTGCTTTTCCCAATGGTAGGCAGAGTAATTTTATTGAATGAACTAATAAAGGTACTGGATTATAGGCAAAGTCTGTAGTGGGTGGTGCATTTGGTATAGGAGAAACATTACACGTTTGATTATGCAGCATGTATTGGTTTATGATCATTCACAGAACCGCTGAGTGTTTGAGAATTAATCCAAGACACAGAAGGTTCCGAGTTCAGGACAGACTGATCTCACCTCTGGATCAACAGCAGACATTTTTTAGGGCACCTATCTGTCTTGGCTGTCTGACATTGGGATGCTTTCGGTGGCATTCTAATCTGGTGACTTTGACAGAGTCGCAGGTTTATACTTTTAAGTGTGATCAGAACGGTAAATCATGGATTGTGGTCTTCTCCCTGTGGGCCTAAATTAAGTGGAAACAGTTGGCTAATCAGATGTGCCTTGTCAAGTGGCTGAAAGTTAAGCCTGTGTGTGAATATCCTTGTCAATGAAAGTGTATGCGGGTTATGTCCAGGAGCAACTATCCCATCAACTAGAGTGACTTTGGTATAACTCCCCAAAAGCACCTACTCTGTCCTTGATGGTAGATGTATGCTATGTCCAGAGGTGACTGTTAATACCTTCTAGTGTGCCTGTGAATTATATCTAGGGACAGTAGTCCCTGTCTTGTACTCCTATGAGTTATACTTAGAAGTTGTGCTCACCTAATAGGATGGCTGTGGTCTATGTCCTAGAAGCATTACTATCCCCACTCTGTAGAGAGGCTACACACTGTAGATAGGCACAAATATTCCCACCTATAGAGTGGCTGTTGACTATGTCCAAGAATAGTTATCTCCACCCGGCAGGTAGGCAGAAAGGGTAAGATTGGCAATGACTATCCCCACCTTCTAGAATGGCTATAAGCTACACCCAAGAGCAACATCCTCTGTTAAACAATGACTCCCTCCCTTTATAGGCTATGAGCAATTATAACCAGGAGAGACTAAAGTTCCCCACCTTGTAGTTAGCTACTGGGAAATAAGAATGATTTGTTACTTCTTCACAAAGACATCTCAAAAACAGAGAATTTGTTTCCCAAGGCCACTCTGCTATTTGTAGAGGACTTTAATACCAACATTTCCTCTCCTCTTTAACAGAAGCATAACTTTTATGACCTTGCTTTCGGGCCTTGTTGATTCAGTGCTCCAAAATAAAAGAAGTGACAAGAGGGCCCCTCTACTACTTGATTTGGTGCTGGAATTAAAGGTAGCATTAATCAAGGGCAGGTTCACTGATCACCCCTTCGATAATTTCTCATGGCATTGTGGAGTCAGTAAGTCCTTACACTTACATTTATTACTTGGGCTCTAAATTACTATTTAGTATTAGATTAGGTTCCAGCTTCTTGAGTGACCATCGCCAGTTAATAATTGGTCTTAGGTAGTCAAGTTACCTTTTAAAAGTTGGGGCTGATGATAACAGAATCTTTGGATGCTGTTGAAATAGGATTAATGTGTTTGATTCCTTTATGAATGTGAAATTAAGTTTTGACTATTCAATTCCTTATCAAAGCCTTGGTAGGAAATGTCACCATTCCTTCCTTTGAGAATATAGTTTGAGAAATTATTAAAGTTCTGTCCAAACCTGTTTTCCCTACTTCAAAAACTAGTATTCATCCTCGGAAAAAGCCTGGTAATTTAAATTGCTAAAAAAGCAACAGAAGAGAGGTGTCATGACCACACAAACTTGCCAAGTCAAAATAAAGAAGTGCATGAGAAAAGCAAAGAGATATCCTCAGTGGAGACAGCAAAGCCCAAACTGGAAGAAGGTTTGCAGAGTAATCGTGCGCTTATTTCAAAGGAAGAATCAAGAAGAGAAGATCCAAGATGGCCGCTGTGAGTCCTGAAGGTTAGTTACAGTTCTAGTCTTGCAATCGGTTGGTTGCTAGGTTACGAGCTCTCCAGCTGGAAGCCTGGCACTTCAACTGAGGTCTGACAGGAATCAGCTGTGTGGAGAGAGAGCGCGCTTCAGAACAGAAACTCCTGTGAGGTAAAATTACATTTGAAGATTATATTACAGAAAACGGATAAATATTGTCAAGGTTTATTCGAAGAGTTTGATAGTAGACCGTTCCCGTGGAAGTCGGCAAGGCTACAGAGTTAATGTATGAATTAACCTTATGTTTACAAGGTTCTTGTTTAAGATTTTAAAGTCAAAGAAAAAACGAACTTTAAAAGAGCAAGTATCTACAAATGTCAAGGTTATAAACAAAGGCCAAGTTTAAAGGAGAAACGAACTGTTAACAAATAAGCATTTACAAATTCAATGGTAATAAACCAAAATAGAGTTTAAAAGAGAAACAAACTTAAATAAACAAGCATTTACAACTACAAGTTATCGACAGATGTCGAAGTAAGGAAGGAGAAACTAACTGTAATAAACAAGCATTTACAAATACAAGTTTTCAACAAATGTCGGAGTAAGAAAGGAGAAATGAACTTTAATAAAAAAGCATTTACAAACACAAGTATTGACAGAAATCACAATAAGACAGGAGAAATTAAATAACATTAGCTGATTTGAAGAACGCATTATCACCAACTACATATATATATATATAGCAACATAAAACCAATCTCTAACAAAGATTGAGAAGTTCTTCCAGAATCAGTAATAAGCATTTTTTTAAGAAGAGCTATCATTTATAGAGAGAAGCAAGGCTACAGAGAACTCAGGGTGAGTGAAGAAATAATAGAATTAAAGAGAATTAAGTGTTGAGAGTAGAAAGTGAAAAACTGATGTTGTATGTCCCTAGTAATTGCGACTGTGACTCTTGCAGGTGCTGTATCCAATCTTAGATGTGAAGAGGCAGACTGAGTACTGGCGTTCATCATCTCTGTGGCAGTCTCTCTACCATCCCATTCCCCTTTCCCCCTCCGGGGTACTCAGCACGAAGGATTATTATTCGTTGTGAGTAGCTCGGGTCGGGACTGAGGAGTTATCTTCTGCTTCTGAGGAAATCGAATTGAAGTATCCTGACAGATTGAAGTGCCTTCACCCTAAATTTAGGGAAAAAACAGATTTCCTCCTGAGCAGAATGGCAGAAGGAATTGAAATAAAAGCATTAGCCACCGTTTTGGAAGGGTTACAGAAACAATTAAATAACACCATAGAAGAAACAGTCCAAATAAAACAGCGAATAAATGAGTTAGGGAACACCACTAAATCAAATGAATCTGTGTTTTCACAAATCCCTAGCCCTTCACAGTCTGCAGGTATATCCACTCAAGTAATTCATGCGGTTTCCCCTATTATTCCTTTGGCTCAACCCGAGCGCTTCGGTGGGGATCCAAATAAGGCGCAGATTTTTCTGACCCAATGCTCATTGCATTTTTTATGTAGACCAGTCATTTTTTCCGAAGACCAGTCCAAAGTGGCATTTATATTGTCTTATCTGACAGGAGATGCGGCCGCATGGTCCATGCCAATAATTTCCAGAAATGATCCTGTTTTATATAATTTCAAAAATTTCAAGGAAGAGTTCTTAAGAATATTTGATCGGCGAACTGCAGCTCAAGCCACTGACAATGAACTACTGGAAATCAGGCAAGGTAATAAAGATCTAGTAGCCTAACTGGCTCATTTCAATAAACTCATTGTAGAGACTGCCTGGCCGGAGTCAAAAAGAGCCGCCATATTTTATCGTGGACTGAGAGATGAATTGAAAGATGCCTTAGCACAAGTTCCAAATAGACCCACCGAAATTTCGGAGTTAATTGATCTTGTGTTACAGATTGACCACAGGTTAACTGAACGAAGAGCAGAAAAGAGAAGAGAGTATCGACCATTTCCCCTGAGAATTGATTGTGCAAGAAATTATCATACGAGAGCCGGAGAAGGGATAACAATAGAAGAACCAATGCAAATTGGTTCCATCCGAGGTCCTTTATCTAAGGAAGAAAAAGAGAAAAGAAGAGTGAATCAACTATGTTTATATTGCGGTGCATCTGGGCATTTTGTTAAAAACTGTCCCAAGAAACCCAAAGCTCTTCAGTCGGGAAAAGGCCAGCTTCATTAGTAGAGAGAGTTGCCCTGATGAAAGCAGAACCCAAGACAACTCCTTTAGATCAACGAGTGGCGAATACCTTACAAACCGCAGCGCCACATTTGGTACAAACAGTATCAGTTAAGACCCTTGAGAAGGAAATTCAAGGGATCTCAGTTATGATAGACTCTGGTGCTACGGGCAACTTCTGTGATATCAAATACGCTCGTAAAATGGGTATTCGATTTATCAAGAAATCTACTTTGGAAGTAGTAAGAGCTGTGGATGAAACCAATCTTTCTTCAGGACCCATTTCCCATGAGACCGAACCAATTCAGATGCAAGGTTTGGGTGGACATCAGGAGTAGATAATCTTTAATTTGATAGATGCTCCACAATTTCAACTCATTTTGGGTCTGCCCTGGCTTACAGAACATAATCCACAAATTGATTGGAGCAAAAGAACGATCAAGATGAATTCCTCTTACTGCAAAGAGAATTGCTTTCATGATGGAGTGGAAGTGTCCACCAAGTCCCAAGCGGCCTGTTTATCATCACACTCTTCAATGATCTGTGCACTAAAGACAGCAGAAATCCCAAAAGAATATGAGGATTTAGTCGCCGTTTTTGATGAAAAGGAAGCTGAGAAATTGCCACCACATCGACCCTACGACTGCAAAATTGAACTGGAGCCAGGTGCGATATTGCCATGTAGCAGAATATACGCATTGACCGAAGCAGAGAATCAACATTTAAAGGAGTATTTGGATCAATATCTTGCTAATGGTTTTATTCGTCCTTCTGAATCTCCAGTGTCATCCCCACTATTTTTCATACCAAAGAAGGATGTGAGTCTTCGAACTTGCATTGATTATCGAGCCCTCAATCAGGTTACCATCAAGAATCGATACCCACCGCCTTTAGTGTCAGTTTTATTAGATCAAGTAAAGAATGCTAGAATCTACACCAAATTGGACCTGCGAGGAGCATATCATTTGATTCGAGTGGCTTCAGGGGATGAATGGAAAACCGCTTTTCGGACTTGATACGGATTATTTGAATATCAAGTGATGCCTTATGGGTTATGCAATGCTCCGCTGCCTTCCAGCATTTCGTTAATGATATATTACGAGAATTCCTCGACCGGATTGCCGTGGTGTATACAGTATAGATGACATTTTAATCTTTTCCGACAATCTACAGGAGCACATTTCCCATGTTCGATCCATCCTCACAAGGTTGCAAGAAAACCATCTCTATGTAAAATTGGAGAAGTGTGCATTTCATGTGGAACGAGTTGAGTTCTTAGGATTCATTTTGTCACCAGAAGGAGTTAGTATGGATCCTGCCAAGATAAAGACAGTGCAACATTGGCCTTCTCCTTGCAATGTCAAAGAGATCCAAAGTTTCTTGGGGTTCGCTAATTTTTATCGAAGATTCATATCCAATTTTTCTCAAACAGTTACACCCATTACTCGATTGTTGAAGAAAGGAGTGAAGTTTGAGTGGACAAAAGAAGCTGAAAATGCTTTTAATTTTTTGAAGAATTCCTTCGTCTCAGCTCCAATCTTGCTCCACCCCAATCCAGATGAGCCATATTATGTGGAGGCAGATGCTTCAGATGTTGCCATAGGAGGTATCATTTCCCAGAGTCATAAAGATACAGGTCAATTACATCCAGTGGCCTATTTCTCTTGAAAATTAACACCACCAGAGATAAATTATTCAATTGCGGATAAGGAGCTATTGGCAGTCAAAGAAACTTTTTGTGAGTGGAGGCATTACATTTTGGGAGCTAAGCATAAAGTGACCGTATACACGGACCACCGAAATTTACAGTTTTTAAAATCAGCTCGAACTCTAACAGCTAGACAACTGCGTAGGTCCCTATATTTTGCAGACTTTGATTTTGTTATCACTTTCAGACCAGGAAAAGTAAATGGGAAGGCAGATGCTCTATCTCAAATTGATACCGGTGCAGTTAAAGAGCCTCCAAAAAAAGAATTGATTATTCCACAAGAGAAGTTCATATCTGCCATATTGTATGAAAATTTAACCGAAGAAATTCAAGAAAACTTAACATTCGAAGGAATGCTGAAGTGGTCCAAAGAAGGCCAAGGAAGAGAAATCAAAAGAGGTTTGCCATACTTTAAAGGTGCACTGTATGTTCCGACTGTGGAGCTGCAAGAAAAAAGTCTTCAGGCTTATCATGATGATCAATTGGCTGGACACAAAGGAATTCAAAAGACTCAAAATCTAATACAACGAGAATTTTGGTGGCCAAAAATGAAAACTCAGATAAGACAATATGTGTCAACTTGTGACAAATGTCAAAGAGGGAAATCAAATAGAACAGCTTCACAAGGTCTGTTAAGATCTTTGCCCACTGCACCCCATGCCTGGCATACTGTTACTATGGATCTTATAGTGGACCTCCCTAGTAGCCAAGGTTTTAACACTATCCTAGTTTTTGTAGACACTTTCACTAAAATGGCGCATTTCATTCCTTTGAAAGAAATCCCTCGAGCCCCACAGGTTGCACAGTTGTTTACATAACACATAGTACGCGCCCATGGTATCCCAAAAATTCTAGTTTCAGACAGGGGGTCCCAATTTGTTTCTCGCTTTTGGAAGGCCTTTAGTAAAAGATTAGGAATTGATTCTCGTTACTCTACCAGTTACCATCCTGAAACCGATGGGCAAACAGAGAGAGTGAATCAAGAGTTAGAACAGTATTTAAGACTCAATTTATTCTATAAAGAGAAGGAATGGCCCGAGTTGATGTGGGCAGCTGAATTTGCTTACAATAATGCTGTTCATTCCACCACTGGGTTCACCCCCTTTTATCTGAACCATGGTAGACATCCTAATGTAATGTTGGGTAAAGAAGATGATTCAGTGCCTGCAGTAGAAGAGATGGTGAGGGATTTGCAGACCACGTTAGTTAGGGCTAGAAAAAACATCATTCAAGCAAAAGACTTATATAAGACTCAGGCTGATAGAAAAAGAAGAGAGAGACCCATTTATTCGAAAGGAGACAAAGTTTGGTTATCCACTCGTCATTTACGTCTCAAAGGAAATCGCAAATTTCAGCCACGATTTATAGGCCCATTCAAAGTTGACAAGATGATCAATCCAGTGGCAGTTAAATTGCAGTTGCCAGCTCATCTAAAGATACATCCTGTTTTCCATGTCTCCTTGTTAAAGAACAGTCCTCCAAATTTACGTAAAAACTCCCCTCCAATTCCTATCCAGATTAGCTCTGCAGAAGAGTATGAGGTCAATCAAATCTTAGATTCCAAAATCCGTAATGGCCAGCTTTATTATCTAATTAATAGGAAAGGTTATGGTCCAGAGGAACGATCCTGGGAGCCGCACGAGTATGTACATGCTTCAAGATTAGTGAGAAACTTTCATAGAACCTACCCAAGCAAACCTAAATTGGAGAACTGTTCCTTGAGGGGGAGTACTGTCATGACCACACAAACTTGCCAAGTCAAATCAAAGAAGTGCATGAGAAAAGCAAATAGATATCCTCAGTGGAGACAGCAAAGCCCAAACTGGAAGAAGGTTTGCAGAGTAATCTTGCGCTTATTTCAAAGGAAGAATCAAGAAGAGAAGATCCAAGATGGCCGCTGTGAGTCCTGAAGGTTAGTTACAGTTCTAGTCTTGCAATCGGTTGGTTGCTAGGTTACGAGCTCTCCAGCTGGAAGCCTTGCACTTCAACTGAGGTCTGACAGGAATCAGCTGTGTGGAGAGAGAGCGCGCTTCAGAACAGAAACTCCTGTCAGGTAAAATTACATTTGAAGATTATATTACAGAAAACGGATAAATATTGTCAAGGTTTATTCGAAGAGTTTGATAGTAGACCATTCCCGTGGAAGTCAGCAAGGCTACAGAGTTAATGTATGAATTAACCTTATGTTTACAAGGTTCTTGTTTAAGATATTAAAGTCAAAGAAAAAACAAACTTTAAAAGAGCAAGTATCTACAAATGTCAAGGTTATAAACAAAGGCCAAGTTTAAAGGAGAAACAAACTGTTAACAAATAAGCATTTACAAATTCAATGGTAATACACCAAAATAGAGTTTAAAAGAGAAACAAACTTAAATAAACAAGCATTTACAACTACAAGTTATCGACAGATGTCGAAGTATGGAAGGAGAAACTAACTGTAATAAACAAGCATTTACAAATACAAGTTATCAACAAATGTCGGAGTAAGAAAGGAGAAACGAACTTTAATAAACAAGCATTTACAAATACAAAAAAGTATTGACAGAAGTCACAATAAGACAGGAGAAATTAAATAACATCAGCTGATTTGAAGAACGCATTATCACCAGCTATATATATATATATATATAGCAACATAAAACCAATCTCTAACAAAGCTTGAGAAGTTCTTCCAGAATCAGTAGTAAGCATTTTTTTAAGAAGAGCTATCATTTATAGAGAGAAGCAAGGCTACAGAGAATTGAGGGTGAGTGAAGAAATAAGAGAATTAAAGAGAATTAAGTGTTGAGAGTAGAAAGTGAAAAACTGAAGTTGTATGTCCCTAGTAATTGCGACTGTGACTCTTGCAGGTGCTGTATCCAATCTTAGATGTGAAGAGGCAGACTGAGTACTGGCGTTCATCATCTCTGTGGCAGTCTCTCTACCATCCCATTCCCCTTTCCCCCTCCGGGGTACTCAGCACGAAGGATTAATATTCATTGTGAGTAGCTCGGGTCGGGACTGAGGAGTTATCTTCTGCTTCTGAGGAAATCAAATTGAAGTATCCTGACAAGAGGCTCAAATAGTGGAATTTCGATGCTCTTGCTTAAAGAAATGCTAGTAAATTCTTGGACATCTGGGCCAGATAAAATTATGGTAGGCGAATTAACATCTTGCACCCAGTTCCTGGGCTCTGTACTTGAAACAACTCTTTGGCTACTGCCTGCACTTTAGATCTATCCCATCATTGTGGAAGGGTAAATACTTATCCCTCTTTAAAAAAGGGTGATAGGAACAATCCTAAAAGCTACAGGCCTATTCCCCTCCAGATGTAATAGGTAAAGGTTTTGTAAATGCCTTGTACACAGACTTTCTGAATAGGTTAATGCAAAACATCTTCTCCAGGTGGAACAATGTGGTTTTAGGGATGGCTGTTCTGTAATAGATGACATTTTAGCTTTAGTAATGATTCTGTAATATTATGGTAAGCTGAGGAAGGTAATGCTTTTGATAAAGTTGACTGACCCGTACTCTGACTAAAATTAATACATTAGGGCATTCCATCTCTTCAATTTAGTCCATTGAAATCCTTCTAATCTGATAATTGGTTAAAATCTTGATCGGTTCTGGGCCTGAATATACCTCCAATATTGCAGTTTGAAATGGTCTTAAACAAGGCTGCATTCTATTGCCCCTGTTATTCTCCCTTTACTTAGCCAATTTTACTGAGTGTATAAATATACGTGCCCTGCTAAACTAGGGCTGAAATCAATTTCAGTATTAATGTATGCCAATGATTTAATTTTGATGTCTTTAAATCCTGCTGTCCTTCAAAGACAATTAGATGTTTTAGCAGTTTACTCTTCTTCCCGTAACTTAAGTGTGACTAAAGAAAAATAAATTATAGTTATGGGGGGCTCGGGTTTGAAATCTCGAACTAAATGTTTTTTGAGAGGGTCAAATTAGAACCAGTGCGAGCGTAGAACTATCTCAGGACACTCATTTTGAACAATCTTTCATGGTCTAACCATGCTAAGTGACAAATCTCGGTAGCATCAGCACCTGGCTATGCATATAGGCTTTTTAGTAGTCATGCAAATGTTACTAAAAAACGAATTTGGAATGTATTTGTGCACTTTGCAAGGGCATTTTACTTTCACTGAATTATTTTGTCACTCTGTCACTCGACTAGACCTCTCAAAAGATGACATTTTTAAGTGTATCGCTATGAAAAATAATTTCCTCAAAATTGAAAACATTTGCAAAACTTCAAAGTTATCATGTTGATATAGCACATTTTTAACAAATTCTAAGATTACAATTGAATTGTTTCCTTGTTACTCATGGCGCATGCAATTGTATTTAAGAGCAAATTTGGACCCTCATGTGAAGTACATGAGGTTTCAATTTGGCCTGCTCTCATTAAGAGTAAATCCATAGGTTTAGGAAAGGGGAATTCAGGAGCGATGGAAGTGTCAATTCTGTAATGCCCTGATACAATTTTTAGCTTCTGTGCTGTTTTGTGTTCAGGTCTAGAAATTTTGAGATCCAAATATTTGGTACTAATATGGAAGACGTTTTCCTCTGCAACATCGAATGAGGGGTTATTTTTAACGTTTCATCAATCTTCAGTTAATATGTTTTATTGACTAAAAATCTTTTTTCTGCTATTTTAAAATAATGTAGTTATTTTTTTGGGCCAGTCTAAAATTGTCAGGGAAAAGTACTTTGCACTTTCTGGAAAAAGCATAGTTGGTTACCAAAGGTATTTTTATATTTGTAGTTCTTTTTATTATGTTATCTGAAGAATTAGCTGTAAATTTGATTTTTTAATGACTGTTTTTATGAAATAGCAATTTAAGGCGGGTTTGAGTGGAAGATGTTTAACTGTATGTTTATAAATGGTTTGTCTAATTTGTTATTTTAAGATGATGTCTTGTGTTTATTACATCGGTGTAGCTGTGAATTCACTCCATATCTAAATAACTTAATAAAATGTAGTACTGGGTTATAACTGGTGTGACCCAACTCCTGCAGATAGGTTCCAGGCTTAGCCCCAGGGGTAGTTTTGCCCAGAGTAAATGGTTTGTCTGATGTTAGAAAGGCAGGGTTCCGGCCCTGGGCCCTAACATGCCCAAACAGGTGGGATCCTTACCTTGCCACTCTACCAGGCTGTCCCTGTGGACCACCTAAATGTTCTGCTTAGGTATGAGGAAAAGCCCTTTTGGGTCCAATGAGAGGCTTATCTCTAACAATCTGATAATCTTGGTCAAATAAGAATTATAACCCTAACAATTCTAGGTCCAATTAGCGGCCTAACCTAGGGATCAGATGAACAAAATCCAATGGAAACAATAATCCTAATGCTCATGTGACCCAGCTTAGTAAGGAATATGGTGAGCACGATAAGCAAGACAGGTAAATGACACGTTCTGAGAAATCTTAATGTCATGTCCCCACACAGTAAATTCCTGCTGTTTGATATTTGCAAAACTCAATTGGTATTTGACCAGATGTAACCTTCTGTCATACACATGTGTTTTATTAATTGTTATAAAAAACGTGCAGTAATGAATTACTGAAGAGTTACAAACTCGTAATGTTTCTTCTCTAAAAATGAATTCAATAAACTTAGGCCCATATTTATACTTTTTTAGCGCCGCATTTGCATAATTTTTTGACGCAAAAGCGGCGCAAACCCACAAAATACAATTGTATTTTGTAAGTTTGAGCCGTTTTTTCATCAAAAAGCAGCGCAAATGCGGCGCTAAAAAGTATTTAGGCCCATATTTATACTTTTTGACGCACAACTGCGCCAACGCCGTTGTGCGTCAAAAAAAATGACTCACACCAGGCAGCGCTGGCGTATGGGAAAATGGGGGTTGTGCGTCAAAAAAATGGGGCAAGTCAGGTCTGAGGCAAAATTCAGGCCTCAAACCGGATTTGCGCCATTTTTTTTTACGCCCAACCTCCATTGACATTACGCCTGTCTTAGGAAAGACAGGAGTCATGCCCCCTTACCCAGTAGCCATGCCCAGGGGACTTATGTCCCCTGGGCATGGTCATTGGGCATAGTGGCATGTAGGGGGGCCCAAATCAGGCCCCCCTATGCCACAAAACAAATCGGAAAAAAATACTTACCTGAACTTACCTTTCCTTCCCTGGGATGGGTCCCTCCATCCTTGGTTGTCCTCCTGGGGTGGGCAAGGGTGGCAGGGGGTGTCCCTGTGGGCAGGGGAGGGCACCTCTGGGCTCCCTCCGAGCCCACAGGTCCCTTAACGCCTGCCCTGAACCAGACGTTAAAAAACGGCGCCCATCAGGCTGTGCGTCGTTTTTTAAGGCCCACCCCCTCCTGTGCGTCAAAATGACGTCAGAGTATAAATATGGGGCACAGGCCTTAAAGTAATTTTTTGGAAGGGAACGCCAACCTTGCATATAATTAACGCAAGGCTGGTTCCCCCTTCCAAAAAATGACGCACATGGTGGAATTTTGAGGCCCGCGGGGTCGGACGTCAAAGTATAAATATGGGGCAGAGTTGCGCCGATTGTGCGTCAAACTTTTTGACCCACATTCGGCGCAAACAGAGTATAAATATGCCCCTTAATTTCTAACTGCCACGGATATGCGACACGTGTCCACTTAACTGTTGCCATTTAGGTCTGCCCTAACAAGACTAGATTCTATGAACAGATCGAGCATGTGGAGTTCTTTTTTGTGCCATAAGTGCCTGTTTATTAGGTAATGGAGAGAGACAGGCGTGAAAGGAACTTGAATGGGCAATATGTGAGAGCAGAGGTGGGGGCAGTAGAGCGTGTGAACATAATTTGGGTGAAATCTAAAATTTGAACAAGTAATGGGAGAAATGAAATTATAGCTCAGGAAGGACATGATGTGGCCGTGGTTTGTTGCATTAAAGAGAGATAAGTGTCTGAGAAATTCTAAATGTATGAGTTGGAGAGTACACCTGAAAGTGAATCAGTAGCAAATGGAGAATATTGATTGGCCAGGGTGTTTTGTTTTAATTGATTGTTTTTTTACTCAAACAATAACAACAAGTTACTAACCGAATGCCTGCTGACAAGTTCGTCTCTGGATGCTTTAATTGTGTCTTTTTATTCCCTCAGATAAGAGTACATACAGGAGTAGTCATCGCAGGTGAGTCAATCTGGTGAAGGTGGGAAACCTGAAACAATGCTGCACACTGAAACCCCATTCTCCACTCCGATTTAAGTTTTAAATCAGGAGGGGATGTGTAGTTCAGGGTTAAGGTGTGGTTAGAACGTATTGTGGCCCACTTCAGGAGACTGGTGGCAGAAACTTAGGTCAACCACCATCACCTTCAGGTATTCTACCACTGGCTTTAGGAGAGGGACTCTGCACAAAATACCCCGTAGCAACTTCTATTTTTGCCAACCAGCCAACATTCCTATTCCTGGCAAAGCCAAAAAACACAGTTATACCCACAACCTAGGAGGACAACAGCAGAGGGGTCATTTCTGGCAATGACACTCTCACTCAGTGATAGTTACAGAAAATGCTACAGTGCCCCACTCAGTATAGCCTGAAGAAGCCAACTGAAAAATGTTTTCAACAACTGGAAGAGCTTCAATTGGTAGAAATAGATTTTTTTCTCTTTTCCTCTGGAATGGGGTTATGAAGGAGGAGGAGAAAGGTCTGAGATTATTAACTGGTATGTAGGATTTGGCAGTAGGATGCTGTTGTGCTGCAATGAGTGGTGATTAGTGAGTGGTGAAGGAGTAAGACAATGCAGCAGAGCATTTCATGTCAGTGTGAGCTGCTGCTGATTTTGACAGTGAGTTAGGAATTACGGCAGAGGTAGGATAACGCCTAATCAATATTTTTATTACTTAGAAGATCTATTGTTTTTTCTGAGTCATTCTTCATGAGTTTGGCGCATGCACACATAATTCATAGTACCTATCTGCAAATGTACAGAGTGTGAAATATTATTAGTTACCATTTTAGATTAGTAGGAGGGGCTGAGACACATGAGAAGCAAAACCTTGAATAAGTCATGCCTCTCCTCCCCTCTATCAACCATGGTAATACATACATGTTGCACTTGCGGGAGTGTGACCTTTATAATCACTATTTACATCGAAAGCATGTAATGCAATGTCTCATGAAACCGCATAAATGTAACACTAATGCACGCGTTTGAAATGTGCCCACTGGGAGTGGCCACCAATGTATACGATGATAAATGAAACTGGCTAAAATGAATTAATAATGTATTCATGTATGATTTTGTATTAGGACTAAGAGTTATGTATTAAGGTTTTGCTAAATTACTCACTAGTCCTTAGTTAGCAAGGGTCTGGGCCTAGCTGCCTGGTCTCATATTAACTGTTTCTCTAACGTGCTGCTTCCCTGAAGGACACAACGCTGTACTTTTCCAGAAGCTAGAGAGATGTGCGTAACCGTAGTAAATTCTTTCTCATGGGACCCGACTTGCTCAATGAGCCATTCTTGCCGAATGCAACAGTGTAATTCGCAACAGGTGCAAGGTCGCCTAAACTGGTAAAGACAATGGAAATACTGACTGGAGTGACAAGTGTAACTTTTCTTACCTCACATTTTACCCGTTGAAGACGACAATCACAGGAGCCAATAAACTGCATGAGAACTGTGTTAGGTGAAAATTCTAGTAAGGTGTGTGACGGACTATTGGACAGAGATAACAATGCACCAAATATTGCCCAATGGAAAATTAGGACCTTGTCCAACAACTTTAATATAACAACGTGACACAAGGAGAAGCCAGCCAGTACGGAGCCATTACTTTGCCTTTCTGAGAGACTTTGGGGGTCATTACAACATTAGCGGTAAAAGCCGCTTACCACCACGCAGAAAACCGCCAACACACCGCCGCGGCCGTACAATTCCACCACGGTCATTATAACCCAAAGGCCGGAATCTGCCAAATTTAGACACCCACACAAGTCTGCCACACCAAAGGTCAGTGATAAACTGGCGATAAGAAATCCTCCGCCGTCACGCCAACAAGAATACACCCACACTATCATGACCCACGAATCCACGCAGCGGTCTTTCAACCGCGGTATTCCATTGGCGGTACACACCACCACCCTCAAAATACACACACATTTACAAAACACTACCACATTGGACAATTCCAAATACACACACCTGATACACATACACACAACACTCCCACACACCCAATACAATATAAAACCCACACCCACATCACTCACAAACCCCTACGACCACAATTGCGACTGAAGGCCAGAGAGAGACACCACCATCTACAAACGAGCATCCAAAGGCACTCAACACCATCACCCACATAGCATCCACGCACCTCACACAACACACCACTAAATATCACCCCACACATCACAACACACACCACCCCACACATCACCCACACCACCCCATGGCACCGCAAAGACACCCCAGGTTCTCTGAGGAGGAGCTCAGAGTCATGGTAGAGGAAATCATCCGGGTAGCATACAATTTCCCTCCTCATCTGAACTTTCACTCTCCCATACATTGTTTATTCCATTCTCACTGTGTAACGGGAATTGGTGTACTGTGTCACTTTGATTCATTTCTTGACCTGTGACCTGTTGAGGAAGCATTACTTGTTGCTGATTCATTGGTGCTAAGGGTACTTGCATTTGCTGATTAGGTACCATAGGAAACTGCTGCTGCATCGGCTGCAACTGTGCCATTTGTACACGGGGCATTTGCACCTGCTGTTGTTGTATAGGTTGTAGACCCTGCATCTGATTTACATTATTTTGGAAATTTGGGTTTGGACCTCTCAATTTTGGTCCTCTCACATTCTGAAAAGTATTGACATAATTGTTTTGCTGACCTACACCATCCTGCACCAACATTGGGCATTCCCGTTTCCAATGTCCGACGATTCCGCACGTGTGACATGGCATCACCTTCTTCATTGCCTGTATACCATTAGGAACCACAACAGTATTTAAATAAGGACCATTATTCACAAAACCTCCTCAGCCTCTGCCTCTCATCTGTGGCTGAAACATAACATTTCCCTGCTGTTGCTGCAACTGTTATTGGAAACCTTGCAAACCTGACTGAGCTGCTCTAATCTGCATAACCATCACTTTCTCTTTCAGCCTTGTGGCTTGTCCTCCTTTATTCAGCTTCACTCAAAACTAATATCTGCAATATATTGCGAGCACTAACCAAAAAGAAGAAAACAAATCTGTCAATTTACTACAGGAAGGTAATACAATTGCTTCAGAAACCTTAGGGATTTTTCACTATCCTCGGCAGTTATTCCATCTTTCTTGGTTTCCCACTTTCGCAAGCAAAATTTGACCTGCAAACTTTACTCTCGACTGATCAATTAACTATTCTAGTGCACTTTAGAATTCGTCAAATCTCAAAGTCGAAACTTTTCTTTTATTCCTCAACATTCGCACTGACTTGTTGACCACGCCTGATCAACCTATTAAACCGAACAAATTACAACATCAATCAAGTGTCTCATACACTTTTCAACATATTCCGGAGTCTCTTGACCTCGCAGGGCCCGTCTCAACATCAACAACCACGTGGACAATTTTTCCTGCACAAAGCGTCGACGACTTCCCTACTCTCACACTTTGGAGTATCACTCCTCTAAAAATTTGATTGGAGTTCGTAACCCCCTAGAATCCTTACAAACTTCACAATTCATCTGCGGCATAAGCTATGCAAGCGCAAAAACCCTAACTTCACTCATACCGTCACTAGAAACGCCTAGAATATTCTCACACCTCCATTTCCTACATTCGCAAGCTCTGAGATTCCGGGAAAGTCATTGGGGATTTAGGGCATCATCATCTCTCCAACTTGTTTTATCAAAGAAAATTCTAACTTGAATCCGTCTATTGTTTGAATGGAGTCCCAAAGGGCCAAACCATCCTCTGCTACCATCTACTGATAGCGCGTCCAGTCCTTATAAATTACTTATACTTGGACACGCCGGAGGTCGGTGAACCTTTTGACCGGGTTGGGTTCTCCTCTTCCAAAAGATTGTCGGATCCCTCAAATCAATAATCAATAATCATTTATAATCAATAACCAATACTCAATTAGTAATCAAACAACAAATTATTTAAACAGAAAATCAGTAATTAGACACACCATGACCTTTCAGTCATGAATAACCACACCTGTTTATTAAAAGTTAATTAGTTTATTTCCCTATATTAACAAAGCTAACACAATATAAGTAAGTCTCAAAATCAAATGATATACGTATACGAACATTACTAGCTGTCCATAACGACGGAAGAAACGCAATCTACGCAAAATCTGGATTATAATGCACTCGGTTATAGCAATGCAAATCACTAATAAAAATAATTGAATTTGACTAATTGCATACATTGGTCAGCATAACAAGATTTCAATTCAGCATGGTGCATCAAATGAGTACCTCAACTAACCTCTGATTAGCATTGGCATGTGGGGCTTCATGCGAAAATGAATTTAATCAACATAAATTTAGAAAACTTCTAGCTTAGGCTTTGTCAAAATAAGCAGTTGGTACCTAAGAAGGAAAATACAATGAATAATACATTTATCCTTTCATAATTACCAAATACAATCAGCATTCAAGGTAAGTCTTCATCCTTCAGGTACCGGTTTGATCAGCATGGGGCAGATTTCAAAGGGGCAAAGTTTAAGTTAACTTTTCCTTGCAGCAGCAGGGAAAATGGGGCAAAAGTTATTGCATGGGCAAGATGGGGTAAAGTTAAAGTTAAAGTTTCTAGTGTGAGAATTCTTTAAAGTCTCTCTCTCTCTCTGGGATAGAGAAAAAGCATCAAAGTGTCGTCAAAATGGCGTCTTGAATCTGGCTTAAAAATGGCATCAAAGAAAATGGCTGACTACTCTTTGTCCGGTGGGTTTAAGTAAGAAAATGTTCCAAATTCTTCAGGGTCTTCCATTGGAGGGTTCATAGGGTGGCTTCTTTTTGACCAATGAATAGTGTCTTTCTCTTAGTACTCATTTATGCATAAGGTGTCCTTGGAGTTTTGGAACACAAGTAGCAACAAAGTTGCCAATTAATTCTGCATCAGTGTCTTTATTGTCTGCACCTGCAGAAACTGACCTTGCTTCAAAGGGGATGAAACTTGCCTAGCACGAAACCTTGAGATAAGTGTATTAGTCATTCTACCAGAATAATACAGCTTTAAAGGCATAAAATATATGTTTGTTAATACAAGTGAAAACCACGCAGTTAAAATTGAGACCAGGTGACTAGGCCAAAGCTTCTGCTAAATTTAAGCTAAGCATATAACAGTTTAACGAGAAAATCATAAAATACATCTGCAATTATGACGGATTACTACATTGTCGAATTCTTCATGATTAATCAAGCTTGTTTATACTAATGGCAACCTACTTCGTGGGCACATTTTCTACACACATTATTTTTCTTTGCTAAAATCACATTTTCTTATATGATTTTGTTACATGATATATGAATGTTTGTTAGTCTCGCTTTTCTGCTTCATCAGTAGCCACTCCCCGTGGGCACATTTCAAACGTGTGCATTATTTTCTATGTTAACACATTTTCTATGCAGCTTTATTACACTATACATTGCAAGCTTTTCATGTTAATATTGCTTTTAAAAGACACACTCCAACACACTCTAATGAGAATAGCCATCTACAAACGCCAAAAACTCTCCCAAACCCAATTGCTGCCAGCCCTCATAAAAGAAAGTGAAGATCCAGAGACATTTTTCGCAGGCTTCCTAGTAGGATACCAGCTGAGGCACCAAAGAATTGCTCTAGTGATTTTATGCCAGCCACTACAGTGATGATAAAAACAAAACGCTGGACAGTTAAAAATTGATTCCCTACCATTTTAAGCAAAATAAGAAAACAATTGAACTGTTAGAGAGATCATTAGCACGAGATATAACACCCTGTCACACAGGATTAGGAATTTATTTGATATTTCTATTACCCTAAAACAATGAATAGTATCATAAATAAAGAAGAGTAGCTGCATTCAGGAAACCTAACTAGACAGAAGTTAATTTAACATTAACAACCACATTGAAAAAATGATTCCAATAAATATATGTTTACACCAAATGCGGCTGGATTTACACCTCACAGAGCCCAACCATTTACTCCTGCATAATAATACTTGCAAGCTCATTCACACAACTGCAGTAATGCCCATGCAGATGGAGCGCAGTGGAATTAACAAGGCGTGGGTAGCCTTGCGCCTTTGTGAACAACCACAAAAATGTCTGTTTGTAAGAACCCAGATATTCTTCTCAAACTTTTTCCCAGCTTGGAACTGGTCAGAGACATGCAACTGCAAAGGGCTGGTGCAGCTTTCCAGAAAGCTGCATTCTTGCGCAGAAAGCCTTTAAGGGTTCAAATGTAGGGAATTGTTTCTATTCATTTTTTCAGTGCATGTTGCTTGTTACATATTCTTTTAAAAAGCTCATCAATAGTCTATTACGAGCTGTAAATTCAGCCCTCCCATCCCTAATCCTTTTCAGGAGTGGATTTACAGTGCTTTGTTCACATTACTCAACAAAACACATTTGATTTCTGCTCTTACAAAAATCATTTTTACATGCAGAAATTTCTCCCTCTACACTTTCTCTTACACAGCATAGAAACAAAAGTACTCCAGCCTTTTGCAAGTGTGCATGAACATGCTTCTAAGACGAAAAACAGCTTCAAAAGAAGTTGTGACATCGCAAAAAGGTAAACCTATGTGGACATCAGAAAGATTTTTCAGGCCCATTCTACCACCTCTTGTGACATACATGTATGTGTACTTTTATAGAAGAATCTTGGAGTTTAATTTCACAAAGACCAGCAAATTCCGTTCCTGTAACTCGTGAGTGATACTTTATGAATATAAGTTCCAGTTTTTTACTTCCTAAATAATACTTATTGCCTCAACGCATTTTATGCCAACTTTCGCTTGATGGATTTTTTAAAAGAAAAAACACACAGCCGAATCCATATATTTTTATGAGGATGGTAAGTTGAGAGTTAGGGACATATTTATACTCCGTTTGCGCCGGAATTGCGTTGTTTTTTTTGACGCAATTCCGACGCAAAAGTAACTCCATATTTATACTTTGGCGTTAGACGCGTCTAGCGCCAAAGTCCATGGAGTTTGCGTCCTTTTTTAGCGTGGACACCTACTTTGCGTTAATTATATGCAAAGTAGGCGTTCCCGTCTAAAAAAGTGACTCCGCGGCATCTGCGCCGTATTTACACTCCCGGGCAAAATTCACGCCCGGGAGTGGGCGGGTCCAAAAAAATGACATAGGGCCGCTTTTGCGCCGTTTTATAGCGCCTGGAAAAGGCAGGCGTTAAGGGACCTGTGGGCTCAGAAGGAGCCCAGAGGTGCCCTCCCATGCCCCCAGGGACACCCCCTGTCACCCTTGCCCACCCCAGGAGGACACCCAAGGCTGGAGGGACCCATCCCAGGGATAATAAGGTAAGTTCTGGTAAGTATTTTTGTTAAAAAAAAATTGTGGCATAGGGGGGCCTGATTCGTGCCCCCCTACATGCCACTATGCCCAATGACCATGCCCAGGGGACAGAAGTCCCCTGGGCATGGCCATTGGGCAAGGGGGCATGACTCCTGTCTTTGCTAAGACAGGAGTCATTTCTATGGGGGTTGGGAGTGGAAAAAAATGGCGCAAATCGGGTTGAGGTGAAAAATTTGCCTCAGCCTGACTTGCCCCATTGTTTCACGCCCAAGCTCCATATCCCCGTACGCCGGCGCTGCCTGGTGTATGTCGTTTTTTTCAACGTACACCAGGCAGCGCCGGCGGCTAACGCCGGCTAACGTCATTGCTTAAATACGGCGCCAGCATGGTGCTTCAGAATGGCGTTAGCCGGCGCAAAATTTTTTGACGCAAAACTGCATTAGCGCAATTTTGCGTCAAAAAGTATAAATATGGGCCTTAATGTCTCCAACTTCACTAAGGTTTATGAAAAACATTACAAAGCCTGTGAAAATTTTTGTGTTGGTCTGTTTTTATGTGAAAACTGGAACTTTAGCAACAGTTTTCCTTTACTCATAACCTATTACCTTTAAAAGAATATTCAGAGCCCTATTTCACAGAAACTGTTTCTTGAAAACCATGTAATCAACATATTTCAATTGGACGAATGATGGATAACCCGCATGTTTGCGTTTTTTAAATAAAACACACATTTTGGTGCAGAGCAGGTCATTCCTTCTGCTTGTGCTGACTGCTAACATTTGCTGAGTGTATGGTACAGAGAATAAGGTCCAGGAAAGAGGTGCCTGGTTTTATTTGTTATGCATGCAATAAGGTGTACAGGATGCTGGCCACGGAGTGGAGGCAGTATAGGGGGTAATACTTCAGTGGAAGAAGGCATGCTGGACAAATGGACCTAAATCCTCAGGTCTACACAGCACCAAATGGCATCTGGCACAATCAGAAAAAGGCAAGTAGATATCAAGATCTGTGAGGGTGACCTGTGGAAAACCATTGGATTCGACCCCTAGGTACCTGCATCAGGTAATGTATGTATTGTTATTCTACTTCCTGCTTTTGAATAACAAATATGCTAAAACCATGGATAGTCACAACTCAACATGCTCTGCATTCACCTTCAAGGAAGATGTGATACTTCGAAGAAGATGAGGATTGTATAAAGGAATAAAGATTATGGCATTTTATATCAGGAGGGGTGGGTAAAAGAAAGTGTACGTGTGCTTTAAAAATAAACTAGTTGCAAGACAAAAGCAATGGTTTAGGAGAGTGTTTTATGATAGTTAACATATATATATATATATATATATATGTATATATATATATATATTCATATAGCATTTCTTATGTGTATTTGAGGTGTCCTTGGTTTGATCCTATATGGGAAGCGTTTCAGTAGCTACATGATGCCAACCAAGGTGCTGTTAACATGTAATGAGATGCAGTGCATAGTGGTGTTATGGATAAAGAGGAGTGAGAGAAAGATGCACAGTTTTTGGTTAATAGTATTCAGGCAGCCTTGACTCTGCAGGTCACTTTGAAGTGTTCTTGTACTTTACAATCCACCAGGATTGTTACTGCATAGGGATTCCCATTCTGAAGTCTAATAGATTCAAACAGGCATCGGTGAAAGAAGAGAGGGTCAATGATATGCCAGGATAGATTGGTTTATGGTCATCATTTCTGTGAATGCCATTAGCTGATATCAAGGGGTGGTCATAGTGTGTGGTTAGCATGGTTCTTCAGGGGTGGACTATATAGGAGTCCTTCAGTTACCATCTAGAGCAGCAGATCTCTTCAGAAAGTCATTCCTTGCTTTTCCCAATGGTAGGCAGAGTAATTTTATTCTATGAAATAATAAAGGTACTTGATTATAGGCAAAGTCTGTAGTGGGGGGTGCATTTGGTATAGGAGAAACATTTCACGTTTGATTATGCAGCATGTATTGGTTTATGATCATTCACAGAACCTCTGAGTGTTTGAGAATTAATCCTAGACACAGAAGGTTTAGAGTATAGGAGAGACTGATCTCACCTCTGGATCAAGAGCAGACATTTTTCTAGGGTACTGATCTGTCTTGGCTGTCTGACATTGGGATGCTTTCGGTGGCATTCTAATCTGGTGACTTTGACACAGTCGCAGGTTTATACTTTTAAGTCTGATCAGAAAGGTAAATCATGGATTGTGGTCTTCTCCCTGTGGGCCTAAATTAAGTGGAAACAGTTGGCTAATCAGATGCGCCTTGTCAGGTGGCTGAAATTTAGGCCTGTGTGTGAATATCCTTGTCAATGAATGTGTATGCGGGTTATGTCCAGGAGCAACTCTCCCATCAACTAGAGTGACTTTGGTATAACTCCCCAAAAGCACCTACTCTGTCCTTGATGGTGGATGTATGCTATGTCCACAGGTGACTGTTAATACCTTCTAGTGTGTCTGTGAATTATATCTAGGGACAGTAGTCCCTGACTTGTACTTCTATGAGTTATACTTAGAAGGTATGCTCACCTAATAGGGTGGCTGTGGTCTATGTCCTAGAAGCATTACTATCCCCACTCTGTAGAGAGGCTACACACTGTAGATAGGAACAAATATTCCCACCTATAGAGTGGCTGTAGAGTATGTCCAAGAACAGTTATCTCCACCCGGTAAGTAGGCAGAAAGGGTAAGCTTGGCAATGACTATCCCCACCTTCTAGAATGGCAATAAGCTACACCCAAGAGCAACATCCTCTGGTAAACAAAGACTCCCTCCCTTTATAGGCTATGAGCTATTATAACCAGGATAGACTAAAGGTCCCCACCTTGTAGTTAGCTACTGGGAAATAAGAATGATTTGTTACTTCTTCACAAAGACATCTCAAAAACAGAGAACGTGTTTCCCAAGGCCACTCTTCTATTTGTAGAGGACTTTAATACCAACATTTCCTCTCCTCTTTAACAGAAGCATAACTTTTAAGACCTTGCTTTCGGGCCTTGTTGATTCAGTGCTCCAAAATAAAAGAAGTGACAAGAGGGCCCCTCTACTACTTTATTGGGTGCTGGAATTAAGGGTAACATTAATCAAGGGCAGGTTCACTGATCACCCCTTCGATAATTTATCATGACATTGTGGAGCCCTGAAGTCCTCAGACTTTCATTTATTACTTGGGCTCTAAATTACTATTTAGTATTAGAATAGCTTCCAGCTTCTTGAGTGACCATCACCAGTTAATAATTGGTCTCAGGTAGTCAAGTTACCTTTTAAAGGTTGGGGCTGATGGTAACAAAATATTTGGATGCTGTTTAATAGGATGAATGTGTTTGATTCCTTTATACATGAGAAATTAAGATTGACTATTCAATTAATTGTCAAGCCTTGGTAGGAAATGTCACCATTCCTTCCTTTGAGAATCTAGTTTGAGAAATTAATAAAGTTCTGTCCAAACCTGTTCTCCCTACTTCAAAAACTAGTATTCATCCTCTGAAAAAGCCTGGTCATTTAAATTGCTAAAAAATCAACAGAAGAGAGGCTCAAATAGTGAAATATTGATGCTCTTGCTTAAAGAAATGCTAGTAAATTCTTGGACATCTGGGCCAGATACAATTATTGTAGGCAAATTAAAATCTTACATCCAATTCCTGGGCTCTGTACTTGAAACAACTCTTTGGCTACTGCCTGCACTTTAGATATATCCCATCATTGTGGAAAGGTAAATACTTATCCCTCCTTAAAAAAGGGTGATAGGAACAGTCCTAAATGCTACAGGCCTATTCCCTTCCAGATGTAATAGGTAAAGGTTTTGTACATGCCTTGTACACAGACTTTCTGAATAGGTTAATGCAAAACATCTTCTCCAGGTGGAACAATGTGGTTTTAGGGATGGCTGTTCTGTAATAGATGACATTTTAGCTTTAATAATGATTCTGTAATATTATGGTAAGCTGAGGAAGGTAATGCTTTTGATAAAGTTGACTGACCCGTACTCTGACTAAAATTAATACATTGGGGCATTGCATCTCTTCAATTTAGTCCATTGAAATCCTTCTAATCTGATAATTGGTTAAAATCTTGATCGGTTCTGGGCCTGAATATACCTCCAATATCGCAGTTTTGAAATGGTCTTAAACAAGGCTGCATTCTATTGCCCCTGTTATTCTCCCTTTACTTAGCCAATTTTACTGAATGTATAAATATACGTACCCTGCTAAACTAGGGCTGAAATCAATTTCAGTATTATTGTATGCCAATGATTTAATTTTGATGTTTTTAAATCCTGCTGTCCTTCGAAGACAATTAGATGTTTTAGCAGTTTACTCTTCTTCCCGTAACTTAAGTGTGACTAAAGAAAAATAAATTATAGTTATGGGGGGCTCGGGTTTGAAATCTCGAACTAAATGTTTTTTGAGAGGGTCAAATTAGAACCAGTGCGAGCGTAGAACTATCTCAGGACACTCATTTTGAACAATCTTTCATGGTCTAACCATACAAAGTGACAAATCTCGGTAGCATCAGAACCTGGCTATGCATATAGGCTTTTTAGTAGTCATGCAAATGCTACTAAAAAACGAATTTGGAATGTATTTGTGTACTTTGCAAGGGCATTTTACTTTCACTGAATTATTTTGTCACTCTGTCACTCGATTAGACCTCTCAAAAGATGACATTTTTAAGTGTATCGCTATGAAAAATAATTTCCTCAAAATTGAAAACATTTGCAAAACTTCAAAGTTATCATGTTGATATAGCACATTTTTAACAAATTCTAAGATTACAATTGAATTGTTTCCTTGTTACTCATGGCGCATGCAATTGTATTTAAGAGCAAATTTGGACCCTCATGTGAAGTCCTTTTACATGAGGTTTCAATTTGGCCTGCTCTCATTAAGAGTAAATCCATAGGTTTAGGAAAGGGGAATTCAGGAGCGATGGAAGTGTCAATTCTGTAATGCATACAATTTTTAGCTTCTGTGCTGTTTTGTGTTCAGGTCTAGAAATTTTGAGATCCAAATATTTGGTACTAATATGGAAGACGTTTTCCTCTGCAACATAGAATGAGGGGTTATTTTTAACGTTTAATCAATCTTCAGTTAATATGTTTTATTGACTAAAAATCATTTTTCTGCTATTTGAAAAAAATGTAGTTATTGTTTTGGGCCAGTCTAAAATTGCCAGGGAAAAGTATTTTGCACTTTCTTGAAAAAGCATAGTTGGTTACCAAAGGTATTTTTATATTTGTAGTTCTTTTTATTATGTTATCTGAAGAATTAGCTGTAAATTTGAATTTTTAATGACTGTTTTTATGAAATAGCAATTTAAGGCGGGTTTGAGTGGAAGATGTTTAACTGTATGTTTATAAATGGTTTGTCTAATTTGTTATTTTATATTGTGTTTATAACATCGGTGCAGCTGTGAATTCACTCCATATCTAAATAACTTAATAAAATGTAGTACTGGGTTATAACTGGTGTGACCTAACTCCTGCAGATAGGTTCCAGGCTTAGCCCCAGGGGTAGCTTTGCCCAGAGCAAATGGTTTGTCTGATGGCCTGATGTTAGAAAGGCAGGGTTCCAGCCCTGGGCCCTAACATGCCCAAACAGGTGGGATCCTTACCTTGCCACTCTACCAGGCTGTCCCTGTGGACCAACTAAATGTTCTGCTTAGGTATGAGGAAAAGCCCTTTTGGGTCCAATGAGAGGCTTATCTCTAACAATCTGATAATCTTGGTCAAATAAGAACTATAACCCTAACAATTCTAGGTCCAATTAGGGGCCTAACCTAGGGATCAGATGAACAAAATCCAATGGGAACAATAATCCTAACGCTCATGTGACCCAGGTTAGTAAGGAATATGGTGAGCCCGATAAGCAAGACAGGTAAATGACACGTTCTGAGAAATCTTAATGGCATGTCGGCGCACAGTAAATTCCTGCTGTTTGATATTTGCAAAACTCAATTGGTATTTGATCAGATGAAACCTTCTGTCATACACAGGTGTTTTATGAATTGTTATCAAAAACGTGCAGTAATGAATTACTGAAGAGTTACAAACTCGTAATGTTTCTTCACTAAAAATGAATTCAATAAACTTAATTTATAACTACCCCGGATATGCGATACGTGTCCACTTAACTGTTGCCATTTAGGTCTGCCCTAACAAGATATGGAGTTCTTTTTTGTGCCATAAGAGCCTGTTTATTAGGTAATGAAGAGAGACAGGCGTGAAAGGAACTTGAATGGGCAATATGTGAGAGCAGAGGTGGGGGCAGTAGAGCGTGTGAACATAATTTGGGTGAAATCTAAAATTTGAACAAGTGATGGGAGAAATGAAATTATAGCTCAGGAAGGACATGCTGTGGCCGTGGTTTGTTGCATTAAAGAGAGATAAGTGTCTGAGAAATTCTAAATATATGAGTTGGAGAGTACACCTGAAAATGAATCAGTAGCAAATGGAGAATATTGATTGGCCAGGGTGTTTTGTTTTAATTGATTGTTTTTTCACTCATACAATAATAACAAGTTACTAACCGAATGCCTGCTGACAAGTTCGTCTTTGGATGCTTTAATTGTGTCTTTTTATTCCCTCAGATAAGAGATCATACAGGAGTAGTCATCGCAGGTGAGTCAATCTGGTGAAGGTGGGAAACCTGAAACAATGCTGCACACTGAAACCCCATTCTCCACTCCGATTTAAGTTTTAAATCAGGAGGGGATGTGTAGTTCAGGGTTAAGGTGTGGTTAAAACGAATTGTGGCCCACTTCAGGAGACTGGTGGCAGAAACTTAGGTCAACCACCATCACCTTCAGGTATTCTACCACTGGCTTTAGAACAGGGACTCTGCACAAAATACCCCGTAGCAACTTCTATTTTTGCCAAGCAGCCAACATTCCTATTCCTGGCAAAGCCAAAACACACAGTTCTACCCTCAACCTAGGAGGACAACAGCAGAGGGGTCATATCTGGCAATGGCACTCTCACTCAGTGATAGTTACAGAAAATGCTACAGTGCCCCACTCAGTATAGCCTGAAGAAGCCAACTGAAAAATGTTTTCAACAACTGGAAGAGCTTCAATTGGTAGAAATAGATTTTTTTCTCTTTTTCCTCTGGAATGGGGTTATGAAGGAGGAGGAGAAAGGTCTGAGATTATTAACTGGTATGTAGGGTTTGGCAGTAGGATGCTGTTGTGCTGCAATGAGTGGTGATTGGTGAGTGGTGAAGGAGTAAGACAATGCAGCAGAGCGTTTCATGTCAGTGTGAGCTGCTGCTGATTTTGACAGTGAGTTAGGAATTACGGCAGAGGTAGGATAACGCCTAATCAATATTTTTATTACTTAGAAGATCTATTGTTTTTTCTGAGTCATTCTTCATGAGTTTGGCGCATGCACACATAATTCATAGTACCTATCTGCAAATGTACAGAGTGTGAATTATTATTAGTTACCATTTTAGTTTAGTAGGGGGGGCTGAGACACATGAGAAGCAAAACCTTGAATAAGTCATGCCTCTCCTCCCTTCTGTCAATCATGGTAATACATACATGTTGCACTTGTTGGAGTGTGACATTTATAATCACTATTTACATTGAAAGCTTGTAATGCAATGTCTAATGAAACCGCATAGATGTAACACTAATGCACGTGTTTGAAATGTGCCCACAGGGAGTGGCCACCAATGTATACAATGATAAATTAAACTGACTAAAATGAATTAATAATGTATTCATGTATGATTTTGTATTACCACTAAGAGTTATGTATTAAGGTTTTGCTAAATTACTCACTAGTCCTTAGTTAGCAAGGGTCTGGGCCTAGCTGCCTGGTCTCATATTAACTGTGTTTCTCTAACGTGCAATGTGCTGCTTCCCTGAAGGACACAACCCTGTACTTTTCCAGAGATGTGCGTAACCGTAGTAAATTCTTTCTCATGGGACCTGACTTGCTCAAGGAGACATTCTTGCCAAATGCAACAGTGTAATTCGCAACAGGTGCAAGGTCGCCTAAACTGGTAAAGACAATGGAACTACTGACTGGAGTGACAAGTGTAACTTTTCTTACCTGACATTTTACCCGTTGAAGACGTCAATCACAGGAGCCAATAAACTGCATGAGAACTGTGTTAGGTGAAAATTCTAGTAAGGTGTGTGACAGACTATTGGACAGAGATAACGATGCACCAAATATTGCCCAATGGAAAATTAGGGACTTGTCCGACAACTTTAATATAACAACGTGACACAAGGAGAAGCCAGCCAGTACGGAGCCATTATTTTGCCTTTCTGAGAGACTTTGGGGGTCATTACAACATTGGCGGTAAAAGCCACTTACCGCCGCACAGAAGACCGCCAACACACCGCCGCGGAATTCCGCCAGGGTCATTATGACCCAAAGGCCAGACTCCACCAAAATCTAGACACCCACACAAGTCCACCACACCAAAGGTCAGTGATAAACTGGCGATAATAAATCCTCTGCCGTCACGCCAACAGGAATACACGCACACTATCACGACCCACGAATCCACGCGGCGGTCTTTCAACCACGGTATTCCATTGGCGGTACAGACCGCCGCTCTCAAAATACACACACATTTACAAAACACTACCGCATTGTACAATTCCAAGTACACACACCTGATACACATACACACACCACTCCCACACACCCAATACAATATAAAACACACACCCACATCACCCACAAACCCCTACAACCACAATTGCGACTGTAGGCCAGAGAGAGACACCACCATCTACAAATGAGCATCCACAGGCACCCAACACCATCACCCACATAACATCCACATACCTCACACAACACACCACTAAATATCACCCCACACATCACAACACACACCACCCCACACATCACCCACACCACCCCATGGCACCGCAAAGACACCCCAGGTTCTCTGAGGAGGAGCTCAGGGTCATGGTGGAGGAAATCATCCGGGTAGAGCCACAGCTATTCGGATCACAGGTTCAGCACACCTCTATAGCTAGGAAGATGGAGCTATGGTGAAGAATCGTGGACAGGGTCAACGCAGTGGGACAGCACCCAATAACTAGGGATGACATCAGGAAGAGGACGAACGACCTATGGGGGAAGGTGCGTTCCGTGTCTCCAGACACCACACTGCGGTACAGAGGACTGGTGGCGGGCCCCCGCCTCCTCCCCTACAACTAACAACATGGGAGGAGCAGGTCTTGGCTATTCTGCACCATGAGGGCCTCGCAGGAGTAGCTGGAGGAATGGACTCTGGTAAGTCAAATCTTTCAGTACTTCATCCCCCACCCTACCTGCATGCTTTCACATACCCCCAACCTCGGCCTCACCCCCATCACTCCTACTCCTCACACATGTCCCAGTATCACAAACCACCCATCCCAACACCAAGCCCTGCATGCAACACCAAAGCATGGACACCCATCACCAAAGCATGGCCACTGCACATACCCATATACCCCCCTAAACCATCATCACACAAGGTCCTACACAGGAATGCAAGCACTGGGGTACACGGTCACCCACCCATTGCACACCATGGTACACACAGATGCAATAATCATGCTTTTACACCCCTGCAGGACCCCTACCCAACGTCACCGGACAGGAGGGTCCAGACATGTCTACTCCACCCACAGAAGAGGCCCACAATGATGACAGCAGCTCTGTCCAACTGGATCTAGACGACCAGCCAGGCCCATCTGGGACCTCGGGACAGTCGGTTCCCCTCACACTGGCACAAGCCACTACAAGGCTTCCCCCCTCTGGAAACACCAGCACAGCACCCACCCAGCGGGCCTATACCTCTGTCGCCAGGACACATCAATCAGCAGTGTGTCCACCACTACAGGGAACCCAGGCCAACCCACCACCCCAACAACAACAGGGACCTGGGGGCAGTAGCAGTGGGCGCACGGTTCAGGGGGACAGAGGCCCAGGAACACAGGGGAACTGGGAGGGCTGCTGTGCGACAGGGGTAGGTCAGGCCCAGGGAACCCACTCTCCACAAGGCCCTCTCCAACATCATGGGAGCCTACCACCATTCCCGGGAGACAATGGCAACGGTACCGGCCAAGTTTCAGGAGACCCAGCGGCTGCAGGAGGAACAGTATTTGGGCTTCAGGGAGGAACTGAAATCCATCAATATCACCTGGGCACCATTGTAGGGGTGCTGAAGGAACTCCTCAACACCAGGAGGGACACTGTGGCTCAACAAGGGGCCCCTGACACTAGCCTGGACGATGAACTGCCCACCACCTCTGCCGGCGCTAGTGGACAGGAGGCACCGCCACAGGACCACCACACCAGCACCCCACCCCCTGCAGACGGAGAACCACCCCACAAATTATCCCTGAGATCCAGGACAAAGACAGAGAACGATGCCAAGACCCCGCCAAGAAATGAGACCAACCTGATTGTCATCCATTTGTCCAACCTGTCCATACTTAAACTGCCCCAGCTCCACTTCCAATGCCCCTTTGGACAATGCACCTGTGAGACTAATAGGCTGGACTCTGTCATGGACATTCCTCCACCGTGAGACTAATAGGCTGGACTCTGTCATGGACATTCCTCCACCATCGCCCCTCACCATTTTACAACCCCCTCCAATACTGAGCTCTTAAATAAACTCCCTTAAAGCACAAAACAATCTGGAGTCTGTCTGTGATTTCGAAATAGTGTATTAGCAATTACAGTGCCAAAATGCTCTTTCAAATGTAATGTCAACATACCTATGTCACACAGCTCTAGTCCATGAGGAAACAAAGCAGATGTCACACAGTGGGACCCACCTCTGTGAAATCATAAGGAAAAGTGACAACTCAGTGACCATACACTGGGTGAAAATGACAGACAGTATAGAGGTATCAGATTTAAATTAGATGTAGCAGGCAGTGTTGTCTTCTTACCTGTCTCTCAATGAAAGTATTGCAGGATCACCGTGTTCCTGTTGTCGATGTCCTCTTCTTCTGCTTCCTCGTCTTCACTGTCCACAGGGTCCACAGCTGCCACAACACCTCCATCAGGACGATCCTCCTGCAGAAAAGGTACCTGTCATCGCAAAGCCAAGTTGTGAAGCATACAGCAGGCCACGATGATCTGGCACACCTTCTTTGGCGAGTAGAATAGGGAACCACCTGTCATATGGAGGCACCAGAACCTGGCCTTTAGGAGGCCGAAGGTCCGCTCTATAATCCTCCTAGTTCGCCCATGGGCCTCATTGTAGCATTCCTCTGCCCTTGTCCTGGATTCCTCACTGGGTCAGTAGCCATGACAGGTTGGGGTAACCAGAGTCACCTACCAATGGCGACGGACAACTGTTAGACACACACCAACTCATAGGACACCCACAGACCCAGACAACTATTCCCACTGATTTGGGTCCATGTGCTCACCTAATAGCCACACCCGGTGCCTCTGGAGTTGCCCCATCACATAAGGGATGCTGCTATTCCGCAGGATGTAAGCGTCATGCACTGAGCCAGGGAATTTTGCATTAATATGGGAGATGTACTGGTCTGGCAAACACACCATCTGCACATTCATGGAATGGAAACTATTCCGGTTTCTGTACACCTGTTCACTCCTGCGGGGGGTACCAAGGCCACATGTGTCCCATCCATGGCACCTATGATGTTCAGGATATGTCCCAGGGCACAGAAATCCCCTTTCACAGTAGACAAATCCTCCACCTGAGGGAAAACGATGTAGCCCGCATGTTTTTCAGCAGGGCAGACAACACTCTGGACAACACGTTGGAAGACATAGGCTGGGACATCCCTGATGCTATGGCCACTGTTGTTTGAAAATACCCTCTTGCTAGGAAATGGAGTACTGACAGCACCTGCACTTGAGGGGGGATTCCTGTCGGATGGCGGATAGCTGACATGAGGTCGGGCTCCAACTGGGCACACAGTTCCTGGATTGTGGCATGATCAAGCCTGTAGGTGATGATCACATGTCATTCCTCCATTGTCGACAGGTCCACCAGCGGTCTGTACACCGGAGGATGCCACCATCTCCTCACATGCCCCAGCGGACGGTGCCTATGGAGGAGAACAGCGAGCACAGAGTCAACCAACTCTGAGGTACGTAAACACAGCTTACTCTGAAAATATTCCTAAATCGAAATTTGCCTGTATGAGTGTTTAGGCAAGGCCTAGGTATGTGTGACGCAGTCAAAAATAATGCCTGACTTGTAAGGTGGGACAAGGGGATATGAGGTAACTGCACTAGCGTTGTACACCGTCGCGTTAGGCGGACCGCGGCTAACATTGGGCCCTATGGGTCCCAGGAGCCAATGACGATGTACGCCGGCTGTGACAGTACGCACCGCCGCGGACGTGACCGCCATTTTCTCTCTGTTCAATCACTCAATACCTCATCTTCGACAGGGAAGGACCTACACTGCAAGTGCTACTGTGACCTCAGTCTGGAGGAGACAATGGCTCGTGTGTCTGGGGAAAGGGCCCCTGCCTTCAGCACGGAGCAGTTGGAGAAACTCGTGGATGGGGTCCTCCCCCAGTACACGCTACTCTACGGTCCTCTAGACAAACAGGTAAGTACACTGTGAGCATGCTGTATGGGCAATGCCTTTGTGGAGTGGGGTGGATGAAAGATAGGGGGTGAGAATGAGGCGTGCATGAAACAACGGTGAGTGCATGTGGGTCATGGCATGTGACGGTGCAATTACTCCTCTTTTCCTCTGTACAATTTCTGTAGGTCAGCGCCCACCAGAAGAAGGACATCTGGTGTGCCATCGCCAAGGAAGTCAGGACCCTGGGGGTCTACCACAGTCGGAGCACCCACTGCCGTAAAAGATGGGAGGACATTTGCTGCTGGATCAAGAAGATGGCCTCCCAACGTGGGAGGGGTGCCCGTCGCACCATGATCCCCCTGATGTTCAGGATCCTGGCGGTGGCGTACCCGCAGTTAGATGGGCGCTTGAGGGCATCACAGCAGCAACAAGGGGGTGATTACACTCTCATTCTGCTGATTCAGCGTGCATTGGAGGTGTCTGGGTGGGGGAGGTGGGCTGTGGGTTCCCCTAGGCCAGGGCGAGTTTGGTAGATAAGTTCCCTACTTCAAGCATGCCCTGTGGCACCCCAGTGAACCTGTGTTCAGTGCCAACTACACCTAGTCAGGCTCCTGTGACATCCATGTGTGCAGAAATCGGCCATAGCCTTGTAAGCCATGTCCCAGGGATTGAATAGTGGACCTCAAGTGCGCGGCGTAGTGCAGGGGGCTTCTGTGTCTGTCGTGTCCACCAACGGTAGCGGTACTGCAGGCACTGAACATGTCTTTCTTCTGTCTTCCCCCCCCCCTTTTGTGGTCTCCCTGTTGTTCCTCCACCCAGACCCACATCCCTGTACCTCAGCCTATCCCAAGCACACCATCAGACCAGCATGCACACACCTCAACCCACAAGGAAAACTCTGGCAAACATAAGCACCACATATCCCACAGGCACTCACGCAAGCATCACACACATGCAGACACAACAACATCCACTGCCTCCACTGTGTCCCCCTCCTCCTCGTCTCCCTCCTCCCTCCCTGTCTCGTCTCCACTCAGACATGCATGCACTACATCCTCAGCCACTACGTCCGTCACCAGCACACACACCACCACACACCGCTCACATGCAGTCACCACCCCCACTACCATTCACACATCCCCTGTGTCCTCTCCCAGTGTGTCAGTGAGGCCACCTCCCAAGGTACACAAACGCAGCCACACACCCGCCCAACAGCCATCCACCTCACAACAGCAAACTTACACCCCCTACAACCACAACCTCTTCCTCCACTCCCAAACACCCTCCAGCTGCCCGTCCCAGTGTTCCTAAGAAACTTTTCCTGGCCAACCTTGACCTCTTTCCCTCACCTCTCCCACCCGTTCCATCTCCTAGGGCCCGACTCTCCAGGTCCCAACCTAGCACCTCAGCCACAACATCGGCGGGACCAGTGGTGCCAGTAGTCACCGGATTATGGAGTGCACCAGGCAGTAGGGCAGCCAGGGTGGCAAGGAGGCACAGCACGGACAGTCCCCCACCTGTCAAACATAAAAAGTTGGACAGTGCCCGGCGGGAGAGGGGAAAGAAATCTGCCACCAAAGCCGCTCCCAGGGGTACAGTTGGGAGTGTGGAGACAGCTGCGACCCCATCCAAGGTGGGGAAGGGGCACAGTAAAACCGGCATGTCTGGAAAGATCAGCATGGCGGATAAGACTGCCAGCAGCAGCCCCGCTGCCCAGGAGACGACCGCCCGCAGCCCTGCTGCCAAAGACAGGACCGTCAGCAGCAGCCCCACTGCCAAAGACAGGACCGCCAGAAGCAGCCCCGCTGCCCAGGAGACGACCGCCAGCAGCCCCGCTGCCAAAGACAGGACCGCCAGCAGCTGAACCGCTGCCCAGGACACCGCCACCAGCTGAAATGCTGTCCAGGACACCGCCGCCAGCAGCACCGCAGGCCAGTGAGCGCCAATGATTCCGACACTACTGAGTCCGCCACGGGCAGGATAAAGCACTCTGGGCACAAAGCCCCCTCCAGAACCAGTGGAGAGATACATCCACTTCCTCAGTCCTTGGCAGGATGAAGCACTCTGGGCACAAAGCCCCCTCCAGAACCAGTGGAGACTGTTATCCACTTGAGAGACTGTAGCTTTGCACTCCCCAGGATTGAACAGTGGGAAAACCACCCACTGTAGAGACTTGAGAGACTGTGGCTTTGCACTCCCCAGGATTGAACAGTGGGCAAACCACCCACTGTAGAGACTTGTGAGACTGTGGCTTTGCACTCCCCAGGATTGAACAGTGGGCAAACCACCCAACGTGGAGACTTGAGAGACTGTGCTGTGGCTTTGCACTCCCCAGGATTGAGCTGTGGGCATGGAGCCCCCTCGTGGATCTGGCGTCATGCACTCAACCGGCTGAGGTGCCCTCCCCCCTTTCCCTTCCCCCTGAGGTGCCTGCTTTATTTCTAACTGATGCCCCTGCAGTGTTTTCTCCGTCTTGTTCGGGTATTGAGTGTGGGCCTCGCCCAAGCCTTTTGGGCCCAGTGATCCACGGACTATGATGGTGGAATCCCTTGGACTTGTGTTCTTGGTGTATATAATTGTATATAGTATAAATGTATGTATTTGTAAATATTTTTGATGTATGTAATTGAATATATCACAATTATTTGACTAATTTCCTTTTGTCCTTGCATTCTTACGGAGGGGGTTGGGGGGGTGCAACTGTTATGTATCAATATGTATTAGCGTGTGTGTTGTAGTGGGTGAGAGTGGGGGTGGGGGTGTTGCGTGTGTGTGTCACTGTTTTTTCCCTCCCCCTCCCCTGTGTCGTAGGTGCAGTACTCAACGTGGTCTTCGCCGCCGGCGTTCGTGCTCCAGGAAGATAAAGGCTGACAGAATCTGGAGCTTGGGTTCCATGGCGTCCTGATTCCTCGTGGGGTGTGTAGAGGTGAGCGTTTTCCCTTCGAAGTCCTGTTTCCGCCATGTTTTTGTTTGCGGTGAATCTGCCCCAGAAAAGGTGGCGGATTTGTGGGTTTTAATAGTGTGGGCGGTACATTGTTCTCCGTCTGTCTGTTGACGGTTACCACCGCAGTGTTTGTTTGTACCGCCATGGTGGTCGGAGTGTTAAAGTGGCTGTCTATGTTGACAGTTTCCCCCACGGTCGTGATTCAATTTTTTTTTCCACCGGCCAATTGGCGGTTTTACCGCCGCTTTAACACCGACCGCCAGGGTTGTAATGATCATCTTTGTCTTTTACTCTTAAACTATCCTCGTTTTACCCTTTGCTTGATATGCACTTCTCCTCCTTATGAGGGAAGAGCCTTTTTCTATACCCTGCTGAGACTTACCTGCTTGTCCTGGCTGATGGCGAATCGACTGATGTCCTGGGGACGAAGACTGATACTGTATGCCGCCCCATTTGGATGGGTAACTACATAATGATAAATTGTAATTGTCTGTTTGCCTTTTCTTTCTAGGTACCAACTTCTCTTTTGATAGAGGCCATAGTTAGATGTTTTCTAAATTCATGTTGCTAAATTGTTTTGCATGAAGCCCAACATGCTGATGCTAATTAGAGGTTAGTTAAGGAGTTCACTAATATCGGGTGCAAACAGACAAATGGCTGAATCTTTGCTTTGTTGAATAATTACTAATGATACTCTGCTAAAGTTAATTCATGTTGACGTTCTGCTTTGTCCTAATGTTCATGATCTTTGCTTTGAAAAAGTCCTGTTCGAGTTGCCATATCATAGTTTTGTTGATGAGCTTATTGATATTGAGACTAATGAAAATGCTAGTAGATTGTAACTAATAGGGAATAAATATCCAAAATCTTATTAGGTGTGTGTGGTTATTCATGGCTTGAAGGTCATGGTGTGTTTCATTCTCATTAAATGTTATTGATTAGTTGATAGATTAGTTATTGTGAATATCGATTTGATTATTGATCTATCAATTAAGATGTTAAATAGATATCTCGTCCTGAGGAGTCTCCAATCAGGGTCAAAAGGTCCATTGGCCTAAAACGAGTCCCCTTGTAAGTAAATTATCAAAGTTGGGACGCGTTATCAAACTCAGCAAATCTGCATGTAGGATTTATGCTGTGATTTATTTACATGTGCAATAGTAATAAAAACGTACTTAACCACACAAGTATAGTAACTAAGCCTTGTATGGATGACCCTAGTTGTTTTCTTCCGTAAATTGAGTCTTGAATGCAAGCTTTGGCATATTAACCATATAGTGAATGTAGACCACTGGCCAACACTGGGGAGGGTTAGAAAGGTCCCTCTGGTACTTTGCATCACAAGGTTTCTTTTTTATCCCTGAGGCTTGGGTTTCTCAGGATGAGCTTCCCAAGCAACCTAAGCTTTTTTTGTATGTAGTCACGATCAGCACACCGAGTGCGCTGATGTCATTACATACAAAAATGAAAATAAAATGAGCCGAAGGGCTTGCTTCACTTTCACTGAATCAGTGCCCGGGGCAATATCTCAGCCTTGCCAAGCACTGATTCATATGAGAGAGGTATTGTTGGAAAAGGGAGATTCTCCCCATTCCAATGGTACCACTGGCCAGTGGATCCCTACTTGGGGATCGCCACAGGAGAGTGATCCCCAAGCAGGGATCCACCCATGAGACACCAGGGAATTGGGGAGCAGCACCATGGGCAAGGTCTTCTGCTCCCTCACCCCACTTTATAATTATCAGTCTTTCTGCCTCCCTGGGGGCCAGAGAGGGGCAATTACCCTTGATTCGCCCCTGGGGGCATAAAGCCCGCTAGACACCATAGACTTGTTTTTTTAATTAAACTATAAAGGGGGGGCTGCCACTATGACATGGGCATGCCCCCAGCCCATAAAACATATGCCAACAGTATTTCTGCCCTCCAAGGGGCAGATGGGGGTAATTACCCCCAAACCACCACGGAGGGGGGGCAGCAGAAAACCCACTCAAGATCAGGAATTTCTTTTTTTTTTTTTAATATAGGAGGTAGGGCTGCCTAGCATGGGCATGGCCATACCCCAACAAGTCTTTGCACCCCCTGGGTGGGGGCAGATGGGGTAATCACCCCTGATCTGCACCCAAGGGTCATAAAGCCCAGTAGATGCGAAGGAACGTTTTTTTTTTTTTTTTTTTTTTTTTACTTAGGGGTAAGGGCACCCCTAAGAACAGTGCTATGTCCCAACTCCATTCTTTCTGTCCCACCTGGAGGGCTAATACAGTAATTACCCACACTCTGCCCCCCAGGGGGCAGAAAGCCCGTGAGATGCCGGGGATTATTTTTAGATATAGGGGCCAGGGATGCCTAGCATGGAAATGGCCATGCCCCCACCACCAAATAAATGGGGCAACAGTCTTTATGTCCCCTTGGGGACAGATGGCGTAATTACCCACAATCTGCCCTTAGGGGATAGAAAGCCCACTAGGCACCAGGGACTTACTTTTTTGATAAAAATATAGGGGTGGGGCTGGCCACTAGGGCATGACCATCAACGATAACAGTCTTTCATGCATTATTTATTTTTTGTTGAGAGCATCCTCTCCCATGCATAGGCCCATGCTCCCCTGAACCCGGGCCAAACAGACTTTCTCCCCCTCCTGGGGGGTAGATTAGATACTCACCCCAATCTGCCATTCCCCTCTGGGGGCAGAAACCCCACTAGACACCAGGGCTTTCTAAATGGCACCAAGCTGAACAAATGTATGGGGAAACTTAACTTGGCATCAAGCCATACCTCTGCCCCAGTGGGTTCAATAGTGTCTTTCTGCCTCCCCCCTCAGGAGCTGACAGGAGGCCTGTTCCAATTGGGGAGGTTGCCCCAAACTTGTGCCCTTGGAGATAAAAAGCCACCTGGCACCAGGGATTTTTCCTTTGGAGCAAAACAAAGTAGTGAGTGTGATGCACTCCGTCATTGGCCACACTCCACCTCAAAAGTGGCGAACCATTTTTTTTCACCCAGGAACAGATGGACAGTATGCTCTTAATTTGACCCTGGAGGCACAAAGCACACTGTATGACAGGAATATATATATTTTAAAGAAAATGATGGGGTGGGTCTTGCCCATCTTAAGATCAGACCCCATGCTCACCCCAAAACCTCAACAGTCTGTCTGCTCCCCTGCAGACTAAAGCATCACATCCCAATGGCAAGTGAGAGGACATTTTATTCTTCCAGATGCTGCTTTTACATATGGTCCAGGAGAGTGTGGCTAACTCCTAATGTCATCCCACTTGCAATGGTGAACTACTACACTTTTTGGGCTTGGGTAGGCTGCCACCTAGAAAGACCTACCAGACACAGATAGTTCTGAAAACTAGACATCCAGGGGCATCCAGAGTGGTGTGCTTCACATGCATCGCACACAATTTTCTTACCCACACACACAATGCCCTACAAACCTCAAACCATGACTAAAAATATGCATTCTCCTCACATTTATGGGAGGAAAACTTCTGAAATCTACAGGGAGCCACAAATTTCATACAACACGGCATTCCTTCAAGTCTCCCAATACGAATGGTACCTTGCTTGTGTGGGAAGGACAAGAGACTTTAACACAAAAGACCCTAAAGTGCTACACCGAGCGATCAGCCATGGGGCTTGCTGTGGGATTTGAGGCTGTGCTTGGACACCACCCATGGAAAAGTACCGACCACAGACATTTTTGAAAACTAGACAACCAGGAGATTCCAAGGTTGTGTGCCTTGCATGAATCCCATGAGTTTTGCCTACCCACAATGACCTGCAAACCTTAAACTTTTCCTGAAATCATGCAACGTCCTTACATTTCTCTGATGGAAACTTCCAGAATCCACAGCAATCCACAAAATGCCTACCACCTCGCATTGCCGCATTTGTGTTTATAAATACTCTGCACCACATGAGTGGTTGGGAGGTCAATGGAGTACCCTCACAGGTTTCTCCCATTGACCTTGGTTTGATCCGTTTGATCAGGTTGTGCAGCACAACTGGGTGGTAGGAATTTTGTGGGTTCCTGCAGCTTTCTGGAGTTTCCATCATAGAAATGTGAGGAAAATACATGATCTCAGGCAAAATTTGAGACTTGCAGGGCACTGTGGGTAAGTAAACATCATGGGATCCACATGAAGCACACCACCTTAGACTCCCACCCATGTCTGTTTTTCAAAAATGTGCAGGTTTGTTAGGTTTCCTTAGCTGCCAGCAGAGCTAGGGCCCAAAATCCAAAGCTACCCACTCTGCAAAAAAGGGTCAGTTTTGAGTGGCAAAATCTGTGCATGTTGTGCTTTGGTTAATTTCCTGTTGTGGGTGCTAGGCATACCCACAAAAGTATGTGGTGTTAAGCTATGCTACGTCATGTTATGTTATGTTATGTTATGTTATGTTATGTTATGTTATGTTATGTTATGTTATGTCATGTTATGTTATGTTATGTTATGTTATGTTATGCTATGTTATGTTATGTTATCCCTTCTGGGCATCTCAGCACTATAGAAAAGCACAAAGACCACCATTGACCTGTATGGATGAGCTGACTCTAAAGCAATAAGAGAATTTTTAATTGCTTCCTAAAATTAACCAATTTACTGTTGGACTGAAAAGTGGCAAAGAATTCCACCATACGACAGCCCTGTAGGCAAAGGAACAACCTCCTCCTCTTGCTCTCTTAATTCTAAGAACATGCAAGAGTGAGAGGCTGTCGGATCTTAATGCTTTCTTGGCAACACAAGGGGTGATCAGACGACACAGAGGATGCGTGCCTGAAGAATGTTTCATTCTCTGTACAATACATAGGCTTTAAATTTGATTCTTTCCTTGATTGGTAGCCATTGCAGTTAAGCTAATGCTGGGTTGGCAGATCTTCTCTTTGGCACTCCTAATACAATAAAACACGTGCTGCTGAGTTTTGGACAACCTGCAACCTTTTTATTACATAAGACAAGGAACAAAGAGTAACCGTTGTCCAAGAGAGACAAAATTAGGCCTTGCTCCCACCAGCCTTCTGCAATCTTGAGGTAACCATCTGAGGAATTTCATTAAAGATCTTAAAAGCCCAAAACAGGTGGCTGATGCCTTCTGGGCCTGCATGACCATCGATAACTCTTTATTCAGGAAAATGTCTAGGCTTCTTACCTCAGATTTGGGTAAAGGATACTATCCTAGACAAAGGTCCCAAAGGTATTGGTCCAACAGTGCAGGGTGTTTCTGACTACCAACACTTCTATCTTGTCTCCATTCACTTTTGAGTGGCTTGGTGTCATCCAGCTACACACTTTCTCCATACATGTAGAAAGATATTCTGAAGCCGACTCTGGTGATAGTGATACAATACTTTGAGTGCCATTGGCATATGAAATCATTGTAGAACTGTATCATTTTTATTAGAAGAATTAGAGGAATGATAGGTGGAAGGAAGTTTGTGGCTTCAGGCAGATTCTAGAACTTTCTGTCATAGAAATGGGAGACAAATGTGTTGTTTTAGTCAAAGTTCTAGGTTTGCAAAAGAGTCTGGGTAAACCAACCTGTTTAGAGTCATGCAAGTCACTCCATCCCTGATTTCCCTAGGTATCTAGTTTGCAAAAATGTACAGGTTTGTTAGACTACTCTAGGTGCAAGCTGAGCTAGGGCCCAAAGTCCTCAGCTACCCAATTTGCCAAAAACTGGTTAGTTTTAGGTGGAAAAATATGATGCAGCCATGTTGTGTTTTGGGGAGTTTCCTGACACGGACTGTAGGCATACCCACACAAGTGGGGTATCATTTTTATTGGAAGACATAGGGGAATGCGCTGAGTGAAAGGAAGTGTGTGGCTCCCCACAGATTCAAGCACTTTCCATCACAGAAATGTGAGGAAAATGTGTTTTTAATTAAAGTTTAAGGTTTACAAGGGATTTTAGGTAAAACAACCTGGTGAGAGCCATGTAAGTCACCCAATCCTGGACTACACTAGGAGTCCAGTTTTCAAAAATGTATGTTCCTGAAAGCTGTTAAGGTGGTGACTTTAGCACGGCAAACCATTCCTTGATGCCATTTTTGGGAAATAATTCTGAAACTTGTATTCAGAACACTTTTTCCTATTTTTCCCCCAAAATTCAAAATCTAGCTTTATTTTGGCTATTTTTTTGGTCACCTCGAGGGGACTCCCCAAACACTGTATACCTTTAGTATCTCCAGGACGATAGAAAAAAGGACACAAAAAGGACACAAATTAGCCATGGATACCTTATGTGGACAAAACGTTATGGTCACCTAAGCACGAACTACCCCAAATAGCCAAAAAAGGGCTCAGCACTAAGGGGGGAAATGTCCGGCAGCTAAGAGGTTCAGCATTGCTTTCTCAAGTCGCTTAGCAATATTTATGTTTATTGCATCACAGCACGTGTCAACAAATTTCAACATATGGTGCTTGTTTTATCTTTTTAATTTGCATTACACAGTATGAAAATAGAGAACAGACTTCTGAAATATTTGAGACAAATAAAAAGAATGCAGTCTGTGTGTGGCACATCAAAATTTCTAACTAATGTCCTTTGATACAATAACACATAAGATATTGATCACCAGGTTGCATGACTCTGATCTCTGGTGGATAGCTTTGGACTGGGTTAAATCCTTTGTTTCCAAATGGAATCGGAAAGTTATTTCACCACTTTATGGTTCCTCACCTGTTCAATAGTTCGTGGAGTCCCTCAGGACTCCTTCCTGTCCTAAACTTACCCTTTTTAACATTCATTGCACTTTTTGCCTATCTTTAATTTGGTGCACAGATGAAACTGACTTCATTTTCTGTCAAGAGGCAACACTGATGAATAGCAACTGCCTACTGCTAGATGCAGATAAGATAAATAACTTAGGTGGTCATTCTGACCCTGGCGGTCTTTGCCAGGGCGGAGGACCGCGGGAGCACCGCCGACAGGCCGGCGGTGCTCCAATGGGGATTCCGACCGCGGCGGTAAAGCCGCGGTCGGACCGGCACCACTGGCGGGGTCCCGCCAGTGTACCGCCGCCCCATTGAATCCTCCGCGGCGGCGCAGCTTGCTGCACCGCCGCGGGGATTCCGACCCCCCCTACCGCCATCCAGATCCCGGCGGTCGGACCGCCGAGATCCGGATGGCAGTAGGGGGGGTCGCGGGGCCCCTGGGGGCCCCTGCAGTGCCCATGCCACTGGCATGGGCATTGCAGGGGCCCCCGTAAGAGGGCCCCTACATGTATTTCACTGTCTGCTGCGCAGACAGTGAAATACGCGACGGGTGCAACTGCACCCGTCGCACAGCTTCCACTCCGCCGGCTCGATTCCGAGCCGGCTTCATCGTGGAAGCCTCTTTCCCGCTGGGCTGGCTGGCGGTCTGAAGGCGACCGCCCGCCAGCCCAGCGGGAAAGTCAGAATTACCGCCGCGGTCTTTCGACCGCGGAACGGTAACCTGACGGCGGGACTTTGGCGGGCGGCCTCCGCCGCCCGCCAAGGTCAGAATGAGGGCCTTAGTGATGAGCAGGCCACTCTCAATATGGTTGCCAACTTGGTGGCCATACTCTTTAGGACCTATCAATTGGCTGAAAACTTTGGGGTTTATTTTGATGAAAAAGTGTCCCAATTTGTTCCAGAACACTCTCACTTCAATATTAGTCATCCTGTTGTCGGCAGTTGCCTGGATGATGCTAACACCCTTGTCAACGCGTTTTTCAGCCTTCACAGGAATCAAACGCTTCACTGAGGTCGACAGACCGTTTGACCCAGTAAGGAGTGTGGTGAACCATACACAAATTTACATTAACGCCACCGAAATAACTTAGATACCATGACGAATATAGCCACAGAAAGAGAGTCCACTCAATGAAAATTTTCAAAGCTTTATTTTATAACCGCACAGCTAATGTCATGAAGACTGTGCGGAAAATCAAACTATAAAGATAAATCAACACTATGGGTTTCCCAAAATGGTGAAACAAGTTTAATCTAAATAGCATCAACACAATTAAGCATTTAAGAAGAATACATATTATTAAGGAAATATTTGAGCCACAGAAACATATCTCAGATCACACTGTGTTAGCATTTGTGAAAATAAAATTAAGCAGAGAACACAGTTCGGGTTGGACATAGGTTATCCTTAAGCTAACCAAATTAGGACATGCATGTGTGGGGATGGGCTAACACATGCAGGCAAAATACAAAAGAAGACAAAAATAATTTAAAAAAATATATCCAGGGCTATAGATTACTAATTGAAAAAATTTAAAGAGTGAGTGTCAGCATGCTAGCTTCTATTCTAGAAAAAGAACATGTCAAAGGAAATGGCAATCAGCAGGTTGATATACCTTTCCTATGGTCAGCATTCAAGGATTTTATGTCAAGACAAGAGGCTAGCATTATGCCTAAAGCCTTTATTCACTACTTCTGTGCAGCAGCTCCTTTAAAAACGTAGAGCCAAGTGATGTAACAATAGAATAGAACCAAACACAATCAATATAGTCCCACAGCAGCAGCCATCTTCCTATTTTGCTTGCTGCTTCTGTGCAGATAAGTAGCCTCTTTGTTCTTAAGAAATATTTATTTAAGTTAAGTTTTGGGATAATAGTATGTTGTTTTCTTCAGTTCTACCCACTTTATGGGTATTTTAGTGGTTTTGAGTTCTTAGATGTGTTAATTTTGTCTTTAGGAATGTTTATTAGTAATGAATTATTATTTATGTTCTTCAATGTGGGTTCTAAATAGTTTAAAACATATTTTATTGTTGTTTAAAAAAAACAGAAGCGAAGAAGAGAGTAGGTTTACCTTCTTTTGAAGGGATTGTCATTTCAAACTGTTGCCGCTGAGCACGTGCTGCTCGTAGGTTCAGTTTGGAGCCCGTGAGCCGGCATTGAGATTTTTGCCAGTGCGTACGCTCGGCATGACGTGAGGGGCACGTTGTGGTTTATTTTTATAATGCACACTTCGCGTGCAGGAGCTTCTTTTTGAGGCAGGAAGATGCGTTCTCTATTTGTTTTGGAGGTGCGTTCGTTGGTTTGTGCGTGCATTCGAGTATGATTGTTTATTCAAGAACTTCATCTGTTTCTATTATTTGGGAGCAACGTGTGACCGTCGCTTCGGGTTGTTGCTTAGCAATGGTAGTAACACTCAAGTGAGACGTTGTGGTCATATCGAGGAAGTGGACCACGCAGGCAGGATAATTAGATTTGAATAATTTTTATAGAAACTAGAATTTAGTTTGTTTGATAACAGTTTAAGTAAAAAGAGAAAAAAGGGAAGGAATTTACATGATATAATTTGAGGAGGAAAAGTTAGATTGACAAGTATTGGATAACATGGCTGAGGAAATGGATATTTCTAATAAGGATTCTCAGGAGGAGAATATTAAGAGGTTAATTTCTAAAGAGGTTGGAGAGAGTGTGAAATCTGCATTTTCTAAATTATGGAAGGAATGTAATACAAAAAGAGTAGGATATTGGAGTAAGATCAATATTGGTCCTTATCAGATGATGAGGAATATGAAGGAAGAGGTGCAGGTGGTAAATGTTTGGAAAAAAGGAAACATATTGAAGACGAGGAATTTGAACGGGGATGTACATTAATTAAAAAGAAATTACTTTCAGGTGTCCCAAGCGGCACAATGGAAAGGCAGGTTAACCCTGCAAAGGATGCGGCTGGTGAATCCAGCAGGAGAGATAAGGAATATTCTGATGAATATGATGAATACATTCTTGTTATGAATGATGAGAATGATTTAGATTAATTTGATATCCTAGAAGGGAAGTAAACAGGCGAAGAGAAGTCAAGTTCAAGTTCCTTTGGGTCGTACCTTATTTGAGACCACGGATGTTAAACATCTGTGAAGTGCAGAGTGGTGGCCTGTGCGTCACGTTGCTGAATATTTAAGATAGAAAATTCGGCTGAGTGTTCACGCCCGGTAACTGGGGAGAAAAACTCCATGACTCCTTACCTGGATCCAGATTCAATTACCTACCTATTTAAACTTGGACGGGTTCCACGTAAAGGTTTATAAAGGTCACTGAAACAGTGCCAGGATAAGTTACTGGACATTCTTGGGCCTTTAGCCACGATTTTGATTTTCAATATGGTAGTGGAATCTTATGTTAAAGGCACGGACTTGGATACTAATTTGTTGAGGGGTTGGAGCCAAAGAGCAATTTGCTTTTTAGGAAATGCTAATGCAGGCCTCATTCATGAGAGAAGGAGGGCGGTTTTACTGAGAATAAGCCCCAAATTGGGTGAATTGGCAAAGAAAGAGTCATCTGAAGAGATGAAAGGATTGCTTTTTGGGGATGGCATGATTAATGCACTAAGCAAGTATGTGCATACTTTTACAGCTTTAGATAAAGCTAATTTTTCGATGAGGAAAGTTTTGGGTGATGGAAATTTATATGGCAGGGCCAGAAGAAGGGGCCATTCTTTCGGCCGACAATTCTATAGGGGCCCCAGTTGTTATGGACGAGGTTCATTTAGGGGCAGTTATTCAGCCAATTCGTTCTATCCCCAAAAAGGGAGAGGAGGTAGAGGTAGAGCAGGCCGTGGACTCAGTCAAACAATCAGTGCAGGATCACTTTCAGGACAAGGTGAGTATGAAGATTGGAATTGGTTCTTCCCTGGGAGGAATTACAGGGAGATTGGAAAACTTTGTAAAGAAGTTGGAAAAAGTAGCAAACGATTGTTGGGTCCTAGACACGATAAAGGGTTACTCAACAGAGTTTCAGGATTTTCCGTATCAAGACAAGAAACCAAAGGAGTTAAGTTTTCAGAAAGAGATTGGAGAGGTAATATTTCAGGAAATTCTTGGCATGTTGGAAAGAGGTGCAATTGTGAAGGTAGACAATACGAGGAGAGTGTTTGTAAGTACTTTGTTTGTAGTAGAAAAGAAAGACAAAGGTTGGAGACCTGTGATAAATTTGAGAAATTTAAACAGATTTGTGCTGGACAGACATTTCCAAATGGCAGGGATTCATGTTCTAAGGGATATTCTGCAAGAGCGGGATTGGTTAGCGAAAATAGATCTGAAGGACGCTTATTTCATGATTCCCATGGATTCACACAGCCAGAGGTTTTTACAGTTCAGGTGGGAAGGACAATTATATCAGTTCACTTGTCTTCCATTTGGTCTATCTTCAGCACCTTGGTGTTTTTCAAAGGTCATGAGATCGGTGGTAGGTTTCTTGAGGGAGAAAGGAATAAGATTGATTATTTATTTGGACGATATCTTGATTGAGAGTCAGGAAAAAACGTTGCTTTTGGAGCATGTGTGGATGACTGTAGGTATTCTGGAGCATTTGGGATTTTTAATCAACCAAGAGAAGTCAGTTCTTGTGCCATCACAGAGAATGGAATTTTTAGGTTTTATTATAGATACGGTAGAGACACAGTTACGTTTGCCAGACAGGAAGATTGCCTTGATAAAAAGAGAGCTAAGGAATGTATTGAGGAAAAGTACTATCACTTTGAAGGAGTTAGCGAGAACAATTGGTTTGCTATCATCCTCATTTCAAGCGATTTTCCCAGGGCCATTACATTACAGAGCTCTCCAAACAATAAAGCATCTAGCGTTGACACAAGTGTTATGGTATGGAGATATGGTGAACATTTCAGAGGATGCAGTAAAGGAATTAAATTGGTGGTTAGAAAATCTGAATGGGAAAGCCATTTTCGGATCAACGCCGGAGTATGTTTTGGAAACAGACGCGAGTACACAAGGTTGGGGTACGGTTATGGGAACCCAACTGACAGAAGGCAAGTGGAACAGCAAGGAAAGAGAATATCACATAAATTGTCTGGAATTGAGGGCAGGAGAGTTAGCAATTCGGAGTTTCAGGGATCAGTTGAAAGGCAGTTCAACCCTTTTGAAAATGGACAACATTTAAGCAGTGACTTACATAAACAAGTTAGGAGGCAACAGGTCGAAAAGACTCTTGGAATTAGCGAAAAGAAATTGTGAGTTTTGCATGGAACAAAAGATACAGGTGACAGCACAGTATTTACCTGGGGAGAAAAATACGAGAGTCAATTGGAGTTCCCGTTATATTTAGGATTACAGCGAATGGAAACTCGTGCCTTATGTATTTCAGCAGATAGTCAGGATTTGGGGTCCTTTGGAAGTAGATCTTTTTGCTTTACGGTTAATGAATCAGTTGGAGAATTATGTGAGTTGGCGTCCAGAGCCAGGGGCGATGGCAGTGGATGCTTTCAGTCTTCATTGGAGAACGTTTCAGGGCTATGCCTTTCCTCCTTTTTGTATGATTCAGAAAGTTGTTGTGCAGGTGAGGAGACAGAGATGTCAGTTGGTTCTAGTGACCCCTTTTTGGACAGGGCAGGTGTGGTTTCCATCAGTTATGGAAATGCCAGTGGAAGATCCAGTTATGATATAAGCTTGCGAGGGACTCTTAAAAGACATAGACGATCGGGAGCATCCTTTAGTAGAGTCGGGGAAGCTCAACCTTCTAGTTTGGAAAATATCAGGAGAAATTAATGCTTTAGAGAGTTATCTGGAGAAGCTTTGGAGTTATTATATGAATCATGGGCTCCAGGTACAAAGAAGAGATATATAGGTGCATAGAAGGTTTTGGTTATGTTGGTGCACTGAGAGGAGTCTGGATCCCGTGGAGGCGGATGTAGTGACTGTAGCTAATTTTTTAGCAGAATTATTCAGGAAAGGGTTGTCTTATAGAACTATTAATTGTTATAGGTCAGAGATTGCAGCAGGTCCCAGTTTGGTTGATGGTTCTTCTATTGGAAGACATGCTTTAGTATGTAAAATCATGAAGGGTGTCAGATTGAAAAGACCACCAGAAAATAGATATTCTACTTAATGGGAAGTAAGGATGGTATTTGATTTGTTTGGGAAATGGCCTTATAATAAGGATTTGATGGATAAACAATTGGCAGGGAAACTGGCTACATTATTATGTATGATATCTTTTAAAATAGTTTCGGATGTCAAGGCGCATGAAATTTCACGCAGATTTTATCAGCCTCCAGGGGTTTTATTTGAGGAATGTAATAGAACTAAGACTATGACAGGGAACATTTTTTATCCTAGGTTTGATGAGCATCCAGAATTAGGCATGGTAAGGTGTATAAAGGAGTATGAAGAAAGGATGTGTGAGCAAAGGTCACATGGAACGAATCAACTTTTAATTTCTTATGTGAAGCCATTAGGGGTGGTTTCAGCAGCTACTATTGCCAGATGGGAGAAAAATGTGATGAGAGAGGCGGGTATAGATTTGAGCAAATATACAGCACATTCCGTAAGAGGTGCTATGGCTTCAAAAACCTTAATGAGAGGAGGAAGATTACAAGAAATTATGAAAGCGGCTGATTGGTCTATTGAGGACATATTTAGGAGATTCTATTTTAAACCTATTGAGCATGTGACATATTTAGCGTTTTAAGCTTTAAACATGCATAATGCTAGCCTCTTGTCTTGACATAAAATGCTGATTCTCAGAGGTTCACTGCATATCAGGATTTTATTAAAGACAAGGAGTCTAGCATTATCCCTCCTCTCCCACGGGAGATTGTCTGTAGCTAGGAAACTGTATAAGATATTCCTACAGTTTGTTTGTAAATAGATTGAGTTTTTTGTATAATACGTATGACTTATAGTTTCAGGATGGATTTTGTTGTTCGTGACCCTTATTATTTTTTGCCAGATGGATGAGAGTTTGGAGTTTTTACTTGTTGAAGGGAAAGTTGGTGATGTGGAGAAAGTAGGATGAAGATTTCGACAAAACAAAAGAGAGATGGCTGCTGCTGTGGGACTATATTGATTGTGTTTGGTTCTATTCTATTGTTACATCACTTGGTTCTACGTCTTTAAAGGAGCTGCTGCACAGAAGTAGTGAATAAAGGCTTTATGCATAATGCTAGCCTCCTTGTCTTTAATAAAATCCCAATTCTCTATGCAGTGAACCTCTGAGAATCGCCATTCTTTATCAGCAAAGCATGCAGATAATCATTAAAGTCTGTTAGAGGCACTATCAGGGAAGTGCAGAGCATGAGCTGCACAGAGAACAAACAGCAGAGACAAGAACCAAGGAAAGACTGACTAAGACTTACAAATTCCATCCCTATACAAAAGCTCACAAAAGGCCCTGAATTGTCAGCTCAGTTGCCTCACATCACTCAAAAAAGGCACCATCCAATCAAAAAATCAATAAAATGTCAGGTTGAAACACTCAGATATTTTCTCAGGTTCGGTCTGGGATCATCTCCTCTCTCTGTGAGAATCCAAACCGTTCAGTAACAGTTTATTTTCACTCATAACCATCCAGATTCTTCCCAGGGTATCCAATGGACTTGTGTCAGTCCCATGTGAATATCTGTATGTTAGTTGAAACAATTTATTTCATGCTTTATCCACAGGCCTGGATGTTCCTTTTACTACCTGCAAAGCATCTCATGTATCAAAATTAATTTTCAATAGTAGCAATTAATAAAGAGACTAAAATGTACTTTGACATCATTTAAATCTTAATAGCACATTGTTAAATCTGGTAGGCACAATTGTGACAGCACAAATGAAAACATGAGCACTTTTAAGTTACGCTCCAACCCCCTGTATTTACACCTGCAACTACAACCCATCCATGCTATTCTTACTCCCTTGTTTTGCTCCCATTTCTTACCATCTGAAGCAGCTTAATTGGCTGCCAGCTACAAGAGTTCTATATTTAAAAGCCTCTGTTTATGTTTCCATGCACTGTGACAGAATGGTTGTTTACTCGTTATGCTCCCTGCTTTGTGTGCCTAGGATTAAAAAATCTCAATAAGGCATACTGGACTTCTCCTATAAAGCAGCCTATCTCAGAATTTCACTTCCTCTGGATTTACGGGCAATGACTTGTTATCAGAAATTCAGGAAAGCACTGAATACATGGCTATTCAAATTATAACTTTCTATTTCTTGCTGTGGTGTTTTTTCAGTACCAGGACACCATTGAGCTCCTTTGCGCTTTATAAACCTAATAAATAAATACATTTAAATTCAAGACGTTTACAAATTATGTACAAATGTACATAAACTTTATTCTGGGTCATTCTGGGCTAATAACCAAATAAGGGAAAATAAATAAACAATTGTAATTTCATGTTTAACCACCAATACTTAGCTTTTTAGGTCTAGTTTGATGGTGCATCTGAAACACAAGAGATATTGTTAATTATTTAAAGTGTATTTTTTATTTGTATGTATTTTGCATTTTTCAGTAGAGCCACTATACCTAGGGATGTCAGCACGCTTTACAATGTAACAAGACGGCAGCTCGGATCTTACCTTGCTTTAAACATTAAACATTGGCAGACCAATAGACAGATTAAGAATAGTAAAATGACAAAACATTCAACTGGGGTGCCTGAGGAGGTGATGGGGAAGCAGGAGTAGGGGAAAAGGTAGGGGGTGGAAGTTGTAGGTGGGTGGTACAAGGAAAAAGGAGAAGAGAAGGGTACAGAACAACTGTGGGTACTTGTACCATAAATTTCTTAAGCTCATACATAATTGTCAGGTGGTGGGCAAATGACACTAAATTAGTCCCTCTGACTTTCACTATCTTCAGTTGTCCGTAATTGCTTTTCTCAGTCAAGATGCCTTTAAAGAAATGCTGCTTTCTCTTTCAATACTGTGCACCACTTTGGTGTAAAAACATGTTAATTGACTTTACAGGCAAGCAATGTTTTGCAGCAAATTTAATCTCCTTGCAAATTAGCGTAATAAAAATGATCTCCAACTCAAATAGCATAGTGCGGATGAATGTGCGGTTTTCTACTTTGAGCAGCTTTGTAGATTAATTATAATCAACAACCCTTTTTGTCTCAGTTCCATCCTGGAAAGTGCATTAACATATCCCCAGTGAGAAGTATTCATTTCAGTATACTAATAAGATTACCAACAATGCAACTCTATTGTAATTTAAATTCCAATAAAAATATACAAAACATCCTCTTAAGTTTATGATTTCACTGGAAAGCAGTAATATTTTACAACTTCGATAACGCAGATATGCGATCTATCTAACCCTGCGGCTTTGAGGGTGAAAACCTGCTCTGGATGGCAGGTCCTTCTTTAAAAGACATTATGTAAGACGCTCATGTGTGAAATGTTGGAATCACAGTGAATGCTGAGGAACATAAATATAAAAAAAAGTGGAAGACTTTTTTAGGTTCTGTTAAGAGAATGTGCTGCATAGGGGACTTGAGCCCTGAGAAAAACTAGAACCCAGGGCTGCATGCATTTTGGTTTACCTCACCGTTTATTTGAGGATGGGTCCTAGCGCCTCCCTCCATGGTTTGAGTTCAGTGTGGATTTGTGCACAAGCAGTTAGCGTGGTGGTGGAAACTCATATACTGATTTTTAAATTAAATGTTCACCGTCTCCTCCTTTGGAAGGAATACAGGGTTCATCTGTGGGTCCTTTCAAAGAGCTGATCTAAACAGCAGTTTGTGGAAAAAGCCAACATGTCTTAAAGCTGGCCATGTTTTCATTAAAATCTAATGGAAAAGCAATATTATTGGTGGTGTTAGCACGTCTGTCCTTATTTGGTCTCCTATTATTAATTTATAAGGGGATGCGTTAGAGGTTCGATGGACCTTTTGACTTCGCTTACAGTGATTCCCACCATAAATCCCAAATACAATGCAATTACATCAACAACATCAAATACCATTGGAGTCAGGAAGCTTCACACACCATGTCCCATTTGGCCATGAATAACCACATCTTTATGTAAAAGTTAGAAAGTTTATTTCACTATATTAACAATGCTAATATCACGTAAATTAGTCTCAAAACCAACTGGTAAACATACAAGAACAACACTGGTTGACCAAATCTTCTAAAGAATCTCAATTTAATGAGTGCATTGATTACTAAACATTTGAGAGTTACCGTACAGATCAATAACAAGAATAACTGTGCAATAGAAATAACATACATCTAGATTCAGCAAGTAAACAATGTCACTTCTTTGTTAATAATCATTTGTTAACATTTGTGGGTTCCCCTAACTAACCTTCTGATCAGAATAGCATGTTTGGGCTTCATGCAAAACAAGTTAGTCAACATAAATTTGGAAAATCATTTAACTATGGCTCTGTCAAAATAGCGGTTGGTACCTAGGAACAAAAGACAACCTAAAACAAGAACAATAGCATTTTGTTATACCGCTCCTCAATATGGATAAGAAGGCTGCGATTATCTTCATCAGTTGGACATCTGCTCGGTCAGCATCAACAATGGGCCATGAAAGGGAATGGTTCTGCAATGGGGACTCTAAGCTATCTGAACCATTAGGAACGCAATATCTAAGGGATCAGTATTCAACATCAAAAGTCTAAGCAATAAAGTTAAAGATAGAATCGAAATAGGAGTGAGCACGCTTCTCTCTGTGCAGTCGGGCTTGGTTAAAATTGTCTAAAGAACTCCCCATGTTGCCATTGGTCAAAGAATTGTGGGGCATATTTATACTCCGTTTGCGCCGGAATTTCGTCGTTTTTTTTTACACAATTTTGACGCAAAACTAACTCCATATTTATACTTTGGCGTTAGACGCGTCTAGCGCCAAAGTCCATGGAGTTAGCGTCATTTTTTATCGTGGACACCAACTTTGCGTTAATGAGATGCAAGGTAGGCGTTCACGTCAAAAAAATCGACTCCGAGGCATGTGCGTCGGATTTATACTCCTGGGCAAAAATCACGCCCGGGAGTGGGCGGGTCAAAAAAAATGACGTACGGCCGCTTTTGCGCCGTTTTTTTAGCACCTGCAAAAGGCAGGCGTTAAGGGACCTGTGGGCTCTGAAGGAGCCCAGAGGTGCCCTCCCATGCCCCCAGGGACCCCCCCTGTCACCCTTGCCCACCCCAGGAGGACACCCAAGGATGGAGGGACCCATCCCAGGGACATTAAGGTAAGTTCAGGTAAGTATTTTTTTTATTTTTTTTTGTGGCATAGGGGGGCCTGATTTGTGCCCCCCTACATGCCACTATGCCCAATGACCAGGCCCAGGGGACAGAAGTCCCCTGGGCATGGCCATTGGGCAAGGGGGCATGACTCCTGTCTTTGCTAAGACAGGAGTCATTTCTATGGGGGTTGGGAGTGAAAAAAAATGGCACAAATCGGGTTGAGGCGCAAAAATTGCCTCAACCTGACTTGCCCCATTTCTTGACGCCCAAGCTCCATTTTCCCCTACGCCGGCGCTGCCTGGTGTACGTCGTTTTTTTTAACGCACACCAGACGGCGCCGGCGGCTAACGCCGGCTAACGTCATTCAATAAATACGGCGCCCGCATGGTGCTTCAGAATGGCGTTAGCCGGCGCTAATTTTTTTGACGCAAAACTGCGTTAGCGCAGTTTTGCGTCAAAAAGTACAATTAGTCCAGTAAGTATTCATTCCCAAATCTAAGATATAACTCAACTGTCTTTCACATGTCGATGACTGGCTCCTCTTCTCCTGTTCCCACCGTCAGGCTCGTCAGGTACTATTTTTGTATCCATCCGTACTCCAGTCAGTGCATCCATTGTTAGCTCCTGGGAACATCACTGTCTCACGCAACAAACTATACAGTGTGGCAACTACTAACAAGATATTCTAGGAGGCTGTTCTCATGACAAAGTTAAAACCATCTGCTAACGTTTGGTCAACGCAGTGAAAATAACACAGGAATGAATTAATTTCTGTAGACATACAGTCCCACAATTTTATTAAACAGTGAAGTTTAATATGAGGCTGTGCAAACTAGGGCCAAAACTCGCTAATTTAAGGCTTGTAATAATAAAACAAATACATAATGCGAAATCATTAATATAACGCACTACTACAATAACTTAAACATAGGCACTGCAATTAATATTAATAAGCATTTAATAATAACACTCCATGAATAATGACGGCACATTTTCAAAGTTGCACATTATTTTCCAAGTTAGTTAAATTCTATGCAGATTCATACTCCAAAGTACATAAAAATCATTAGTAATAAATTCAGCGTTCACAGTGGTATACAGAGAGACAATCTGTTCGGAAGATGGGGATGGGAGTTGCACATAAGCTACAGGGATACTCTTCGATGAAGGTAGTGTCCCACAGTGGAAAACAGAAAGCACCAATACAGCTCAGACCATCTGGTTTCAAACCATTATTTGCCATCTTTCACATACGTGTCTGTGCAGGTGCATTATTCTGACAATTAATGACTAGAAGAACATGATTTTGGGGTAAAGTAGGGTTGAATTAGAATGTATGAAAAAGTTTTTTTTAGCAAATTGTGCAATACAAAGCTAATGGTTAGTTGAGCAAAACATGGAAAAAAGTGTAATTAAAAAAATGCTCAAAGTAGTAGCAACACATATCTCCGTAAACAATTTTCAAACTGCATTCTAGCTGTGAATTTAAACTGAATACTATGTAATGTAACTTACGGAGCCCCTGGGACAAATTGGGTTACTCGTTGAGGGAGGGGGTGAAAACCTACTGTTAGACTTAGTATCGTTGGTGTGGTCTCCCCTACCTTTTGGCCTCTGGTTCCCAGGGTGTTGATGTGTGCTGGACTCGGTTTTTGAAACTCTGGGCACTTTACCACTGCTAACCAGTAATAAAGTGCAAGTGCTCCTATGTAAAATGTATGTGTAATTGACTTATCCATGATTGGCATATTTGATTTACTAGTATGCCCCTAGTAAAGTGCACTAGAGGTGCCCAGGGCCTGTAACTCAAATGCTACTAGTGGGCCTGCATCACTGGTTGTGCAACCCACATTAGTAGCCCTGTAAACATTGCTCAGACCTGCCCCTGCAGTGTCTGTGTGTGCAGTTTTAAACTGCCAATTTGACTTGGCAAGTGTACCCACTTGCCAAGCCTGAACCTTCCCTTTTCATACATGTAAGACACCCATAAGGTAGGCCCTAGGTAGCCCCATGGGCAGGGTGGAATATATGTTAAAGGTGGGACATGTACTGATGAGTGTTACATGTCCTAACAGTGAAATACTGCTGCATTCAGTCTTCACTGTTTGAAGGCCTATCTCTCTCATAGGTTAACATGGGGGCTGCCTTTAAATAACTTTAAATTGCAGTTTCCCTTTGAGAGTAGACATACAAATTTAGTTTGGGGCCTCTGAACTCACACTTTAAAAATACATCTTTTAGTGAAGTTGGTTTTTAAATGGTTAGTTTGAAAGTACCACTTTTACAAAGTAGACATTTCCTAGCTTGAACCATTCTGTGACTCTGCCTGTCTGTGGATTCCCGGTCTAGATCAGTTTGACAGTTGGGCTGTTTGTGAATCCCCTCTAGACAGTGACACAAAGGGAGCTGGGGTGCACCCTGCATATCCTGTTGAGCCATCTGTGCTAGAGTGGAGGAAGGAGTGATCACTTACACCTGAATGGGCTCTGCCTGCCCTCTCACAATGCAGTCTCAAACCCCCTATTGTGTGTCTGGGGCCTGGCCTGGGCAAGGAAGGATCTTGCGAACAACTGAGACTTTCCTTTGAAGTATGCCTACTTCAAAGGCAGAAAGGGGTATAAGTATTGGACCCAAAACCCCTGAAACTTAGATCACTTCTGGAAACAAGAGGAACCTCTGCCAAGGAGAAGAGCAGAAGAGCCGTAGAGAAGTGCTGCCCCTGCCTGTGACTGTGCTTTGTTGGGCTATCCTGCAGTTGCTGCTTCTGCCTGTGAAAGTGGACAAAAACTGGACTTTGTGGTATATTCCTGCTTGTGAAGAACCTCCAAGGGCTTGAACTGAGCTTTCCTCCTGTTTTGAAGTCTCAGGGCCATCAAAGACTTCCTGTCCCAGAACCTGGACTCTCTGCTGAGACTCCTGCCCTGCCAAGTGGTGCCCTACCCAGTCCCTGGGCCCTTGAAAGGTGATGTTGGCAGACCAAGAGCTGAAAATCCACGCACAGAATGCCTGGAAATTTTTGATTCACCATCTGCAACGTAGCTGATAAACGACACGTTGCCAGCTTTGCGGCTAAAATTGATGCTCAACCTGCATTGCGGCTGGGAGAGCGACGCATTACTGCTGGAAAAATGACGCATGACACCCACTTGCAGCTGCTGATGATAACGCAAACCCCACGCACCGTGCGACCGGATTTTTCACATGTGGGCCCTGGACATCAAAGTCATCATAACTCTGCGCAGATTCGAGGTGCCCTGTCTGGAAATCGACGAATCGCTCTTTTGCAAGTGGAAATAACTACTCACTGCCGACTCGACTGGAGAAGAAACGATGCACGGCCTCCCTTGCGAGGAAGGAATCAATGCATCGCTGACTTTTCCCACGCACACTCGCCCGTGCAGCTTTATTTTTTATGCTAACAAGGTACTTTGTGTAAAATCAACTTTTCCATTGTTTTCTATGGAGTAAGACTCTTATTCTTTTGAAAATTCATATTTTATCTTGTGTATGTTGAATTTTTGTTGTTTTGGTCTTGTTTGATTTTGATAAATATTGCCTATTTTTCTAAACTGGTGTGGTGTCCATTTTGTAGTGTTTTCATTGTATTACTGTGTGTGTTGGTACAAATACTTTACCCATTGCTTCTCAGTTAAGCCTGCCTGCTCATGCCAAGCTACCAAGGGGTGAGTGGAGGTTAACCTGGTGTGTTTCCCCTTCGCCCTGACTAGTGTGAGGGTCCTTGCTTGGACAAGGGGTAACCTGACAGCCAACCAAGGACCCCATTTCTAACACCCACTCAAACATATTCCTTGTCAGCATTTGGCAGAAGCAAACCCTATATTAACCTGTGCTCAACCCTCTGGCAGCTTGGTACAGAGGAGTCAGGCTTAAATTAGAGGCAATGCGTAAAGTATTTGTGCAGCACCTCAAACAGTAACAAAGTGAAAATCCAATCCAAGAAAAATCTAATACCACTTTAGAAAAATAGAGTACAATTTATTAAAATATTAATAAAACAAGACCCAAGTGATGAAAATTCAATGAGTACCACTGGAGACATGCAGGTTTAACGATTCAAATGAAAATAGCAATAAAAAGCCCAAAGTGCCAATCATGGCTATCTAGTCATGCAGGACTGGGAGAATGTCAAAGGCTCAGGCTGACCATGATAGAGAGTGGGTCAGATATAGGGACCAGGGTTGTCCAGCTGAAAGGTTACCTTTTCAGTTCAGCACAGAGAGTCCTATACATAGTGGAGGGGGTCACGAGGATCAGGGAAGCGTCTTGGACTGTGGTTGCTGTAACACAATGATCCTGTTGTCGCTGTGGGCAGTCGGGCAGGACCTTTGTGTTTGCGCTCCCAATGAGCGATAAATGCTGTAGCACAAAAGGTTGGGTCGATAGAACTTTGTGTTGGAGGGCAGTGCAAGTGACAAGGTTATGACACCAACAGGCACGTTTGTGGTTGTGAAGAGTCTAAAAACTTCAATTCAGCTCCACTGAGGCCACACTAAGGGCCATATGTACGAAAGCTTTTTCCCAGAGACACAGAATGGGTAAAATCCTTTGGTACATCTGGCCCTAAGTGCCCAAGCTCTGTGGGGCACCATGTGGTGGTCAGGGCTTTCTCCAGCTGGATCAGGTGGTAGGGATCCTGTTATGTCCCTGTGACTCTAACAGGAGACCAGCAGATTAGCCCATGGAGTGACTCTGGGAGAGCCCTAAGTTCAGGTGCAGATCAAAATCACTCTGACTCGGGCAGGATGGCAGCAGGGCAGCAAGTCAGCAATACAGCAGTCCAGAAAGGCATTAGTCCAGCACGACAGCAGTCCAGCAGAGTGGAAGTCCTTTCAGCAATACTGCATTCCTTCTTCTTGGCAGAGTCTGTGCAGGTCCAGAAGTGGACTGAAGAGTTGGTGTCTGAGGTTCAATATTTGTACCAGGTGCCTCCTTTGAATTGAAAGAAGCTTTTTGAAGTGCACAGGGTTCCTGCCTCCCCTGCCCTAGCTCCAGACTAACTACAGGGGGGGGTATACAGCCCTTTGCGTAAAGGCAGGACACAGCTTATTCACTTGTAGGTAGGGCTGTGCCCAGCTCTGCCCTTTCATCCTGCCAATGATGGCCCACCTAGGCATATCTAAATGCTCATAATGTGTGACAGTCTAGGAGGAATAGACAAAGCCCAACTGGCAGTTACACCCAGTCATTTGAGAGTTTTTCATTACAATTCCAAAGACACCACACATGAACTGGTTACATTTTCCCATTTGGAAGTTACAGCTCAGTAAATGTAATAAGGTACCTCCAATGTTATTCTACACAAGGGCTATGCCTTGTAGTATTGAAAAGCACATTTAGGAGTTTTTCACTACAAGGGCGAGCAAAACTAAAAGGTACATGCCCAACCTCTTATGTACACTACACCCTGTAGCCTGTGGGCTGTCCAGGGCCTACACCAGGGGTGACTTATATGAATTAAAAAAGAACGTTTAGGCCTGGCAAAAGGTTTAGTTTGACAGGTCAAAATGGCAGGTGTAAACTGCACACGAATGCTGCAATGGGAGGCCTGAGGCATGTTTTAAGGGGCTACTTAAGTGGGAGGCATAATCAGTGCTGCAGACCCACTAGCAGAACTTATTTTACTATCCCTGGGTACGGACAGTGCTTTGGACTCAAACGTAAATGAAATGTGCCAATTGTATGCAAGCCGATTTTACCATGTTTAAACGTGAGAGTACCAACCCATTAGCACTGCTTAGCAGCAGTAAAATGAGCAGAATCCAGAAAGCCAACAGAAGTGGATTCAGAACCCAGGAGGATGAAAACAAAAAAACCAAAATGTTTAGGGTTGACCCTGCATAAAGGACAACGTTCAACAGCCTCCAACTAAATTAATTTTAAATATGGGCATCATGACAAGGAGAATTGAGAGAAAGATCATTGTGGCACCTTGCACTATTTAGTATATGTAAATAACTGGAATAGAATTCATGACAGCGAGGCAAAAATTAACTCTATCTAAAAGCAAGAGTGAACCACACCCATTATACAGAAATCGTTCTCATAGGGACAAAGCATGACAAACAATGGACAATGGGAAGAGCAGAAATGCAGGCTTACAGGACGATGTTGGAAGGGGGAGGGAGAAAGGGGAAAATTAGACATGAAGTATATAAGATGAACAAAGATAACCATATTTGATATGTACAATGCTGCAGAGACTTTCCCACATATAGCATTCCATGAAAACATTCTTGGTCCAGATCAAAAAGCAGTTGATAGCAACAGTACATAAAGCAAGAGTCATTCATAAAAAGATAAAGAGGCTGATACCATCATACTACAGTGCTTAAGCCTCACCCTTACCTCGTTACTGTCGCACATAGAATATCATTGCAACACTGCAGCCCATTCCTGACCCAAACTTTAGACATCTTGATGGCACACATTTTGCAGTACACAAAGGCTGCCACAAATTAAGAGGAAGTGAAATGTGTTACAGACAACCATACGTAACAGCCACATTTCTAGAAGCCGTAGGAGATCAGAACCACACCTCCAAAATCATCTGCTTTCGGTCATCTGGCACCTTCTCTGTCATATCGTTCATCCACCGAAAATATCACAGGTATATCCTGGCAGGAAAGGTCCTGCACTACTTGGACAGTCGCTTACCATTTCACCAGGTCATATAAATCCCATTTATCAAGATTTCAAACGCTGCCTCACCTTGAGGACAGCACATTCATATAACTTTCCCAAGCTGCTCAACACTGATAATCCTCTGTTATCCTATCTTCCCACGTACTCTCCCTTGATCCTGTTATTCATTCACCCGTTGTTATTGTGCACATATAATAACTTAGGAGGTCCTTATGCAACCAGCCCGCTGAACTCATTGCCGCCACTTGAACGCCAGTGAAGTCCCAGTTGGCCCTATTATGATTTTCCCGCTGGGCCCAGAAGGAATCAGGGCCTTTACATTGACGCCGGCTCCTAATGGAGCAGGCGCCAATGTTTCGGTGCGGCGGGTGCAGCAGCAACTGTTGTGCATTTCACTGCCCATAATTCGACGGGGCCATGCAAGGGGAGAGCCCTGAGTCACCCATTCCTCCAACCTTTCCCTGGCAGTGTAACCCACCAAGAAAAGCCTGAGGGAAGGGGACTCATAATCCCCAGGGTGGCGTTGCATGCAGCACCACCCTGGAGGATTACAAACACTGAGACCGCCAGGCTGCTGGCTGGCAGCAGCCTTGCGGTGGCGACGTTTCCACCGTGGCGGTGCCACCATGGTCATAATATGGACCTTTTTCTCAATTTCAACTCACCACCCCTACCTCAACCATCTCTTTCAACCTCTTTCTTTTTGGACCTATCTACTTCACCATCTTCTCCTCTTTAGTTGCTGTACCTCAGTACAAACCCCACCTCTGTTTCTCTATTGGGCTTGCACTAATCTGAATCTTTGAGCAAAAGAAAGTGATCTAGCTGGATACAGCAGCTATTATTGCACCAGATCCGAGATTCAGCATGGCCCAACGAAATATACTGAATTTGTCCCATTTTACATTGCCAATACTGGGATACACCAGCAGTCCCATCACGCTGACTGTTTTTTGTTCCCAGCAGCAGTGCTTTTTTGTTTTCATGTCCAACTGGGTTCAAAACAAAGGCCCGATTAAAAGAACCATCAGCCCTCCTTTTCTTCGATTATCATCCTGCCAAGGAGCTATCTGGTTCATAACACCCGAATGACAATACAATAGAGGGGAGCAAGCACACAGCTTGTTATTACCTCACAAGTACTCAGGAGAAGTTATGATTTGGATACAGGCTTTTGAATGTGTTAAATCCCTGTTTGTGAGAGATATGCAGGTAGCGTAAGAATGTCAGATGTATTGATCTGTATGAGTACACAACTAGCAGTTTGAACAGCACTTACTAATGTAATTTTATTTAATTATTTTTTAGTGGTAATAATCCGAAAATAGGGTGTTAGAATGTTTCACATCACACACACACATTATACATACGCAGTTAATAATACGTGTGTAAATCAATGTTTCAGGATATGTCAGCGGTGTAACATTAGTCTCTGCAGCCCTGGCGATGCGGGGTCTCAAAACTCCAGGGGCCCCCCTCACACAGTACACTGACTGGTTCTGGGACCAGTTAGTTTGTGGACTCAGTCACACACCGTACACTGACCAGCACTGTACATGGGTGGCGGACCCTGGCCTGAGAGCTCCGGACTGGGTTGGCGGGAGAAGATGGGGGTGACTGCAGAGTACATGGATGGTGGCCCCCCTGGATCCAGTCAGGCGCTCCCAGCTCAGGGGCCCGCAACTGTGCAAAGTTCTGTCCAGTGACCAGTGCATGACTGCATGCTCGAGCACAAAATAACTGGTTCTAGGCCCTCTACGCCACTGGGATATGTTGCATTATTCCCACTATATTACATAAGAAAATGAGGGTTACAATGTGTAGGAGTCACATATTCTCCTTTCTGATAGGTATTGTATGTAAAGAGTGCATGGTGGTGAGAAACAAAAAGGAGGTAAAACGTAATGCAGTAGTTGGGTTACATGTACTATTACACCTTCATTCCTAGCCAAAGAAGCCATTTTGAACAGCCGTGGAATAACGGCAGATTCAGAAACAATGAGGCGTAAGCCTCATGCATGTCATGCAGTTTGGCCGCCGCTCCTTGATGCTAGTTCATAACTCACTGTGCCATACTAGAACGGATGCAACTTAACGAACTGAAGGTACCAAAAGGATCTCTGTGTCAAAAGCAGTAACCTGCATACCTATCAAAATAAAATACAATTTGTTGGAGACACATTCACCCTCTATGCTACTTTATCAGTCAAAACTGTGACTAGACAAAACACAGTCCTCCCCACTAAGGGCATTAACCATCAGAGTTATCTTACCCTTATCAGCCTCCTCTGAAATTCGCTCGGCCCACGCTTATCTCGGCAGTGATAGAGCGTTCCGTCCTAATAAATTACCTGTATCTGGACGCTCTTGGGTCGATGAATCTTTTGACCAAGTGGGGCTCTCTCTTCACCCGAGAGTAATCAATTTAATCAAATCAATAATCAATAACGAACATAAGCAATGCCCTGATCAACATAACACTTCACAATTAATCCAGAAAACATTTCGGCGAACCATGACCTTTCGGCCATGAATAACCACACCAGTTTATTCAAAATTAATGAATTTATTTCCCTATATTAACAAAGCTAGCACGATATAAATGTGTCTCAACACCAAATGATATATGTAAATGAACATTAATAGCTGTCCATGACGGCGAAAAGATGCAATCTATGCAGCATTTGAATAACAATGCATTCGATGATAGCAACGCAAACCACTAAAATGATAATCTGTAATAGGCTAATTGCATACATTAGTCAGCATAACAAGGTCTCAAATTGCATCGTGCAACAAATGAATCCTCATCTAACATCAAATTAGCATCTGCATGTGGGACTTCATGCAAAAAACAATTTAGCAACATTAATTTGGAAAAACTCCTAACTAGGGCTCATATCAAAAATCAGCAGTTGGTTACCTAAAAAGAAAACACAATGCAATTGTACATTTTATCCTTTCATATTTACCAAATTCAATCAGCATTCAAAGAAGTCTTCGTCTCACAGGTACCGGTTGATCAGCATGGGACGGGGGTAAAGGGGCAGGGTGGACGGGGCAATTGCCTCACAGCGGCAAGATAAAAGGACAAAACTACTACTTTATGCAAAGGGACAAATCAAAGTTAAAGTCTCTAGGGTGAGAATTTCTTAAAGTCTCTTTCTCTCGATTAGAGAAAGCATCAAAGTCTCATTCAAAATGGAGTCGAACATCAATTGGCATCGTAGAAGATGGCAAAATGACGAGGTCGGCAAGATGGGCCATAATGTCTGCAATGTCTGCAATGTCTAATGTCCTCAATGGGTGCAATGGGTAATGGCTGCTTTCTTCTTGTGCACCAGGTTTAAATAATCAACAGTTCAAATCCAGTAGGGTCTTCCATTGGAGGGTTCATAGGTTGGCTTCAAATTGTCCAATCAAAAACAACAATTTACAAGCTTCTACCTAGGCCTACATTATCCTTGGAGTCGGGAACGTAAGTTGCAACATATTTTACCAATTAATTCACTTTCAGAGCTTCCATTGTCTGCACCTGCAGATTGACCTTGGAGCAAAGAAGAAGATGCCAGGCTGGCACGAAACCTTAAAGATAAGCATGTGAACCGATCTCACTGGAAAAGTACAGCTTCAAGCAAGAATACACGTTTTATTAGCACATTAGAAAAATACGAGCATCTAAACCGTGAGACAAGGCAACTAGGCCGAAGCCTCCACTAAAGTTATGCTAAGTTAAAACATTTCAAACAAGCAAATCATGGCACACGTTTACGGTTATGTCAGATTAGTACAATTCTAATACATCACGTTATATAAAGCACGCTTATAAATGTTGGCGAACTACTCTGAGGGCACATTTGTCCCCGTAAAATCTTTATTAGTTCGGTTAAAGTCACACTTGATTATTGCAGCACTACGTTTTATGCGCTAATAAATGTAAAACCTTTGTTTCTGCGTCATCAATCCCTCCTCTGATGACTATTTGTCATCACACAAAACCATTCCCACAAATTTTATTCCATTAAAATTCTGTCAGTTCTCTTTGCCTTTTAGTTCCCCTTGTTCTTGCCTTGTATTCTTCTGCCATTCTTTTAATTATTTTCTCTTCCTTCCTTCTTTTAATTTTTTCCATGATCATTAGTATTCCCCTCTTTATTCCCCAAATCCCAAAGATGCAAATTAGTACTATTAGTATTCCCTGTATTATTTTTAGTAATATTCCATTCCAAATGCCACCAAGCCAATTTCCCACTGAAGCAACTCCCTTTCCAACCTTCTCCCAAACTCCTGGTTCTTTCAATTCCTTCAAGTCTGCACTCTCTTTTGTTAGATTTGCAAGCATTGTTTTAATCTTCACACTGTTGTCTGGTATATACGTGCAACAGTGACGCGCACCAAGCATTTTGCAAACGCCGCCATCCTTTGCTAAAAGAATGTCTAGGGCAAGCCTGTTTTGAAGAGTCATAGCTCTTTCCGCTGCAAGTTCAGCATCCATCAGGATTATAGCACCTGAAAACTTTGTCAACATGTTATCCACTATAGTAGACAACTTTCTTATTTTGATGGAATTCAACACAACTCCCAATGACGGAATTATGGCTCCAAATATATCTCCTACCACAGCAGCTGCGGTCTCTCTTTTCTGGATATGATGAGATCCAGACGTCTTTGGAATCACCGATAGGTCATCCAGTTGATAAACCTTTGGGAACACTATACCCAAATAACATCTCCCCCACCATCCCTTTGGAAGACGATAATAGGCATTATGCCCACAAATGTAATATACACCAGGTATGACAGGGTCAAGTCCGTTCAGCATGAATGTCCATTTGGCCTTAAAGATAAACGTATGTTTACATTCACTCGCTCCCACAAAAATGTTATCATAATAAGACTCACCACAATATATACAAAATTTCCCTACATGCCAAGCGTCTAAAGCTATTTTTCCTTGTGTTTTTTTATTGCGGCAAAAGCATAATTATCTACTTAAGTCCTCTTACTTAGCTCTTTTTCTAATTTCGCATTCATTTGTGCCCTTCTATCATCTGTGCGATCTAAAAAGCTTATTTCTACTGCAGAGAGCGAGCAGGTAAGGTTTTCCCTATGAGCGTGAGCTGTTTCAAAAGGTTGCATTGGCTCGAAAAATTCCCTCATTATTTTAGCATCCCAATCTTTAGCAATCTGGCTTAGTTGCGTTATTATAGGAACATATGCAAAGGTAACATCATAATTTGAATAAAAATACTGTATGTTAGTTTGACCATAAAATCTAGAAGTTACTAAACTACATGTAATCCCATATGTAAGAGGCATGTGGTGATAAGTCACCCCTTCCGTTACCGATGTCGGTATCTGTGTACACACATAACAATCTTTCGCATCCATAGTCTCAACATATTCTGTTAGTAGGCGATAGAAAACATTATACGAAAGTTCCTTCTTAACGTGCAAGTGTCTCTCATCTAATTCTAGTCTTTTCAATGCGGTTAGTTCAGTGACAGTAACAGGAGCAGAAGTAGAAGCATCAATTTTCTCATTCTCACCCTTACCACGCGTTGCAAGCACTATTGCCATTATGATTAGTACACATGCAGTTATCAAGCCTATACACGCATATTTACAATATTTCACTCTACTGTTTTGTGTAGCGTACTTAGTCATGATCTGTATAGAATCAGAGAGCTAGAAGCACTTATAAAAGAAACGATTTAGCAAATTGTTACAAAGCTGAACGAGCGCAATGTTCACACAGTTTTCTTCAGGAGCCCAGTCACTTATCGGTTAGCAGCATTTGTCTCAATTCGGCAATAACTCAGTCTTTTATCAGTTAGCAACGTTGTCTCAAATCGGGTTTAAGAGTCAATCAGGTTATCAAAGTCTTATCAAGTTAGCAAACGTCTCATCCGGTTTAGCAATGTCTCAGCTGGTTGTATCACGTTAGATTATAGCAAGCAATGTCATTTATCACCTTTTCAATCAATAGTGTCCATAAAACTTTTCTTTTCTATTGGTATCTCTTCTTCCTCGTTCTCGAGGCTAAGAGATACAAATTTGTCGGTCCAATCGTCATTGACTACATATGCCCATTCTGGACCGGAATATCTCCTGTTTGGTATCCTTTTCCTTTTCAATTTTGCATCTCTCTTTGATTCTGTCTCACTGGTACTTTCCTCTTTGGCCAAGTCTTTTCCCTCACTCGATGTTGGTACCACGACAGACACTTCCTTTTTTTTCTCTTTCACTCTTGGCCCTTCACTGTCGTTCAACGTTTCTCTAGTCCTTACTTTTACTGGTGATATACTTGGTCTTCTCTTTGCACTGTGTCCACTTGATGGACCTGCGATCTCTTCTGAAGAAGTTTGAACAGTTTCGTTCTGTTCTGCCTTGTCCCCTCCTTCTGGGGAGTCAATCAGGTTTTCCTTTTCTTTTTCTGTACCGTCTGCTTCTGGGAAAGCCCTCCTCTGATCAGGCTCTCCTGCTTCTTCACCTCTTTCGAGCCCTTTGTCACCGTTACTTTCTTCAGGCTCTTTGTCACTTTCAGCTGCTTCGTCGCTGTCTGAGACTCCTCCTTGGCCTTCCCCAAGTGAATCGGTTGCTTTGTCCTCAGAGAATATTTCTCCCTCCTCTATTTCTGCATGTTCGCTTCTAGTTCTGTTTTGCTCTGCCTCAGCGCTCGGCACTTTGTTATCAGGTACTGGCAGTTTCAGCGCTTCAACTTCCTCATCTGTGGGACACAACACTTTCTTTGTATGACTGGCGTGGATCCAGTTGGGAACTCCCGCACACTTCACAGCGGTAGTGGTCGTGAGGATCACTTGGAAAGGGCCTTTCCAACGGGGTTCCAGACACGACTTCCTCACGTGCTTCTTTATCACGACCCAGTCACCTGCTTTCAGTGTGTGTCCTGGACCTTGGATCGGTGGCAAGGTGGTTGCTTCCACCTGGTGAGAGAAAGAGCGAACCACGTCAGCCAGACCCTTGCAGTAGTCTAACACCATATCATCTGTAATATTCAAAAGCACGTTTGCGGGAACTGCAGGAAGTCTCATGGCCCTGCCCATGAGAATTTCGTGCGGGGACAATCCAGTCTTTCTGTCAGGGGTGTTTCTCATTGACATTGACACCAAAGGCAATGCGTCAGGCCATTTCAAATTTGTCGATGCACATATTTTCGCCATTCTTGATTTCAGTGTACCATTCATTTGTTCCACCAGTCCTGAGGCTTCAGGGCGATAGCTACAATGCAGTTTTTGCTCAATGTTCAGCGCTGCGCAAAGTAACTTTATCACCTCGTTATTGAAGTGACTTCCCCTATCTGACTCTAAAGAGATCGGGAATCCGAAACGTGGTATCAACTCCCTCAACAATAGTTTTGCAACTGTAAGGCTGTCATTTCTACGTGTGGGGTATGCTTCAATCCAGTGACTAAAAATGCACACAATCACCAACACATACTTCAGACCTCCATGCACAGGCATCTCAATAAAGTCCATCTGCATTCTGCTGAACGGGCCACCCGCCCTGCCAATGTGGCTCACGTTCACAACCGTTCCCTTTCCTGGGTTCATCTGCTGACAAATGACACAACAATGGCAAACTGCTTCTGCAACTTGACAGAATCTGGGGTTAAACCAATCAGTTTTGAACAATCTTATCATGGCATCTCTCCCTAGGTGAGCCTGTCCATGATAGAACCGCGCTAGCTGCGATAAGAGACTATTTGGTAAAACAAATTTTCCTTCATTTGAAACCCATAACTCATCTGGTCTCCTTGTACATTGTGACTTAATCCAGGAAACTCTTTCATCCTCCCTGACGCTATTCTGTAATGCTTTTAGCTCATCCATTGTATCCACGACCTTCAAGGCAAATGCTTCAGCTGGTTCGAGCTCTGGCTCACTTATCAAATTCCATTCATCCCTGAGCAATATACAGTTCAAGGCACAAAATCTTGCGACTTGATCCGCATATGCATTTCCCAGGGAAACATAGTCCTGTCCTTTTGTATGAGCACTACACTTTACCACTGCAATTTCGGCTGGCATCTGAATGGCGTGTAACAATTCCCTTATTCTCTCCCCGTTTTTCACTGGGGACCCTGAAGAGGTCAGGAAACCTCTCTGTGACCATAGTTGCCCAAAGTCGTGCACAATTCCAAACCCGTACTGACTGTCAGTGTAAATGGTAACCTTCATCAATGTAGACAGTTGGCATGCTCTTGTAAGGGCTACAAGCTCTGCTACTTGTGCGGAATAGACTCCTTGAAGTCAGGACGCTTCCAAGACACCTGTTACAGTACATACAGCATATCCTGCTTTCAAAATTCCCAACCCATCTCTTAGACATGAACCATCAACAAAAATAATATGGTCATTTTCATCAAGCTTAGTATCCCTAATATCAGGTCGGGGTTTTGTGCAAAATTCAGTCACCTGAAGGCAGTCGTGCTCGACGTCTTCAGCGTTCTCAATTTCAGCATTTTCACTGGGAAGCAAGGTTGCTGGATTCAACGTAGTGCACCTTTTCAGCTGCACATTCGGTGAGCCCAGAATTATTGTTTCATACCTTGTGAGTCTTGCTCCAGTCATGTGTTGCGTTCGGGAGCGGGTCAAAAGTATCTCAACTGAGTGAGGGACCATGACTGTTAATGGGTGTCCCATCACTATTCCTTCACTCTGAGTGAGGCTGATACCAACTGCTGCTACGGCGCGCAAACACCCTGGCAGTGCTGCTGCAACCGGATCCAAAGTAGCTGAAAAATACGCTACTGGTCTGTTTATGCCACCATGGGCTTGGGTCAAGACAGACAAGGAACACGCATCACGTTCATGACAAAACAATGTGAAAGGCTTTGTATAATCAGGCATACCTAAAGCTGGAGCCCTGCACATGCATTCTTTTAATTCAATAAAAGCGTCCATCTCATCTCCTTTCAGCTCAATTTCATCCAATGCATCCTTCTGGGTCAGTTTCAGTAAAGGCTTTGCTAGAGTTGAGAAGTTGGGAATCCATTGACGACAGTAGCTCACCATCCCCAAAAACTTCCTCACCTCCCTCCTCGTCTTTGGTGGACTCATTTGAAGTACACTTGTTATTCTTTCCTTCATTATTCTCCGTGACCCTTTCTCTATTTGATGACCCAAATATTTCACTTTCTTCTGACAGAACTGCAACTTTGAAGGAGACACCTTGTGTCCATTCCTTCCCAAATGGTTCAATAGGGCAATGGTGTCGGCTGTGCAGTCACTTTCTGTCTTAGATGCATTCAGTAAGTCATCAATGTACTGTACTAGGGTTGACTCGAATGGCAATTCTAACGCCTCCAAGTCTTTCTTTAGAATCTGATTGAAATTTGACGGTGACTCCGAAAACCCTTGAGGAATTCGACACCAACTGTAAACTCTGTCTAAGAATTTGAAACAAAAGAGAAATTGGCTGTCCTCATGAAGAGGCACCGAAAAGAATGCTTGTGACAAGTCGATGACTGAGAACCACTCGGCATCGCAAGGGACTTGAAACATTATCACAGCTGGATTCGGTACTACAGGGCAGCATTTAATTATGATGTCATTTATTTTCCTCAAGTCCTGCACAATTCGGACCTTTCCACTCGGCTTTATTAGTCCCATGATTGGTGAATTACATGGACTGCTTAACACTTCTTTCAGGACTCCCTGTTTTACAAACTCGTCAATGAGTTGGGCGACTTTCATGAGTGTGTCTTGTGCCATATGATATTGTGGGGTCTGGGGAAAGGTTACATTGGGTTTTATGGTCACTTTCACTGGTTCCACTCCTTTCACCAATCCCACCTCTTTTCCTGTTATATCCCACACTTCCTTTCCAACTGTTTCCCGTAATTCAGCTGGAATATCTGCTTCAGTTATCATCGGAAAAAGGGTAATCAGAGGATATTCTTCATCGACAGTTTCCATCTCATCCCCTTCTACACTGTCCCCTTCTTCCCCATCACTGCTCGTCTGAATTCTAATTCCATCGTTCGAACACATAATCGAACATCCCAATTTGCACAATAGGTCTCTCCCTAACGGTGATATCGGGCTTGAGTCACATACCACAAAATTATGTGACCCTTGATAGTTACCAATTCTGACTTGTACTGGATCTGTGATTGGGTTCGTCAGGTGCCTGTTTGCTACTCCCACTACTTGAACTGTTCTCCCTGAGAGTGGCAAATTTGGTACTTCAATGCTCCTAACAGTTGAGCGTGTGGCTCCTGTGTCAACCAAGAATGAAACACAATGACCCATAACTCTTCCCTCCACATACGGACCCTTTTGATCAACTTCCAAGGATGCTGCAAGCACACAATTTCCCTCCTCATCTGAACTTTCACTCTCCCATGCATTGTTTATTCCATTCTCACTGTGTAATGGGAACTGTTGTACTGTGCCATTTGTATTCATCACCTGACCCGAGACCTGTGGAGGAACCATCACTTGCTGCTGACTCATTGGTGCCAAAGGTATTTACATTTGCTGATTAGGTACCATGGGAAACTGCTGTTGCATTGGCTGCATTTGCGTCATCTGCATACGGGGCATCTGCATCTGCTGCGGCTGCATGGGCTGTAATCCTTGCAGCTGATTTATGGTCTGGAAATTTGGGTTTGGACCTCTCATTTTCGGTCCCCTCATTGTCTGGAATGCATTGACATCATTGTTTTGCTGACCAACACCTGCACCTTCCTGCATCACCATCGGGCACTCGCGTTTCCAATGCCCGACGATTCCGCACACGTGACACGGCATCACCCTTTTCATTGCCTGCACACCATTCGGAATCGCAACAGTGTTCAAATCCGGACCATTATTCCCAAAGCCTCCTCTGCCTCTGCCTCTCGCCTGTGGCTGAAACACCATGTTTCCCTACGGCTGCGGCTGCGGCATCTGCTGTTGGAACCCTTGCAACCCTTGCAAACCTGTCTGAGCTGCTTTAAGTTGCATCACCATCACTTTCTCTTTCAACCTTTTCTGTTTCACTTCAATTTCGTCGCTACAGTAGTTCGCATAATTCAACACCTCATCAATCGGTTTCGACTGCCAACAAATCAAATGCGTCTTTATCATCTGACTTATCTCTGGTCTCAGCCCTTCCACAAATCTAAACACAAAATGGAGCATGTCCTTCGCCTCTATTGTTTCCGTGCCACTGTAGTTCTTGAACGCCTTCAACAACCTCTGATAGTAACCATGAATCGACTCTTTAGCCTCTTGGGCAGTCCGATCAATCTTCTGCCAATCCACATTTTTCGCAGCAACCTTCGTCTTCAAGTGCTCAATCACCTTATAGTACAAGCTCATTACCATAGGTGATGGTGCACCCGTATCCCTGTCTCTCTCTGGTTCACTTGTCGGCCAACCTACAGCCCTTTTGCAGTCTTCCCACAAATCTGCCGGAACCACAATCTCAAAGAGGGTGTTCAGGTCTTCCCAAAGACATTTTGCAAGCTTCACAAACCTATCAGTCTGTTGATACCATTCAATCGGTTTCTCTCTCAGTTTGGGAAAATCATCCGTAAAAGACTGAATGTCGCTCCTGTGCCACGGTACATGTATTAATTTTCCCCCTGCTGTCTCCCTCATTGGTAACATAGTTATTGCATCACTACTCTGTGGTCTTTTCTCCTTGTGCTCTGGGACACTGTCTTTCTTCTTTTCCTTTTTCCTTGCCCATCTGCTCTCCCATTTGTCTAAGCACCTCCACACTTGTGCACTCTGCAGCAATTCTCTAAGGTGCGTTTTCATGCCTGCTGACCTCATGTGTTCAAAGTCTGTAGTCCCGAAATCCAATCTATAGCTCCTGCTCAAGTGTTTTGTCTTGTCTATCTCAACCCCGTTTTTGTCAGCTATTTCTTGCAACCTTCTATGTACCTTGTTCACTTCTCTCGTAATCCTGGGACATAGATACCTCAGCTCTTCTTCCGAGTAGGACTCTAACCTATTCAAACCCATAGTCCCTTCCAACAATTCTTCTGCTTCCATGTTCAACCTGACCTTATTCAGATAGTCTTCTCCCTTCCCACTGGCTGAGCTTTGTGTGGAATTCAGACTGTTGAACCACTGTGTCAGCTGTTGCGCATTCAACCCCATCAGTGTAGCATTCACATCGACTGCCATTGATGGTTGCGGCAACTTTTCAGTGTTCGATGATAGCGGTATCATCAGTGGGGGACTCGACCTCACCACTGTTGACTGAGCACATATGGGACTAAACTCCATCAAGGACCCAGATCCAGTCGGCAGAGCCGCTATCGGAGTTGTCTCTGGAGTGTTTTCTATGCACCTCCTTTCCGTCCCACTCTGCACCATTGATCCTTGACCGCTAATACCTGAGTTAGGCTGAATGTACAAAGGTACCAGTGGACCTACAGTAATGGGTAGGGATATCGCATCTGGGTTCTGTCCATTCCCCAGGTTCTGAGGCATGTTCATTCCCACACTATGGGTCATCATTGCCGGCATGCCTGTCTGACTCCCCGTCATCTGAGCATGTGCGGTTCCCCCCTGCATCTGCTTTTGAGACATCAAAAGCTGGGTTGATTCAGCTTGTGCCAATGTTGGGTTGCGACTATTTTGTACTCCCATTACGGTTGGATCTAGAATCATTCCCGTACTGTTGTCACTGCTGTAGTACCTTGGGACCTGCGGCTGATAATTTTCTGCTGTTTTCAACATAGGCACATCTGGATATATTCTCCTAACCTGCGGTATCTGCGGGGTAAACAGTAAACTCGGGTCCTTAGATCCCGATGGCGTTTCTGAATTCGGAGTTTCATTATTCTGTACCGGTGCCGGAGGGGCAGAACTGGTACTTGGACCTTGTTCACTCTCTGCATAAGGTGGTGGACGGTCGTTCAGCAATTGCATGATGAACTCCTCATCCTCTGACTCGTCTTCTCTCCTTAACTTTTTCTCGTCCTCTCTATCTTTGGAACACCTCCTGTTTGTCTTACAGGTAGCTTTCTTGCCTGTCGCCTCTTCTTCCTTAGCAATTGCGGGAAACAATTTTATCCCCTGCAATATATCTGACCTCAACACCTTCTGTGCATTATCCCACCTAGCGTCCGCTAGTGTCTTTTCTACCTTTCTTATCCTGGTCTCGAACTTCTTTTGCTGTTGCTGTCTAGCCATTAGTTCCCAAATCGCTAGAGCCTCAAACTGTGCTGGCCTTGGAGGTACCTTCATGTCGTACATCGCGAATCTCAAATTCTCTAGGATCCTTATATTGAATGTCCCATGGATCGGGAACGCTACGCTCCCATGTCTCTCTGTCAGCTTGTGCCATTGCTTTAGCCAAAGGCACGGAGCTACCCCCCTTTCCTCCATTACAATGTAAGCTGGTGTACCTTCGGGTGGCGTCTCCTCTCCTACGCTCGCTTTAATGTAAGACTCCCCCTTCATCGCACTCTTTAATGCTTTAAAAAATTTCATTTTCTCGTCTTTTATTTCACAAAGTTTGTAATCAATAAGTGACTTTAATTCCCGGAATACTCTTCGCTTGCCTTTCCCCTTTCAATCGAGCCCCACGGACTGCGTCCAATCCGTGCGCGGCCCTTCTCTGCAACCAACCTATCCCAGCGCGGCTCCTAGTGACGTCACACTCACACACACTGCGGCTGACAAAGCCTCGCGGCTTGTCCTCCTTCACTCAGCTCCTCTCGTAACAACTTCTGGCATGTATCGCGAGCAACCAAATAATAATAAAACAGATCTGTCGGTTTACTACAGGAAGGGTAACACAATCGCTTCAGGACCTTAGGGATTTTTCACTAGCCTCGGCAGTTATTCCATCTTTCTCGGTCCCCACTTTCGCAAGCAAATCCTGACCCGCAGACTCTGCTCTCAACTTGTCAATGATCTATTCTAGTGCACTTAGAATTTGTCAAAGCCCGAAGTCGAAGTTTTCTTTCACTCCCTTAACACACGTACCGACTCGTTGACCACGCCCGGTCAACCTATTAAACCGACCAGACCACAACATAAAACAAGTGTCTCATACACTTTTCAACATACTCCGGAGTCTCTTGACCTCGCAGGGCCCGTCTCAACATCAACAACCACATGGACATTTTTCTGCACAAAGCGCCACATGCACATGAAGTTCGACGACTTCCCTACTCTCACACTCGGAGTCGCACCTCCGCTATTCTCTAAAATCCTCGCAACCTTTTCAAACAATCTGCGGCAATAAGCTGTGCAAGCGCAAAACCCTGACTTCACTCATACCGTCACTAGTACCGCCAATGCCGATTTCACACCTCCATTCTCTCCATTCGCAAGCTCCGAGATCCCGGGAAAGTCGCGGGGGACTTAGGGCATCATCATTCTCTCAATCTGTTTTACCCAAGAAAAATCTAATTCAACACCATATACCTCTCGAGTGGGGTCTCAAAGAGCGCAATCGTTACCTCTCAAGCGGAGTCCCAAAGGGCGCAACCGTTACCTCTCGAGTGGGGTCCCAAAGGGCGAAACTGTTACCTCTCGAGTGGGGTCCCAAAGGGCGAAACCGTTACCTCTCGAGTGGGGTCCCAAAGGGCGAAACCGTCCTCTGCTACCATCTACTGATAGAGCGTTCCGTCCTAATAAATTACCTGTATCTGGACGCTCTTGGGTCGATGAATCTTTTGACCAAGTGGGGCTCTCTTCACCCGAGAGTAATCAATTTAATCAAATCAATAATCAATAACGAACATAAGCAATGCCCTGATCAACATAACACTTCACAATTAATCCAGAAAACATTTCGGCGAACCATGACCTTTCGGCCATGAATAACCACACCAGTTTATTCAAAATTAATGAATTTATTTCCCTATATTAACAAAGCTAGCACGATATAAATGTGTCTCAACACCAAATGATATATGTAAATGAACATTAATAGCTGTCCATGACGGCGAAAAGATGCAATCTATGCAGCATTTGAATAACAATGCATTCGATGATAGCAACGCAAACCACTAAAATGATAATCTGTAATAGGCTAATTGCATACATTAGTCAGCATAACAAGGTCTCAAATTGCATCGTGCAACAAATGAATCCTCATCTAACATCAAATTAGCATCTGCATGTGGGACTTCATGCAAAAAACAATTTAGCAACATTAATTTGGAAAAACTCCTAACTAGGGCTCATATCAAAAATCAGCAGTTGGTTACCTAAAAAGAAAACACAATGCAATTGTACATTTTATCCTTTCATATTTACCAAATTCAATCAGCATTCAAAGAAGTCTTCGTCTCACAGGTACCGGTTGATCAGCATGGGATGGGGGTAAAGGGGCAGGGTGGACGGGGCAATTGCCTCACAGCGGCAAGATAAAAGGACAAAACTACTACTTTATGCAAAGGGACGAATCAAAGTTAAAGTCTCTAGGGTGAGAATTTCTTAAAGTCTCTTTCTCTCGATTAGAGAAAGCATCAAAGTCTCATTCAAAATGGAGTCGAACATCAATTGGCATCGTAGAAGATGGCAAAATGACGAGGTCGGCAAGATGGGCCATAATGTCTGCAATGTCTGCAATGTCTAATGTCCTCAATGGGTGCAATGGGTAATGGCTGCTTTCTTCTTGTGCACCAGGTTTAAATAATCAACAGTTCAAATCCAGTAGGGTCTTCCATTGGAGGGTTCATAGGTTGGCTTCAAATTGTCCAATCAAAAACAACAATTTACAAGCTTCTACCTAGGCCTACATTATCCTTGGAGTCGGGAACGTAAGTTGCAACATATTTTACCAATTAATTCACTTTCAGAGCTTCCATTGTCTGCACCTGCAGATTGACCTTGGAGCAAAGAAGAAGATGCCAGGCTGCACGAAACCTTAAAGATAAGCATGTGAACCGATCTCACTGGAAAAGTACAGCTTCAAGCAAGAATACACGTTTTATTAGCACATTAGAAAAATACGAGCATCTAAACCGTGAGACAAGGCAACTAGGCCGAAGCCTCCACTAAAGTTATGCTAAGTTAAAACATTTCAAACAAGCAAATCATGGCACACGTTTACGGTTATGTCAGATTAGTACAATTCTAATACATCACGTTATATAAAGCACGCTTATAAATGTTGGCGAACTACTCTGAGGGCACATTTGTCCCCGTACAATCTTTATTAGTTCGGTTAAAGTCACACTTGATTATTGCAGCACTACGTTTTATGCGCTAATAAATGTAAAACCTTTGTTTCTGCGTCATCAGCAGCAGGTGGCTTAGTCCCATAAGATATTTTAGAATACAGACAATGTGACCAATTAAATATATTTAATATCGTATTTGGCTTATTGCCTATTTCTTTGCGACGGCCTTTTTAAAATGCATACATTTACTGTCAGACTCTATTTTTTATGGCTCTGCCTCTCCTGATTCTACCCCATTTTCATCGCCACACCTTGACCCGCAATTTATGGGTTGAGTAAGCATTTTTTTCCAATTTGGTGATAGGTCGTGGGTTATAACTTACCTCAGTGGGATGCTTCGCCTTCTGTCCCCATCGGGTGACATTGCAGTGTGCTTTCTTGACTGTCATTGGCACACGACCGCATTAACGGGAAGCACACAGGACACACAGATAATAACAGCACGAACAAACTACAGACAGAAGGTATTATTTAATGAAAGAGGGCTGGCAGGATTGTGTTCCCTAAAACTGACACAAGGACATAATTCTTATTTCGAGCCATCTGTGCCTCACGGAGACCTTATTTGGTGCACGGCCGCCATCTATGACAACAAAGCCGACTCATGACAGTGTGTATGACAGGCGGTCACCTCTGCAGAGGGGAAGAGGGCTCGCGTTTTCAGCACAATGGCAGATGCCAGCGTGGGGTCGGTGAATTTCAAGCAGACGCTACTATCTACCTGCTACTGTATGATGGAAAACAGAGACGATCTGGCATGTTTCAAGGAGACAGAACTTAATAGGCGCACAGGCAAAGGGAGGAAAGGTCAAACGAAACCGAAGAAGACGGAGCGGGAAAGATTAAAAGGTAGCATGATTACACAAATATAAATACAGTGCTATATTTGAAAGGTGAAGGCCTGATTCAGAAGGTTTTTCTGATTTGATAAAGCGTGGTCTGCCCGCCAGAAGTTCATGAGTAAGCCGTAGTGAGGTTGAGAGAAGAATTTAAAGTTCGCAAATTGGTTCATGAAAGAGGCGATGGCAGATGTGCGAAGTTGCATTTTTTTTACGAAGCCTTCTCAAAGTTCAAGGAAACGACCTAAGGAAGGTTGCAAACATTTTTTAATGTGGACTTTTGCTTAAGAATTTAGGACAAACCTACTGTGCTAAAAGCTTTTTAACTAGTAAAATGGGAATCTTCAATGGCATGTGTACTGAAAAGCTATGCAAAATATAAACCAACCGAGCACTCGGCCTTATTTATACTTCTTGGTGCAAAACTGCACTAACGCAGTTTCGCACCAAAAACTTTTGCACCGGCTTGCACCATCTTTTAGCACCAGCTTGGCACCATATTTATGGAATTGTGCAAGCTGGTGCAAAGAGGAGGCTAGTGTAAAAAAAAAAAGGACGTTAGGCAGGTTGAAGTCAAAATAAATGACTCTAACCGGATTAGCGTCATTTTTTGACGCTAAGGGGCATATTTATACTCTGCACTGAATTAGTGTCATTTGTTTTTTTCTCTAATTCGGAGCAAAAGTAACTCCATATTTATACTTTGGTGCTAGACCCGTCTAGTGCCAAATTTATGGAGTTAAAGTCATTTTTTGGAAGTGGAAATCTACCTTGCCTTAATGAGATGAAAGGTAGGCGTTCCCGTGCAAAAAATGACTCTATGGCCTTAATGCCATATTTATACTCCCATGCAAAAATGGTGCAATGGAGGGAGGAGGGGTCAAAAAAATGGTGCAAAGCTTGCTTTGCCCCATTTTTTAAAGTCTGGGTCAGGGCAGTCGTTAGGGGTCCTGTGGGCCTATTTCCATGGTGGAACACCATGGAATAAGCCCACAGCTGCCCTCTACCCAGGCCCCAGGGGCACCCCCACCCACACCAGAGGGACTGCAGAGGATGCGGACCCCATCCCAGGTAAGTACAGGTAAGATTGCATTTTATTTTTGAAAGTGCCGTAGGGGGGCCTGAAATGGGCCGCCATACATGGCACAGGGTTCAATGGCCATGCCCAGGGGACCCTTGTATTCTGTGCTGGCCATTGGGGTAGTGGGTATTACTCCTCCCTTTTCTAAGGCAGGAGTCATTTGGCATGGTAGGTTTAGCACCATAAAATGATGCTAATCTGGTTAAAGTCATTTTTTTTTTACTCTAACCTGCCTAAAGTAATTTTTGGGTGCTAAACCCCCTTCTTCTATACCGCCAGCCCCACCCAACTAAAGTCTTTTTTTTTTACTCTAGCCTACCCTTTGCACCAGCTTGCACCATCCCATAAATATGGTGCCCGGCTGGTGCACGGAAATGGTGCAAGCCGGTGCTAAACTTTTTGGTGCAAAACTCAGTTAGTGCAGTTTTGCACCAAAACGTATAAAAAAAGGGCCAATATTTTGTAAGTTTGCACCACTTTTACGTCAAAAAATGACTTTAATGCGGCACAAAAAAGTATAAATCAGGGCCTTGGTGCTAGACGGGTGTAGCACCAAAGTATAAATATGGAGTTAGTTTTGCACCGAAATAGAATTTAAAAAAATGCTGCTAATTCGGTGCAAACAGAGTATCAATATGCCCCTAATTGTGCACATTCTGATCCCATATTGTGCCATCATATGCATGCAATGTGCCTTGTTCTTTGTGGGTCTTTTTAAATCCTTTTGTTAAGTCTGCCTACATTTGGTGAGTGCACTGACTTGAACCTGGCCCTCTGCCTCAGACCCTGTCCCCCATTTTTTTCTGTACCACTCGTTTTCTTCATAAAATCACATTTGTGTTCTTTCTTTCAGGCCCCTTGCCACCTGCCAATTTTTCTTGTCCAAGTTATTTTTCGATGGGTACAGGGGCAGCTAAGGGTAACAGGGGCCCATTTCAGGTCAATGCCCGGGGCTCCCTGCATATGTTTCGGTCACATCCCAATGGTGAACGTACTCGACGCATACCAATTAAATAATATTGCACAACATTAAAACAAATAGTGTGAATAAACCATTAATTACTACCCAATGCGAGCATCCGAGGTTGGGAACAAAGCATGATGAAAGTGTTCCGAACAGACAAGGGTGCACTCTGAATTCATCTTCAGCGAAGATTAGATTTTCAGGAAAACAGGAGAATGTGAAAACGGATGAATAATTTGGCTTTTGACAAGAAGACGTCGTGTGGGCAAAGATGGATGCATTTGAATGCATTTTGTTTGTTGTCACATTGCGGGTAAGAGTACAAGTAACAAAACTACAGTAATGAACTATACAATTTCGAATGTTTTGATGAAGTATGAAAACATATGGCTCAAATATACCAAACAGTGATTCCCTTGTTGGATCTCATCATACGTTTGTGTCAAATGGTGATTTCTTTAAATCGGACTTTCATGCAACTTCAATTTTGAGGAAGTGTATGTCGTCATCTCCCAAGCCAGAAGGGCCAAAATGTTAATGGATGGTGTGTGTGCATATGGTTTCCTATTTCTGCCATGGGCCCTGTTTTGTAGTGGAGGCAGCAAGTGAGTGATGTAAAAGTGTGAGGAGGAGTCGACTTCGTGTGCTTCTCAGCATTCATAACTTCTCAGGAGGAAAATGGTCTGTATCGTCTGCCTGTCAGGGCACAATGGTGATGGCTGAGAGCTTTACTAGTAGGCTCCTCCTCATATGTGGATATTGGATGATACACGTCCCTACTGCTGGACTTAAGCCACTCGCTATACTCTTACTTCATATGCAAGATTGTTTGCTAATTCAGGAGGCTAAGAGCACCCCATAATAACCTGATTATTAGGTATATGTTTGAACTTGTAATGTTACTGAAACCTTAGCAGTAGAATGCCATGAGGTTACATGGAATATATGAGGAGAAGCAGTAGCAGGAGTGGACCTTCTATGGAGAATAAACCTACTTAATAATTCAACCTCTTATTGTGTGGATTTGTGTTACTGGTTACTTGCTACACTGACAACGAGGATGGGATGTGTATGCGCATGAGGGCAATCAGAAGGTCTCAACATCCAGTTGTTCAGAAAGACATTCATTTCATACATGCTACATGCTGTGTGCAGAAACCCATTTTTTGCGTGTTTGAAATTCCTATCATCTGGAGAACCTGAGAGTGGTGAGGGGGGAGTATCCTGTAAGAGGTGGAAGACACGAGGTCAACTGCTCTTTTCTAGCAAGTACAAAGTGTTTCATAGTCACTGTCTTGGGCGTTTCTGTTGGTATGTACAAGGAGATTTGCAGCTTCAAGGCTAGGGAGTGAACGTGTGCACCTAAACACGCGTACAAAGCCTACTTTCTGCATCGATACAACACAGGTTCTGTAAGTGGATGGTCTCGCATTTTTTTTTAAATCTTGCACTCACAGCATACTTCACCTGTGCCCCTGGGGATTCTCTGGAGCTCTCGTATAATTGAGGCTCAGGCCCAGACAAGTTCTACCCTTGTGCTCAGACCACCCATGCCAGAGCCCACCTGCATCAGGATCTGGTGCTCCCAATTCTGCAAAAGAAGGGGCATATTTATACTCTGTTTGCGCCGATTGTGCGTCAAAAAATTTGACGCACAATCAGCGCAAACGTTGCCCCATATTTAAACTCTCACGCCCAAGCCCGCGGACGACAAAATTCCGCCGTGTGCGTCATTTCTTGGATGCGGCAACCCACCCTGCGTTAATGATATGCAGGGTAGGCGTTCCCATCCAAAAAACGACGCAAGCGGGCGTGCGTCGTATTTATGCTTCCGGGCAAAAATGACGCTCGGCCGGGAGGCGGAGCCAAAAATGACGCACAGCCCGATGTGCGTCAAAATTTAACGCCTGGGTCAGGGCAGGCGTTAAAATGGGGCAAACACACCTGTATTTAATCAGAACACACAGACAGCAGCAGAGCAGCAGAGCAGCAGAGCAGCAGAGCAGCAACAGGGAGACATGGAGGTGATTCTTATCCAGCGTGCACGCAGACGCAGATCCAAGCAGCAACAACAGCAGCTACAACAACACCAGCAGGGACCCCAAAGGCAGCGCAGAAGGCAGGAGAGGATATTCCGCCCAAGAACAACCCTTCAGGGCCTCAGGGAACATGATATCATACAGAGGTACCGGTTGAACTGGCAGGCCATCCAGCAGCTGCTGCGAAACATTGAACAGCAGTTGGCCCCCACTTTGGTCACACCCCGCACCATACCAACAGAAACAAAGCTGCTTGCCGTACTTCATATGCTGGCAAGTGGCTCATTTCAAACAACTGGTGCCCTAGTTGGCGGAATATCACAACCATCATTCTCCACATTTCTGCCAAAAGTACTGGATGCCATCATTCAACTGACACCCGCCACATTTGCTTCCCTAACACATTGCAGAAGCAGCAGGAAACAAAACAGGGGTTCTACGCAATCAGTGGCTTCCCACACGTCCTTGGTGCAATCGAGTGCACACACGGATGCCTTATGCCACCTGCTGCAACTGAACACCTCTACCGCAACAGGAAGCACACACATTCCATCAATGTGCAGGCCATAGTCGATCACCAGGGATTGATCACCAACATCGTGGCTAAATATCCTGGGAGTGTACATGACTCATTCATCTTCCGTCACTCTACCATCAACCAACACTTCCAAGATGGACGGTATGGCAATGGACTACTTGTTGGTAAGTACAAAAACCGACTTATATATACAGTGCACAGCAACCCTCTAGGACACACAACACATACACCACAACAGCAACATGTCGACAGGAACACACTGAAGTTGTGACATCGCTAGCCATGTTTCTTAAGTCACCATTGAACCTGTCACAGATCGGAAATTACTGTACAGCCTAATGTGAAGAGGTCAATGAGTGTGGTTGCCTAAATGTCACCTTGCAAATTGTAAGTCTCACAATTAACTTTTATATTAATACATTGCATAAGTCTAAAGGTATGGGATGTCCAGGGTACTTCCATATGAACGTGTTAACAACACTTTCAATATTAACTCTGCATGGAACTATCATCTCACCCCCAGTGAAGACACACGGCCACCTGTATCACAAGTCACAATGTTAGGGAGGGCACACTGCACTGAAAATCACAAAATATACTGATGACAAACGGTTAGCAGACAAACACGTGCTCAGCCAAGGTAAAAACACAATGCAGATGGGATAGCCTACAAGTATAGGATGTCACATCAGTACACAAAAGAGGCACAGACAACACAAGACAACTACTGCCATTAAAGGTCTTTTCAATAATGCAAGCTACATCAACATGATCCCATTCTGTGTTTTTCTTTCAGCTGATCAGGGGTATGGCATCCAGCCATGGCTAATGACACCATTTGGGAACCCGAGTACTGCTGCAGAGCGGGCATACAACGACGCCCATAAGAGGACACGCAGCATTGTCGAGCGGACCTTTGGGATCCTCAAGTCAAGGTTTCGCTGCCTCGACATCACTGGTGGTAGCCTACTATATTCCCCCGAGATGGTCTGTAGGATCATACTCACATGTGCAATATTGCACAACATTTGTGTAAAAAGGAACATTCCCCTCCTCGAACCAGACCCATACATGCCTGAAGACGAAGAAGAGGAGGATGCTGGCCTGCAACAGGAGGGGGAACAACCAAACACGGCTGCTGGAGTGCGTAGGCGCCAATAGATTGTAAATAATTTCTTTTCATAATTATCACCATCACCACTTAATGCACTATTGTAAATAAACACTGATAACAAACACCACTTTCTGCCCACCTTTAGCTTGAAATATCTGAAGAAGAATGTCGTCTCATTGAGCAATAATGATATAACAATCAGGACACAAACAAATACACTACAAATGTAATGGCCACCATACAATGGTCACATACACACACAATGTAAATGACAGACATCCTGTACAGTTCACCTTTGAAGGGCAATAGCTGAGGACCACACATATGACACACATACATGTAGTAAACATGGATCATCGCAGCAGATGGCACACAACTAAAACACCATCACTCAACTAGGGGAAAACAGGCCTCATACATCAGGCAGTTCACATGCTAATGCTTCAGGAACAGGAATGTAGTACTAGACTCTTGGCAACAGTAATGCCAACTACTTACTATCTTTGCAATGACTATCTGTCACTAGAGTTACACATAAGCAGAACATACACAACACAAGTGCTACACCTATGACAAGCATCCAGCACATTACATCCCATCTACATATCAGCCCTTTTCTAAAAAACATTACACACACCTGCAGCTGGTCACACCCCACCTGTCTGAAGAGGTCCATGGAATGCTGATTTGTGTACACTGAGATTCCCTCATCTACACGCACACACTCACAAGAGTCATCCAGTGTGCCACACCCTTTCCTATGCCTACCATTGTCATAGTACCATCTCACTGCATGGAACTCAGCTCATATAATACACTGTTTTGGAGTTTTTAAGGCCTGGAATCACTTGTAGATTGATTCTCTTGTGAAAGGTACTGTAGGGTAATTTTCAGCAAATCACATCTGACAGGACTAGTGAGACACTGATGGAGGCCACACCAGTGATCCCCTCCATGCACACCACCCAAATGTACATGCCCCGTCCCTGCTGATGCCTCCTACAGCATAGATGTTGGAATTTGAGCAATTACATCATTAAGCATTGCTACTAATGTTGCTGTGTAACACTTTATCAGGGTTCATGTGTCACCTTCAAAATAACACAGGACATACACAGTGTGACATGTCAACTGTAAACTGCTCCCTCTGACCAGTCCTAGTCAGAAAACTGATCATGTAATTACTGAAAGAACTTGCTCCTGATTGACCCAGCATCCCATCAGTCTGACTGGCACCTGTCCGTGGGTTACCCTAAAGATACCTGGGTCCACCTATGGACCACACGTGCTGTCCAAAACCTCTTGTACCTCAGACACTAATTTGTCATTAGCCTCATCAATGTATACTCAAATACATAGTATTGCATCATCTGACTGTTATTTGTATCAGATTTGTGACAGTGCCCTTGAATAGCTAAATCATGGCCCTTCCGTTGTCTGGCCCTCTTTAATGCCTAAACTACAAAGTGTGACAGTGGACCTGGACCATAGTGTTTGATGGTGTAAGTGGCCTCCATCCAAACCAGCAACCTCAGATAATGTCCATGAAAAGTCAACACATATGAGGACCCTGACTGTTCACACGCTGAGTAACATTGTTCAAATAATAAAGATGAGTCGTGTGTGCTGAATACCAGCCATTTACTTCTGCACAGAGGCTATGATGTTTCCTGATACATTACCATCCACAGAGGCCAACTGGAGTACAAATGTTGCAATGACACATGCCGGATCCAGACACCTGAGACATTCTCTCACTCAGCACACCAAGGTTGCCCAGTTGAAAGTCTCATTACACGTCTTCAGTGACAGGGTGGGACCATCCATGTGTAGGTGACCATGTCTTCAATGGCTTTTCTCAAATTTTGCTACAAATGATACCCATTAGATACACGATTAGCTGCCACTAACTCATGAGGAGACCTGGACGTTACAGTGACAACATACACCTTGACAGTTGATACTGGATCAATATTGGACCACACACATGTACATGTACCATCCAATCAACAAAATGGTTGCAAGCAGCCGATCACAGTAGTGTCCCAGTTGTAACCTAGAAGGAAGAATGAAACATGCCTCTAAACCAGGTAATGCATAAAGGGCCACATACATCAACAACCTATTTGCTATCATGACATAAGGAACGTTGAGATTTAGCCAAAAAATCAATGCAAAATGGTATGTCAGAATTCTCCAAAGAATCAATAGGGCAAACGTCAAATGGGCAAATGGGATTACAGAATAGCAAACAGTGAATCATACCCTATTTGCTTCCATGGGCCTGCTGCTGAAGGTTTAGCATTACTGAATTTGGGAAACCCTTGGATAAATTTGCAAGTCTGGAAGAGCAAACCCTATGGTGCTGGGGGCCTAAGTCCACCTCAGCTGCCCCCCAAATATACATTTTCTATGCACATATGAAGCACACACATGCAGAAGGCGCACGTGTGCCCTACATGTCAAAAGTGAAACACATTTTAGATACATTAACTCGACAATTGCACTACCTAATTGGCCTTTATTTAATTTTGATTAGCTTGATAAATGTGGACACATTTTTGCTAAGGAATACATCCTGGTATCCCATTCATATTTTGAAATTAGCAATCAGCAATTACCTACATATGTGTACAATTATGAGTAATATCCATTCTGGGCAATCATTACCATTGCACTGTGAATACCTTCTATACATCCTATAAGGGACATTTATACACATATTTATACACACATTTATACATATAGCTAACCCCAAATGTGTATCACTTAGCACCGTTTGGTCATGACAAAATTCATTTCTCAATTTGACAAATGAAAGGCATATTTGTCATAATGCGTCATATTTCCACGCATACAGCTTGTGCGTCATAATTTTTGACGCACAGGAGTGCAGATAATGCAGAGTCAAAAATTAATTTCAGAAATAGATATCATAATATCCTGCATAACATGGCCTCCATTTTTTTCCATTATGCATCATATTTCCACGCATACAGCTTGTGTGTCATAATTTTTGACGCACATGAGTGCATATAATGCAGAGTCAAAAATATTTTTCATAATTAGATATCATATTTTGCAGCGACTTAATTTTCAACTCTAGAACTGTAAAATATGCCTCAAACAAATGTAATCTACCAATGATGAATTTTTTTTTGACTCTGCATCATTTGCACTCCTATCAGTCAAAAAATATGACGCACAAGCTGTATGCGTGAAAATATGATGCATAGCGGGGAAAAAAACAGCTGCCATTTTATGCAGGATGTGATGTAATAGGATATCCTGTTTACAGAATCTGTACAGTAGGTGTACTTTCATTTTCACTTTGCAGTCTCAGATTATTCTAGACTGTGTGGCTGTATGCAAAGTGTTGTCCTGTGTATTAGTGCTTTTGTGTCCAGTGTACCATCTCAATTGTGCTTTTGTCATCATTGTCTTGTTGTAGAATACTGTCTGAGTCTGTGTTGTATTAATTTGTCAAGTCCAGTGTTTTATTTATTGTCTGTGGGAGTCTGTTGAGGGTACTGTAATATAGGAGATAGTTGGGCTCTTCTTCTTAAGTTTTCTTTGTATTTCCCCACTCTACCTTTCCCCATTTCCCCCTTTTCCTTTTTCTACAACTTTTTCCCCTTTGTCAGTGCTGACATGTCTGGTAGGCCACGGCTTTCCAGGATGGGTGAGGAGGAATTGGGGGGGGTTTATATGGCTTGTTTGCCATTTCCTCCCACTCATGCTGGAGGCTGGGGGTAGGGTGATACAGGGGTATCACACGGAGGCCCGTAAAGTCCGGTGGGGGAAGGTGCGCCATCACTTGGTGCGTCTATATGGTAGCCAAAGGAATGACTATCAATTGAAGCACCGCTGGGCTGATCTGATATCCAGGGAGCAAGATCTGCTGGACCACCTGGGAATCAGGATTGGTGGCCATGTTGGTGAGTACAGATCAATTACATGTGCACAATTTAAAGCTGTGTGGTGACATGTGATGATTGTTACCCAATCTGCCAGATAAGTAACTGACTGTGTGTAATGCTAGGGAAACCTACTGGGTAATTGATGCACAATGTGAAGGATGACAAATGCTAGCAGTCAGGTAGCTCATGTTTTCTACACATACCGGTTGCCTGTAGCAGAATGTAATGTAGTGCCGCCTTTGTGTCAGACAAGCGATACATTAATGACACAATTAGGACTCTACAGGTCACAACAGCCAGTGAAAAATGGATGTTGAAACATCATACCTACATATGTAGACGCCATAGCTAGACTGACATTTGTAAACCCTACATGATGCTGAAAATGAGTGCTGCCTTCACGTCAATTGAAGTTAGCAATGTTGTCCACACATATGTCACATGTGTGTCTGGTTGGTGTGTAGGGAAAATGTTCTTGGAAGTGCCATGTCTTGTTGTGATAAATGTGCTCCTTCACATCTAATTGTTACATGCCTGATCTGAGCATGAACCATATTTGTTAAGGACTCAGGTGCCCTCAGCTAACATTTTAGACTGGTATTTATTGTCACTTGTGCCCAAATCAGAATAGGGATTGGAATCCAAAGGTATGGACTAGGGTACAAACATCTATGTTTGGTGCCAATCACTATTGTTTGGACACCTCAATGTATGAAACTGTAACAACATGAGGTATTGCCAAAGTACCTGGCCCTCTGTACCATGTACCTATCAGTCACATACGTGTCATGATCACATAGGCTGTTTGAGTTTGAGAGGTCAGGCAATCCTCAAGTAACCAGCTTTTTGATGTCTCTCTTGGATGCACATGATGAGATGAATGCACACCTATATTGTTGCTGCATACTAATGGAGGTGCATCTTTGCCACCACATGACTGTCCGGGCCACTGCATGTGTGTAGTAGGGTGTGTAACTGTAGCAGGAGACTCATCCGATGTAAATGTTGCGTATGAATAATTCCATGCAGTATGAGCATGTGTGAAAGGGTTTCATTACTCATGTCATATTCTCACATTGTCTTTGTATTTGCAATTGTTCGTCAGTGCACGGATTCTGAGTTCATTCTTCCTTCCATGCTTTACAGGTGGACCTGCACCGCACACAGTGGGAGAGGTGGCTTATTTTGAGGACCCCGACACCTACAGTGAGTGTTGCATGTGTGATATTTTTTATGTTTGCTGGTGATGCATGATGGACTACTGTGTGTTCAACAGATTGCAAGGTTTGATGCTCTGCCCATTCATTAGTATTGTTCCATTATTGGGATTTCAGTTATCACTTCATTTTGAGTTGACCTATGCTTATCCATTTGTCTGATTTTGGGTCTGTAGGCCACTCCTGTAGGGCCCGCTATGGGGAATGGGGTGAGTCATGTGGAATACACTAGTTAATGTAAGAGTTGCTCTGGGACTTGTCTCGGACTGAGTCTGTATTTCAGACTGACATTCTCCCAGATAGCTTCTGCAAATGGCTTGTCTGAAATCTGCTGCTTCCCTAGTAAACGATGTACTGAGTACACTGTATGTTGGATCTTCTGGGGGCATGTACTTCCACAAGTTGTACTAGAAGTGTGTGGGACTACAGTGCAACGGCCTAGGTGTACATGCTATTCATGATCATGGGTGTTCTTGCTCCTCTGTGTCTGTAGAAAAATATGCCTCACTGGTAGTATGTGATGTTGGCCTAAGTCAGTACATTTTGACATGTGTGGACCTTGTATAGGACAAGGTTTAGCTGACTCTGATTTGTTGCTAGCCCTTCACTGGTGGTGTGTGTGTGGAGGCAAAAACATGTTGAGCTTTCTATACACACCTGGGTGTGCATTGATTATGGGATTGTTGGATGTTCTTCCCACCCCCACCCTCAAAGTCAGCCATGTGTTTGGGAATAGGGTACCTAGGACTGTAGCAACCAGTATCTTACACATACTTTTGACCATTTGAAACTTTGTTTTGAACCTAGTGTACACACTCGGTTATGGCACATGAGTTCTATACTAGCAAATCCAATTACAAATTGCAGACATTGAGGGTTGTGATTGTTATCACACACACTGACATATGGAGTCCAGGCAATAGGCCGAGGAGGTGCAGCCATAATGTAGGCTGCATTAGTAATTTTTATGATGAGAAGTTTAGGCTGATGTCACCCATCATGTAGATAATTGTATATGCTATGTGTGAGATGACCTTTGTATGCAGGCTTCCCATGTACTTCCTCTGAGAGTTTCAATGATCTATATGGTGATATGAGCTGTTACAACTACAGTAAAAGTAATTTCCAATTGAACCATTGTGCTATTCCACACAATGCATTTCCTATGGTAAATAGTTGCCCTTTCTCTTCACAGCTGCAAACATGAGTGCCGCACAGAGGCATGAATTTGAGAGGTGGGCCATGAGGTACCGACACATTCTGCAGGTGCAGTCGGGGTTCCGATGGATGGCCCGAAAATACCAGGCGGATCGAGCCTCCGGAGCATGGTGGGCCTCACCACAGGGTGGCCCAACGTTGCCCACTACAGCCACCACCACCACAACCACCAGTTCTCCCCAAGTGGCAACAGCGGAGACAGTTGTCCCTGCCTCTGCAGCACGACCAGGACCCAGCAATATAAGAGCTGCAGGACAGTCCAGTGGGCTACGATCAACTCCCACACAGAGCACCTCTGCCGGCACACAGACAGCAGCAGCACCTCCAATTGACCCTGCGGCATTCCAGGCTTTAGACCGCAAAATGGACAAGTTCATTAGGAAGGTGGACAAGCTGAGCCCGGATGTGGCCTACATAAAGAAGCAGGTCAGGTCCATCAGGCAGACCCTACGGAGGGCCAACCTCTAGGACTGATATGGTCTATTTTAATTTATCCCTCCCCTCCCTCCTCTTTCCTTTTTATCATGATAAGTGGGTTTGGGGGATTAGTGTTAGGTTAGTATAGGTTGTTAGCTTAGTTAGTGTTAGGGAGGAGGGTGGGGGTCCTTATTCTTTCTACTTTTCATTATTGAGTGTGTGGGTGGGTGGGTGGGGATCAATGTTGGGGTTCCTGTCTGTTTAGAAGAAAAAAATATATATATATATAAAAAAAATACAAAAAAATATATGATTGTTTAGGATAGTATAGTATGTGTGTAGGTTAGTATGTGTTGTCCTGTATGTGTCCTGTCTCATAATGGTGGGTGGGGGGTTGATGTTTAGATCGGTTTGTTATATGTGTAGAGTAAGTTTAGATTAGGTTAGTTAGGGACAGTTGTGGGTTAGGAGTAGTCAGGTTAGATTAGTGTAGGTATTACTTTTCCCTTAGTTGCCTCTGGTGTGAATACTTATGAATAAATATATAGTTAACCCTTTGCATTATGTGTTAACTGCTACTTGATCATGGCCTTGCCATCAGTGTAGTGATTGTTGTTCTATGACATTTGTGTCCTATGCTACAAACCAAAGAAATAAGAGGTTTAAAATGGCAGCTACAACTGTGCTAACTTGGTAAGTATCCACCATTTGATAGAACCACCATTTGGAGTTTACATGGATCACAAAAGATTTGTGTTGATGAGTATGTTTTCAACATCACAAAGTGTGCTTCCAGACTTGGTATTGTGGGGAATTTTTTAGGTCGGACTGCAGTGTGATGTTCAGGGACATCTTTGTAGATGAGGTGTTGTTAACACTCTTGTCTTCTTGTCTTCATTACTGACATAGATCATGTGTGCAAAAATTCAGCATGACTTCCCTTCTTGGAAGTTTACTCAGAAAGGTTAATTGATGCTGTGTTTAGTTGTGTTTGCTTAGATTAGACTGCATAATTTAATGTTTTAGTATTCCATGGTGACCACATTTATCAGCCACCATTAGTTGACTTTGATTTCTATTGATGGAGCATTATTCTGTCCAACACAGCATGATTGTGTGTGGTTTCTCCCTTCATCAGTTATTCTCCTCAGGATGGGCAGGCTATGATGCAATCCTGGCCACTGAACAGATGTATCAGACTACATGATGTCAGGACAGTTGTATTGAGAAGCTACATGGTTGTCACACAGGCACTTTTGAGTTCTCTACTGCACAGTTGATGTGTCAAATTACACAGAGACATATTAGGTGTGCAAGTGCTATTTATTGATAGGTGCTGTAGTGCAATATGTACATTGTCCAGGTTTGCTGAGTCCGTTCTAGTGCAATCTTACATGGTGATCCTACAGAAGGGGTGTGGATGATGCTCCGGACATGCTGGGGTGATGTTACCGACAGTGCAGAGGGACAGGATTTGCCAATTAGTAGGAGAGAGACATTCACTGGCAATGCTGACAAGTTATACAGTGGTTAGCAGAACAGTCATTGAGTATAGTTGTAGTGAGACTGTCAATTGACAAAACATAGGACCTTGGTCAAAGTAGGCCATGGTGCAGGGACTAGTGCTTCCGGGTACTCTTCCGTATGAATGTGATCTGTTCCATGTCTTCTTCTTCTGATGTGTGTGTTGCCTGCTTTGTCCTTGTTGTTGTTGGTTGTGAAGGGGCAACACACACCTCAGTGTTAGAAGACGTGGAGTCAGACATCCCGGTGACTGCTCCCTGTGAAGTTCTTAAGGGCAGTACTGAAGCAAGGAGGGCCTGCTGGTTTTTGAGAATAGCAGCTACATCACGATGGCAGGCAGCCAGGTCAGCCCTGAGGGAGTCATGATTGCATTCGTGCATGCAGTGGAAAGTTTGGGGTGCAAGGTGTTGTGGCAACTCCCTTACTGCAGTGGTGAATTCCTTTACAGTTTCTTGTAGTCCTTGCAGTATGGATGTTAGGGCTTGCATACCTGCTGCCTGATCTGCAGATGACATCATGCACGAACGCACCCCCTCAAGGCTGGCTGCCATAGTTTGCATCCCCACCCGTACCTCCTTGGCCAGCTCCCGCTGTACTCCAACTACAGTTCTTTCAAAGCTGGTGCCAGTGTCGTCAGAGTCCTCAGCTGTGTAGGAGCTGGCAGGTCTTGCAATTGGGGTGGTGGGTGGTTCCTCTGTGATGGCTGCTTGTTCTGTGCTCCTCCTTGTGACTGAAAGTGGGGTCTGGAGGGTTTCAAGGACCTTTTGAATGGTCTCCTGGGGAATGTTTATGGGCTCGTCATCCATGTCATCAGGGAAATCGGGGACAGATATATCGGCAGGCGATCCATGTTCCTCTGCAATGAAACAGGGTACAATTAGTGTGTCTGTGTTGTGACAATTGTTACGTAACATGCCAGCCTTTTGATGAATTCACTTTGTGATCTTGTTTGGTATTGGTAACTGCTGTCCTTCATATGGGCATTGTTATAGGCCTCTGGCCCACCTGTGTGTCACATGTATGATATTGAGTTATCAGACTTGTCTGCCTAATCGCCTCTAGGTGTTGCTTTGTACCAAATAGGGAATAGCCAGCTTTTTGTCCTACTCAACCCTCCGTGTATATCCATTCTTATCGTGAGACCTTTCACTGGCTGTGGGTGTTCTGATGGTCCTGGCAGCACAATTGCCTCTCAGGACCTGCCCCAATCCCTGATTGTTCACATTGACTTAAATGTAATTGACATGTGGCATATCCTATGCATGGCAATGTTATGATGTGATATGGATGTAGACATTGTTACTGTGTCCTGCTGATGTTGGGTAATGTGTGTTACATTGGATTGCCCTGATTATCGTATCAATGTCCTATTTGGCCCTCTGACTGTGCAATGTATTTCAGTGACCAGTTCCATGTGTCCCCTCCTCAATGCTGTTGTCTGAGCAGTATGACATTTGTGATGTAGCCTTGTTAGCCAGGCACGGGAAGGACCCTGACATATGCAGCATGGGTGTGTCGTTAGTGCTGTGTCGCTCCTATTGCTGTTTACTTTGGCTGATGTATGTGACAACTATGGGCATTGACATATGAGTGTACTGGGGCCTTTGTCTTGTTTCAGGAGATTGTTGCAGATGTCATCCTCACCCCCTAATTTAGGTATGTATGTTCCATGGGGAGGTTACTGCCATTGGCTACTATAGCTGCACAGAGATCAGAGGTGGTAGTGTCAACTGTTGTTGCAGTTACATTGCAGTTGTTGTTTTGGCTACAGGATTGGTGATAGGGCCCTAGTTAATGTAGGAGATATTTTGGCTGACGAGTGCCAGGATGTAAGTTTGACGTAGTGGCCTTCCCTCCTGTAGAGGCTTTCCCTTTGCTCCATTGTTGGCATGACAGGATGTCCCCATGGGACTGTTGTTGGTGTTGTGTTATGTTGTGCCCCAGCTTCTGTATGTGCAGGCCATGCCCCCATGCTATACCCCTTTACCCATGCCACTCCAAGTATATGATGACTTACATGCAATGTGTAGTAGGTATTTCCCCGCTGCTTACAGTCAACATTGTTGTATTTTAAATCCCCATGCGACTCACCCTGCATGTGCGTTGTCTCGTGGTAGTCTGCACTGTCCTGTCCTTGAATCCCTGTGACAATCTCCTCGGGGATGACGGCTGCAACCATCTCCTCCATGTGGTCCAGGGCCTCCTGGTGTGTTGGACTCCCACCTCCTGTCTGCAGTGCTGCCTTCCTGTTCCTGGCCATTTTTTCCTTTGTCCTACGTTTGCAGTCATGCCAGCGTTTCTTACACTCAGTGACTGTTCTGCGTACTTCAGCCACACTGTTGATCTTGTCAACAATTTGTTGCCATATGGCCTCTCTCCTACTGATTGGCAACTTAGAGGTGATGAACAGTTGGTGCTGGTGTTCCGTCACCTCTTTAACCAGAATTTCCTGCTCCTCTGCACTGAAGCGACACTCTCTTTTTTTCTATATATGTCCTGGTTCTTGTATGGATCATCCTGGCTGGTTCCTGGTCTGCTGTCATCTTCCTGGGGTCTGTAGTGGCATCTGGGATCCATTTTGGCTCTCCTCTGGTGAAAGGGCAGTGTTCGCGGGTATTTTTGACACTATTGCGTCCCAAAAAACGGCGCATATCCGGGTTGCGGTGTCGTAAATCGACCCACAGTCATTTACGCCGCGTTAACGTCGTTTTCCTTTACGACTTGACGCCGCGATGTGCGTAAAAAAAAATGACTCCCACCTGTTGATTGCGCCGCTGTGCGTCAAAGTATAAATTTGACGCCCGCACGGCACGACGAAATGGCGTTAGCCGGCGGTAACATTTTTTACTCAAAACTGCGGCAGCGCAGTTTTGCGTCAAAAAGTATAAATATCGCCCAAAGTGTGTACAGTGTTCCACATCTTCACTCCTGGCTTCCACTTCTATATAGCAGTGAATGCCAGGAGTCACGTTTGTCACAGAGTAACGTTCTTTAGTCTCTACAGGTGTGTTGCATGCTGGGACGTACATTGTTCTGAGAGGATCTCAGTGGCCTAGTGTTGCCAGGACCCCATTGGGCTCTGGTAAGAAGTCGTCGTCCGTTCCAGATGCCTGGAGGAAACACTCTCTGTGGAGATCTTGGAGAATTATCTCCAGAGTAAGAATACAGAAAGGCACATCGGCGAGAAAGAGTGAAATCTTCCCTGGGCAAGGATTTAGAGATTCCTGGATCTGGAAAAAAACCCAGTACTGTTGATTTTTGTCTTTTTGTTGCTTTGTTTTGTTGTATAAGATTCTTATTTCAAAGCAATTTTCCTCTAACCTTCTCTCTTTTAAGGGCTCTCTGGCACATTGGTCTTGGTCAGGTGCCAGAGGTGTGTTTTGTTCTTTCACATTGTTAGGCAGTTTTGCTATTGCTCACTTTGCATCATTTTAGAGATACAAGTAGCATTTCAGTGTTATATAATCTTCAGTAGAGTACATGTTAGAAATGGCAGTTGTAAAACTCTAGTTGGCAGTCGTTTTACAAGTAGGGCTCACACTCTAGTCAGGGTAAGGGAGATACCCAGCTCAGATAACCCCTGCTCACCCCTTTGGTAGCTTGGCACGAGCAGTCAGGCATATCTCAGAAACAATTTGTAAAGCATTTGCACATAACACGCAGTAATATAGTGAAAACACTACAAAAGGACACCACACCAGTTTCAGAAAAATCGCCAATATTTACCTGTGTAAAAAAAGACCAAAATGAGAAAAATACAACATACAGTAATAAAGGTATGAATTTTGCAAGAATTACTTAAAAATACAGCTCCTTGAAGTCGATAGATGTGTCTGGGACTATCACTGCATCGTGAACAACAAATCCAACAGTTCAGGCTGGCCGCGATGTCCGGAAGATCAGCAAACAGTACCTTGAAAATGTAGGGCCTTGTGATCCTCACAATGAGATCTGGAGTGCAGCTTCACTGGCATCAGCAGGCATAGTCTGGTGTGGGATCCAGAGGTCGGTGGATGGCTATTTGGGCCCTGGAAGTCACACATGTGATCAAACTCAGGGCTGATGACGAAGTCTGGAGTGCTGGCAGTGATGCGTCGGGCTGATGCAGAGTGCAGGGCCCACAAGTCATGGTGCAAGCAGCGGCTTGGTGATGCCGACATGTGGTGGCTGGCAGTGAGACCACGGTTGCGGTGCAAAGCGGGACACAGCTCCATGTGGCGGCATCAGGTCATGGTGCAGGCAGCAGCATAGTTGATGGCTTTATGGTGGATTTCCTTCTGTTGCAGCACAAAACACACGGTTGCCAGTGCTGTAAGCAGATGAATCTAAAATCTTTGATATTCCTGAGACTTCCAACAGGAGGCAAGCTTTACTTCAAGCCCTTAGAGAAACTTCACAAGCAGGATACACAGCAAAGTCCAGTCTTTGTTCTCTTTAAGGCAGAAGCAGAAACTGCAGGCCAAAGCACACACAGCAAAGGGGCAGTGCTCCTCCTCCAGCTCTACAGCTCTTCTCCTTGGCAGAGGTTCCTCTTGATCCAGAAGTGTTCTAAAAGTCTGGGGTTTTGAGTCCACTACTTATACTTGTTTCTGCCTTTGAAGTAGGCAAACTTAAAGGAAAGTCTCTGTTGTTCACAAGATCCTGCTTGTCCAGGCCTGGCCCCAGACACACTTCAGGGAGTCAGAAACTGTATTGTGTGAGGACAGGCACAGCCTTTTCAGGTGCAGGTGCAGGTGTCAGCTCCTTCCTCCTCCCTCTAGCCCAGGAGACTCATCAGGATATGCAGGACACACCTCAGCTCCCTTTGTGTCACTGTCCAGGTGTGGATTCCACAGGCAGACAAAGGCACAGAATTGTTAAACAAGAAAATGCCCAATTTCTAAAAGTGGCATTTATATTCTAAAAACCAACTTTATGAAAATATGTATTTTTAAATTGTGAATTCAGTGACCCCAAACTCCATATCTCCCTCTGCTCCCTAGGGGAAACTGCACTTAAAAGGCAGTCCCCATGTTAACCTATGGGAGAGATAGGCCTTGCATTAGTGAAAAACGAATTTGGCAGTATTTCACTATCAGGACATGTGAAACACACTAGTACATGTCCTGCCTTTTAAATACACTGCACCCTGCCCATGGGGCTACCCATGGCCTACCTTAGGGGTGCCTTACATGTACAAAAAGGGAAAGGTTGGGCGTGGCAAGTGGGTACAATCCAGTTCAAAGCTACCCACACAGACACTGCAGTGGCAGGTCTGAGACATGTTACAGGGCTACTCATGTGGGTGGCAGAATCACTGCTTTAGGCCCACTAGTATCATTTGATTGAGAGGAGTGGGGCACCTCTGGTGCACTTTACTAGGGACTTACCAGTAAATCAAATATACCAATCTGGATTAAATCAATCTCCAATAGAAATTACAGTTACTTTAGTTCTGATCAGCAGTGGTAAAGTGCACAGAAACAATAAACCAGCAAAAACAGATCTGATAAGATAGGAGGAAGAAGGTAAAATGTTTGAGGATAACCCTGCAAAAAGGGTCATTTCCAACAGTACATATTTGGGGCATTATGCAAAATGTAACAATACTACCATTTTTCTTAGTGACACTGGGCGAACCACCAATCAAATGGCAAAATTGGTGAAAAGCATTTGAGACGTATGCCAAAGTTTGTTTGCCATCATAAAGCTCTGAGATAAAGACTGCTTTACTTTTACATTGTTCAAGCCAAGAGGAACAGGAAGTGTTTGATCACCTTCCAGACATTGTTGGTGAAGATCTCGATGAATATGAAATGTGCATAGCACAATTAGACATGCATTATTTGACAACAACTAGTACCGTTTTAGAATGGTATCATTTTGGGCGCAGCAATCAAAAGGACGGGGAAACAGTAGAAAACTATGTGACTGTTTTAACAAAGCTAGCCTCTTCTTGGACGTTTGGTCTATTACCAAGAGAAAGATTAAGATACTAATTTATGTTAGGCTGCAATACTGAGAAGGTAAGGGAAGAAATATGGCAAAAGGATGGACTGTCCTTAGAAGAAGTACTAATAATTGCTAGAAAAATAGAACATTCCATCAAATGTGTGGAGGTCATTAAGAAGGAAGATGGAAAGGGAGATATTGTTAATTTACTAAAAAAATCTCCAAATGTCAAGAAATAAAAAAAGATAAGAAAGGAAATGTTTTTCAGGGAAAATGTTTCCATTGTGGAAAACCTGGTCACATGGCCAGTGATAAAGGATGTCCTACAAGTAAAGCAACATGTGACTACAGCAAGAAGAAATTACACTTCGCCAATGCATGCAAAGGATAAGGTTGCAAAGTGAAGGTCTGTGAAGTTAAGGATGTATGATTATACAGACTTTGAATGTGGACAAATTGTGTTACAAGTCAGTGGAAATTAAAGTGCTAGCCCAATAGACGAAATAATGATGGAGGGTGAAAAGACAAATCTGCTTTTTGATTCTGGGGCCAAAATCATAATTGTCTCCAAAGATTTCATCACAATTGTCTCTAAAGACTTTTATCTAAGGCAACTTAAGCATAAAGTTAAAGTGCATAAACCGGACATCAGGCCGCAAGCCTACTAGAGAGAATCTATAAAATTGTATGGATACTGTTGGGGTTTGATCACATGCAAGAATGTGTCACAAAAGGTGGGCGGCATCTTAAGTTGCTTCAATCAGAGAGATCCGGGTGTAGTACTGTATCCCAACAGTTGTCCTCTCTTTAGAAAGGGCTAAGATTTTGTGGTGAGAGAGGGGGATATGCTGGGGAACTCTAGTGATGCATTTGTGCAGGAGTTGAAATCAAGTATTCCTCAAGAGTTTCAACAGAAGCTAAGGTATCTTTGCCACTACAAACATCATATATGTTTGGTGGATGGAGCCAAACCTGTCTGTGGGAAGGCTTGGAATGTACCAGTGGCTTTTCAAGAAGAAACAAGGACAGAAATAGAAATTTTTTTAAATTATGGAATTATTGAGGAGGAGGAAAGCAGAGTGGTTGGCTCTGATGGTTGCAGCTAGGAAGGCCGATGGGAGTTTGTGTTTATGCATAGATCTGAGAGAGTTGAATAAGTATGTGATCGTAAAAAAGTATCCATTACCCAAAATCTCAGATGTGCTGCTATTGTTAGGAAGAGCAAAGGTTTTCACTACTATTGATTTAATATCAGCATATCATCAGCTAATTCTCGATGAAGCATCTAGAGATCTCAAGGCATTCACCATGCCTTTTGGGACATTCTGCTACGCCAGGTTGCAGTTGGGATTAATATCAGCATCCTCTGTGTTACAAAGGGCTCTGGTAGGGGTGCTGAAATGCCTTGAAGCCATAAGGGTATGTCAAGATGATTTCTTAGTGTTTGGAAAAGACAACTGTGAGCATGACAAGAAAGTAAAACAAGTGTTAGAGAGTTTAACCTGACTGTAAGAATAGACAAATTCAAGTTTTGGGAGAAGTCCATTGATTATTTGGGACATACCACCACAGGAGATGGTGTTATGCCCAAGGAGGATCTTGTGAGTTCCACATAGAGGCTTACACCCCTTTCCAATACAGAAGGGTTAATTGGAATCGTGGAGTATTACACCAAACATGTGAGAGAATTTGTGGAAATGTGTGTCAATATGAGGAGTTTGCTTTGCAAAGGAGTTTAATTTGTGTGGATTAATGCGTGCGAGGCAAAGTTGAAGGAGTCAACAGAAAAGTTAAGTAAAGCTCCGAAATTGAGACATTTTGATCCCAAGTGCAAGTCCATACTAACAACTTATGCCAGTATGAAAGGCTTAGGAGTAGTGTTGCAAAAAGGTAGTAATAATTCTTAAAGGGTTGTTCTGTTCATTTTACGAGCCCTCACAGGTGCTCATTTGTGTTATTCAGTCATTGAAATGGAGGCTTTTGTGGCCTACTGGGCTGTGAGAAAATTGAGGGACCTTTTGTGGGGTAGAAGATTCAAGATAAGGAATCATTTGTGTACCTGGAATGGAGAACAGAGTAGCAGACACTTTGTCTAGGTTAGCGCAAGTGGATGAGAGTGACCAACTCAATGTAGGTGATGATCATAATGAAGTGGTGTGTGAAATTGAAGGCAGGCCCATCACAGAAGCTAAGTGGCAAGATGAACTTAACTCTGACCAGAGTATGTTAGAAGTACTACCATTAATTAGAAATGGATGGCATGATAGGGCAAGTGGCAGTAGTGAGCGTGAAATTTTTGGCATGTGAAGGATGAACTATCAAAGATACATGGCCTTTTGTCCAGGGCACCAGTTTAGTTCCACCTGCTACACTGAGAAGTGAACTCATGGCTCTAGCACATTGTGGCCACCAAGGAATGTCTAAGACCAAAGAAAGGATAAGGTTGACATACTGGTAGCCATGGATGGACAATCATGTTGAGAGGATGGTACGAGAGTACATTCAGTGCACCATGAGTGAGAAAGCTGTTAAGCCTAAAGTGCAGCCAATGGTGATCAGGGACAATCCCGCCCACCCATGGGAAGAGGTTGCCATTGACATTTTTGGCCCAATACATGGGGAAGGTTATGAATCATATGTAATTGTATTTATCAACATGTACTCTTGGCCAGAAATTTCTTTCGCTAGAGGTATAAGAACCAAACATGTAATAGGGTTCCTAAGGGAGCTTTTAGGCAGAGAAGGCATACAAAGTGTAATCCTCACTGACAATGAGGTACAGTTGGTGTCAAGGAAAAGGAGTAGTTTTTAAGTTATCATGTGATAAAACACAAGAAATGCGCCACTTAACACCTATAAACCAATGGTAATGTGGAATGCTTCAACAGAGTGTTGAAGGAAACCATAGCATTGGCTGAGAAGTATGGGTAGAATTCAAGGCCAGCCTGGCGTGCTGGGCATCGGGGGCTTCCCCAATAGGCTGGAAGGGCGGGACAGATTTTATTACTGGGGCCAGTTTTGTAGCATTGCAGCAGTTTTGACAGTACTTCAGAGTTAATAATATCCAAGAGTTTTCAGATAACAATAAAAGTGCCAAGATAACTCTGGTGAATAATGTACCCGCTGTAAGATGGGGTTTTTTCTCGTGGCAGCTTTGGCTCATCTAAGGGAGCACCATGGGTAAATGTGCCTGATACAAAAAACGTGTACCATGGAGATCACAGTCAGCATTTTATGTGCATAGCTCAGTGCGATACCTTCAGGATGATGCTCAAGCCAACCCTAAATCCTAAATTAACCTGTGCTCAACCCTCTAGTACCTGCAATCAGTCGTCTAGTAGCTTGGCACAGAGCAGTCAGGCTTAACTTAGAGGCCATCTGTAATGTATTTGTGCAACACTTCAAGCAGTAATAAAGTGAAAACATCACAAAAAAGAATCCCACACAAAGTTAGAAAAAAATAGAACTTGCTTTAATAAATAAAACAAGGTCAAAACCACAAACAAAATACATCAGTACGCCTGGAGTAATGCAGTTTTAAGGATTTTTACTGAAAATAGCATCAAAAAGCACAAAGCACCAACAGTAGATATCTGGTCACGCCGGACTGGGGACAAAGTCAGACATTCAACCCTCCCACGATGGAGCATGGGCTGGGTACTGGGTCTTGGTTGACGGAGCATTGCGGGGATCTGCGTCAAAGATGCATTGCAGAGCTGAAGAGATGCGTCAGTTCTGAGATGAGGTGAGGCTGCAATGTGAGGGCCTGTGTCATAATCGAGGATCCTGTTGACAGGGTTTGCTATGCAAAGTCCGGAATAAAGGATGTGGAGTGTAGTTGGGATGATGCGTTGGTTCTGAGGTGTACGAGCCTGCGATGCTGAGTCCATCATTGAGGCTGCCATCGACGAGGGATGAAAGGGCCTATGGAAGGGCCTGCACTAAGAATGCATTGCACAGCAGCAGTTCCAATAGGGCTTCAAAAGCGATGTGGGTCTTGCGATAGGTCCGATCCACGCTGCAGCGGCCATGCATGGGTCCTGCTTGGGTTCGCGCTGCACAGCAGAGAAGATGTGTCAGTTCCTCTGTATCCACGGAGGCTGGCAGAGCATCTTAAGTCCACTTCCAAGGGTCTAGGATATGGGTGGTACCACTTGGTAGGGTAGACTCATAGATGGCAGAGTGCAGATAGAAGTGCAAGGTTGTTTGAAGCCTGTTGTGTCCTGAAGGCCTCAGATCAGGAGCCAGTCGACTAGCCCTTGGAATCACTCAGTGTTCTGAGGTCAAGAGATGCAGGTTCAGTCCTTCTTATCCAGGCAGGAGGGCAGAAGTCAGTAGGTCAGCACAGCAGGGCACCCGTCCTTCAGAGCAGAAGTCCAGCAGAGTGGCAGTCCCTTCAGCAGCACAGCAGTACTTCTTCCTGGAAGAGTATCAACAGGTCCAAAAGTGTGCTGTTGAGGTGGTGTATGAAGGCCAATATTCATACCCAGTTGTGCCTTTGAAGTCAGGAGAAGGTTCTAGAGGCATGCCTTTGAAGTGCACAGGTGCCTTGGTTTCCCGACTACAAAGGGTATGCAGCTCCTTGTGTGAAGGTAGAAACAGCCTGGGTCATGTAAGTGGGTCTGGGCCCAGCTCCTCCATCCCATCCTGGCAATGGTATCCCATCCAGTCCCACCCAAGCTCTCCACTGGGTGTGGCTGTCTAGGAGGAATACATATAAGCTCAACTTATAAATACTTCCAGTCATGTGACCCAGAGATAGGCTGCATGCATCAAATGGCTAAGGACAGAAAATGCCAACTTTCTAAAAATGGCATTTTCAAAACTGTATCTTAAAATCTGAACTCATCATAAGTTAGGATTTCTCATTACAATTTCAGAGACACCAAACATGACTTGTTACCTGGTCTCATTTGGAAATTACACTTATAAAATGTATAAAGGTAACTGTAATGTAATCCTATGGGAGAGGTAGGCTTTGCAGTAGAGAACAAAAATCAGAGTTTTTCACTACCAGGACATGTAAAACATAAAAGCACATGCCCTACTTATCAAATAAAGTGCATCCCACCCTCTGTGCTGTCCAGGTCCTACCCCAGGGGTGGAGTACATATATTAAAGGGGAAGGGTTGGGCCTGGCAAAAGATTTACTTTGCCAGGTTGAAATGTCAGTTTAAAACTGCACATACACAGGCTACAGTGGCAAGTCTGTGACATGTTTAAAGTACTACTTAAGTGGGTGGCACAGTCAGTGCTGCCTGCCCACTTGTAGCATTTAGTCTACAGGCTTTGGGCACCGGCAGCACTTCTTTATGAGGGATGCACAATACATTAAATATGCCAATTGGGTTTAAGCCAAACTAACATGTTTTAAGGAGGAAGCACAAGCACTTTAGCACTGGTTAGCAGTGGTAAATTGTGCAGAGTCCTACTGCAAGCTAAAACGAAGTCAGCAAAAAACAAGAGGTCAGAAGGCAAAAGGTTAGGGTGGAAAACTATGTCAAAGATGCTAGATCTAACAGCACATCATTCATTTTACACTGCAGTGCATTTCTGTTTTAGATGCAGTTCCTTTATGCACTTATATTTATCCAGTGTATCTTTGCTCTAGCTATTAACAAATCTTTTGGAGCTGGCCTACCAGTGGACGTCTGTTCGGTCATTGGATATCAGGCAATGTTGTGAAACTGTTGCAAATGTTTCAATAACTTTTTTTTCTTCATGCTCTGCTAGCCGATGTCTATTTTCTTTAGGTCCCTTCTGGCAGTTTCATGTTTTGTTTTCAACTGAAAGAGTAAAGGGCATGACATTTTGGCTAAACTTGCTACCTGAAAGGTTATCAAGGTGAGTCCTGTTAGGTTGTTTTCCTGATCTGTATAGCTGAGGTATTAGGCCTTTAGGGAGCGAGAAACTGCACTCAATTGAATAGGTGTTCCCTAAAACATGGTAGTCGATTGGCTGTATTAATTAGTACATTTGACTTTTTATGTTAGCCATAGGTACATCCAAACCATGCAATATGCATAAACTTCAAATATGACGTGATGTGCAACAAAGATTTAAGGCCTCATTACGAGTTTGGCTCTTATGAGACCACCAAAGTCGTGGTGGCAGTCAGACCGCTGCACTCCTCAAACCGGCAGGAGATCGCTGCCACCTCCAGGATCACGGATCCCGACAGGTTGGCAGTGGTTGAAGTTGTGGTCACAGCGGCTCTGAGTTCAGCACTGCCGTGCTGATCACAACTCCCCTTTCCACCAGCCTTTTCATGGTGGAGTCCCCGCCATGAAAAGGCTGGCGGAAAGACACTGATGAAAGCCACAGGTTAGCCACTGTCCAGCAATTTTGGAATGCACACTGTCAGCAGACAGTGCACTTTCCCAGAGTGCTGGGGGCACCCTCTGTGTGGCTGCATTGGCCTTGGCTCCATTGGGAGCTGAGGCCAATGCCACTCCAGTGTTTCCACCCGGCTGACTTGCGGAAACTTCCTAATATGGAGGTTTCTGCCAGTCAACCTAGTAGAAACATTGTAATGGGGGGGCCTTCAGCTTTGTGGCAGACTCCTTTCCACTGGTCTGGCCTCATAATGAACCCTTTAGTCAGTTACATGGGGAAACAAATCTGAGGTAATTAGCTCAGATGCAGTTGGGCCACACTCTTTGTTTGAAGTTAGTATACCATGCTGAGAACTAAGATGGTCAGCTGTCAATTTGCCTTGTTAAAGTAAAGTCTAGGAGCATTTTGGTCAGAATCAAAATTGGTAAGCTGTACAAACTTGCCTGTTTAAAGGGCAGCATGAGCTGGAGAAAAGCTGCATGCTTTGAACTGTTGTAGATATCATACTCAGTACATACAATTAATCAAAATAAATATCATTAGACAACATGAATTTTTATTGTGTATTCCACAAAAATGACTTTTCTTAAGGTTGTCATATTTATGCATGCAGGAAAACTAGTTTACCTAGTTGACACTAGTAACCTGTCTCCGGTTAGGCTCCCTGCAGCTCACCAGTGATTAGCGTCACTTTCTCAAAGCAGAGGCTTTCCAAGAACAAAAGGCTTCCTGAGCTCCATCCTACTCTTCCTATATCATATATCAAAGACAGCTTGTCACTGATCAGTACCTGCTCATTGTATCAGCAATGCTTTCAAAGGAAGGTTGACACCAAAGCTATCACCCACAAAGGGTACCCTGCCTTATGTTGTTACTGGAAATCAAAAGGAAGCTACAGTGGTGGTCTCCTTTGAAACTCAGTGCTCTCACAGACTGACAGCTGTCTTGCTCCTTGGGAGGTAGAAAGCTAGGGTGCCTGAATGGGGGCATTTATTTTGGTTCTTGAGGGGCAATTTGGACATATGATCAACCGATGTTCATTTAGGCATTACACCAATCAGATGTGAATACTGAAGAAATATTGAATTAACTTCCCTGTAGAAGGGCTCACAAAACTCAAAATGCATTAGCGCTGAGCAATTTTTGATACACAAACATAAAAAAGAAAATACAGACATGCTAAATACATATCATGAATGATTTAATTTATTGGAAGTATTTTTATTACAACATAAGAATAAATAAATTATGATTGCATTAGATTTTTGTTTAAGATAAAATACATAGGACGTTAATATGTGTGTTCCGGAAAACAGCCACTTATTTACCCAAACCCTGGGTATTCCTGATACCGTGGGCATTGCTAACGCCAGGGGATAAGGGAATTACTCTCCATTAGGAGTCTGTGGAATAACATTCAGGAATTAGTGTTTCCATGCACTGTTTGGGTGAAAAACTCTGGATCTGCAGAGCAGATCTTGTAATCCAGGTGGGACCAACGCCTGTTGTTACCGCCCCTGTCAGGATTAGAGACACACATGAGACCCATTGGATTCTGGATGCCTGCTCACATTATCAGAATTCTATTTTAGGCCAAAGTGAGAGGAGTTACAGAAAATCTAAAAAAACATATATCAGAAGGATCTCTTAGCACTACATTTGTAATACAGAGCAGCACTTTAAACACATAAAAAGTATTTAACAGTCACAAACGCATTGATTTTCTGCCTTGACATTATTAAAGTCCCAACTTCAATTTGTTTTGCTGGTATCATGAAATGTTATTTCAACTTTAAGAACCACATGTACAAAGCATTTACCTTAAAGGAAAACGAGATGCATTTCAAAAACAAAAAATGAAAAGTTTTCTTTTCATTTTGTCAGAACAGGCATCCGTAGGACCACTGCTTGCTCCGAAAAAATATTTTTGCTGCCATTCACAAAGGGGAAGGGGTTTTGCGAATGGGTTAGCACCAGTTTGAAACTGGTGCTGACTGCGATTGTTTTGCGAACACCCCTTCCTAATTGCGACTCGCAAACCCTTTTTGCGATTCAGTAAATAGATTATCGAATCGCAAAAATGGGTCTGTACATCCCAAATAGCATTTTCCATGTCGCAAAAGGCCCAATTCGCCATTTGTAACGTGGAAAATGCTTCATACATGTGGCCATTGGTAACTTGTTACCGAATCGCAATTTGGGTTTTGTGATTCAGTATTAGGAAGGGGTGTGTTCAGGGCGCCCCTTCCTAATACCGAATCTGAATAGTATGTATGACTGTTTTGTGACCGTGAATGCTGTCGCAATACAGTCACAGTTAGCACCAATTTCAAATTGCTGCTAACCCATTCACAAAGGGGAAGAGGTCATTAAGGGACCCTTCCTCTTTGAGAGTGGTAACGAAAATGTTTTCTCACAAGCAGGCAATGATCCCAGGGACCACTGCTTACTCTTAAAAAGGAATACTGCAACGTTTCATTTTCTTCTCTTTGAACGCATCCTGTTTCCTTTTAAGAAAAAAGGGCTGCGTTTAGAAGAAAAGATTTCTTTATTTAAAATCAGTCACAGACATGGGGGTCTGCTGACCCCAGCAGGCCACCATCCCTGTGATTTTTGCGATTCCCAGTGGGATGCAAATTGTGACCTACCTCATGTGGTAGGTCTATTTGCGATCCACCTGGAATCGCAAAAGAAACTCAATGGAGTTTTTTACATTTGGAATTGCGATTTCCTAATTGTGATTCACATGGAACCTTTCACTGGCTGTGGGTGTTCTGATGGTCCTGGCAGCACAATTGCCTCTCAGGACCTGCCCCAATCCCTGATTGTTCACATTGACTTAAATGTAATTGACATGTGGCATATCCTATGCATGGCAATGTTATGATGTGATATGGATGTAGACATTGTTACTGTGTCCTGCTGATGTTGGGTAATGTGTGTTACATTGGATTGCCCTGATTATCGTATCAATGTCCTATTTGGCCCTCTGACTGTGCAATGTATTTCAGTGACCAGTTCCATGTGTCCCCTCCTCAATGCTGTTGTCTGAGCAGTATGACATTTGTGATGTAGCCTTGTTAGCCAGGCACGGGAAGGACCCTGACATATGCAGCATGGGTGTGTCGTTAGTGCTGTGTCGCTCCTATTGCTGTTTACTTTGGCTGATGTATGTGACAACTATGGGCATTGACATATGAGTGTACTGGGGCCTTTGTCTTGTTTCAGGAGATTGTTGCAGATGTCATCCTCACCCCCTAATTTAGGTATGTATGTTCCATGGGGAGGTTACTGCCATTGGCTACTATAGCTGCACAGAGATCAGAGGTGGTAGTGTCAACTGTTGTTGCAGTTACATTGCAGTTGTTGTTTTGGCTACAGGATTGGTGATAGGGCCCTAGTTAATGTAGGAGATATTTTGGCTGACGAGTGCCAGGATGTAAGTTTGACGTAGTGGCCTTCCCTCCTGTAGAGGCTTTCCCTTTGCTCCATTGTTGGCATGACAGGATGTCCCCATGGGACTGTTGTTGGTGTTGTGTTATGTTGTGCCCCAGCTTCTGTATGTGCAGGCCATGCCCCCATGCCATACCCCTTTACCCATGCCACTCCAAGTATATGATGACTTACATGCAATGTGTAGTAGGTATTTCCCCGCTGCTTACAGTCAACATTGTTGTATTTTAAATCCCCATGCGACTCACCCTGCATGTGCGTTGTCTCATGGTAGTCTGCACTGTCCTGTCCTTGAATCCCTGTGACAATCTCCTCGGGGATGACGGCTGCAACCATCTCCTCCATGTGGTCCAGGGCCTCCTGGTGTGTTGGACTCCCACCTCCTGTCTGCAGTGCTGCCTTCCTGTTCCTGGCCATTTTTTCCTTTGTCCTACGTTTGCAGTCATGCCAGCGTTTCTTACACTCAGTGACTGTTCTGCGTACTTCAGCCACACTGTTGATCTTGTCAACAATTTGTTGCCATATGGCCTCTCTCCTACTGATTGGCAACTTAGAGGTGATGAACAGTTGGTGCTGGTGTTCCGTCACCTCTTTAACCAGAATTTCCTGCTCCTCTGCACTGAAGCGACACTCTCTTTTTTTTCTATATATGTCCTGGTTCTTGTATGGATCATCCTGGCTGGTTCCTGGTCTGCTGTCATCTTCCTGGGGTCTGTAGTGGCATCTGGGATCCATTTTGGCTCTCCTCTGGTGAAAGGGCAGTGTTCGCGGGTATTTTTGACACTATTGCGTCCCAAAAAACGGCGCATATCCGGGTTGCGGTGTCGTAAATCGACCCACAGTCATTTACGCCGCGTTAACGTCATTTTCCTTTACGACTTGACGCCGCGATGTGCGTAAAAAAAAATGACTCCCACCTGTTGATTGCGCCGCTGTGCGTCAAAGTATAAATTTGACGCCCGCACGGCACGACGAAATGGCGTTAGCCGGCGGTAACATTTTTTACTCAAAACTGCGGCAGCGCAGTTTTGCGTCAAAAAGTATAAATATCGCCCAAAGTGTGTACAGTGTTCCACATCTTCACTCCTGGCTTCCACTTCTATATAGCAGTGAATGCCAGGAGTCACGTTTGTCACAGAGTAACGTTCTTTAGTCTCTACAGGTGTGTTGCATGCTGGGACGTACATTGTTCTGAGAGGATCTCAGTGGCCTAGTGTTGCCAGGACCCCATTGGGCTCTGGTAAGAAGTCGTCGTCCGTTCCAGATGCCTGGAGGAAACACTCTCTGTGGAGATCTTGGAGAATTATCTCCAGAGTAAGAATACAGAAAGGCACATCGGCGAGAAAGAGTGAAATCTTCCCAGGGCAAGGATTTAGAGATTCCTGGATCTGGAAAAAAAACCAGTACTGTTGATTTTTGTCTTTTTGTTGCTTTGTTTTGTTGTATAAGATTCTTATTTCAAAGCAATTTTCCTCTAACCTTCTCTCTTTTAAGGGCTCTCTGGCACATTGGTCTTGGTCAGGTGCCAGAGGTGTGTTTTGTTCTTTCACATTGTTAGGCAGTTTTGCTATTGCTCACTTTGCATCATTTTAGAGATACAAGTAGCATTTCAGTGTTATATAATCTTCAGTAGAGTACATGTTAGAAATGGCAGTTGTAAAACTCTAGTTGGCAGTCGTTTTACAAGTAGGGCTCACACTCTAGTCAGGGTAAGGGAGATACCCAGCTCAGATAACCCCTGCTCACCCCTTTGGTAGCTTGGCACGAGCAGTCAGGCATATCTCAGAAACAATTTGTAAAGCATTTGCACATAACACGCAGTAATATAGTCAAAACACTACAAAAGGACACCACACCAGTTTCAGAAAAATCGCCAATATTTACCTGTGTAAAAAAAGACCAAAATGAGAAAAATACAACATACAGTAATAAAGGTATGAATTTTGCAAGAATTACTTAAAAATACAGCTCCTTGAAGTCGATAGATGTGTCTGGGACTATCACTGCATCGTGAACAACAAATCCAACAGTTCAGGCTGGCCGCGATGTCCGGAAGATCAGCAAACAGTACCTTGAAAATGTAGGGCCTTGTGATCCTCACAATGAGATCTGGAGTGCAGCTTCACTGGCATCAGCAGGCATAGTCTGGTGTGGGATCCAGAGGTCGGTGGATGGCTATTTGGGCCCTGGAAGTCACACATGTGATCAAACTCAGGGCTGATGACGAAGTCTGGAGTGCTGGCAGTGATGCGTCGGGCTGATGCAGAGTGCAGGGCCCACAAGTCATGGTGCAAGCAGCGGCATGGTGATGCTGACATGTGGTGGCTGGCAGTGAGACCACGGTTGCGGTGCAAAGCGGGACACAGCTCCATGTGGCGGCATCAGGTCATGGTGCAGGCAGCAGCATAGTTGATGGCTTTATGATGGTTTTCCTTCTGTTGCAGCACAAAACACACGGTTGCCAGTGCTGTAAGCAGATGAATCTAAAATCTTTGATATTCCTGAGACTTCCAACAGGAGGCAAGCTTTACTTCAAGCCCTTAGAGAAACTTCACAAGCAGGATACACAGCAAAGTCCAGTCTTTGTTCTCTTTAAGGCAGAAGCAGAAACTGCAGGCCAAAGCACACACAGCAAAGGGGCAGTGCTCCTCCTCCAGCTCTACAGCTCTTCTCCTTGGCAGAGGTTCCTCTTGATCCAGAAGTGTTCTAAAAGTCTGGGGTTTTGAGTCCACTACTTATACTTGTTTCTGCCTTTGAAGTAGGCAAACTTAAAGGAAAGTCTCTGTTGTTCACAAGATCCTGCTTGTCCAGGCCTGGCCCCAGACACACTTCAGGGAGTCAGAAACTGTATTGTGTGAGGACAGGCACAGCCTTTTCAGGTGCAGGTGCAGGTGTCAGCTCCTTCCTCCTCCCTCTAGCCCAGGAGACTCATCAGGATATGCAGGACACACCTCAGCTCCCTTTGTGTCACTGTCCAGGTGTGGATTCCACAGGCAGACAAAGGCACAGAATTGTTAAACAAGAAAATGCCCAATTTCTAAAAGTGGCATTTTCACACAGACATTCTAAAAACCAACTTTATGAAAATATGTATTTTTAAATTGTGAATTCAGTGACCCCAAACTCCATATCTCCCTCTGCTCCCTAGGGGAAACTGCACTTAAAAGGCAGTCCCCATGTTAACCTATGGGAGAGATAGGCCTTGCATTAGTGAAAAACGAATTTGGCAGTATTTCACTATCAGGACATGTGAAACACACTAGTACATGTCCTGCCTTTTAAATACACTGCACCCTGCCCATGGGGCTACCCATGGCCTACCTTAGGGGTGCCTTACATGTACAAAAAGGGAAAGGTTGGGCGTGGCAAGTGGGTACAATCCAGTTCAAAGCTACCCACACAGACACTGCAGTGGCAGGTCTGAGACATGTTACAGGGCTACTCATGTGGGTGGCAGAATCACTGCTTTAGGCCCACTAGTATCATTTGATTGAGAGGAGTGGGGCACCTCTGGTGCACTTTACTAGGGACTTACCAGTAAATCAAATATACCAATCTGGATTAAATCAATCTCCAATAGAAATTACAGTTACTTTAGTTCTGATCAGCAGTGGTAAAGTGCACAGAAACAATAAACCAGCAAAAACAGATCTGATAAGATAGGAGGAAGAAGGTAAAATGTTTGAGGATAACCCTGCAAAAAGGGTCATTTCCAACAGTACATATTTGGGGCATTATGCAAAATGTAACAATACTACCATTTTTCTTAGTGACACTGGGCGAACCACCAATCAAATGGCAAAATTGGTGAAAAGCATTTAAGACGTATGCCAAAGTTTGTTTGCCATCATAAAGCTCTGAGATAAAGACTGCTTTACTTTTACATTGTTCAAGCCAAGAGGAACAGGAAGTGTTTGATCACCTTCCAGACATTGTTGGTGAAGATCTCGATGAATATGAAATGTGCATAGCACAATTAGACATGCATTATTTGACAACAACTAGTACCGTTTTAGAATGGTATCATTTTGGGCGCAGCAATCAAAAGGACGGGGAAACAGTAGAAAACTATGTGACTGTTTTAACAAAGCTAGCCTCTTCTTGGACGTTTGGTCTATTACCAAGAGAAAGATTAAGATACTAATTTATGTTAGGCTGCAATACTGAGAAGGTAAGGGAAGAAATATGGCAAAAGGATGGACTGTCCTTAGAAGAAGTACTAATAATTGCTAGAAAAATAGAACATTCCATCAAATGTGTGGAGGTCATTAAGAAGGAAGATGGAAAGGGAGATATTGTTAATTTACTAAAAAAATCTCCAAATGTCAAGAAAGAAAAAAAGATAAGAAAGGAAATGTTTTTCAGGGAAAATGTTTCCATTGTGGAAAACCTGGTCACATGGCCAGTGATAAAGGATGTCCTACAAGTAAAGCAACATGTGACTACAGCAAGAAGAAATTACACTTCGCCAATGCATGCAAAGGATAAGGTTGCAAAGTGAAGGTCTGTGAAGTTAAGGATGTATGATTATACAGACTTTGAATGTGGACAAATTGTGTTACAAGTCAGTGGAAATTAAAGTGCTAGCCCAATAGACGAAATAATGATGGAGGGTGAAAAGACAAATCTGCTTTTTGATTCTGGGGCCAAAATCATAATTGTCTCCAAAGATTTCATCACAATTGTCTCTAAAGACTTTTATCTAAGGCAACTTAAGCATAAAGTTAAAGTGCATAAACCGGACATCAGGCCGCAAGCCTACTAGAGAGAATCTATAAAATTGTATGGATACTGTTGGGGTTTGATCACATGCAAGAATGTGTCACAAAAGGTGGGCGGCATCTTAAGTTGCTTCAATCAGAGAGATCCGGGTGTAGTACTGTATCCCAACAGTTGTCCTCTCTTTAGAAAGGGCTAAGATTTTGTGGTGAGAGAGGGGGATATGCTGGGGAACTCTAGTGATGCATTTGTGCAGGAGTTGAAATCAAGTATTCCTCAAGAGTTTCAACAGAAGCTAAGGTATCTTTGCCACTACAAACATCATATATGTTTGGTGGATGGAGCCAAACCTGTCTGTGGGAAGGCTTGGAATGTACCAGTGGCTTTTCAAGAAGAAACAAGGACAGAAATAGAAATTTTTTTAAATTATGGAATTATTGAGGAGGAGGAAAGCAGAGTGGTTGGCTCTGATGGTTGCAGCTAGGAAGGCCGATGGGAGTTTGTGTTTATGCATAGATCTGAGAGAGTTGAATAAGTATGTGATCGTAAAAAAGTATCCATTACCCAAAATCTCAGATGTGCTGCTATTGGTAGGAAGAGCAAAGGTTTTCACTACTATTGATTTAATATCAGCATATCATCAGCTAATTCTCGATGGAGCATCTAGAGATCTCAAGGCATTCACCATGCCTTTTGGGACATTCTGCTACGCCAGGTTGCAGTTGGGATTAATATCAGCATCCTCTGTGTTACAAAGGGCTCTGGTAGGGGTGCTGAAATGCCTTGAAGCCATAAGGGTATGTCAAGATGATTTCTTAGTGTTTGGAAAAGACAACTGTTAGCATGACAAGAAAGTAAAACAAGTGTTAGAGAGTTTAACCTGACTGTAAGAATAGACAAATTCAAGTTTTGGGAGAAGTCCATTGATTATTTGGGACATACCACCACAGGAGATGGTGTTATGCCCAAGGAGGATCTTGTGAGTTCCACATAGAGGCTTACACCCCTTTCCAATACAGAAGGGTTAATTGGAATCGTGGAGTATTACACCAAACATGTGAGAGAATTTGTGGAAATGTGTGTCAATATGAGGAGTTTGCTTTGCAAAGGAGTTTAATTTGTGTGGATTAATGCGTGCGAGGCAAAGTTGAAGGAGTCAACAGAAAAGTTAAGTAAAGCTCCGAAATTGAGACATTTTGATCCCAAGTGCAAGTCCATACTAACAACTTATGCCAGTATGAAAGGCTTAGGAGTAGTGTTGCAAAAAGGTAGTAATAATTCTTAAAGGGTTGTTCTGTTCATTTTACGAGCCCTCACAGGTGCTCATTTGTGTTATTCAGTCATTGAAATGGAGGCTTTTGTGGCCTACTGGGCTGTGAGAAAATTGAGGGACCTTTTGTGGGGTAGAAGATTCAAGATAAGGAATCATTTGTGTACCTGGAATGGAGAACAGAGTAGCAGACACTTTGTCTAGGTTAGCGCAAGTGGATGAGAGTGACCAACTCAATGTAGGTGATGATCATAATGAAGTGGTGTGTGAAATTGAAGGCAGGCCCATCACAGAAGCTAAGTGGCAAGATGAACTTAACTCTGACCAGAGTATGTTAGAAGTACTACCATTAATTAGAAATGGATGGCATGATAGGGCAAGTGGCAGTAGTGAGCGTGAAATTTTTGGCATGTGAAGGATGAACTATCAAAGATACATGGCCTTTTGTCCAGGGCACCAGTTTAGTTCCACCTGCTACACTGAGAAGTGAACTCATGGCTCTAGCACATTGTGGCCACCAAGGAATGACTAAGACCAAAGAAAGGATAAGGTTGACATACTGGTAGCCATGGATGGACAATCATGTTGAGAGGATGGTACGAGAGTACATTCAGTGCACCATGAGTGAGAAAGCTGTTAAGCCTAAAGTGCAGCCAATGGTGATCAGGGACAATCCCGCCCACCCATGGGAAGAGGTTGCCATTGACATTTTTGGCCCAATACATGGGGAAGGTTATGAATCATATGTAATTGTATTTATCAACATGTACTCTTGGCCAGAAATTTCTTTCGCTAGAGGTATAAGAACCAAACATGTAATAGGGTTCCTAAGGGAGCTTTTAGGCAGAGAAGGCATACAAAGTGTAATCCTCACTGACAATGAGGTACAGTTGGTGTCAAGGAAAAGGAGTCGTTTTTAAGTTATCATGTGATAAAACACAAGAAATGCGCCACTTAACACCTATAAACCAATGGTAATGTGGAATGCTTCAACAGAGTGTTGAAGGAAACCATAGCATTGGCTGAGAAGTATGGGTAGAATTCAAGGCCAGCCTGGCGTGCTGGGCATCGGGGGCTTCCCCAATAGGCTGGAAGGGCGGGGCAGATTTTATTACTGGGGCCAGTTTTGTAGCATTGCAGCAGTTTTGACAGTACTTCAGAGTTAATAATATCCAAGAGTTTTCAGATAACAATAAAAGTGCCAAGATAACTCTGGTGAATAATGTACCCGCTGTAAGATGGGGTTTTTTCTCGTGGCAGCTTTGGCTCATCTAAGGGAGCACCATGGGTAAATGTGCCTGATACAAAAAACGTGTACCATGGAGATCACAGTCAGCATTTTATGTGCATAGCTCAGTGCGATACCTTCAGGATGATGCTCAAGCCAACCCTAAATCCTAAATTAACCTGTGCTCAACCCTCTAGTACCTGCAATCAGTCGTCTAGTAGCTTGGCACAGAGCAGTCAGGCTTAACTTAGAGGCCATCTGTAATGTATTTGTGCAACACTTCAAGCAGTAATAAAGTGAAAACATCACAAAAAAGAATCCCACACAAAGTTAGAAAAAAATAGAACTTGCTTTAATAAATAAAACAAGGTCAAAACCACAAACAAAATACATCAGTACGCCTGGAGTAATGCAGTTTTAAGGATTTTTACTGAAAATAGCATCAAAAAGCACAAAGCACCAACAGTAGATATCTGGTCACGCCGGACTGGGGACAAAGTCAGACATTCAACCCTCCCACGATGGAGCATGGGCTGGGTACTGGGTCTTGGTTGACGGAGCATTGCGGGGATCTGCGTCAAAGATGCATTGCAGAGCTGAAGAGATGCGTCAGTTCTGAGATGAGGTGAGGCTGCAATGTGAGGGCCTGTGTCATAATCGAGGATCCTGTTGACAGGGTTTGCTATGCAAAGTCCGGAATAAAGGATGTGGAGTGTAGTTGGGATGATGCGTTGGTTCTGAGGTGTACGAGCCTGCGATGCTGAGTCCATCATTGAGGCTGCCATCGACGAGGGATGAAAGGGCCTATGGAAGGGCCTGCACTAAGAATGCATTGCACAGCAGCAGTTCCAATAGGGCTTCAAAAGCGATGTGGGTCTTGCGATAGGTCCGATCCACGCTGCAGCGGCCATGCATGGGTCCTGCTTGGGTTCGCGCTGCACAGCAGAGAAGATGTGTCAGTTCCTCTGTATCCACGGAGGCTGGCAGAGCATCTTAAGTCCACTTCCAAGGGTCTAGGATATGGGTGGTACCACTTGGTAGGGTAGACTCATAGATGGCAGAGTGCAGATACTGTAGAAGTGCAAGGTTGTTTGAAGCCTGTTGTGTCCTGAAGGCCTCAGATCAGGAGCCAGTCGACTAGCCCTTGGAATCACTCAGTGTTCTGAGGTCAAGAGATGCAGGTTCAGTCCTTCTTATGCAGGCAGGAGGGCAGAAGTCAGTAGGTCAGCACAGCAGGGCACCCGTCCTTCAGAGCAGAAGTCCAGCAGAGTGGCAGTCCCTTCAGCAGCACAGCAGTACTTCTTCCTGGAAGAGTATCAACAGGTCCAAAAGTGTGCTGTTGAGGTGGTGTATGAAGGCCAATATTCATACCCAGTTGTGCCTTTGAAGTCAGGAGAAGGTTCTAGAGGCATGCCTTTGAAGTGCACAGGTGCCTTGGTTTCCCGACTACAAAGGGTATGCAGCTCCTTGTGTGAAGGTAGAAACAGCCTGGGTCATGTAAGTGGGTCTGGGCCCAGCTCCTCCATCCCATCCTGGCAATGGTATCCCATCCAGTCCCACCCAAGCTCTCCACTGGGTGTGGCTGTCTAGGAGGAATACATATAAGCTCAACTTATAAATACTTCCAGTCATGTGACCCAGAGATAGGCTGCATGCATCAAATGGCTAAGGACAGAAAATGCCAACTTTCTAAAAATGGCATTTTCAAAACTGTATCTTAAAATCTGAACTCATCATAAGTTAGGATTTCTCATTACAATTTCAGAGACACCAAACATGACTTGTTACCTGGTCTCATTTGGAAATTACACTTATAAAATGTATAAAGGTAACTGTAATGTAATCCTATGGGAGAGGTAGGCTTTGCAGTAGAGAACAAAAATCAGAGTTTTTCACTACCAGGACATGTAAAACATAAAAGCACATGCCCTACTTATCAAATAAAGTGCATCCCACCCTCTGTGCTGTCCAGGTCCTACCCTAGGGGTGGAGTACATATATTAAAGGGGAAGGGTTGGGCCTGGCAAAAGATTTACTTTGCCAGGTTGAAATGTCAGTTTAAAACTGCACATACACAGGCTACAGTGGCAAGTCTGTGACATGTTTAAAGTACTACTTAAGTGGGTGGCACTGTCAGTGCTGCCTGCCCACTTGTAGCATTTAGTCTACAGGCTTTGGGCACCGGCAGCACTACTTTATGAGGGATGCACAATACATTAAATATGCCAATTGGGTTTAAGCCAAACTAACATGTTTTAATGAGGAAGCACAAGCACTTTAGCACTGGTTAGCAGTGGTAAATTGTGCAGAGTCCTACTGCAAGCTAAAACGAAGTCAGCAAAAAACAAGAGGTCAGAAGGCAAAAGGTTAGGGTGGAAAACTATGTCAAAGATGCTAGATCTAACAGCACATCATTCATTTTACACTGCAGTGCATTTCTGTTTTAGATGCAGTTCCTTTATGCACTTATATTTATCCAGTGTATCTTTGCTCTAGCTATTAACAAATCTTTTGGAGCTGGCCTACCAGTGGACGTCTGTTCGGTCATTGGATATCAGGCAATGTTGTGAAACTGTTGCAAATGTTTCAATAACTTTTTTTTCTTCATGCTCTGCTAGCCGATGTCTATTTTCTTTAGGTCCCTTCTGGCAGTTTCATGTTTTGTTTTCAACTGAAAGAGTAAAGGGCATGACATTTTGGCTAAACTTGCTACCTGAAAGGTTATCAAGGTGAGTCCTGTTAGGTTGTTTTCCTGATCTGTATAGCTGAGGTATTAGGCCTTTAGGGAGCGAGAAACTGCACTCAATTGAATAGGTGTTCCCTAAAACATGGTAGTCGATTGGCTGTATTAATTAGTACATTTGACTTTTTATGTTAGCCATAGGTACATCCAAACCATGCAATATGCATAAACTTCAAATATGACGTGATGTGCAACAAAGATTTAAGGCCTCATTACGAGTTTGGCTCTTATGAGACCACCAAAGTCGTGGTGGCAGTCAGACCGCTGCACTCCTCAAACCGGCAGGAGATCGCTGCCACCTCCAGGATCACGGATCCCGACAGGTTGGCAGTGGTTGAAGTTGTGGTCACAGCGGCTCTGAGTTCAGCACTGCCGTGCTGATCACAACTCCCCTTTCCACCAGCCTTTTCATGGTGGAGTCCCCGCCATGAAAAGGCTGGCGGAAAGACACTGATGAAAGCCACAGGTTAGCCACTGTCCAGCAATTTTGGAATGCACACTGTCAGCAGACAGTGCACTTTCCCAGAGTGCTGGGGGCACCCTCTGTGTGGCTGCATTGGCCTTGGCTCCATTGGGAGCTGAGGCCAATGCCACTCCAGTGTTTCCACCCGGCTGACTTGCGGAAACTTCCTAATATGGAGGTTTCTGCCAGTCAACCTAGTAGAAACATTGTAATGGGGGGGCCTTCAGCTTTGTGGCAGACTCCTTTCCACTGGTCTGGCCTCATAATGAACCCTTTAGTCAGTTACATGGGGAAACAAATCTGAGGTAATTAGCTCAGATGCAGTTGGGCCACACTCTTTGTTTGAAGTTAGTATACCATGCTGAGAACTAAGATGGTCAGCTGTCAATTTGCCTTGTTAAAGTAAAGTCTAGGAGCATTTTGGTCAGAATCAAAATTGGTAAGCTGTACAAACTTGCCTGTTTAAAGGGCAGCATGAGCTGGAGAAAAGCTGCATGCTTTGAACTGTTGTAGATATCATACTCAGTACATACAATTAATCAAAATAAATATCATTAGACAACATGAATTTTTATTGTGTATTCCACAAAAATGACTTTTCTTAAGGTTGTCATATTTATGCATGCAGGAAAACTAGTTTACCTAGTTGACACTAGTAACCTGTCTCCGGTTAGGCTCCCTGCAGCTCACCAGTGATTAGCGTCACTTTCTCAAAGCAGAGGCTTTCCAAGAACAAAAGGCTTCCTGAGCTCCATCCTACTCTTCCTATATCATATATCAAAGACAGCTTGTCACTGATCCGTACCTGCTCATTGTATCAGCAATGCTTTCAAAGGAAGGTTGACACCAAAGCTATCACCCACAAAGGGTACCCTGCCTTATGTTGTTACTGGAAATCAAAAGGAAGCTACAGTGGTGGTCTCCTTTGAAACTCAGTGCTCTCACAGACTGACAGCTGTCTTGCTCCTTGGGAGGTAGAAAGCTAGGGTGCCTGAATGGGGGCATTTAATTTTGGTTCTTGAGGGGCAATTTGGACAGATGATCAACCGATGTTCATTTAGGCATTACACCAATCAGATGTGAATACTGAAGAAATATTGAATTAACTTCCCTGTAGAAGGGCTCACAAAACTCAAAATGCATTAGCGCTGAGCAATTTTTGATACACAAACATAAAAAAGAAAATACAGACATGCTAAATACATATCATGAATGATTTAATTTATTGGAAGTATTTTTATTACAACATAAGAATAAATAAATTATGATTGCATTAGATTTTTGTTTAAGATAAAATACATAGGACGTTAATATGTGTGTTCCGGAAAACAGCCACTTATTTACCCAAACCCGGGGTATTCCTGATACCGTGGGCATTGCTAACGCCAGGGGATAAGGGAATTACTCTCCATTAGGAGTCTGTGGAATAACATTCAGGAATTAGTGTTTCCATGCACTGTTTGGGTGAAAAACTCTGGATCTGCAGAGCAGATCTTGTAATCCAGGTGGGACCAACGCCTGTTGTTACCGCCCCTGTCAGGATTAGAGACACACATGAGACCCATTGGATTCTGGATGCCTGCTCACATTATCAGAATTCTATTTTAGGCCAAAGTGAGAGGAGTTACAGAAAATCTAAAAAAACATATATCAGAAGGATCTCTTAGCACTACATTTGTAATACAGAGCAGCACTTTAAACACATAAAAAGTATTTAACAGTCACAAACGCATTGATTTTCTGCCTTGACATTATTAAAGTCCCAACTTCAATTTGTTTTGCTGGTATCATGAAATGTTATTTCAACTTTAAGAACCACATGTACAAAGCATTTACCTTAAAGGAAAACGAGATGCATTTCAAAAACAAAAAATGAAAAGTTTTCTTTTCATTTTGTCAGAACAGGCATCCGTAGGACCACTGCTTGCTCCGAAAAAATATTTTTGCTGCCATTCACAAAGGGGAAGGGGTTTTGCGAATGGGTTAGCACCAGTTTGAAACTGGTGCTGACTGCGATTGTTTTGCGAACACCCCTTCCTAATTGCGACTCGCAAACCCTTTTTGCGATTCAGTAAATAGATTATCGAATCGCAAAAATGGGTCTGTACATCCCAAATAGCATTTTCCATGTCGCAAAAGGCCCAATTCGCCATTTGTAACGTGGAAAATGCTTCATACATGTGGCCATTGGTAACTTGTTACCGAATCGCAATTTGGGTTTTGTGATTCAGTATTAGGAAGGGGTGTGTTCAGGGCGCCCCTTCCTAATACCGAATCTGAATAGTATGTATGACTGTTTTGTGACCGTGAATGCTGTCGCAATACAGTCACAGTTAGCACCAATTTCAAATTGCTGCTAACCCATTCACAAAGGGGAAGAGGTCATTAAGGGACCCTTCCTCTTTGAGAGTGGTAACGAAAATGTTTTCTCACAAGCAGGCAATGATCCCAGGGACCACTGCTTACTCTTAAAAAGGAATACTGCAACGTTTCATTTTCTTCTCTTTGAACGCATCCTGTTTCCTTTTAAGAAAAAAGGGCTGCGTTTAGAAGAAAAGATTTCTTTATTTAAAATCAGTCACAGACATGGGGGTCTGCTGACCCCAGCAGGCCACCATCCCTGTGATTTTTGCGATTCCCAGTGGGATGCAAATTGTGACCTACCTCATGTGGTAGGTCTATTTGCGATCCACCTGGAATCGCAAAAGAAACTCAATGGAGTTTTTTACATTTGGAATTGCGATTTCCTAATTGTGATTCACATGGAACCTTTCACTGGCTGTGGGTGTTCTGATGGTCCTGGCAGCACAATTGCCTCTCAGGACCTGCCCCAATCCCTGATTGTTCACATTGACTTAAATGTAATTGACATGTGGCATATCCTATGCATGGCAATGTTATGATGTGATATGGATGTAGACATTGTTACTGTGTCCTGCTGATGTTGGGTAATGTGTGTTACATTGGATTGCCCTGATTATCGTATCAATGTCCTATTTGGCCCTCTGACTGTGCAATGTATTTCAGTGACCAGTTCCATGTGTCCCCTCCTCAATGCTGTTGTCTGAGCAGTATGACATTTGTGATGTAGCCTTGTTAGCCAGGCACGGGAAGGACCCTGACATATGCAGCATGGGTGTGTCGTTAGTGCTGTGTCGCTCCTATTGCTGTTTACTTTGGCTGATGTATGTGACAACTATGGGCATTGACATATGAGTGTACTGGGGCCTTTGTCTTGTTTCAGGAGATTGTTGCAGATGTCATCCTCACCCCCTAATTTAGGTATGTATGTTCCATGGGGAGGTTACTGCCATTGGCTACTATAGCTGCACAGAGATCAGAGGTGGTAGTGTCAACTGTTGTTGCAGTTACATTGCAGTTGTTGTTTTGGCTACAGGATTGGTGATAGGGCCCTAGTTAATGTAGGAGATATTTTGGCTGACGAGTGCCAGGATGTAAGTTTGACGTAGTGGCCTTCCCTCCTGTAGAGGCTTTCCCTTTGCTCCATTGTTGGCATGACAGGATGTCCCCATGGGACTGTTGTTGGTGTTGTGTTATGTTGTGCCCCAGCTTCTGTATGTGCAGGCCATGCCCCCATGCCATACCCCTTTACCCATGCCACTCCAAGTATATGATGACTTACATGCAATGTGTAGTAGGTATTTCCCCGCTGCTTACAGTCAACATTGTTGTATTTTAAATCCCCATGCGACTCACCCTGCATGTGCGTTGTCTCATGGTAGTCTGCACTGTCCTGTCCTTGAATCCCTGTGACAATCTCCTCGGGGATGACGGCTGCAACCATCTCCTCCATGTGGTCCAGGGCCTCCTGGTGTGTTGGACTCCCACCTCCTGTCTGCAGTGCTGCCTTCCTGTTCCTGGCCATTTTTTCCTTTGTCCTACGTTTGCAGTCATGCCAGCGTTTCTTACACTCAGTGACTGTTCTGCGTACTTCAGCCACACTGTTGATCTTGTCAACAATTTGTTGCCATATGGCCTCTCTCCTACTGATTGGCAACTTAGAGGTGATGAACAGTTGGTGCTGGTGTTCCGTCACCTCTTTAACCAGAATTTCCTGCTCCTCTGCACTGAAGCGACACTCTCTTTTTTTTCTATATATGTCCTGGTTCTTGTATGGATCATCCTGGCTGGTTCCTGGTCTGCTGTCATCTTCCTGGGGTCTGTAGTGGCATCTGGGATCCATTTTGGCTCTCCTCTGGTGAAAGGGCAGTGTTCGCGGGTATTTTTGACACTATTGCGTCCCAAAAAACGGCGCATATCCGGGTTGCGGTGTCGTAAATCGACCCACAGTCATTTACGCCGCGTTAACGTCGTTTTCCTTTACGACTTGACGCCGCGATGTGCGTAAAAAAAAATGACTCCCACCTGTTGATTGCGCCGCTGTGCGTCAAAGTATAAATTTGACGCCCGCACGGCACGACGAAATGGCGTTAGCCGGCGGTAACATTTTTTACTCAAAACTGCGGCAGCGCAGTTTTGCGTCAAAAAGTATAAATATCGCCCAAAGTGTGTACAGTGTTCCACATCTTCACTCCTGGCTTCCACTTCTATATAGCAGTGAATGCCAGGAGTCACGTTTGTCACAGAGTAACGTTCTTTAGTCTCTACAGGTGTGTTGCATGCTGGGACGTACATTGTTCTGAGAGGATCTCAGTGGCCTAGTGTTGCCAGGACCCCATTGGGCTCTGGTAAGAAGTCGTCGTCCGTTCCAGATGCCTGGAGGAAACACTCTCTGTGGAGATCTTGGAGAATTATCTCCAGAGTAAGAATACAGAAAGGCACATCGGCGAGAAAGAGTGAAATCTTCCCAGGGCAAGGATTTAGAGATTCCTGGATCTGGAAAAAAAACCAGTACTGTTGATTTTTGTCTTTTTGTTGCTTTGTTTTGTTGTATAAGATTCTTATTTCAAAGCAATTTTCCTCTAACCTTCTCTCTTTTAAGGGCTCTCTGGCACATTGGTCTTGGTCAGGTGCCAGAGGTGTGTTTTGTTCTTTCACATTGTTAGGCAGTTTTGCTATTGCTCACTTTGCATCATTTTAGAGATACAAGTAGCATTTCAGTGTTATATAATCTTCAGTAGAGTACATGTTAGAAATGGCAGTTGTAAAACTCTAGTTGGCAGTCGTTTTACAAGTAGGGCTCACACTCTAGTCAGGGTAAGGGAGATACCCAGCTCAGATAACCCCTGCTCACCCCTTTGGTAGCTTGGCACGAGCAGTCAGGCATATCTCAGAAACAATTTGTAAAGCATTTGCACATAACACGCAGTAATATAGTCAAAACACTACAAAAGGACACCACACCAGTTTCAGAAAAATCGCCAATATTTACCTGTGTAAAAAAAGACCAAAATGAGAAAAATACAACATACAGTAATAAAGGTATGAATTTTGCAAGAATTACTTAAAAATACAGCTCCTTGAAGTCGATAGATGTGTCTGGGACTATCACTGCATCGTGAACAACAAATCCAACAGTTCAGGCTGGCCGCGATGTCCGGAAGATCAGCAAACAGTACCTTGAAAATGTAGGGCCTTGTGATCCTCACAATGAGATCTGGAGTGCAGCTTCACTGGCATCAGCAGGCATAGTCTGGTGTGGGATCCAGAGGTCGGTGGATGGCTATTTGGGCCCTGGAAGTCACACATGTGATCAAACTCAGGGCTGATGACGAAGTCTGGAGTGCTGGCAGTGATGCGTCGGGCTGATGCAGAGTGCAGGGCCCACAAGTCATGGTGCAAGCAGCGGCATGGTGATGCTGACATGTGGTGGCTGGCAGTGAGACCACGGTTGCGGTGCAAAGCGGGACACAGCTCCATGTGGCGGCATCAGGTCATGGTGCAGGCAGCAGCATAGTTGATGGCTTTATGATGGTTTTCCTTCTGTTGCAGCACAAAACACACGGTTGCCAGTGCTGTAAGCAGATGAATCTAAAATCTTTGATATTCCTGAGACTTCCAACAGGAGGCAAGCTTTACTTCAAGCCCTTAGAGAAACTTCACAAGCAGGATACACAGCAAAGTCCAGTCTTTGTTCTCTTTAAGGCAGAAGCAGAAACTGCAGGCCAAAGCACACACAGCAAAGGGGCAGTGCTCCTCCTCCAGCTCTACAGCTCTTCTCCTTGGCAGAGGTTCCTCTTGATCCAGAAGTGTTCTAAAAGTCTGGGGTTTTGAGTCCACTACTTATACTTGTTTCTGCCTTTGAAGTAGGCAAACTTAAAGGAAAGTCTCTGTTGTTCACAAGATCCTGCTTGTCCAGGCCTGGCCCCAGACACACTTCAGGGAGTCAGAAACTGTATTGTGTGAGGACAGGCACAGCCTTTTCAGGTGCAGGTGCAGGTGTCAGCTCCTTCCTCCTCCCTCTAGCCCAGGAGACTCATCAGGATATGCAGGACACACCTCAGCTCCCTTTGTGTCACTGTCCAGGTGTGGATTCCACAGGCAGACAAAGGCACAGAATTGTTAAACAAGAAAATGCCCAATTTCTAAAAGTGGCATTTTCACACAGACATTCTAAAAACCAACTTTATGAAAATATGTATTTTTAAATTGTGAATTCAGTGACCCCAAACTCCATATCTCCCTCTGCTCCCTAGGGGAAACTGCACTTAAAAGGCAGTCCCCATGTTAACCTATGGGAGAGATAGGCCTTGCATTAGTGAAAAACGAATTTGGCAGTATTTCACTATCAGGACATGTGAAACACACTAGTACATGTCCTGCCTTTTAAATACACTGCACCCTGCCCATGGGGCTACCCATGGCCTACCTTAGGGGTGCCTTACATGTACAAAAAGGGAAAGGTTGGGCGTGGCAAGTGGGTACAATCCAGTTCAAAGCTACCCACACAGACACTGCAGTGGCAGGTCTGAGACATGTTACAGGGCTACTCATGTGGGTGGCAGAATCACTGCTTTAGGCCCACTAGTATCATTTGATTGAGAGGAGTGGGGCACCTCTGGTGCACTTTACTAGGGACTTACCAGTAAATCAAATATACCAATCTGGATTAAATCAATCTCCAATAGAAATTACAGTTACTTTAGTTCTGATCAGCAGTGGTAAAGTGCACAGAAACAATAAACCAGCAAAAACAGATCTGATAAGATAGGAGGAAGAAGGTAAAATGTTTGAGGATAACCCTGCAAAAAGGGTCATTTCCAACAGTACATATTTGGGGCATTATGCAAAATGTAACAATACTACCATTTTTCTTAGTGACACTGGGCGAACCACCAATCAAATGGCAAAATTGGTGAAAAGCATTTGAGACGTATGCCAAAGTTTGTTTGCCATCATAAAGCTCTGAGATAAAGACTGCTTTACTTTTACATTGTTCAAGCCAAGAGGAACAGGAAGTGTTTGATCACCTTCCAGACATTGTTGGTGAAGATCTCGATGAATATGAAATGTGCATAGCACAATTAGACATGCATTATTTGACAACAACTAGTACCGTTTTAGAATGGTATCATTTTGGGCGCAGCAATCAAAAGGACGGGGAAACAGTAGAAAACTATGTGACTGTTTTAACAAAGCTAGCCTCTTCTTGGACGTTTGGTCTATTACCAAGAGAAAGATTAAGATACTAATTTATGTTAGGCTGCAATACTGAGAAGGTAAGGGAAGAAATATGGCAAAAGGATGGACTGTCCTTAGAAGAAGTACTAATAATTGCTAGAAAAATAGAACATTCCATCAAATGTGTGGAGGTCATTAAGAAGGAAGATGGAAAGGGAGATATTGTTAATTTACTAAAAAAATCTCCAAATGTCAAGAAAGAAAAAAAGATAAGAAAGGAAATGTTTTTCAGGGAAAATGTTTCCATTGTGGAAAACCTGGTCACATGGCCAGTGATAAAGGATGTCCTACAAGTAAAGCAACATGTGACTACAGCAAGAAGAAATTACACTTCGCCAATGCATGCAAAGGATAAGGTTGCAAAGTGAAGGTCTGTGAAGTTAAGGATGTATGATTATACAGACTTTGAATGTGGACAAATTGTGTTACAAGTCAGTGGAAATTAAAGTGCTAGCCCAATAGACGAAATAATGATGGAGGGTGAAAAGACAAATCTGCTTTTTGATTCTGGGGCCAAAATCATAATTGTCTCCAAAGATTTCATCACAATTGTCTCTAAAGACTTTTATCTAAGGCAACTTAAGCATAAAGTTAAAGTGCATAAACCGGACATCAGGCCGCAAGCCTACTAGAGAGAATCTATAAAATTGTATGGATACTGTTGGGGTTTGATCACATGCAAGAATGTGTCACAAAAGGTGGGCGGCATCTTAAGTTGCTTCAATCAGAGAGATCCGGGTGTAGTACTGTATCCCAACAGTTGTCCTCTCTTTAGAAAGGGCTAAGATTTTGTGGTGAGAGAGGGGGATATGCTGGGGAACTCTAGTGATGCATTTGTGCAGGAGTTGAAATCAAGTATTCCTCAAGAGTTTCAACAGAAGCTAAGGTATCTTTGCCACTACAAACATCATATATGTTTGGTGGATGGAGCCAAACCTGTCTGTGGGAAGGCTTGGAATGTACCAGTGGCTTTTCAAGAAGAAACAAGGACAGAAATAGAATTTTTTTTAAATTATGGAATTATTGAGGAGGAGGAAAGCAGAGTGGTTGGCTCTGATGGTTGCAGCTAGGAAGGCCGATGGGAGTTTGTGTTTATGCATAGATCTGAGAGAGTTGAATAAGTATGTGATCGTAAAAAAGTATCCATTACCCAAAATCTCAGATGTGCTGCTATTGGTAGGAAGAGCAAAGGTTTTCACTACTATTGATTTAATATCAGCATATCATCAGCTAATTCTCGATGGAGCATCTAGAGATCTCAAGGCATTCACCATGCCTTTTGGGACATTCTGCTACGCCAGGTTGCAGTTGGGATTAATATCAGCATCCTCTGTGTTACAAAGGGCTCTGGTAGGGGTGCTGAAATGCCTTGAAGCCATAAGGGTATGTCAAGATGATTTCTTAGTGTTTGGAAAAGACAACTGTGAGCATGACAAGAAAGTAAAACAAGTGTTAGAGAGTTTAACCTGACTGTAAGAATAGACAAATTCAAGTTTTGGGAGAAGTCCATTGATTATTTGGGACATACCACCACAGGAGATGGTGTTATGCCCAAGGAGGATCTTGTGAGTTCCACATAGAGGCTTACACCCCTTTCCAATACAGAAGGGTTAATTGGAATCGTGGAGTATTACACCAAACATGTGAGAGAATTTGTGGAAATGTGTGTCAATATGAGGAGTTTGCTTTGCAAAGGAGTTTAATTTGTGTGGATTAATGCGTGCGAGGCAAAGTTGAAGGAGTCAACAGAAAAGTTAAGTAAAGCTCCGAAATTGAGACATTTTGATCCCAAGTGCAAGTCCATACTAACAACTTATGCCAGTATGAAAGGCTTAGGAGTAGTGTTGCAAAAAGGTAGTAATAATTCTTAAAGGGTTGTTCTGTTCATTTTACGAGCCCTCACAGGTGCTCATTTGTGTTATTCAGTCATTGAAATGGAGGCTTTTGTGGCCTACTGGGCTGTGAGAAAATTGAGGGACCTTTTGTGGGGTAGAAGATTCAAGATAAGGAATCATTTGTGTACCTGGAATGGAGAACAGAGTAGCAGACACTTTGTCTAGGTTAGCGCAAGTGGATGAGAGTGACCAACTCAATGTAGGTGATGATCATAATGAAGTGGTGTGTGAAATTGAAGGCAGGCCCATCACAGAAGCTAAGTGGCAAGATGAACTTAACTCTGACCAGAGTATGTTAGAAGTACTACCATTAATTAGAAATGGATGGCATGATAGGGCAAGTGGCAGTAGTGAGCGTGAAATTTTTGGCATGTGAAGGATGAACTATCAAAGATACATGGCCTTTTGTCCAGGGCACCAGTTTAGTTCCACCTGCTACACTGAGAAGTGAACTCATGGCTCTAGCACATTGTGGCCACCAAGGAATGACTAAGACCAAAGAAAGGATAAGGTTGACATACTGGTAGCCATGGATGGACAATCATGTTGAGAGGATGGTACGAGAGTACATTCAGTGCACCATGAGTGAGAAAGCTGTTAAGCCTAAAGTGCAGCCAATGGTGATCAGGGACAATCCCGCCCACCCATGGGAAGAGGTTGCCATTGACATTTTTGGCCCAATACATGGGGAAGGTTATGAATCATATGTAATTGTATTTATCAACATGTACTCTTGGCCAGAAATTTCTTTCGCTAGAGGTATAAGAACCAAACATGTAATAGGGTTCCTAAGGGAGCTTTTAGGCAGAGAAGGCATACAAAGTGTAATCCTCACTGACAATGAGGTACAGTTGGTGTCAAGGAAAAGGAGTCGTTTTTAAGTTATCATGTGATAAAACACAAGAAATGCGCCACTTAACACCTATAAACCAATGGTAATGTGGAATGCTTCAACAGAGTGTTGAAGGAAACCATAGCATTGGCTGAGAAGTATGGGTAGAATTCAAGGCCAGCCTGGCGTGCTGGGCATCGGGGGCTTCCCCAATAGGCTGGAAGGGCGGGGCAGATTTTATTACTGGGGCCAGTTTTGTAGCATTGCAGCAGTTTTGACAGTACTTCAGAGTTAATAATATCCAAGAGTTTTCAGATAACAATAAAAGTGCCAAGATAACTCTGGTGAATAATGTACCCGCTGTAAGATGGGGTTTTTTCTCGTGGCAGCTTTGGCTCATCTAAGGGAGCACCATGGGTAAATGTGCCTGATACAAAAAACGTGTACCATGGAGATCACAGTCAGCATTTTATGTGCATAGCTCAGTGCGATACCTTCAGGATGATGCTCAAGCCAACCCTAAATCCTAAATTAACCTGTGCTCAACCCTCTAGTACCTGCAATCAGTCGTCTAGTAGCTTGGCACAGAGCAGTCAGGCTTAACTTAGAGGCCATCTGTAATGTATTTGTGCAACACTTCAAGCAGTAATAAAGTGAAAACATCACAAAAAAGAATCCCACACAAAGTTAGAAAAAAATAGAACTTGCTTTAATAAATAAAACAAGGTCAAAACCACAAACAAAATACATCAGTACGCCTGGAGTAATGCAGTTTTAAGGATTTTTACTGAAAATAGCATCAAAAAGCACAAAGCACCAACAGTAGATATCTGGTCACGCCGGACTGGGGACAAAGTCAGACATTCAACCCTCCCACGATGGAGCATGGGCTGGGTACTGGGTCTTGGTTGACGGAGCATTGCGGGGATCTGCGTCAAAGATGCATTGCAGAGCTGAAGAGATGCGTCAGTTCTGAGATGAGGTGAGGCTGCAATGTGAGGGCCTGTGTCATAATCGAGGATCCTGTTGACAGGGTTTGCTATGCAAAGTCCGGAATAAAGGATGTGGAGTGTAGTTGGGATGATGCGTTGGTTCTGAGGTGTACGAGCCTGCGATGCTGAGTCCATCATTGAGGCTGCCATCGACGAGGGATGAAAGGGCCTATGGAAGGGCCTGCACTAAGAATGCATTGCACAGCAGCAGTTCCAATAGGGCTTCAAAAGCGATGTGGGTCTTGCGATAGGTCCGATCCACGCTGCAGCGGCCATGCATGGGTCCTGCTTGGGTTCGCGCTGCACAGCAGAGAAGATGTGTCAGTTCCTCTGTATCCACGGAGGCTGGCAGAGCATCTTAAGTCCACTTCCAAGGGTCTAGGATATGGGTGGTACCACTTGGTAGGGTAGACTCATAGATGGCAGAGTGCAGATAGAAGTGCAAGGTTGTTTGAAGCCTGTTGTGTCCTGAAGGCCTCAGATCAGGAGCCAGTCGACTAGCCCTTGGAATCACTCAGTGTTCTGAGGTCAAGAGATGCAGGTTCAGTCCTTCTTATGCAGGCAGGAGGGCAGAAGTCAGTAGGTCAGCACAGCAGGGCACCCGTCCTTCAGAGCAGAAGTCCAGCAGAGTGGCAGTCCCTTCAGCAGCACAGCAGTACTTCTTCCTGGAAGAGTATCAACAGGTCCAAAAGTGTGCTGTTGAGGTGGTGTATGAAGGCCAATATTCATACCCAGTTGTGCCTTTGAAGTCAGGAGAAGGTTCTAGAGGCATGCCTTTGAAGTGCACAGGTGCCTTGGTTTCCCGACTACAAAGGGTATGCAGCTCCTTGTGTGAAGGTAGAAACAGCCTGGGTCATGTAAGTGGGTCTGGGCCCAGCTCCTCCATCCCATCCTGGCAATGGTATCCCATCCAGTCCCACCCAAGCTCTCCACTGGGTGTGGCTGTCTAGGAGGAATACATATAAGCTCAACTTATAAATACTTCCAGTCATGTGACCCAGAGATAGGCTGCATGCATCAAATGGCTAAGGACAGAAAATGCCAACTTTCTAAAAATGGCATTTTCAAAACTGTATCTTAAAATCTGAACTCATCATAAGTTAGGATTTCTCATTACAATTTCAGAGACACCAAACATGACTTGTTACCTGGTCTCATTTGGAAATTACACTTATAAAATGTATAAAGGTAACTGTAATGTAATCCTATGGGAGAGGTAGGCTTTGCAGTAGAGAACAAAAATCAGAGTTTTTCACTACCAGGACATGTAAAACATAAAAGCACATGCCCTACTTATCAAATAAAGTGCATCCCACCCTCTGTGCTGTCCAGGTCCTACCCTAGGGGTGGAGTACATATATTAAAGGGGAAGGGTTGGGCCTGGCAAAAGATTTACTTTGCCAGGTTGAAATGTCAGTTTAAAACTGCACATACACAGGCTACAGTGGCAAGTCTGTGACATGTTTAAAGTACTACTTAAGTGGGTGGCACTGTCAGTGCTGCCTGCCCACTTGTAGCATTTAGTCTACAGGCTTTGGGCACCGGCAGCACTACTTTATGAGGGATGCACAATACATTAAATATGCCAATTGGGTTTAAGCCAAACTAACATGTTTTAATGAGGAAGCACAAGCACTTTAGCACTGGTTAGCAGTGGTAAATTGTGCAGAGTCCTACTGCAAGCTAAAACGAAGTCAGCAAAAAACAAGAGGTCAGAAGGCAAAAGGTTAGGGTGGAAAACTATGTCAAAGATGCTAGATCTAACAGCACATCATTCATTTTACACTGCAGTGCATTTCTGTTTTAGATGCAGTTCCTTTATGCACTTATATTTATCCAGTGTATCTTTGCTCTAGCTATTAACAAATCTTTTGGAGCTGGCCTACCAGTGGACGTCTGTTCGGTCATTGGATATCAGGCAATGTTGTGAAACTGTTGCAAATGTTTCAATAACTTTTTTTTCTTCATGCTCTGCTAGCCGATGTCTATTTTCTTTAGGTCCCTTCTGGCAGTTTCATGTTTTGTTTTCAACTGAAAGAGTAAAGGGCATGACATTTTGGCTAAACTTGCTACCTGAAAGGTTATCAAGGTGAGTCCTGTTAGGTTGTTTTCCTGATCTGTATAGCTGAGGTATTAGGCCTTTAGGGAGCGAGAAACTGCACTCAATTGAATAGGTGTTCCCTAAAACATGGTAGTCGATTGGCTGTATTAATTAGTACATTTGACTTTTTATGTTAGCCATAGGTACATCCAAACCATGCAATATGCATAAACTTCAAATATGACGTGATGTGCAACAAAGATTTAAGGCCTCATTACGAGTTTGGCTCTTATGAGACCACCAAAGTCGTGGTGGCAGTCAGACCGCTGCACTCCTCAAACCGGCAGGAGATCGCTGCCACCTCCAGGATCACGGATCCCGACAGGTTGGCAGTGGTTGAAGTTGTGGTCACAGCGGCTCTGAGTTCAGCACTGCCGTGCTGATCACAACTCCCCTTTCCACCAGCCTTTTCATGGTGGAGTCCCCGCCATGAAAAGGCTGGCGGAAAGACACTGATGAAAGCCACAGGTTAGCCACTGTCCAGCAATTTTGGAATGCACACTGTCAGCAGACAGTGCACTTTCCCAGAGTGCTGGGGGCACCCTCTGTGTGGCTGCATTGGCCTTGGCTCCATTGGGAGCTGAGGCCAATGCCACTCCAGTGTTTCCACCCGGCTGACTTGCGGAAACTTCCTAATATGGAGGTTTCTGCCAGTCAACCTAGTAGAAACATTGTAATGGGGGGGCCTTCAGCTTTGTGGCAGACTCCTTTCCACTGGTCTGGCCTCATAATGAACCCTTTAGTCAGTTACATGGGGAAACAAATCTGAGGTAATTAGCTCAGATGCAGTTGGGCCACACTCTTTGTTTGAAGTTAGTATACCATGCTGAGAACTAAGATGGTCAGCTGTCAATTTGCCTTGTTAAAGTAAAGTCTAGGAGCATTTTGGTCAGAATCAAAATTGGTAAGCTGTACAAACTTGCCTGTTTAAAGGGCAGCATGAGCTGGAGAAAAGCTGCATGCTTTGAACTGTTGTAGATATCATACTCAGTACATACAATTAATCAAAATAAATATCATTAGACAACATGAATTTTTATTGTGTATTCCACAAAAATGACTTTTCTTAAGGTTGTCATATTTATGCATGCAGGAAAACTAGTTTACCTAGTTGACACTAGTAACCTGTCTCCGGTTAGGCTCCCTGCAGCTCACCAGTGATTAGCGTCACTTTCTCAAAGCAGAGGCTTTCCAAGAACAAAAGGCTTCCTGAGCTCCATCCTACTCTTCCTATATCATATATCAAAGACAGCTTGTCACTGATCCGTACCTGCTCATTGTATCAGCAATGCTTTCAAAGGAAGGTTGACACCAAAGCTATCACCCACAAAGGGTACCCTGCCTTATGTTGTTACTGGAAATCAAAAGGAAGCTACAGTGGTGGTCTCCTTTGAAACTCAGTGCTCTCACAGACTGACAGCTGTCTTGCTCCTTGGGAGGTAGAAAGCTAGGGTGCCTGAATGGGGGCATTTAATTTTGGTTCTTGAGGGGCAATTTGGACAGATGATCAACCGATGTTCATTTAGGCATTACACCAATCAGATGTGAATACTGAAGAAATATTGAATTAACTTCCCTGTAGAAGGGCTCACAAAACTCAAAATGCATTAGCGCTGAGCAATTTTTGATACACAAACATAAAAAAGAAAATACAGACATGCTAAATACATATCATGAATGATTTAATTTATTGGAAGTATTTTTATTACAACATAAGAATAAATAAATTATGATTGCATTAGATTTTTGTTTAAGATAAAATACATAGGACGTTAATATGTGTGTTCCGGAAAACAGCCACTTATTTACCCAAACCCGGGGTATTCCTGATACCGTGGGCATTGCTAACGCCAGGGGATAAGGGAATTACTCTCCATTAGGAGTCTGTGGAATAACATTCAGGAATTAGTGTTTCCATGCACTGTTTGGGTGAAAAACTCTGGATCTGCAGAGCAGATCTTGTAATCCAGGTGGGACCAACGCCTGTTGTTACCGCCCCTGTCAGGATTAGAGACACACATGAGACCCATTGGATTCTGGATGCCTGCTCACATTATCAGAATTCTATTTTAGGCCAAAGTGAGAGGAGTTACAGAAAATCTAAAAAAACATATATCAGAAGGATCTCTTAGCACTACATTTGTAATACAGAGCAGCACTTTAAACACATAAAAAGTATTTAACAGTCACAAACGCATTGATTTTCTGCCTTGACATTATTAAAGTCCCAACTTCAATTTGTTTTGCTGGTATCATGAAATGTTATTTCAACTTTAAGAACCACATGTACAAAGCATTTACCTTAAAGGAAAACGAGATGCATTTCAAAAACAAAAAATGAAAAGTTTTCTTTTCATTTTGTCAGAACAGGCATCCGTAGGACCACTGCTTGCTCCGAAAAAATATTTTTGCTGCCATTCACAAAGGGGAAGGGGTTTTGCGAATGGGTTAGCACCAGTTTGAAACTGGTGCTGACTGCGATTGTTTTGCGAACACCCCTTCCTAATTGCGACTCGCAAACCCTTTTTGCGATTCAGTAAATAGATTATCGAATCGCAAAAATGGGTCTGTGCATCCCAAATAGCATTTTCCATGTCGCAAAAGGCCCAATTCGCCATTTGTAACGTGGAAAATGCTTCATACATGTGGCCATTGGTAACTTGTTACCGAATCGCAATTTGGGTTTTGTGATTCAGTATTAGGAAGGGGTGTGTTCAGGGCGCCCCTTCCTAATACCGAATCTGAATAGTATGTATGACTGTTTTGTGACCGTGAATGCTGTCGCAATACAGTCACAGTTAGCACCAATTTCAAATTGCTGCTAACCCATTCACAAAGGGGAAGAGGTCATTAAGGGACCCTTCCTCTTTGAGAGTGGTAACGAAAATGTTTTCTCACAAGCAGGCAATGATCCCAGGGACCACTGCTTACTCTTAAAAAGGAATACTGCAACGTTTCATTTTCTTCTCTTTGAACGCATCCTGTTTCCTTTTAAGAAAAAAGGGCTGCGTTTAGAAGAAAAGATTTCTTTATTTAAAATCAGTCACAGACATGGGGGTCTGCTGACCCCAGCAGGCCACCATCCCTGTGATTTTTGCGATTCCCAGTGGGATGCAAATTGTGACCTACCTCATGTGGTAGGTCTATTTGCGATCCACCTGGAATCGCAAAAGAAACTCAATGGAGTTTTTTACATTTGGAATTGCGATTTCCTAATTGTGATTCACATGGAATCGCAATTGGAATTCACATGGAATCGCAATTAGGAAATCACAATTCCAAATGTTCATATATGTGGCCCTTAGTATCTCATTCTAGGTGTCTATGCTGAAATATTTCGCGCCACTCTATTACACGTGTAATAATGGCTTGAGTTTTCCATTCACCAATATGTCACTGCTGCTTCCTTCGTGTGATTTAGCCCTGAAAACATATTAAAATTGCAAAGTCATTAGATTCATGCGTGCATTTCTTGATCATAATAATGCATCTTCCGCCTGGTGCCTGTATATTGACTTGCATTTCAGCGCGTGCATGCATTTTGGTCTAATTCCATAAGGCAACTGGCAGAGCTGTCTCGTAAATGTGTTGCACTGTGATATATACTCAGAGGCAGATTAGCCCCAAATGTAATTTCTGGCTTGCAATTTAGAAGCGCTGATGCGTGTTATTGGGACTTCTTTATGAAGCCATCGGGGATGTCAGACCAGGTCCAGCATGAAGAAGGTGCCTTGAAACGAAACGGAGGGCAACCCCCGATGAGGCTCAGCAATGTTGCTGCCGATTTGCACAATGGGCAGCATTTGTTGTGCACTGGTTATAGACTGCACACTGCCTTAGCGGCTCTATTCTACCAGAATCGAAGTCTGACCTGTTTATTCTTCTGAAGCACTAACACATCCTGTGGTAGTGGAACACCATGCCATCCCTGCATGCCAGATGGGTGCCCACAGCCACAGCAGGGCACGGTCTGGTCGCTTTTCCGCCAAAACAAAGAGGTGCGGAATACAATTCTTTTTTTGTGTGGGTTAACTTGTATGAAAAAATCTCATATTTAGGCCGCTCAGGCGGATGCAAGCACTGTTATATTGTTGACACAAAAAATGCAATTAAGGTTTTATTTTAATGATTTTAAATAGGCTCACAATAAAGAGTAATCTATCTCATATTTACTAAAATGTCCTCCTTTTTTGACAGTAGCTTATTTTTCATATATTTGTAAATTCGCTGCTTATTGCTGTTAATTTCCCTCCTCATATTCCGCATTAAAATGATGTCACTGATGATATAAAGACGTTATAATGCTGAGAATAAAGTGCTGGCCTTAGTGTAAAAATGGGTATTCCACTTGTAATATGGTGGACTCTAAATGTAAGAATTGTATGAGCTACCCAGTGGTCTGGATTGACGCCATTCCATCTCAAATTCTCAGCATCATTTCCGCCACATCCTTATCTAAGAGTCCTGAAATACATTCTCTGCAGAGAAGCGTGCCCAAACGTGCTTCATTCACTTAACAGTTTGTTACTTAATGCCCCTCCGTCCTGCTCAATTGGTTCAGTATCTGACCACAACTCCATCGCCTCTGGGCTGCTTTCACCAAAGACACAGTACCAAGTTAATGAATCTTCCAGTCCTCGACAATATCAGTGTAGGCGTGCCCTACTTCTCCTCTACCTGCCAATGGTATTTGACAGTGTTGACTACTTCCTCCATCTGGATAGCCTGGATAAACTTGCTGGCTAGGTCTCTTCCTTATTTACCATTTTCAACTGGTCTATGTGAGGGCTCCCCCTATAACCACACTGTTTCAGCTTCTATTTGGAGCCATTTGCTCGACTCAGTTAAAGCAATAGTTTTGGCTTCTACATGCATGCTAGCAACACATATATCTATTGTTATAGTCTATGTTCAAACACTGTGGGCCTGATGGCGGAGGGGATTACTCCATCACAAACATGATGGATATCCCCCCACCTTTTTACAAGTTCCATAGGAAATAATGGAACTTGTAATTTGGTGGGCGAGATATCCTTCATGTTTGTGACGGAGCATCCCATCCGCCAAAGTTGTGATCAGGCCCTGTGTGAGTAAGGGTTTCTGGATTATTGGTTTGATTGAAGGGTTGCACCAAGGTAATAAGCTAGTGCCTTGCTGGGTGAAAATAAAGTTTCAATTAAACAACTGGGCCTAACCGCAGCTATCTATGGCACAATGCAGCATGCTTTTCTCAAGATAAACAGAACATTGTTAAATTCAGGACACAACTCTCTAAAATTCTCAAAACTATTTGGCAAAAAAGAGAACAATTTAGTAAAAAGGCACTGAAATGCTCAATATTGGAATAAAGGAACAGCAGATATGAATTTTAGATTTTTCAAGTCAAAAAATGTTAAGAAAATACAAAGGGAACTGGATACTACTCACCTAAACCTAAGTGTGATTTCACACTGACAACACGGTAGTTGGGTAAGCCCAGTAAGTTGTAGTTTTTAATGAATATCCATATCCTTCAGCAGGGCAAGGCGCAATACTTCCCTCGTATTTGGTTACTTGTATTTGAAGGTGTTGGACCTGGCCCTTTTACAGGGGCATTCCCCAGACGTTTTGTCTTTTTCCTCCTTATTTTTCTGACCCTTGTTTGCTGACGTTATGACTCTGAGCACTTTTTCACTTCTAGTCAGTGCTAAAGTGCATGTGCTCTCCCTTGTAAACCTGGTATGATTGGCTTATACCTAATTGGCATGTTTAATTTACCTATAAGTCCCTTGTAAAGTGGTATCCCTATACCCAGGGCCTGTTAATTAAATTCTACTAATGGGCATGCAGTGCTGTTTTCGCCACCTACTGAAGTAGCCTTTCAAACCTGTCTCAGGCCTGCTGGCACAGGGCTTGTGTGCACAGTTTTCTGCCACAGGGACCTGGCATCTAAATTTACTTGCCAGGCCCAGAACTTCCCTTTTACTACATGCAAGTCACCCCTAAGGTACGCCTTAGCTATCTCTATAAGCAGGGTGCTATGTATGTAGAAGGCAGGACATGTGCCAGGTAGCGTGGCCTGTCCTGGTAGTGACCAACAGCCTAACTTGGTGTCTCATTGCTGTGAGTGCTGCCTTCTCATAGGATTGCATTGGAAATGCCCTGCCTTATGTGTAAGGGGTATTGTCTGATTTATGAGGGGTAGCGTAGGTATGTTTGGTATGGTTGTAATGGTAGTGAGAAATGCTGCTTACTTGTGTAGGTGGATTTTTTATTCTCATTACAGAAATGCTATGCTCATGACTCTGGTGTTTTACAGAGTGACAGTTGGGCCTTGTGCATACTTTTCAGACAGCCTGTACACAGGGAGGGTGGAGGTGTCACAGAGATGCATGTACATACTGAATATTCTTCCTGGGCTGAGAGAAGGGAGAGGTGGGGCACACCTTCATTTGTAAAGGCTGTGCCCTGGCCTAACACAGTAGGGTTGTTTACCCCCCACTGATGTTTGGAGCCTATGCTGGAGGAGAGAGGGGGCACTCCCAGGACCAGTTATAACTGTCTGGAACCTCCTCTCCCCTTCTTTTGTAAAACACACTGTAAACTGAGTGTAAGTACAGGGGAATTTTCCCCACAAGTTAGACCTGAAGAGACTTATTTGGAACTGGATATAATGTGCTGCTGATAAGGACTCACCAGGACCCACCTTGGACTGCTGCTGCTATGCTGACCTGTGACCTGCTTGGTTACTAGGAGGAACTCCCACCATCTGCATCCTTTGTGCTGGTCTGTTGTTGGGCCTGCTAGCCCTGTGCTCCACCCCCTTTTGTCTCCAGGGGCAGGGTGCTGTGGCCCCTGACCCCTGCCATGAACCAAGGCTGAGGAGGGCTGCTTCCCTTTTTATATAGCGCCGGGTGAGTGCTTCTTCTGTGTCCCCCGTGCTGGAAATAGTGCGCTGCTTATGCCTGTAAACTCACCACCGCGGCCCGGGCTCTATGAAAACTGCCCCGAACTGAAATGTGTTCTTTGAGGCTCGCAGTTCACTAGAGGGGGTGCGTGCCACCTCTCTCCCCAAGGATCTACACGTTGCCCCGTTTTGTGCATAGGAGCGCCGGGAGCCGCTCATATCATGCTTCCCAGCACAATGGGTGCCCTTTCATCATAAAAACAGGTAAATTTGGGAACATATTCGCTCTATGAGCTTAGTATGGACATTGGGAGGGTTATATGTTACCTACCTATTTTTTATTATGTCACATATATGTGCTAGAGTACCTTTTATGGACATGCCATGCTGATATGTGTTTTATGATTTGCCATAAGTTTTTATAATGCTCTTATAATGGGCATTAATTATATTTCATGACAAGTGCATTTATTTCTTTACTGCGATTCCTGACTACTGCTCATGTTGCAGAATCCTGAAGTGTTCTAATGTGACTACTGGTTATTTTTGCAGAGTATTAGTAACTTGTGTAACGTTCTGACAACTGCTAAGTTAACAGGGTATTTCTGACATGTAATGTTTGGTCTAATTATGTTCTGTGCAATACAGTTTATTTTTACATAGCTCAGTGTTGTGTTTGCTTTGTGGTGTACCTATTGCGTCACGTGTGTTGCGTGTGTTGTGCAAACGCTTTACACATTGCCTCCGGGTTAGGCCAGACTGCTCATGTCAAGCTACCAAGGTGTGAGCAGGTGTTATCTTGCCCTTCCCCTAATGGAGTGGCTGGGTTCTGCCTGGCTTAGGTGCGTACCATAGCTGTTAGACCTGACAGCCTTAGGGTGGTCACCCCTAACTTTTTGCCTGCCTCACTCCACTTTTTGGACACTGTTTTTGCTGGCTTTTAGACTTTGCGCACTTTATCACTGCTAACCAGTGCTAAAGTGCATATGCTCTCTCCCTTTAAACATGGTAACCTTGGATCATACCTGATTGGACTATTTCATTTACTTATAAGTCCCTAGTAATGTGCACTATATGTGACTAGGGCCTGTAGATTAAATGCTACTAGTGGGCCTGCAGCACTGGTTGTGCTGCCCACTTAAGCAGCCCCTTTACCTTGTCTCAGGCCTGCCATTGCATGGCCTGTGTGTGCAGTTTCACTGTCACCTCGACTTGGCATTTAAAAGTACTTGCCAAGCCTAAACCTCCCCTTTCTCCAGATATAAGTCACCTCTAATGTGTGCCCTAGGTAACCCCTAGAGCAGGGTGCTGTGTGGGTGAAAGACAGGACATGTACCTGTGTAGTTTACATGTCCTGGTAGTGTAAAACTCCTAAATTCGTTTTTGCACTACTGTGAGGCCTGCTCCCTTCATAGGCTAACATTGGGGCTGCCCTCATACAGTATTGAAGTGGTAGTTGCTGATCTGAAAGGAGTAGGAAGGTCATATTTAGTATGGCCAGAATGGCAATACCAAATCCTGCTGACTGGTGAAGTTGGATTTAATATTACTATTCTAGACATGTCACTTATAGAAAGTGAGCATTTCTTTGCACTTGAATCTTTCTGTGCCTTACAATCCACGTCTGGCTCAGCTTGATTGACAGCTCCTTGTGCATTCACTCAGACACACCCCAAACACCAGGTACTCAGCCTCACTTGCATACATCTGCATTTTGAATTGGTCTTCCTGGGCTGGGAGGGTGGAGGGCCTGCTCTCACACAAAGGACTGCCACACCCCCTACTGGGAGCCTGGCAGACAGGATTGAACTGAAAGGGGACCTGGTGCACTTCTTAGCCACTCTTTGAAGTCTCCCCCACTTCAAAGGAACATTTGGGTATAAAACAGGGCCTCTGCCCTACCTCATCAGACACTTGCTGGAGAAGAAACCTGAACCAGAACCTGCATCCTGCCAAGAAGAACTGCATGGCTGCCTAAAGGACTCACCTGACTGCTTTCTACAAAGGACTGCTGCCTTGCTGTTGCCCTGCTGCCTTGCTGAACTCTTGTCTGGCTGTAAAAGTGCTCTCCAAGGGCTTGGATAGAGCTTGCCTCCTGTTCCCTGAAGTCTCAGGACCAAAAAGACTTCTCTTTTTCATTTGGACTCTTCGTGCGCTGAAAATTTCGACGCACAGCTTGCTCCGCGGCGAGAAAATCACTGCACACCGACGCTGATCGACGCGACACCTTCGGGGCGACCGGAACTTCGACGCACGGCCTCGCAAGGATACCGCCGCCCGACTTCCAGGGGGGAAATCGACGCAACGCCTGCTGTGAGACCGAGAATTCCATGCACAGCCTCCCGGAACGACGCGCAGCCGTAAAACAAGCCGAAGGATCCACGCACAGACCCCGGGACATCTGGTAATTCCGCGACCCACAGAAAGATACTGTCCGCGCGCCGGAAAACACCGCACGACTTCCCCGCGTGAAAAATAACGACGCAAGTCCGTGTGTGCAGGGTAGAAATCGACGCACACACCATTTTTCCACGTATCTCTTCTTCTGCGGCCCTTTGCGGAGATTTTCCACTTTAAACCAAGTACTTTGTGCTTGAAAGAGACTTTGTTTGCTTTTTAAAGACTTAAGACACTTTATATCACTTTTCAGTGATATCTCTACAATTTCACATTGCATATTTATTCGTTTTGACCCACAATTATCCTGATAAATATTATGTATTTTTCTAAACACTGCGTGGTGTATTTTTGTGGTGCTATATTGTGTTATTGTATGATTTATTGCACAAATACTTTACGCATTGCCTTCTAAGTTGAGCCTGACTGCTCGTGCCAAGCTACCAGAGGGTGGGCACGGGATAATTTTGGATTGTGTGTGACTTACCCTGACTAGAGTGAGGATTCTTGCTTGGACAGAGGGTAACCTGACTACCAAACCAAAAACCCCATTTCTAACAATAGCCAACTAGAAGCCCCATTTCTAACAGAATGTAACTCTGAAGCCTTGCGTTTTAAGCCAAAAGCTCCAAGTAGAACATGCCTGAAAAATGTAGTCATTGAGATCTCTTCACTGCTGGGGTAACTTGCCACCTTGTCTCAATTCCAAGTAAAACATTACGCTTTGATTACTTTTATGGTGCTCTAAATACCACAGCAGAGCAAAACAGGATTCTGCAGACACACAGGTCTGCAAGATGATTGCCTTCTGGATTGCCATGGTAGCCTTCAACCTCCTGCCAACATGCACTGAGTGGGGCAAACATTGAAAGCTTGGCCATGAAGGTGCATCTTGCCCCATTCCTCTGGAGGTAGAAAAAAGGGTTACGTATGTTGTTTAAAGGTGGACAGGTGATGCCAGGCTGCAAGGCCAGAAACCCTCCATTCACACTAATACCTCCAGAGCAACTCCAGGAATGTCTTAAAAGAGGTAGCTCTTAAGGAGTGTGGGATGCCAGTGTCTCAAGTTTAATAGTAAAAAACACTGAGGTGATGGTGGTAAGTGCCCCGAAGCATTCCTGAGTAGACACTCACTGACCATAAGTGATAGGGCTGCATACTAAGCGTTTCATGTCCCCTTGAAGTATGGCCATAGTTCAATTTCATTTTCCATCTTGGTCATTTGAGAAAAAATATGGATTTTATTATATTGTAGTTGCAATTATATAGCACTTCCTACCCCTAACAAACCAACAGAGCACATAATGAACAGGTAGCACGCTACACTTTAGGGAAGTGTTGGGTTGGAAGAGTTTTTAAATTGCAGGGGGGACTATGTGAATGCATATCGAGTGTGAGCGAGCAGCCTGGTGATCTTATCTTGTTTTATGTCACTAGGCCATGGCATTTCTTTAAAGACCATGGTACGAGAGCTAGAATATGTGAATTTCAAAATAATTTATTGTTGATCCTCGGTCTTTTTGTCACAAAGGTTCTGGAAAAATTGGACTATCAGGATAAAGAAAAGTGATAGATCACAATTCACTAGAGTATGACCAAATTGTCTAGTAGTTTGAACAATAGCATTCAGTGCTTCGCCTTGAAGAATTCACAGTACAAGGTGAGCCTTGGCTGTTGTTTACTTAGGGGCCATCCAGGGTAGGACATTGAAAGAGTCAGGTACACAAGTTTACATGGGCAATGTTCAACTTTCTGCATTCTGTCTAGATGGTAAGTGTGGGAGGCCAGAGACCAAAAGGTCATGCCAATGATTGGCAGGTGACCCAGTCCATAACAATATCCCATCTGTGCCTCACAGACCCAGTGGCACACTAAGTTTCCCATCCAGGCTGTCACTATTACCCATTGTTATGTCCATGTAGCAGGTCATTTTGAAACAGCAGCGAGTGGTTGTCATACTGCAAGTACTGGTTACCTGCTGCTTGCCTGTAAGTCCACCTAGAGATTCCTTAGTTTGGATAAAGCTAGGTCTTCACTTCCTTCTTCAATTGTAAATCACCCTAAATATTTCTGATCTCTGCTGGAAGTGAGTTCCATAGTTTTCCCATTTCTACTATGAAGAAGGTTCCAGAAATGCTCTTTAGCATGGGATGTGCTAGTTTGTGGCAAAGTGCTATATTCTTTGAGTATCTTTTCAATTTAGCTGTCATGAACAAATGAGCATGTTGTGGATGACCGCGTGGATGATGCAGACTGCCTTGAAGGCAGAGAGCCTGACTTTAGGATACCAGATAAAAGATTGGAGTCCTGGTTTGATCCATTCTCTTGAACAAAAATTCTGGGTCCTTTACAATTTATGAAACACGAAACTGTGCAATACCACAGAGACCATTTGCATAGTTTGAATGTGAAATGACAAGGAGGAAATAGACTGTAGTTTCTGGGGGTATGCTAGATGAGGAAGGAAGTATCTAAGCGTTTGCATTATGTAGAAGGTGCTTAATGTGACTAGATTCACTTGAGGGATTAATCCACTCCAAGTTTTCTTACTTGCATCAAAATCAAAAGTGGGCACTATATAACCCAGATGATTGTGAGGTTAGAGTGTATCCATTGTCCATATGCGAGGATCTCTATTTTGAAACAGTTAGGTTAAAGATGATTGGCAGCATCCAGTCCTCCATGGCCCAGAGAAAGTGGTTCAGTTCTGAATGCTCTACTTCCTCCAGATTTTCCAGTTTAATGATAACCTGCTCATTACTGACATAACTGCAAAGTGTTAGATTGAAGGCACTGATCAACTCTATTATTTGTGTCAGGTAGAGGTTGCATAGAAGGTTGAATAAAGATAATTGAGCCTTGGGGAATCTGGGGCAAGTGATGAATGATACTGTGTCTGTTTTGGAAATATGAAATCCAGTCTGGGATACTTCTTTGAATGCTAAGGTTTTCTAGTCTCACTAATAGAGTCTGATGGTGAACAGTGTCAATGCAGCCCAACAGACCCAGTAGTGATATTTCTACTGCTACATTGCTATGCACCATCGTTTTGAGATCATCCCAAATCCCAAATGGAGATCAGTGCCTCCACCTTTGTGAAGCCTATCTGGTGGGGAGAAATTGGGTTGCGCTCTTCCATAAGCAAGAATGAGGCATTTTAAGTATCACTCCCAAGATTGGACAATTGGAAAGAAGTCTGTAGTTGGTGTAATTTGATGGATCGATGGTTCTAGGTTTTGATGTAGATCTGCTAAAGGCAGGGTCAGATTAGGACCAAAAATAGGCCCGGGCAACCCAAAAAAGTGGCCTACATTTGAGGAGTGCAACCTTTCACAAAACATCGCTTGGTTAGTAACAGGGTCTGATTTTTATGAAATGTGGGGTAAATTAAGCATTTTAAAGATTGTACGGTCAGTACTGGAAATAATGCAGATGTAAAAACTAAATACTTTTGCATCTCAACACCTTGTACAGAGTAGTGAGATGGTCACTGCCAATAATCTATGACTTCGATCCATATTATCACATAAATTACAAATTGAGTACAAAGCCAGGATGGAAAGGGAATAGGTCAGAATCTCTGGGGAAAAAAATGACTCTGAAATATCTCCTTTTGATGATTCACTACAGAGCGGTAGAGAGACTAAAAGTTCTCATTTCAGTGGCAGATCTGCCTTGTTTCTGCCCTCTTCTTAGGTCTTACCTGGTCTGAGCCCTCTTCTTAGGTCTCACCTCACCTGAGAGAGAGCATACGCTGTCGCTTGCGAAGCATTTTGTTAACTTAAAGTGGGCTTTGAGCCTGCCCATTTCTCACCTTTGGTTGGCTTCATGATCATTCTCATTTGCTTGCTTCTCTTTGGTCAGCATATGTCGGATTCCCTTCACGGTAAATGAGATCTTGAGTAGCGAGGAGAAGGTTCCTGTCAAGGAGTTGTTGAGGATGTTTCTTGCAATAATGACTACATGGAATTTAGCAGGGTGTCTTTGGAGATACACCGAACTCCTCAAAGTTGGGGAAAATTGCAGATTTTGCCCAATTCAATGCTTAATGATAATTGTGAATAATGTTTATCAACTATCTTTTGGCGAAAGAGTAGTTATTACTCTAACTATGGCACAGAAAATAAACGTTAGTTGAACTCTTCCATCATCATGTCAGTAAAATTACAGAGGGGGCACAAGGCAGATATTCCCAACATTTCTATTCCTTTGGCTACAATTTCTACTAAAATTAGATCTCTGCAAATGGGATTTGAAACAGACCTGTGAAGTAACATTCGTATAAAATGCTGCACTTTGCAATTTTTTATGTATTTATTTTTGCGAAAAATAACGCTGCAGCTGCAACACACAACAAAACGTACCGAAATACGGCAAACTGTGCATCCCCAAGCTGTCTTTTTTTCGTTTATTTTCAGCTTGAATTGTATCTGTGAGCTGTGCATGCGGTCTCCTCCTTCAAAGACCTATTCCAGCTCCACATTTCAGTCAGCAAAGAAATCAATAGGGCGCTCATTTGATTAATGGGGTGATGGCTGCCACACCATTTTTTTTTGGCCTCCTTGCAATCGCTCTTGCAGAAGACGGAGATGAGGACTGATAAGTATGTGACCAGAATGACTACGCCACTTCAGAGCACGTAAACGCATAACGGACACGATGGCTCGCTACTGTTAACCTTTCTGCTGGGTATCTGTGACGCATTACACGCGGGAAAGGGAAACAATGGAATGGAGCGTGCCTTTCATCTGCAAGGGTGGTATGAATTACACCATCTCGCCAACGTGTAATTGGCGTATAAAATGAAATGCACACATCTAACGTCGACCCGCTTCCGACTATACTGATGACTAAATGGTTGTCAACTCCTTGGCAGACGCTATAAATATGAATGAAAGCAGCACCATGTAAAATGTACTTGATTTGTGTCTTTTTTAGCAGTGAAGTGTTTAAAATTAGATATCCCATTTGCTTTAATAAATTTTCAGACGCGACTAGCATTCTGTTCTGTTAATCATTTACCCACTATTCTTGTAAGCCTATCTGAGCACCACAATGACATGAAATCATCGGCATATTTAGCCCTGTTGAGCAAGTCACGGAATTGGCACAAACCAAGGTTATACATATAGCCCAAAAGTTCACATGCACAGATGGCAAATGTTAAGCGAAGCACACATAATGATTTTAAAATAAACACGGCACAGGTCCAAAGTTCAAGGTTCACACCCAGCTGCCCACCTATAATAAAATACCGTACCCTAGCCAACCAGAAATCCCATTTCTAACAGTGTCATTGTAGGGAACTCTAAAGTTTACCATAAGGATCTGCCTCTTTAGTGGGCGCTTTTGCAGAGGTGCAGTCATTGAAAGCTTGACCATAGAGACCAGATCAGCTTGAACTAGTAATATATATTCTGTATGAATAAAGATGCAGCATGAGAAACAGTCTGTTGAATGTAACACATGAATTTAAAGATGATGTGTTGATTGACTGGGAACCAGTGTGGTGTCTGAATGGCCTCAGAGATATGAACTGTGTGTGCTTTTTGACTGTGTGAATAGTAAAGGTCTCTACAAACTGCTGACTCCTCAGTGCTGTAATGGGAAAACCAAGGTAAGAACATTCCCATAATTAAGGTGCAATGGTATGCACACTCCAATCACCATGGCAGACAGTCAGGGATGCACAGCAGACTTTTAAGCAAATAAGCAGCTGGGTTGACCACATTTACTGGCCCTCCACAGATATGTTTTCCAAAATAAAACCGAGTTTGTTAATTGGTTTACTCCGTCACAGATGCCATTCAGAAGCATCCAGAGGGGATAATCTACCCCAAGAATCAAATTATTTGTTTTTATCTGCATTTAACTTTAAAAATTAATTCCTCACCCACTTCTGTCTAGCTCCAAAGCCTCGTGAAGGCATCTAGTGACATTGAAGGAGTGTGGAATAGTCCTGATTATCACTTTATTATCATCTGCATAGGACCGGAAGTTGAGACCGAAGGCACGATGCAGCCAGCTGCTGCAGATAAATGTTGGCTGAGAGGGATGACTTCTGCAAGACTTCCTAAGGGACTGATAGTGTGGTAGAATGACGATACGGGAAAGGCCACTTTCTCCTTCTTGAGCAGCATGCAGAGCACCAACAACAAGGCATTGGTGGAGCTTATCAAATGTCTATGAATGCGCACTGGGGTAGTGAAGCTGCTGCCGCCCAGTGTGACATCATACCTTCAAGAACACCTTTCCTGCCCAACGGTGGGAGGCAGACTGAACATCAACTCACAAAAAAGGCCTCTTCAGCTCTTTGAACATTCTTGTATGGGAACACCCATGAAACGTCAGGCACAGAATGCTGCATAAAGTTATCAGTGGAGTCCTATTCATTCTACTCCATAACTTCTCAGAAACTTCAAACAGAGTCTAGTCTCAGGATACAAAAAACACTCCACTCCATGACATACCCTTGTGAGGAGCCTCCATGAGTATACAGCACCCAGCACAGATAGAAGTCCATGTCTGCCTCCTCCCACTACACTTTTTTTCTAGGACAGATGCCTACTTCTGCATCTGTGTATTCTACTCAAGGTGCTGGACTGCACCAGTTGCTGCCTAGGTTGAAGCTATCTCTTTGGGAAGGGGGCTCTTCCTCATTTCTTTGCCACTTGTTGCTATGGCACATTCTCTTCCCTGGCCCTTTTGAGTACTCTGTCACACTGTTAAAACAGTTTCTGCATTTTATGATAGGGCCCAGTCGACGCACTGTTACCTTTGAGAAGCCCCCAGATGTTGTCTGCCCACGGTAGTCACTGTTGGACACTGCTGTAAACTGTCAGGTCTGTATTCCACAATCTTCTTTTTCAGAGCAGCTCCATCACTGAATATGTGTATACACCGTCCAGTGTACAGTGCCATGCTATAGAGCCTCAAATTCAGTGTAGTTTTATTTCACCCGGGCTTTTTTCCCCACTCACTGTTATAACACTGTGAACATTGTGTAAATCTAACATTTGAGTGCAGTCTAGATTCAAGACTGCAGATGGGTGTTGATTTGTGAATCTCTATGTATTGTCTGTGAGTGTGTAGTTGTGCGTCTTTATGTGTTATGTACCAGTACACAGCAACATAGTAATTGCAAGGAAATACAGCAATAAACTTGCAAGGGCGTTTAATAAAAAATAAAAATTAAAATGCAATTCTTAATATGCGAGAATGAAGCTAGGCCTAACTGCAGTTGCTTTGTAGGTATAAACATGCTTGAACTTGCATAATCTATACTGCCTGACTTGAAAACTTTGCTACCTATGAAAATGTATAAAAAGGTGTCTGAGGGAAACAGTAGGGGTAGAGTAGTTCCTAGTGCAGTGTAGGATAGATACAAGCGGATGCTGCCTAGGTTCTTGGCATTTTGGGGCACATTATGTTTGCTGTTCACTCTGCTGCAGAATAGTTCCTTTGACTATTACTAGAAGGAGAGAAGGAGAGCTGGATAGACTGTTGCAGTGTAGCCTGATGGCTGAAGCACATTTGCTAATAGCAGTGGGAAACTGTATAAGCAATAGAGAATTGAATACTTTTTCCAAATGTTTAACAAACTTTCTAAGACTTCGATATTGCGACTAGACTAGATAAGTTACTGACTCCTTCTTGTAAAGAATTACTGCTATAAAGACTAAGGCCCTCATTACAACACTGGTGGTCGATGGTAAAGCAGCAGTAATACCGCCAACAGGCCGGCGAAAAACAAAATGGAATCACGACCCTGGCGGAAACTGCCAACATAGACAGACACTTTAACACTCCGACCGCCACGGCGGTAGAAACAAACACCGCAGTGGTAACCACCAACAGACAGACGGAGGACAAAGTACCGCAACAACACGCCTATCTGCCACCTTTTTGGGGCGGAACCAATGCTATCAAAAGCACGGCGGAAACAGTACACAGAAGGGAAACCACTCACCTCTTGACACCCAACGAGGAACCAGGACGCCATGGAGCCCAAACTACAAGTCCTGCCCATGCTGGTCTTCCTCCTGCTCTATCAGGAGCAGCACAGACGCCATCGACAACCATGGTGAGTACTGCACCTACAACACAGGGAAGGGGGAAGGGAAAAGAGAGTGACACACACTCGCAACACGCAATACCCCCACCCTCACCCCCACCCTCACCCACAACACCATACACACACATACATGCATCAATATTACATATACACCCCATCACCCCCTGGAAGAATGCAAGGACAAAATTAAATGATTGTAACAATTGTAATCATGAAAAATCAGATAGTGAAAGTTAAAAAATCAGTATATACAAATATGTACACCAACTACACAAGTCCGGATAGTGTACCAATCATTGTCCGTGGACCAGTGGTCCCAAATACATGGGTGAAGCCCACACAAGATACCTGACTCGAAATGGAAAGAACACTGCAGGGGCATCAGATCGAAATTAAACAGGCACCTCAGGGGGAAGGGGGGGGGCACCTCAGCCAGATGAAAGCACGACACCACTGCTGCACGAGGGGGCTCCATGCCCATTGCTGTATCCTGGAGAGTGCAAAGCCACAGTCTCTCAAGTCTTTCCAGTGGGTGGTTTGCCCACTGCTCTATCCTGGGGAGTGCAAAGCCACAGTCTCTCAAGTGGATAACATTCTCCACTGGTTCTGAAGGGGCCTTGTGCCCAGCGTGCTTCATCCTGCCAAGGTCTGAGGTAGTGGATGTGATTCTCCACTGGTTCTGAAGGGGGCCTTGTGCCCAGAGTGCTTCATCCTGCCAAGGACTGAGGTAGTGGATGCCTTTCTCCACTGGTTCTGGAGGGGGGCTTGTGCCCAGAGTGCTTCATCCTGCCAAGGACTGAGGTAGTGGATGTGATTTTCCACTGGTTCTGGAGGGGGCCTTGTGCCCAGAGTGCTTCATCCTGCCAAGGACTGAGGTAGTGGATGCTTTTCTCCACTGGTTCTGGAGGGGGCCTTGTGCCCACAGTGCTTCATCCTGCCAAGGACTGAGGTAGTGGATGCTTTTCTCCACTGATTCTGGAGGGGGCCTTGTGCCCAGAGTGCTTCCTCCTGCCAAGGACTGAGGTAGAGGATACCTTTCTCCACTGGTTCTGGAGGGGGGCATGTGCCCAGAGTGCTCCACATGCAGTGTGGCCAGTCCCATTCCCTCACATGGGTGTGTGTGCCACAAGATTGCCTAGGAACAGGTGGCATGATACGCCATGGAGGCAGAGACATACCCCACCCTGCTGCGACTTCGCCTTCCACCTGAAGGTGCAAACAGTGATGAAAGTCATGCCTCATGGAAGCTGGGCAGGGTCCAGGAAGCCTCCTCCAGCCTCGGACGGCTGACCACTGGGGATGGTAGCCATGTCAGCGGTGGTGCCACTGTCCGAGCACATCGCAGGGCTGGTGGCGGTGCTTGCAGCAGTGTCTGTGGTGGCGGTGCTGGCTGTGGTGCATGTGTCAGCACCTGTTGAGGGACACAGCAGGACATCTCCTGCAGCCTCTGACGGCTGCCCACTGGGGTAGATGCTGGGGACTGTTGCTGAGGCTGCAGACGTGCAGGTGGCGGTGCAGGTGGCGGTGCTGGTGGCTGTGCAGGTGGTGGTGCTGGTGGCGGTGCAGGTGACAGTGCTGGTGGTGGGGCAGGTTGCGGTGTTCACCGCCGTACAGGTTGGTGTAGTCGTTGACAGAAGGGGTGACACTAGTCCCTCAGTCGGTGCCACCGTGCCCTGTCCTGACCTGCTCTTCTGCTTTTGTCCCTTCCCCACCTTTGATGGTGCCACAGGTGTCTTGCCACTGTCCCCTTTAGTTTTGGTGGAGCCCTTGGTGGCTGGTAGGTGCGGCTTCTCCCTCCAGGATGTGGGCACCTTCTTCACCTTGGCAGGTGGAGGAATGTCCTTGGCCTCGCAAGCTGGCACACTGCCAGCCCTGATAGGTGGCACACTCGATGACCCCGCAGTTGCTGCCACCACTGTGCCTGGGGATTTGGTGGCTGAGATGCTGGGCTGGGACCTGGAAAGCCTGGCCTTAGGGGAAGGACGGGGGAGGGGTTGAAGGGAAGAGGTCAAAGTTTGCCAGGAAACGTTTTTTAGACACACTGGGATGGGAAGATGGAGGGGGTTTGGGAGTGGAGGAAGAGGTAGTGGTTGTAGGAGGTGTACGTTTGCTGAATGTGGGTGAAGGTGCATGGGCCGGAGGCTGTTGTGAGGTGGATGGCTGTTGGGTGGGTGTGTGCCTACGTTTGTGTACTTTGGGAGGAGGGCTCACCTACACATACCAGGAGAGGACACTGGGGATGTGTGAATGGTAGTGGGGTGGTGGGTGCACGTGAGCAGTGTGTGGTGATGGGCGTGCTGCTGATGCAGGTAGTGGCTGAGGATGTAGTGCATGCAGGTGTGAGTGGAGATGAGACAGGGAGGGAGAAGAAGGACGTGGAGGAGGGGGACATAGTGGAGGCAGTGGCTGTTGCTGTGTCTGCATGGGGATGGTGCTTGTGGAGAGCTTGTGGGATGTGTGGTGCTTATGTTTGCCATGTCCACTCTTGTGTGTTGATAAATGTGCATGCTTGTCTAATGGTGTGCTTGGGATAGGCAGAGGTACAGGGGATTGGATCCTGGTGGAGGAAGTTGGAGGGGGGAGGCTGGAACTTCAAACAGAGTCTAGGCTCAGGATACAAAAATACTCCACTCCATGACATACCTTTCTGAGGAGCCTCCATGAGCATACAGCACCCAGCACAGATAGAAGTCCATGTTTGCCTCCTCCCACTACACTTTTTCCAGGACAGATGCCTACTTCTGCATCTGTGTATTTTACTCAAGGTGCTGGACTGCACCAGTTGCTGCCTGGGTTGAAGCTATCTCTTTGGGAAGGGGACTCTTCCTCATTTCTTTGCCACTTGTTGCTATGGCACATTCTCTTCCCTGGCCCTTTTGAGTACTCTGTCACACTGTTAAAACAGTTTCTGCATTTTATGATAGGGCCCAGTCGACGCACTGTTACCTTTGAGAAGCCCCCAGATGTTGTCTGCCCACGGTAGTCACTGTTGGACACTGCTGTAAACTGTCAGGTCTGTATTCCACAATCTTCTTTTTCAGAGCAGCTCCATCACTGAATATGTGTATACACCGTCCAGTGTACAGTGCCATGCTATAGAGCCTCAAATTCAGTGTAGTTTTATTTCACCCGGGCTTTTTTCCCCACTCACTGTTATAACACTGTGAACATTGTGTAAATCTAACATTTGAGTGCAGTCTAGATTCAAGACTGCAGATGGGTGTTGATTTGTGAATCTCTATGTGTTGTCTGTGAGTGTGTAGTTGTGCGTCTTTATGTGTTATGTACCAGTACACAGCAACATAGTAATTGCAAGGAAATACAGCAATAAACTTGCAAGGGCGTTTAATAAAAAATAAAAATTAAAATGCAATTCTTAATATGCGAGAATGAAGCTAGGCCTAACTGCAGTTGCTTTGTAGGTATAAACATGCTTGAACTTGCATAATCTATACTGCCTGACTTGAAAACTTTGCTACCTATGAAAATGTATAAAAAGGTGTCTGAGGGAAACAGTAGGGGTAGAGTAGTTCCTAGTGCAGTGTAGGATAGATACAAGCGGATGCTGCCTAGGTTCTTGGCATTTTGGGGCACATTATGTTTGCTGTTCACTCTGCTGCAGAATAGTTCCTTTGACTATTACTAGAAGGAGAGAAGGAGAGCTGGATAGACTGTTGCAGTGTAGCCTGATGGCTGAAGCACATTTGCTAATAGCAGTGGGAAACTGTATAAGCAATAGAGAATTGAATACTTTTTCCAAATGTTTAACAAACTTTCTAAGACTTCGATATTGCGACTAGACTAGATAAGTTACTGACTCCTTCTTGTAAAGAATTACTGCTATAAAGACTAAGGCCCTCATTACAACACTGGTGGTCGATGGTAAAGCAGCAGTAATACCGCCAACAGGCCGGCGAAAAACAAAATGGAATCACGACCCTGGCGGAAACTGCCAACATAGACAGACACTTTAACACTCCGACCGCCACGGCGGTAGAAACAAACACCGCAGTGGTAACCACCAACAGACAGACGGAGGACAAAGTACCGCAACAACACGCCTATCTGCCACCTTTTTGGGGCGGAACCAATGCTATCAAAAGCACGGCGGAAACAGTACACAGAAGGGAAACCACTCACCTCTTGACACCCAACGAGGAACCAGGACGCCATGGAGCCCAAACTACAAGTCCTGCCCATGCTGGTCTTCCTCCTGCTCTATCAGGAGCAGCACAGACGCCATCGACAACCATGGTGAGTACTGCACCTACAACACAGGGAAGGGGGAAGGGAAAAGAGAGTGACACACACTCGCAACACGCAATACCCCCACCCTCACCCCCACCCTCACCCACAACACCATACACACACATACATGCATCAATATTACATATACACCCCGTCACCCCCTGGAAGAATGCAAGGACAAAATTAAATGATTGTAACAATTGTAATCATGAAAAATCAGATAGTGAAAGTTAAAAAATCAGTATATACAAATATGTACACCAACTACACAAGTCCGGATAGTGTACCAATCATTGTCCGTGGACCAGTGGTCCCAAATACATGGGTGAAGCCCACACAAGATACCTGACTCGAAATGGAAAGAACACTGCAGGGGCATCAGATCGAAATTAAACAGGCACCTCAGGGGGAAGGGGGGGGGCACCTCAGCCAGATGAAAGCACGACACCACTGCTGCACGAGGGGGCTCCATGCCCATTGCTGTATCCTGGAGAGTGCAAAGCCACAGTCTCTCAAGTCTTTCCAGTGGGTGGTTTGCCCACTGCTCTATCCTGGGGAGTGCAAAGCCACAGTCTCTCAAGTGGATAACATTCTCCACTGGTTCTGAAGGGGCCTTGTGCCCAGCGTGCTTCATCCTGCCAAGGACTGAGGTAGTGGATGTGATTCTCCACTGGTTCTGAAGGGGGCCTTGTGCCCAGAGTGCTTCATCCTGCCAAGGACTGAGGTAGTGGATGCCTTTCTCCACTGGTTCTGGAGGGGGGCTTGTGCCCAGAGTGCTTCATCCTGCCAAGGACTGAGGTAGTGGATGTGATTTTCCACTGGTTCTGGAGGGGGCCTTGTGCCCAGAGTGCTTCATCCTGCCAAGGACTGAGGTAGTGGATGCTTTTCTCCACTGGTTCTGGAGGGGGCCTTGTGCCCACAGTGCTTCATCCTGCCAAGGACTGAGGTAGTGGATGCTTTTCTCCACTGATTCTGGAGGGGGCCTTGTGCCCAGAGTGCTTCCTCCTGCCAAGGACTGAGGTAGAGGATACCTTTCTCCACTGGTTCTGGAGGGGGGCATGTGCCCAGAGTGCTCCACATGCAGTGTGGCCAGTCCCATTCCCTCACATGGGTGTGTGTGCCACAAGATTGCCTAGGAACAGGTGGCATGATACGCCATGGAGGCAGAGACATACCCCACCCTGCTGCGACTTCGCCTTCCACCTGAAGGTGCAAACAGTGATGAAAGTCATGCCTCATGGAAGCTGGGCAGGGTCCAGGAAGCCTCCTCCAGCCTCGGACGGCTGACCACTGGGGATGGTAGCCATGTCAGCGGTGGTGCCACTGTCCGAGCACATCGCAGGGCTGGTGGCGGTGCTTGCAGCAGTGTCTGTGGTGGCGGTGCTGGCTGTGGTGCATGTGTCAGCACCTGTTGAGGGACACAGCAGGACATCTCCTGCAGCCTCTGACGGCTGCCCACTGGGGTAGATGCTGGGGACTGTTGCTGAGGCTGCAGACGTGCAGGTGGCGGTGCAGGTGGCGGTGCTGGTGGCTGTGCAGGTGGTGGTGCTGGTGGCGGTGCAGGTGACAGTGCTGGTGGTGGGGCAGGTTGCGGTGTTCACCGCCGTACAGGTTGGTGTAGTCGTTGACAGAAGGGGTGACACTAGTCCCTCAGTCGGTGCCACCGTGCCCTGTCCTGACCTGCTCTTCTGCTTTTGTCCCTTACCCACCTTTGATGGTGCCACAGGTGTCTTGCCACTGTCCCCTTTAGTTTTGGTGGAGCCCTTGGTGGCTGGTAGGTGCGGCTTCTCCCTCCAGGATGTGGGCACCTTCTTCACCTTGGCAGGTGGAGGAATGTCCTTGGCCTCGCAAGCTGGCACACTGCCAGCCCTGATAGGTGGCACACTCGATGACCCCGCAGTTGCTGCCACCACTGTGCCTGGGGATTTGGTGGCTGAGATGCTGGGCTGGGACCTGGAAAGCCTGGCCTTAGGGGAAGGACGGGGGAGGGGTTGAAGGGAAGAGGTCAAAGTTTGCCAGGAAACGTTTTTTAGACACACTGGGATGGGAAGATGGAGGGGGTTTGGGAGTGGAGGAAGAGGTAGTGGTTGTAGGAGGTGTACGTTTGCTGAATGTGGGTGAAGGTGCATGGGCCGGAGGCTGTTGTGAGGTGGATGGCTGTTGGGTGGGTGTGTGCCTACGTTTGTGTACTTTGGGAGGAGGGCTCACCTACACATACCAGGAGAGGACACTGGGGATGTGTGAATGGTAGTGGGGTGGTGGGTGCACGTGAGCAGTGTGTGGTGATGGGCGTGCTGCTGATGCAGGTAGTGGCTGAGGATGTAGTGCATGCAGGTGTGAGTGGAGATGAGACAGGGAGGGAGAAGAAGGACGTGGAGGAGGGGGACATAGTGGAGGCAGTGGCTGTTGCTGTGTCTGCATGGGGATGGTGCTTGTGTGAGAGCTTGTGGGATGTGTGGTGCTTATGTTTGCCATGTCCACTCTTGTGTGTTGATAAATGTGCATGCTTGTCTAATGGTGTGCTTGGGATAGGCAGAGGTACAGGGGATTGGATCCTGGTGGAGGAAGTTGGAGGGGGGAGGCTGGAACTTCAAACAGAGTCTAGGCTCAGGATACAAAAATACTCCACTCCATGACATACCTTTCTGAGGAGCCTCCATGAGCATACAGCACCCAGCACAGATAGAAGTCCATGTTTGCCTCCTCCCACTACACTTTTTCCAGGACAGATGCCTACTTCTGCATCTGTGTATTTTACTCAAGGTGCTGGACTGCACCAGTTGCTGCCTGGGTTGAAGCTATCTCTTTGGGAAGGGGACTCTTCCTCATTTCTTTGCCACTTGTTACTATGGCACATTCTCTTCCCTGGCCCTTTTGAATTCTCTGTCACACTGTTAAAACAGTTTCTGCATTTTAGGAGAGGGCCCAGTCGACGCACTGTTACCTTTGAGAAGCCCCCAGATGTTGTCTGCCCACTGTAATCACTGTTGGACACTGCTGTAAACTGACAGGTCTGTATTTCACAAACTTCTTTTTCAGAGCAGCTCCATCACTGAATATGTGTATACACTGTCCAGTGTACAGTGCCATAGAGCCTCCAATTCAGTGTAGTTTTATTTCACCTGGGCTTTTCCCCACTCACTGTTATAACACTGTGAACATTGTGTAAATCTAACATTTGAGTGCAGTCTAGATATAAGACTGCAGATGGGTGTTGATTTGTGAATCTCTATGTATTGTCTGTGAGTATGTAGTTGTGCGTCTTTATGTGTTATGTACCAGTACACAGCAACATAGTAATTGCAAGAAAATACAGCAATAAACTTGCAAAGGCGTTTAATAAAAATTAAAAATTAAAATGCAATTATTAATATGCAAGAATTAAGCTAGGCCTAACTGTAGTTGCTTTGTAGGTATAAACATGCGTGAACTTGCATAATCTATTCTGCCTGACTTGAAAACTTTGCTACTAATGAAAATGTATGAAAAGGTGTCCGAGGGAAACTGTAGTGGTGGAGTAGTTCCTAGTGCAGTGTAGGATAGATACAAGCGGTTCCTGCCTAGGTTCTTGGCATTTTGGGGCATGTTATATTTGCTGTTCACTCTGCTGCAGAATAGTTCCTTTGACTATTACTAGAAGGAGAGAAGGAGAGCTGGATAGACTGATTCAGTGTAGCCTGATGGCTGAAGCACATTTGCTAATAGCAGTGGGAAACTGTATAAGCAATAGAGAAATGAATACTTTTTAAATGTTTAACAAACTTTCTAAGACTTCTATGTTGCGACTAGACTAGATAAGTTACTGTCTCATTTTTGTAGAGAATTACTGCTGTAAAGACTAAGGCCCTCATTTCAACCCTAGCGGTCGGTGGTAAAATAGCGGTAATACCGCCAACAGGCTGGTGAAAAAAAAAAATGAATCATGACCATGGCAGAAACTGTCAACATACACTCCGACCGCCACGGCGGTAGAAACAAATACCGTGGCGGTAACCGCCAACAGACAGGCGGAGGACAAAGTACCGCCCACCGCATAACAACACGCCTATCTGTCACATTTTCTGGGTGTTGGAAAATGGGTTATTGGTAGGGCAGGTAGGTACCTACACCTAGCAACAAGCCACTAACCTCCACCTAGGTACAGTTAGGTCTCAGTAAATTAATCCCAGCTCAACCCTTGGTAGCTTGGCAACGAGCGTCAAGGCTTAACTTTGGAGACAAAGGCCCTCATTCTGACCTTGGTGGGCGGCGGAGGCCGCCCGCCAAAGTCCCGCCGTCAGGTTACCGTTCCGCGGTCGAAAGACCGCGGCGGTAATTCTGACTTTCCCGCTGGGCTGGCGGGCGGTCGCCTTCAGACCGCCAGCCAGCCCAGCGGGAAAGAGGCTTCCACGATGAAGCCGGCTCGGAATCGAGCCGGCGGAGTGGAAGCTGTGCGACGGGTGCAGTTGCACCCGTCGCGTATTTCACTGTCTGCGCAGCAGACAGTGAAATACATGTAGGGGCCCTCTTACGGGGGCCCCTGCAATGCCCAAGCCAGTGGCATGGGCACTGCAGGGGCCCCCAGGGGCCCCGCGACCCCCCCTACCGCCATCCGGATCTCGGCGGTCCGACCGCCGGGATCTGGATGGCGGTAGGGGGGGTCGGAATCCCCGCGGCGGTGCAGCAAGCTGCGCTGCCGCGGAGGATTCAATGGGGCCGCGGTACACTGGCGGGACCCCGCCAGTGGTGCCGGTCCGACCGCGGCTTTACCGCCGCGGTCGGAATCCCCATTGGAGCACCGCCGGCCTGTCGGCGGTGCTCCCGCGGTCCTCCGCCCTGGCGGTCAAAGACCGCCAGGGTCAGAATGACCCCCAAAGTGTAAAGCATTCAAATATCACAAAACAGTAATCAAATAAAACACAGGAAACAGTTTAAAAATCCAAAACCAATTTATAAAAATAGTTTACATTTTTATCTTTAAAATGACACAAAAACGATTAAAATCGGTTCAGGGGAACCGGAGATATGAATTTTTAAAGAATTATTACTTTTCTAGCGCTTAGAAACAAAAAGCGCCAATCGGGTCATCTGGTTGCACCTCGACCGGGGCAAAGTCAAACTTTCAGGCCAACCGCGATGGAGCCCTGCTCGGCTACAGGTCGCGGGAGGCCTCGGTTAAAAAGTTACCTTCTGACTTAGGGGGTTATTCTAACTTTGGAGGAGGTGTTAATCCGTCCCAAAAGTGACGGAAAAGTGACGGATTTACCACCAGCCGTATTACGAGTCCATTATATCCTATGGAACTCGTAATACGGCTGGTGGTATATCCGTCACTTTACCGTCACTTTTGGGACGGATTAACACTCCTCCAAAGTTAGAATAACCCCCTTAGTCTTTATTTTGAAGTTTTTCTTCACCGGGACGAACCTGACAGTTGAATCCGACCTCCTGGAGCCCTTGTCCGGATACGCGATGTGGGTTTCCTCGGTGGAGACTTTTACCTTCGGACTTAGTCGTTTTTTCGAGATGAAAATCCTTCGACCGGGGTAAACCTGGATCTTGATCCGACGTCCATGGAGCCCTTCTCGGATACGATGGCTGGGAGGTCCCGGTCAACTTTTTACCTTCGGACTGAGGGCCTGATTCTAACTTTGGAGGACGGTGTTAAACCGTCCCAAAAGTGGCGGATATACCACCTACCGTATTACGAGTTCCATAGGATATAATGGACTCGTAATACGGTAGGTGGTATATCCGCCACTTTTGGGACGGTTTAACACCGTCCTCCAAAGTTAGAATCAGGCCCTTAGTCTCTTTTTTGGATGTTTTTCTTTACCGGGACGAACCACGAAGTCAGGCCGGGTCGCGGTTGAGGCAAGCCGGCTAGAATTTCCGCGGCGTGTCGGTCCCTCTCTGGAGCTTTTTTCCAAAAATTCTCAAATCTTTTCCAAACTTCTGGGGCTTCACCCAGATGTTCTTTTAAGGTTCTTTTGGGGTCCACAGCTCACCCCAAGGGTCCAGAAGTTCTGTGATGGTCCTTGGGGGGTGCGGACTTCAACTCCCAGAATGCACCTGGCGCAAACTCCTTTTTGGCCACTGGACAGTGGTCAGCTGGTCGCTTTCTTCAGGAGTTGGTGCAGGGGACTCTGGTTAGCAATTTTTCACCTGTAGCAAACAGGGAGTCCCTCCTTGAACCAGTTGAAGCCAGGCAAAGTCCTTCTTGTGGTGAAGCCCAAGTGTGCAGCTGGTGCAGTCCTTCTGAGTGCAGGTTCCAGGTGCAGGCCAGGGGTCCAGCAGGGCAGTCCTTCTTCTCCTTAAGTTCTTTCTTCTTGAAATTTGGTGGGGATCTGAGGCGTGGGTGCAGGTCTGCCAGTTTTATCCTTGCTCCTGGGTGAAAAGCAGGGGGGCCCTGGTTCTCCAATCAGGGACAGGGTCGTCCCCCTGTGATGACCACTTCCTGGGAAGTGTGGCAAAAATCCATCCCAGAAGGCAACAGTCTCTAAAAATCCAACATGGATGAATCTGATTTTTGGAGGTTACATCTGGCCGAGCCCACCCACTGGTGTGGCGAAAAATCATAAACACACCCCTCTCCTGCCCTCTCCTAATCTAATCAAGGGGGCACCTAATTGTCTGAGGTTGCAGGATGTGGGGGTGTTGCTGGGTGCTGCAAATGTCCTTCTCTGCCTTTGAAGACCAGTTTGGCAGCCCTCCCCCTTCCTGCCTCACCATCTGCTGAGGGGAGATTCTCTCCCCCAAGCACATTCCTTTGTGTGAAGCCTGGCCACTTCACACCTCATCAAGGCAGCCTGGCAGAAGCTGCTGCAGGCTGGCCAATCAGAGCACAGCAGCAAAAACAATGCAGAGCTGAAATTGGCAACTTTTTAGGTAAAGTCTAAACTTTTTACCTGAACAAGTTATATTAAATCCAACAACTGGAAGTTGTGGGATTTATTACAACAATTAATTTGATACCAAATTCTTGGTATGTAACATTTAAGGAGACTTTAAAATTTTAAATAAAGTCTGCCCATTCTAGCCTATGAAGGCCATTTACTTCAATGAGGGAAAAACGAATTTGGCTGTTTTTACCTCACCAGGGCTTATAAATCTATTTTTATAAAGTCCCTGCTTATAGTTACATGGCACCCAGCCCTAGGGGCACATAGGGCACACCTTAGGGGTGACTTATATGTAAAAATAAGGTAGTTTAAGACTTTGGAAGTACCTTTAATTCCAAAGTCGAATTTGCATATAACTTTAATTTAAAAGCAGCCAGCAAGGCAGGCTTGCTTTTAAAATGACACTGGGCACCTCAGCAGTGCACCTAGGTGTGCACCACCTATGCTGTGGTCCCTAAACCTACATGCCCTACCATATACTAGGGACTTATAGGTAGGTTAACTTAGCCAATTATAATTAGCCTAATTTGCATATCCATTTTACACAGAGCACAGGCCCTGGGACTGGTTAGCAGTACCCAGGGCACCATCAAAGTCAGGAAAACACCAGCAAAAAGAGGAAAATGGGGGCAAAAAGTTATGGGGCCTCTGCAATCAGCCCTGTTTTCTCACACAACCCCCCCCCCCAGCCCACACGCCCAGGAGACTCAGCCCAACCCTGGGAGAGTCTTCCTGGCTTGTTAGGCGAGGAAGACAGTGAAGAAAACTGGCTGTCCCTTTGCAGGGCCTACTCTGCCTTATATCCTCCTGTCAGGGTCACTCCCTATGGGTAGTGAAGCCATCCCAACAGTAAAAGGACCCAACTCAAACTGAAACTTTCCTCTAGGGGGGTCTTCCTCCTTTCTCTCTGCCAACTTGGGTAGTGAGGGGCCCACCTCCCCTACTCCAAACTTTGCTAGGGCAACACCTAGCTTACCCAAAGAGGTCACCCAACACTTGAGCAACCCCACCATGACCAACAGGGTCAGGGGGCCTACTTTGCTATTGGCCCTGGGGTCTGCCTCCCAGGCCAAGTACAGTGCTGCCTGGAAGGCTAGCACCCAGCAGAGGCTACTGACAGCTGTCAGTACCCAGAACCACACCCTAAGCTCTCCACTGACAGGTGGCTGAGCTGCTTTAGGGGCATCTTTGGGGTCCTGGCACCCCTCTTGCTGTCTAGAGTGGGGGGCTACCACCTCCTGTGGCAGACACCCTCCTTCCACTCTCCCTTCTGTCAGTGCAGGGGCAACACCTTGCATCTGGACAGCTGCCTGACTACTCAGGACTTCCTTGGGGTCAGGGGAGGCCTCACCAGTGCCAACTCTGGGCTCCCCCCCTACTGGGGCAGAAGGCCTTTGGCTCCCTGGAACTCTCTTTAAGAGTGGCCTACCCTTCCTTTTCTTCTTTCCTTTTCTTGGGGACCCCTGTCTCCTAACTGTAGGGACTGACACCCCAGGACTTTGGGTTGGGGGGGGCGCCCTGGCCGACCACCCCATCTGTGACCAGACTCACCTCTGGGAGGTCATTGCCCAGGATACAATCTAGGGGAAGGTCAGCACTGACTACCACCCTAATCCAGTCAAGGATGCCCTCCCTCTCTAGGGGCACTATGGCTATAGGTTTGGAGGTGACCTCCCCTGTGGCTATCCTGACTTTCTTTGTCTTTCCAGGGACATACATGTCTGGGGTCACTAACCGGTCACTCACTATAGTGTGACTGGCACAGGTGTCTCTCAGGCCAGTGGTAGGGATCCCATTCACTTGAATGTGGTGGAAGTGCCTACTCCCACCCTCAGGGATCACCAGCTTACCATCTGGTCCTGTCTCCCAGCTCAATGCTAGGAGGACTTCATCATCTGAGGAATCCTCCTCTATGGCTACACTGGACAGCCCAGTGCTAACCACCTTCTTTGGACAGGCTGCATCTCCTCTGAAGTGACCTGTCTGCTGACAGTCAAAGCAAGCCCTACTGTCCAAGAGCTTTTTTAACCCTGGGTCTAACTGTCTCTGCTGGTCAGAGTGGGATTTACTCTCCTCCTTCTTAGGGTTTTGGGGTACAGAGGGAGTCTCTGTGGTGGGCTTACCACCTCCCTCCTTAGGTTTTTGGGGACCTGTCCCCCCCTTCTTGGAGTCTCCCCCCTGGGACTTGACAACCACCCTGGTTCTCAACCACTCATCAGCTGCCTCCCCTAGCTCTCTAGGGTTGGTCTGCTTAGAGTCCACTAGATGCTGGCGTAACCTTTCTTGGGTACAATTGGTCAAGATGTGCTCTCTCATGATCAGATTGTATAACCCCTCATAAGTATCTACTTTGTTACCAATAATCCAGCCCTCTAGTGCCTTTAGTGAAATGTCCACAAAGTCAACCCAAGACTGGGTACTGACCTTGTGGGTGTCCCTGAACTTCATTCTATATTGCTCTGGGGTCAGACCAAACTTCTTGGCTAAGCACCTCTTCATACTAGGGTATGAATCTGCCTCCTCCCCCCTTAAGGTCAGAAGCCTATCCCTCCCTGAGTTGGGGACCAACTCCCACAAAAGGGAACCCCAGTATTGAGGCCTAACCCTTCTCATTTGGAGTGCCCTCTCAAAGGCCCCCAGCCACTTATCTATGTCATCCCCCTCTACATAAGCAGGAACCACCCCCTTGGGTAATCTGGGGCAAACTCCCCCACCCATGGACACCTCAGCTTCTTTATCGCAGCTTCCATCTCTTTCCTCTTTGTATGCCCACTTTTTCTTTTCTAGGGCCAGCTTCTCTGCTTCCAAAGCTATGTATGCTAGCTGGGCCTCCAGCTCTCTTTCTCTGATGGATGGGTTCTCTCCTCCTGAAAGGACCCCCTTCCCACCACTAGCTTTGGATCTGCCCCTAGTGACTGTATTTACTGAGGACCGTTCTTCCTCATCCTCACTTGGGCTCAGATGCCTCCCCTCCCCTGAGTGGTTAGAGCTAGCATCCTCCCTTCTTTCTCCCTCCTCTGGAGCTTCTTCTGACTCTACCTCTTGGGCCTCAGCCCATGCTGTCAGTGATGTGATCAGGATTTGCTTCCTGAGATCAGTGGTTGCAGGCAACCCTCTTTCAATACACAACCCCCTAAGCTGGACTACTGTCAGTGTGGGTAGGCTAGCCAGATCAAGCTCCATGGTTCCCTAGTTTTGTGTCAACAAAAACTTTTTGCAAAAATTGGAAACAAGAATTTAGAAAAATTACAAAAATTCAATAATTGAAATTAATCCAAATTAAAAATTAAAAACAATTTTTGCACTAGGACAATTTAAAGGATTTTTAATTTGTTTTACCTAAAACTGTAACGTGATATTGAACACAAGTACAGGATCCCGTCGCTGCTTCCAATTATGTTGGAAAATGGGTTATTGGTAGGGCAGGTAGGTACCTACACCTAGCAACAAGCCACTAACCTCCACCTAGGTACAGTTAGGTCTCAGTAAATTAATCCCAGCTCAACCCTTGGTAGCTTGGCAACGAGCGTCAAGGCTTAACTTAGGAGACAAAGGCCCTCATTCTGACCCTGGCGGTCTTTGACCGCCAGGGCGGAGGACCGCGGGAGCACCGCCGACAAGCCGGCGGTGCTTCAATGGGGATTCCGACCGCGGCGGTAAAGCCGCGGTCGGACCGGCACCACTGGCGGGGTCCCGCCAGTGTACCGCGGCCCCATTGAATCCTCCGCGGCGGCGCAGCTTGCTGCACCGCCGCGGGGATTCTGACCCCCCCTACCGCCATCCAGATCCCGGCGGTCGGACCGCCGAGATCCGGATGGCGGTAGGGGGGGTCGCGGGGCCCCTGGGGGCCCCTGCAGTGCCCATGCCACTGGCATGGGCATTGCAGGGGCCCCCGTAAGAGGGCCCCTAAATGTATTTCACTGTCTGCTGCGCAGACAGTGAAATACGCGACGGGTGCAACTGCACCCGTCGCACAGCTTCCACTCCGCCGGCTCGATTCCGAGCCGGCTTCATCGTGGAAGCCTCTTTCCCGCTGGGCTGGCTGGCGGTCTGAAGGAGACCGCCCGCCAGCCCAGCGGGAAAGTCAGAATTACCGCCGCGGTCTTTCGACCGCGGAACGGTAACCTGACGGCGGGACTTTGGCGGGCGGCCTCCGCCGCCCGCCAAGGTCAGAATGAGGGCCAAAGTGTAAAGCATTCAAATATCACAAAACAGTAATTAAATAAAACACAGGAAACAGTTTAAAAATCCAAAACCAATTTATAAAAATAGTTTATATTTTTATCTTTAAAATGACACAAAAACGATTAAAATCGGTTCAGGGGAACAGGAGATATGATTTTTTTAAGAATTATTACTTTTCTAGCGCTTAGAAACAAAAAGCGCCAATCGGGTCATCTGGTTGCACCTCGACCGGGGCAAAGTCAAACTTTCAGGCCGACCGCGATGGAGCCCTGCTCGGCTACAGGTCGCGGGAGGCCTCGGTTAAAAAGTTACCTTCTGACTTAGTCTTTATTTTGAAGTTTTTCTTCACCGGGACGAACCTGCCAGTTGAATCCGACCTCCTGGAGCCCTTGTCCGGATACGCGATGTGGGTTTCCTCGGTGGAGACTTTTACCTTCGGACTTAGTCGTTTTTTCGAGATGAAAATCCTTCGACCGGGGTAAACCTGGATCTTGATCCGACGTCCATGGAGCCCTTCTCGGATACGATGGCTGGGAGGTCCCGGTCAACTTTTTACCTTCGGACTTAGGTGGTCATTCTGACCCTGGCGGTCTTTGACCGCCAGGGCGGAGGACCGCGGGAGCACCGCCGACAGGCCGGCGGTGCTCCAATGGGGATTCCGACCGCGGCGGTAAAGCCGCGGTCGGACCGGCACCACTGGCGGGGTCCCGCCAGTGTACCGCGGCCCCATTGAATCCTCTGCGGCGGCGCAGCTTGCTGCACCGCCGCGGGGATTCCGACCCCCCCTACCGCCATCCAGATCCCGGCGGTCGGACCGCCGAGATCCGGATGGCGGTAGGGGGGGTCGCGGGGCCCCTGGGGGCCCCTGCAGTGCCCATGCCACTGGCATGGGCATTGCAGGGGCCCCCGTAAGAGGGCCCCTACATGTATTTCACTGTCTGCTGCGCAGACAGTGAAATACGCGACGGGTGCAACTGCACCCGTCGCACAGCTTCCACTCCGCCGGCTCGATTCCGAGCCGGCTTCATCGTGGAAGCCTCTTTCCCGCTGGGCTGGCTGGCGGTCTGAAGGCGACCGCCCGCCAGCCCAGCGGGAAAGTCAGAATTACCGCCGCGGTCTTTCGACCGCGGAACGGTAACCTGACGGCGGGACTTTGGCGGGCGGCCTCCGCCGCCCGCCAAGGTCAGAATGAGGGCCTTAGTCTCTTTTTTGGATGTTTTTCTTTACCGGGACGAACCACGAAGTCAGGCCGGGTCGCGGTTGAGGCAAGCCGGCTAGAATTTCCGCGGCGGGTCGGTCCATCTCTGGAGCTTTTTTCCAAAAATTCTCAAATCTTTTCCAAACTTCTGGGGCTTCACCCAGATGTTCTTTTAAGGTTCTTTTGGGGTCCACAGCTCACCCCAAGGGTCCAGAAGTTCTGTGATGGTCCTTGGGGTGTGCGGACTTCAACTCCCAGAATGCACCTGGTGCAAACTCCTTTTTGGCCACTGGACAGTGGTCAGCTGGTCGCTTTCTTCAGGAGTTGGTGCAGGGGACTCTGGTTAGCAATTTTTCACCTGTAGCAAACAGGGAGTCCCTCCTTGAACCAGTTGAAGCCAGGCTAAGTCCTTCTTGTGGTGAAGCCCAAGTGTGCAGCTGGTGCAGTCCTTCTGAGTGCAGGTTCCAGGTGCAGGCCAGGGGTCCAGCAGGGCAGTCCTTCTTCTCCTTAAGTTCTTTCTTCTTGAAATTTGGTGGGGATCTGAGGCGTGGGTGCAGGTCTGCCAGTTTTATCCTTGCTCCTGGGTGAAAAGCAGGGGGGCCCTGGTTCTCCAATCAGGGACAGGGTCATCCCCCTGTGATGACCACTTCCTGGGAAGTGTGGCAAAAATCCATCCCAGAAGGCAACAGTCTCTAAAAATCCAACATGGATGAATCTGATTTTTGGAGGTTACATCTGGCCGAGCCCACCCACTGGTGTGGCTAAAAATCATAAACACACCCCTCTCCTGCCCTCTCCTAATCTAATCAAGGGGGCACCTAATTGTCTGGGGTTGCAGGATGTGGGGGTGTTGCTGGGTGCTGCAAATGTCCTTCTCTGCCTTTGAAGACCAGTTTGGCAGCCCTGCCCCTTCCTGCCTCACCATCTGCTGAGGGGAGATTCTCTCCCCCAAGCACATTCCTTTGTGTGAAGCCTGGCCACTTCACACCTCATCAAGGCAGCCTGGCAGAAGCTGCTGCAGGCTGGCCAATCAGAGCACAGCAGCAAAAACAATGCAGAGCTGAAATTGGCAACTTTTTAGGTAAAGTCTAAACTTTTTACCTGAACAAGTTATATTAAATCCAACAACTGGAAGTTGTGGGATTTATTACAACAATTAATTTGATACCAAATTCTTGGTATGTAACATTTAAGGAGACTTTAAAATTTTAAATAAAGTCTGCCCATTCTAGCCTATGAAGGCCATTTACTTCAATGAGGGAAAAACGAATTTGGCTGTTTTTACCTCACCAGGGCTTATAAATCTATTTTTATAAAGTCCCTGCTTATAGTTACATGGCACCCAGCCCTAGGGGCACATAGGGCACACCTTAGGGGTGACTTATATGTAAAAATAAGGTAGTTTAAGACTTTGGAAGTACCTTTAATTCCAAAGTCGAATTTGCATATAACTTTAATTTAAAAGCAGCCAGCAAGGCAGGCTTGCTTTTAAAATGACACTGGGCACCTCAGCAGTGCACCTAGGTGTGCACCACCTATGCTGTGGTCCCTAAACCTACATGCCCTACCATATACTAGGGACTTATAGGTAGGTTAACTTAGCCAATTATAATTAACCTAATTTGCATATCCATTTTACACAGAGCACAGGCCCTGGGACTGGTTAGCAGTAACCAGGGCACCATCAAAGTCAGGAAAACACCAGCAAAAAGAGGAAAATGGGGGCAAAAAGTTATGGGGCCTCTGCAATCAGCCCTGTTTTCTCACACTGGGGCAGAACCAACGCTATCAAAAGCACGGTGTTAGAAATTGGATTTTTGGTTGGCAGTCAGGTTACCCTCTGTCCAAGCAAGAACCCTCACTCTAGTCAGGGTAAGTCACACACAATCCAAATTATCCTGTGCCCACCCTCTGGTAGCTTAGCACGAGCAGTCAGGCTTAACTTAGAAGGCAATGTGTAAAGTATTTGTGCAATAAATTATACAATAACACAATATAGCACCACAAAAATACACCACACAGTGTTTAGAGAAAGATATATTATTTATCTGGATAATTGCAGCTCAAAACGATCAAAGATGCAATATGAAATTGTAGAGATATCACTGAAAAGTGATATAAAGTGTCCTAAGTCTTTAAAAAGCAAACAAAGTCTCTTTCAAACACAAAGTACCTGGTTTAAAGTGGAAAATCTCCACAAAGGGCCGCAGAGGAAGAGATGCGTGGAAGAATGGTGTGTGCGTCGGTTTCTCCCCTGCACACACGGACTTGTGTCATTATTTTTCACGCGGGGAAGTCGGGCGTCGCTTTCTGGCGCGTGGACAGTCTCCTCCTGTGGTTCGCGGGATTACCAGATGTCCCGGGGTCTGTGCGTGGAATCCTAGGCTTGTTTTCTGGCTGTGCGTCGTTCCGGCGGGCTGTGCGTGGAATCTTCTCCCTCACAGCAGGCATCGCGTTGATTTCCTTTCTGGAGTCGGGCGGCAGTGTCCAGGCGAGGCCGTGCGTCGAAGGCGTTGTGTCGACGCAGGCGTCGCGTCGAGCACCGCAGGCGTCGCGTCGAGCGGCATCTTTGCGGATCGGCGTGCAGTGAATTTTTCGCCGCGGAGCAAGCTGTGCGTCGAATTTTTTGGCGCACAAGGCGTCCAAATAAAAAAGAGAAGTCTTTTTGGTCCTGAGACTTCAGGGAACAGGAGGCAAGCTCTATCCAAGCCCTTGGAGAGCACTTCAGCAGCAAGGCAAGAGTTCAGCAAGGCAGCAGGGCAACAGCAAGGCAGCAGTCCTTTGTAGAAAGCAGTCAGGTGAGTCCTTTAGGCAGCCAGGCAGTTCTTCTTGGCAGGATGCAGGTTCTGGTTCAGGTTTCTTCTCCAGCAAGTGTCTGATGAGGTAGGGCAGAGGCCCTGTTTTATACCCAAATGTGCCTTTGAAGTGGGGGAGACTTCAAAGAGTGGCTAAGAAGTGCACCAGGTCCCCTTTCAGTTCAATCCTGTCTTCCAGGGTCCCAGTAAGGGGTGTGGCAGTCCTTTGTATGAGAGCAGGCCCTCCACCCTCCCAGCCCAGGAAGACCCATTCAAAATGTAGATGTATGCAAGTGGGGCTGAGTACCCTGTGTTTGGGGTGTGTCTGAGTGAATGCACAAGGAGCTGTCAACTAAGCCAAGCCCGACGTGGATTGTAAGTCACAGAAAGATTTAAGTGCAAAGAAATGCTCACTTTGTAAAAGTGGCATTTCTAGAATAGTAATATTAAATCCAACTTCACCAGTCAGCAGGATTTGGTATTACCATTCTGGCCATACTAAATATGACCTTCCTACTCCTTTCAGATCAGCAGCTACCACTTCAATACTGTATGAGGGCAGCCCCAATGTTAGCCTATGAAGGGAGCAGGCCTCACAGTAGTGCAAAACGGAATGTAGGAGTTTTACACTACCAGGACATGTAAACTACACAGGTACATGTCCTGCCTTTCACCCACACAGCACCCTGCTCTAGGGGTTACCTAGGGCACACATTAGAGGTGACTTATATGTGGAGAAAGGGGAGGTTTCGGCTTGGCAAGTACTTTTAAATGCCAAGTCGAGGTGACAGTGAAACTGCACACACAGGCCTTGCAATGGCAGGCCTGAGACAAGGTAAAGGGGCTACTTAAGTGGGTGGCGCAACCAGTGCTGCAGGCCCACTAGTAGCATTTAATCTACAGGCCCTAGGCACATACAGTGCACATTACTAGGGACTTATAAGTAAATTAAATAGTCCAATCAGGTATGATCCAAGGTTATCATGTTTAAAGGGGGAGAGCATATGCATTTAGCACTAGTTAGCAGTGATAAAGTGCGCAGAGTCTAAAAGCCAGCAAAAACAGGTCCAAAAAGTGGAGGGAGGCAGGCAAAAAGTTAGGGGTGACCACCCTAAGGCTGTCAGGTCTAACATGTGTCCCCCCCAGCTGAAAGTGGGGAGAGCTACCCGACCTCCTGGGAGCTCTCATCGCTAAGGGGGAGGTATCTGGAGAGACCCTCAGCATTGGCGTGGTCAACCCCGGGGCGATGCTCCACCGTAAAGTCCATCCCCTGTAGGGAAATGGACCACCTCAAGAGTTTAGGATTTTCACCCCTCATCTGCATGAGCCATCTGAGGGGCCTATGGTCTGTCTGAACCCGGAAGTGAGTTCCAAACAGGTATGGCCTCAGCTTCTTCAGTGCCCAGACCACAGCAAAAGCTTCTCTCTCAATAGCACTCCACCTCTGTTCCCGTGGTAATAGCCTTCTGCTAATAAAGACTACTGGTTGGTCTAGGCCCTCCTCATTTAGCTGTGCTAGGACCGCCCCTATGCCATGCTCTGAAGCGTCTGTCTCCACAATAAATTCCTTGGAGTTGTTAGGGGCCTTGAGCACGGGGGCCGTGCACATGGCTTCCTTCAGAGAGTCAAAGGCTTTCTGACAAGCCTCTGTCCAATTCACAAACCTAGGTTGTTTCTTGGAAGTGAGTTCTGTCAAGGGTGACACAATGGTACCATAGCCCTTGACAAATCTGCGGTAGTATCCAGTGAGGCCTAAATAGGCTCCCACCTCAGTCTGTATTCTAGGTGGTTGCCAGGCCTTGATAGTTTCAATCTTGGCCTGGAGTGGCTGCACCTTGCCACCACCCACTAGGTGTCCCAAGTACACCATGGAACCCTGCACAATCTGGCACTTACTAGCCTTGATGGTCAGGCCTGGCTGTTGCAGGGTCTGAAGCACCTCCTTGAGGTCGAGCAGGTGTTCCTTCCAGCTGGAACTGTAGGCAGCTATGTCGTCCAGGTAGGCTGCACAGAAGGCATCCTTGACAGCTAGGACCCCGTTAACCAACCGTTGGAAGGTAGTGGGGCATTTTTCAACCCAAATGGCATCACCCGTAACTGGTAATGGCCATTAGGTGTGGAAAATGTGGATCTCTCTTTAGCCCCTCAGTCAGGGCGATCTGCCAGTACCCTGAAGTAAGATCAAACGTACTCAGGAACTTGGCAGCGCCTAGTCTGTCAACGAGCTCATCAGCTCGGGGGATGGGGTGAGCATCAGTCCGTGTGACTGAGTTGAGACTCCGGTAGTCCACACAGAACCTGAGTTCTGGCTTCGCACCTGGGGCAGTAGCCTTAGGGACCAACACCACAGGGCTGGCCCAGGGACTACTGGATTTCTCAATAATCCTTAAAGTTAACATCTTGGAGACCTCCTCCTTGATGCTGGTCTTCACCTTATCCGATAACCTGTAAATTTTGTTCTTCACAGGGAGACTGTCACCTGTGTCAATGTCATGAACACAGAGGTGGGTCAGTCAAGGTGTAAGGGAGAACAGGGAGAAGAACTGCTCCAACTGCTCCTGGTAGCTTGGCACGAGCAGTCAGGCCTAACTTAGAAGGCAATGGGTAAAGTATTTGTGCAATAAATCATCCAATGACACAATGTAGCACCACAAAAATACACCACACTGTGTTTAGAAAAATATATAATATTTATCTGGATAATTGCAGGTCAAAACAATCAAAGAGGCAATATGAAATTGTAGAGATATCACTGAAAAGTGATATAAAGGCCCTCATTCTGACCCTGGCGGTCGGTGATAAAGCGGCGGCCAAGCCGCCAACAGGCCGGCGGTCTAAAATATGCAATTCTGACCCTGGCGGGAACCGCCAACACAGCCCGCCAACTTAACACTCCGACCGCCACAGCGGTACAAACAAACAGCGCGGCGGTTCCCGCCAACAGCCCGGCGGCAGACAAAGTACCGCCCACCCTATTACGACCCACCAATCTGCCACCTTTTCCGGGGCGGGAGCACCGCCGATAAGAACACAGCGGAAACAGACTACGAACGGGAAAACGCTCACCTCTACGCACTCCACGCGAGATTCCGGCAGTATGGAGCCAGAGTTACAGGTCATCCCCGCACTCCTATTCCTCCTCATATACCAGGAGCACGCCCGGCGGCGCGGAAGACATCGGTGAGTACTGCACCTACGACACAGGGGAGGGAAAAGATTACCGGCACACACCCACCCACCCACTCCCACTACAACACACACATCAATGCATTTCCACAGATCACTGTCACAACCCACAAACCACCCCCCTCCGAAATAATGCAAAGACCAAAAGAAGAGATCATAAACGGGCAGATATATTGAAATATGTACGCCATTAATCCCAAAAAATAAATAAACTATGTACAAAATATATACAGCTACTAAATGTAGTCCAACCACTGTCCGTGGATCACAGGGGTCCTGTGCAAAGGGGCAAGGCCCAGTCCCACGACAAGAACTCCACGGAGAGAACACTGCAGGGGCATCAGAAAGAAAATAGGACAGGCACCTCAGGGGGAAGGGAAGGGGGGGCACCTCAGCCACTTGAGTACACGACGCCAGATCCACGAGGGGACTCCATGACCACTGGGCCATCCTGGGGAGAGCAAAGCCACAGTCCATACAGTCCATACAGTGGGTGGCCTGCCCACTGGGCCATCCTGGGGAGAGCAAAGCCACAGTCCATACAGTCCATACAGTGGGTGGCCTGCCCACTGGGCCATCCTGGGGAGAGCAAAGCCACAGTCCAAACAGTCCATACAGTGGGTGGCCTGCCCACTGGGCCATCCTGGGGAGAGCAAAGCCACAGTCCATACAGTCCATACAGTGGGTGGCCTGCCCACTGGGCCATCCTGGGGAGAGCAAAGCCACAGTCCATACAGTCCATACAGTGGGTGGCCTGCCCACTGGGCCATCCTGGGGAGAGCAAAGCCACAGTCCAAACAGTCCATACAGTGGGTGGCCTGCCCACTGGGCCATCCTGGGGAGAGCAAAGCCACAGTCCATACAGTCCATACAGTGGGTGGCCTGCCCACTGGGCCATCCTGGGGAGAGCAAAGCCACAGTCCATACAGTCCATACAGTGGGTGGCCTGCCCACTGGGCCATCCTGGGGAGAGCAAAGCCACAGTCCATACAGTCCATACAGTGGGTGGCCTGCCCACTGGGCCATCCTGGGGAGAGCAAAGCCACAGTCCAAACAGTCCATACAGTGGGTGGCCTGCCCACTGGCCCATCCTGGGGAGAGCAAAGCCACAGCCATACAGTCCATACAGTGGGTGGCCTGCCCACTGGGCCATCCTGGGGAGAGCAAAGCCACAGTCCAAACAGTCCATACAGTGGGTGGCCTGCCCACTGGGCCATCCTGGGGAGAGGAAAGCCACAGTCCAAACAGTCCATACAGTGGGTGGCCTGCCCACTGGGCCATCCTGGGGAGAGCAAAGCCACAGTCCATACAGTCCATACAGTGGGTGGCCTGCCCACTGGGCCATCCTGGGGAGAGCAAAGCCACAGTCCATACAGTCCATAACAGACCCCACTGCCACTGGAGGAGGCAAGTTGGCCAGAGGACATCCTGCAGCCCTGCCCGAGATAGATCCTGCCCTGCCACGTCTGCCAAAGGGCCAGCGGTTCTTGCCCTGAAGGGCCCAGTTCAGCGGTTCTTGAGACGGCGGGGCCCAGTTCAGCGGTTCTTGAGACGGCGGGGCCCAGTTCAGCGGTTCTTGCCTTGAAGGGCCCAGTTCAGCGGTTCTTGAGACGGCGGGGCCCAGTTCAGCGGTTCTTGAGACGGCGGGGCCCAGTTCAGCGGTTCTTGCCTTGAAGGGCCCAGTTCAGCGGTTCTTGAGACGGCGGGGCCCAGTTCAGCGGTTCTTGAGACGGCGGGGCCCAGTTCAGCGGTTCTTGCCTTGAAGGGCCCAGTTCAGCGGTTCTTGAGACGGCGGGGCCCAGTTCAGCGGTTCTTGCCTTGAAGGGCCCAGTTCAGCGGTTCTTGAGACGGCGGGGCCCAGTTCAGCGGTTCTTGAGACGGCGGGGCCCAGTTCAGCGGTTCTTGCCTTGAAGGGCCCAGTTCAGCGGTTCTTGCCTTGAAGGGCCCAGTTCAGCGGTTCTTGAGACGGCGGGGCCCAGTTCAGCGGTTCTTGCCTTGAAGGGCCCAGTTCAGCGGTTCTTGCCTTGAAGGGCCCAGTTCAGCGGTTCTTGAGACGGCGGGGCCCAGTTCAGCGGTTCTTGAGACGGCGGGGCCCAGTTCAGCGGTTCTTGCCTTGAAGGGCCCAGTTCAGCGGTTCTTGCCTTGAAGGGCCCAGTTCAGCGGTTCTTGAGACGCGGGGCCCAGTTCAGCGGTTCTTGCCTTGAAGGGCCCAGTTCAGCGGTTCTTGCCTTGAAGGGCCCAGTTCAGCGGTTCTTGAGACGGCGGGGCCCAGTTCAGCGCTTCTTGAGACGGCGGGGCCCAGTTCAGCGGTTCTTGCCTTGAAGGGCCCAGTTCAGCGGTTCTTGAGACGGCGGACGGTCTATGGCCAACTGCTAAATGCCTGGTGGTGCCCTCCTGGGCAGCGGGGATGGTGCTCCTTCACTGCCCACCTGGGCTGTGGGTGGTGGGGCCCTCCTGGCCAGCTGGGCTGGGTCCTCCCTGGGCAGCGGCTATGGGGCTGGTGGGCTCTCCCGGGGCAGCTGTGCCGGTTCCTCCCGGGGCAGCGGCTATGGGGGTTGTGGGCTCCTCCTGGGCAGCAGGCCTGCTGCCTGACCTCTCCAACTTGCTGCCCTTGCCCTCCTTAGTCGTCGGCCTGTGGCCCTTTCCTCCCTTTGGAGCTGTGGCTGGTGACTGTCTCTGGGTGGTGTCCGGGGGGGATGTAGAAGGCGGGCTCCTGCGGCGCCCCTTCCGCCTTCTGCTCCTCTTCCCAGGGGGTGGGCTGGCTGTCCCCTTGCTGCTGGGCGAAGATCCAGACATGCGGGCTGGCGGGCTCCAATACCCCTGCACCCTTGTCAAGGGGGCTGCAGGGCTGGTGGTGGCTGAGGTGCTCTTCTTACCCCGACGAGAAGGAGGGGGGGGCTCAGGGTCAGGAAAGAAGTTAGTAGTGGCGAGGAAGAGCTTCTTGGGACAATGGAGAGTGGTAGGTACAGTGGGAATGGGAGTGGAGGGAGAGGATGTGGTTGTAGGTGAGTCACGTTTGCTGTCTTTGGGTGCAGGTGCAGGAGGGATAGGCTGTCGTGAGGTGGATGGCTGTTGGGTGGGTGGGTGGCTGCGTTTGTGTGGTGTGGAAGAGGGGGTGACAGACACAGTGGGAGAGGACACAGGGGACGTGTAAATGGCAGTGGGGGTGGTGACTGCACGTGTGCGGACTGGAGTGGAGGGTGTGCTGGTGATGGAAACACTGGCTGATGGTGAGGTGAATGGAGGTGTGAGTGTAGACGTCACAGGGAGGGAGGAGGGAGACGAGGAGGTGGGGGTCACAGAGGTGGTAGTGACTGTTGGCATGTCTGCATCGGAATGTTGCGTGTGTGAATGTCTGCGTGATCTGTGGTGCTTATGTTTGGATGAGCTTCTCTTGGGTGTTGAGGTGTGTGCAGGCTGGTCTGATGGTGTGGGTGGGACAGGCAGAGGAACAGGAGACTGGGAGGAGGGAGTTAGTAGAGGCAGGCAGGAGACAGGGACAATGGCTGCCGTCAGTGCTGAGGCCAGAGCCTGGAACGATCGCTGATGGGCAGCCTGACCCGAATGAATGCCCTCCAGGTACGCATTGCTGCGATGAACCTCCCTCTCCACCCCCTGGATGGCATTCAAAAGGGTAGTCTGCCCAACAATGAGCGTTCGGAGGAGGTCAATGACCTCCTCACTGAGGGCAGCGGGGGTAACAGGGGCAGGGCCTGAGGTGCCTGGGGCGAAGGAGATGCCCGGCTTCCTGGCAGAGCGGGCACGGGGCGAACGCGGAGGGGCTGCTGGGAGGGCGGAGATGGTGCGCTGGGTGGCGGCTGTACCTGTAATGGCGGGGGGCACGGATGGTGCCACCCCCGCAAGGGAGCCCCCTTCCAAGGACGTGTCCGTGTCGCTGCAGGCTCCAGTCGTCCCCGTCGTGGAGCTCCCCTCGCCCTCCGTCTCACTGGTCCAGTCTGACTCTGTGGCATGGCCCTCCTGGGCCATGTGAGATGCAGCTCCCTCCTGCCCCGATGCCACTTCTCCTCCGCCTGATGATGCTGATGCACACAAGCACAGAAAGACAAACAAAAAGGGGGGGGAGAGAGAAATAAAGGGATATTGATTACATGGATCTCCGGTACAGTTAGCGGACATGACAGACACAGATGCCCCCTGCACTAAGTTGCGCACTTGGGGTCCGCTACGCATTCCGTGGAACATGCCCTACACGCCTAGAGTTGACAACTGCACCCATGGATGACACGGCCCAGGGATGGCTGTACTGACACACTACTGAGGGTGGTGGCTGGGGACACAGGGGCTTACGGGGGTGCCCAGTCTACAGATATCGCCCTGGCCTAGGGGGACCCACAGCCCTCCTCCCCCACCCAGACACCTCCACTGCGCAACAACAGAGTAGATAATGCTTGGACTCACCCCCTTGTGTCTGCTGTGCTGCCCTCACGCACCCATCCAAATCAGGGTAGGCCACCGCCAGGATCCAGAACATCAGGGGGCTCAGTTGACGGCAGGCACCCCGCCTACGTTGGGAGGCCATCCCCAGCAGAGACTCGGCGGTCTTCTTGGTCCTGCGGCGGATGTCCTCCCACCTCTTGCGGCAGTGGGTGCCCCGTCGATGGTGGACCCCCAGGGCCCGGACTTCCTTGGCGATGGCACGCCAAATCCCGATCTTCTCATGGGTGCGGACCTATGTGACACGTACAGGGAGGGAGAAATACCACGTTCAAGTTACTCAGCATTTTCCTTTCCAGTGGCCCAACGCCCCCCATCCCCGCCAGGCCCCCCGCCAGGCCCAACATGCCCCCCATCCCCGCCAGGCCCCCCGCCAGGCCCCCCGCCATGCCCAACATGCCCCTCATCCCCGCCAGGCCCCCCGCCAGGCCCAACATGCCCCCCATCCCCGCCAGGCCCGCCGCCAGGCCCCCCGCCAGCCCCAACATGCCCCCCATCCCCGCCAGGCCCCCCGCCAGGCCCCCCGCCATGCCCAACATGCCCCCCATCCCCGCCAGGCCCCCGCCAGGCCCAACATGCCCCCCATCCCCGCCAGGCCCCCCGCCAGGCCCAACATGCCTCCCATCCCCGCCAGGCCCCCCGCCAGGCCCCCCGCCAGCCCCAACATGCCCCCCATCCCCGCCAGGCCCCCCGCCAGGCCCCCCGCCATGCCCAACATGCCCCCCATCCCCGCCAGGCCCCCCGCCAGGCCCAACATGCCCCCCATCCCCGCCAGGCCCCCCGCCAGCCCCAACATGCCCCCCATCCCCGCCAGGCCCCCCGCCAGGCCCCCCGCCATGCCCAACATGCCCCCCATCCCCGCCAGGCCCCCCGCCAGGCCCAACATGCCCCCCATCCCCGCCAGGCCCCCCGCCAGGCCCAACATGCCCCCCATCCCCGCCAGGCCCCCAAGCCAGCCAGTGGCCCCAAATCCAGATAGAATTAAACTCACTTGTTGGTCTGGAGGACCGTAGAGTAGCGCATACTGGGGGAGGACCCCATCCACAAGTTTCTCCAACTCCTCTCCAGTGAAGGCAGGGGCCCTTTCCCCAGTCGCAGCAGCCATTGTCCCTTCCAGACCGAGGTCACAGCAACACTTGCAGTATAGGTCCTCTCCTGTGAAAGTTCAAGTCGCAAGTGGATAAGTAGATAGAAAATGGCGGTCACGTCCGCGGCGGTGCGTACCGCGGCGGTGCGTCCCGCCACCGCCGGCGCCCTTCGCCATTGGCTCCTGAAACCCATAGGCTTCAATGTTAACCAATGCGGCTTCGCGCCGCGGTCTTCGCCCGCCGCCCGCCGCGGTGTGCCACGCCAGCGCATTGACCTCGCATCCCATTGTCACACTTCACAGGTCAGGCAGCCGCCATTTCCAGGGCCCACATGGCTCAATTTCAACTGCGTCACACAGGCCTAGGCCTTGCATAGCCACTCAGACACGCCATTCACTGCATAGAGAATCGTATACTGTGCTAGCTGTGAGTACGTACCTGTGGGTTGCCTGACTGTGTGCTCCATGTTGTCCTTCCTAGGCACCGTCCGCTGGGTTGGGCGAGGAGACGGATGTATCCTCCCGTGTACCGACCGCTGGTGGACCTGTCGACAATGGAAGAACGCCACATTATCCTGACCTACCGTCTTAACCGTGCCACTATCACTGAACTGTGTGCCCAGCTGGAGCCCGACCTGATGTCCCCCATCCGCCAACCCACAGGGATTCCCCCTCTGGTGCAGGTCATGTCAGTACTCCATTTCTTGGCAAGTGGGTCATTTCAGACAACCGTGGGAATTGCTTCCGGGATGTCTCAGCCCATGTTTTCAAAGGTGTTATCCAGAGTGTTGTCTGCCCTGATGAAATCCGTGAGGAACTACATCATTTTCCCTGAGGTGGGCGAACTGGCTACAGTGAAGGCTGATTTCTACGCCCTTGGACATATTCCCAACGTAATTGGTGCCATTGATGGGACCCATGTGGCTTTGGTTCCCCCAAGAGACAGGGAGCAGGTGTACAGGAACAGAAAAAGTTACCATTCAATGAACATCCAGGTGGTGTGTTTGGCTGACCAGTACATCTCGCATGTAAATGCCAAATTCCCAGGGTCAGTGCATGACGCCTACATCCTGAGGAATAGCAGCATCCCTTACGTGATGGAACAGCTACAGAGACACCGTGTATGGCTAGTGGGGGACTCTGGGTACCCCAACCTGTCGTGGCTACTGACCCCAGTAAGGAATCCCCGGACCAGGGCAGAGGAACGGTACAATGAGGCCCATGGGCGTACTAGGAGGGTGATCGAACGCACCTTTGGCCTCCTAAAGTCCAGGTTTCGCTGCCTGCATATGACAGGTGGATCCCTAATGTACTCACCTAAGAAGGTGTGTCACATCATCGTGGCCTGCTGCATGCTTCACAACCTGGCTTTGCGCCGCCAGGTGCCTTTCCTGCAGGAGGATGGTCGAGACGGTGGTGTTGTGGCAGCGGTGGAACCTGAGGAGAGTGACGAGGAGGAAGACGACGGGGCTGAAACAGACAACAGGGACAGAATCATTGAACAGTACTTCCAATAGGACACAGGTAACATTTCAAAGATAATTTAGTAAATGTTAACTACTCTCCAGCATCTCTGCTGCCTGTCTATTTGCCCCAGTGTATGATGACTGAGTTTTGGCTTTTCCCTCCCTATTTCAGATCTGGGGTCCCCACTACGAGTCCTGTGCTTCGTTTCCCCATGGACTACAGCTTTGTGGCAGCTGTTTGTTGACTTCACCATGTACAAGGACATATTTGCACTGTCATGTCAATTACAATCTATTGAAATCACAGCCAGACTCCTGATATTTTGGTGCAAAATAGGTGTTTATTGAAGTGCTCAAAATGGGATGGGTGGTTTCAAGTGGGTGGGGGCTATGGTGAAGGAATGTCCATGGCAGAGTCCAGAGTAACAGTCACACAGGTGCATTGTCCAGAGGCCTGTGGAGAGATGGAGCATGGGCAGTTCGAGGATGGACAGGGTGACAATGTGGGACAGTGGGATGACATCAGGTGGTATCCATTGCTGGCGGGGGTCTTGACATCCTACTCTGTCTTGCGAGATCTCAGGGCCCTCTTGCGGGGTGGTTCTTCTCCTGCAGGAGGTGGGGGTCTGGTGGGCTGCTGCTGTGCGGGGGCCTCCTGTCCACTAGCGCCGGCGGAGGTGGATGGCTGTTCTTGGTCCCGGCTAGTGGCAGGGGCCCTTGGGTGTTGTTCAGTGTCCGCCCTGCTGTTTACGAGGTCCTGCAGCAGCCCTACCATGGTAACCAGGGTGGTGTTGATGGCTCGGATGTCCTCCCTGTACCCCCGATAGTGTTCCTCCTGCAGCACCTGGATCTCCTGGAACCGGGCCAGTACCGTCGCCATCGTCTCCTGGGAGCGGTTGTATGCTCCCATGATGGTGGTGAGGACCTCGTGGAGAGTGGGTTCCCTGGGCCTCTCCTCCCCCCCCTGTCGCACAGCTGCCCGCCGAGTTGCCCTGTTTCCCTGGGCCTCTGCCCCCTGGCCGGTGTGCCCACTACCACTGCCCCCAGGTCCCTGTTGTTGTTGGGGTGGTGGGTTATCCTGGGTGCCCTGTAGTGGTAGACACACCGCAGATTGACGCGCCCTGGAGACAGAGGCATGGGCCCGCTGGGTGGGAGCTGTGCTGGTGTTCCCAGAGGGGTTAGGGTCTATAGTGGCCTGTGCCTGTGTGAGGGGAACCGACTGTCCAGAGGTCCCTGATGGTCCGGGCTGGTCATCGGTGTCCAGATCGACAGAGCTGCTGTCATCGCTGACGGCCTCTTGGGTGGGGGGTGTGGATAATTCTGGCCCCTCCGCCGCGGTGTGTTGACGGTCGGGTCCTGCAGGGGTATAGAGGTATGGTTATAGTTTCAATGTGTGGCATATGGGTGTATCTGTGGGTTCCCGTGTCCCCAAGTGCTGGCATTCGTGTGTGGGGGCTTTGGTGAGGGTGGCTTGTGGGGGGGATGTGTATATGCATTGGGCATGCTTTGGTGATGGGTGTCCATGCTTAGTGGACGCATGCAGGCCTAGGTTTTGGGATGTGTGGGTTGTGATGGTGAGACATTGGCGGGGAATAGGTGTGCTGGGGGTGGGGGTGAGGATGGTGGTGGGGGTGAGGATGGTGGTGGGGGTGAGGGTGGGGGTGAGGGTGGGGGTGGGGGTGAGGGTGGGGTTCGAGGATGGGGGTGAGGGTTGGGGTCTGATTTGGCATGCAGGTGGGGGGGAAGCAGTATTGAAGCTTCAACTTACCAGTATCCATTCCTCCGCCGACTCCTGCGAGGCCGTCAGGATGCAGGATGTTCAAGACTTCCTCCTCCCATGATGTGAATTGTGGGGGTTGAGGTGGGGGTCCTCCGCCAGTCTTCTGCACGGCGATGTTGTGCCTGGATACCATGGAACGCACCTTCCCCCGTAGGTCGTTCCATCGCTTCCTGATGTCTTCCCGATTTCTGGGGTGCTGTCCCACTGCGTTCACCCTGTCGACAATCCTCTGCCATAGCTCCGTCCTCCGGGCAATGCTGGTGTATTGTATCTGTGTGCCGAACAGCTGGGGCTCTACACGAACGATTTCCTCCACCATAACCCTGAGTTCTTCGTCTGTGAAGCGGGGTTGTCTTTGGGGTGCCATGGGGTGGTGTGTATGATGTGTGGGGTGGAGTATGTGTATTTAAGTGAGTTGAGTGTGGTGGTGTGTGTTGTTTTGTGTGTGGATAGTGTGTGGGTGATGGTGTTGAGTGGCTGTGGCTGTTATGTTTTGGATGCTGGTGTCTCGCTCTTGCCTTCTTTACGAATTTTTAAGCGTAGGGGTTTGTGGGTGATGTGGGTGGGTGTTTTATATTGTATTGTGTGTGTGGGAGTGGTGTGGGTATGTGTATCAGGTGTGTGGGATTCAAATCGTCCAATGTGGGTGAGTTTTGTTCGTTTGTGTGTATTCTGACCGCGCCAGTGTGTCCCGCCAATGGAATACCGTGTTTGAATGACCGCCGCGTGGATTCGTGGGTCGTAATGGCATGGGCGTATTTCTGTTGGCGTGGCGGTGGAGGTTTGGTCACCTCCACCTTTCCGCCGACCGCTGGTCTGGCGGTCTGTTGTGGCGGTCGGATTTTCGGAGGTTTGCCTTCTGCGGGTCAGAATGACCGTGGCGGGTTTCCGCGACCGCGGCGGGATTATGGAGGATTTCTGACCGGCGGTAGGCGCCTTTTACCGCCGAGGTCAGAATGACCACCAAAGTGTCTTAAGTCTTTAAAAAGCAAACCAAGGGGGCCATTACAACCCTGGCGGACGGTGTTAAAGATGCGGTAATACCGCAAACAGTCAGATGGACAAAAAAATTGAATTATGACCCTGGCGGAAACCGCCAACAAAGACAGCCACTTTAACACACCGCCCGCCACGGCGGTACAGACAAGCAGCGCGGCGGTCACCGCCAACAGACAGGCGGAAGACAATGTACCGCCCACAGTATCACAACAGGCCAATCCGGCACCTTTTCCGGGGCGGATTCACCGTGGATAAAAACACAGCGGAAACAGCTTTTGCTATGGGAAAACGCTCACCTACTACACATCCCATGAGGAACGATGACTCCATGGACCCGGAACTGCAAATACTACCTGCCCTTGTCTTTCTGCTCCTTCACGACCAACAGCTACGTAGGCACAGAAGATACCGGTGAGTACTGCACCTACGACACGGGGGAGGCAAAAGTCAGGGGGACACCCACCAAACACCCCCACCCCCACCCTCACATATTACAACATACACACCAATGCAGTCACAAAAAGAACAGTAACAACCCACAATCCCCCCTGAATAATGCAAAGACAATGCGAATTTCAAAAATATACAAATATATGTATTCCAAAATCACTCATATTTACATATACAATCCGAGAAGTATTGCAGATATGTACACAACAATGTCCGTGCACAAACAGTCCAAAAATGCATGGGCGAGGCCCACAATAGATACCTGACCAAAATCAGAGAGAACACTGCCGGGGCATCAGATAGAAACACTGCAGGCACCTCAAGGGGAAGGGAAGGGGGGGCACCTCAGCCAGATGAATGCAAAGCCAGATCCACGACGGGGCTCCATGCCCATTGATGTATCCTGGGGAGTGCAAAGCCACAGCCTCTCAAGTCTCTACAGTGGGTGGGTTGCCCACTGTGCCATCCTAGGGAGAGCAAAGTCACAGTCTTTCAAGTCTCTACAGTGGGTGGTTGCCCACTGTGCCATCCTGGGGAGTGCAAAGCCACAGTCTCTCAAGTCTCTACAGTGGGTGGCTTGCCCACTGTGCCATCCTGGGGAGTGCAAAGCCACAGTCTCTCAAGTCTCTACAGTGGGTGGGTTGCCCACTGTGCCATCCTGGAGAGTGCAAAGCCACAGTCTCTCAAGTCTCTACAGTGGGTGGCTTGCCCACTGTTCAATCCTGGGGAGTGCAAAGCCACAGTCTCTCAAGTCTCTACAGTGGGTGGCTTGCCCACTGTTCAATCCTGGGGAGTGCAAAGCCACAGTCTCTCAAGTCTCTACAGTGGGTGGCTTGCCCACTGTTACATCCTGGGGAGTGCAAAGCCACAGTCTCTCAAGTCTCTACAGTGGGTGGCTTGCCCACTGTTCAATCCTGGGGAGTGCAAAGCCACAGTCTCTCAAGTTGATGCAGGTCCATACTGGTACTGGGGGGTGACTGGTGCCCAGACTGGATGAGTCTCCCCGTGAAAGGTAGTGTCCTGTCACTGTCCCAGCAGCACATGGGATTAGGATGCCTGATGTGGTGGGCCATTCATTCCTACCCGGTGCATTGCCCTGTTCAGCGGTGCTTTGCCATGGCGGTTCTGGACTCTTCAGCGGTGCTTTGACATGGCGGTTCTGGACTGTTCAGCGGTGCTTTGACATGGCGGTCTTTGCCCTGTTCAGCGGTGCTTTGCCATGGCGGTTCTGGACTGTTCAGCAGTGCTTTGCCATGGCGGTCTTTGCCCTGTTCAGCGGTGCTTTGCCATGGCGGTTCTGGACTGTTCAGCAGTGCTTTGACATGGCGGTCTTTGCCCTGTTCAGCGGTGCTTTGACATGGCGGTTCTGGACTGTTCAGCGGTGCTTTGCCATGGCGGTCTTTGCCCTGTTCAGCGGTGCTTTTCCATGGCAGTTCTGGACTGTTCAGCGGTGCTTTGACATGGCGGTCTTTGCCCTGTTCAGCGGTGCTTTGACATGGCGGTTCTGATACGGACATTGGTGTGTGGCATGACGGTTTCCACACTGGACATTGGTGTGTGGCATGACGATTTCCACACTGGACATTGGTGTGTGGCATGACGATCTCCATACTGGACACTGGTGTGTGGAATGACGATTTCCACACTGGACGTTGGTGTGTGGCATGACGATCTCCACACTGGACATTGGTGTGTGGCATGACAATTTCCACACTGGACATTGGTGTGTGGCACGACGATCTCCATACTGGACATTGGTGTGTGGCATGACGTTCCAGTGACAATACTTGGGCCCTCCTGGGCTGTGACTCTGGCGCTGGTCTCAGGACCAGTGACGATACTTGGGCCCTCCTGGGCTGTGTTTTGTGCGGTGGCCTCAGGACCAGTGACGATACTTGGGCCCTCCTGGGCTGTGTCTTGTACGGTGGTCTCAGGACCAGTGACAATACTTGGGCCCTCCTGGGCACTGACTCTGGCGGTGGTCTCTGGACCAGTGACGATACTTGGGCCCTCCTGGGCACTGACTCTGGCGGTGGTCTCTGGACCAGTTACGATACTTGGGCCTTCCTGGGCACTGACTCTGGCGGTGGTCTCTGGACCAGTTACGATACTTGGGCCCTCCTGGGCACTGACTCTGGCGGTGGTCTCTGGACCAGTGACAACGGTGCTGGCGGTTGTGTCTGGACCGCCGGAAATGATGGCGCACTTCTCTGCCGTGACACTCACAACAAGCTGGGCAGACTACCTCTGGACCTTCCCCACCTTTTTTTGAGTTACAGCTGACTCACCAATTGCCTTCGATCCCATTTCACTTGTTGTCCCACCAGGAGTCTTGACACGGTCCCGTCGGCCACTCTCCAATTTCAGAGCCTTTACAGGGGGTGGGCTGCCAGTGCCTTGGCTCCGGGTCCTACTGCCTGCCCTGGTGGACGGTGCACTCCAAAAACCTGGAACACGCACCACTGGTACTGGAGGCTTTTTGGCTGAGGCGATACGACGGGACTGATGAATTGGAGGGGGCTGGGGGTGGGGGCAAAAAGGTCAATTTGACAGAGGGACAGTTTCTGACGAACACTGGGATGGGTAGCTGGAGGGGGTCTGGGAGTGGAGGAAGAGGAGGTGGTTGTAGGAGGTGTCACTTTAGCTGTTTTGGGTGCAGGTGCAGGTACTGGAGGCTGTCGTGAGGTGGATGGACGTTGGGTGAGTGATTGCCGGCGTTTGGGTACTTTGGGAGGGGGCGTCACAGACACACTGGGAGAGGACACAGGGGAGGTGGTGAGTGCTGGTGAGCGGCGTGTGGTGCTGGGTGTCCTGGTGCGAGTCCTAGTGCCTGTAGATGTGGTGCATGCAGGTGTGTGTGTAGATGACACTGGGAGGGAGGAGGGAGAAGAGGAGGAGGGGTACACAGTGGAGACAGTGGATGTTGCTGTGTCTGTATGGGTGTGATGCTTGTGTGAGTGCCTGTGGGATGTGTGGTGCCTATGTTTGCCTGAGCTACTTTTGTGTGTTGACTTGTGTGCATGCTGGTCTATAGGTGTACTTGGAATGGGCTGGGGTACAGAGGATTGGGTCTGGGTGGAGGAAGTTGGAGGGGGGAGGCTGGACACACGGACAATTGCTGCCATCAGTGCTGAGGCCAGAGATTGCAGGGTTCGCTGAAGGACAGCCTGACCAGAATGAATGCCCTCCAGGAATGCATTACCGTGTTGCAACGCCCTTTCTACACCCTGGATGGCATTCACAATGGTAGACTGCCCAACAGTGAGTGACCTGAGGAGGTCAATGGCCTCCTCACTGAGGGCAGCAGGGGTGACTGGGGCAGGGCCTGAGGTGCCTGGGGCGAAGGTGATGCCCACCCTCCTGGGTGAGCGGGCACGGGGCGAACGCTGAGGGGCTGGTGGGAGGGCGGTGCTGGTAGGGGGGGTGGCGGCTGTACCTGTAGAAGTGGGGCGCACAGATGGTGCCGCCACCACAGGGGAGCTCACATCAGCAGACGAGTCCGTTTCACTGGTTGGTGATCCGGTGGCCGACGTGAAGCTCCCCTCGCCCTCCGTCCCACTGGTGCATTCAGAGTCTGTGGTGTGGCCCTCCATGGCCATGTGGGATGCAGCTCCCTCGTGCTCCGGTGCCACTGTACCTCCGCCTGTTGATGCTGATGTACAAAAGGACGGGGAGAGCAGGAAAAGGGGGGGAGACAGAACAATGAGAGTTTTAGTGCATGGCATACCGCTACCGTTGGCGGACAAGACAGACGCAGAAGCCCCATGCACAACGCCGCGCTCCTGCCCTCTGCACATGCAATTTCTGGGATCTGGCCTACATGGCAATGGTGGAAATCTGCACACATGGATGCCACAGGGGCAACTATACCTCAACTTGCTAATTTACTGAGGTGGGGTAGAGTGCCACATGGCCTACATTACGGAGGGGCCTTGCCTACCTAACTCGCCCTAGCCTAGGTACACCCACAGCCCACCTCCCCCACCCAGACACCTCCACTGCATGCAAAGTCAGCAGAATGAGAGTGTACTCACCCCCTTGTGTCTGCTCTGATGCCCTCAAGTGCCCATCCAACTCAGGGTACGCCACCGCCAGGATCCGGAACATCAGGGGGGTCATGGTACGACGGGCACCCCTCCCACGTTGGGAGGCCATCCCCAGCTGAGCATCTGCCGTCTTCTTGCTGCAGCGGCGAATGTCCTCCCATCTGTTACGGCAGTGGGTGCCCCGTCTCTGGTGGGCTCCCAGGGTCTGGACGTCCTTGGCGATGGCACGCCAAATGACCCTCTTCTGGCGGGCGCTGACCTACATGGCATGTACAGGGGAAGAAGAGAAGTCATTGCCAACTGCACCTTCGATGTGAGTGGCCCCCCCCCTACTCTAGCCAAGTGGCCCATTCATTGACATGCATTAATGTTCCCTGAACTCTGCCCTCTTCCACCCAGGCCTAGCCCCTACAACGTGCTCCCTGTGTACTAACCTGTTGGAGCATGTACTGGGGGAGGACCCCATCCACAAGTTTCTCCAACTCCTGTGCAGTGAAGGCAGGGGCCCTTTCCCCAGACGCAGCAACCATCGTTGCTTCCAGACCGAGGTCACAGCAGCACTAGCAGTGTAGGTCCTCTCCTGTTGAAGGTCAGGTATCTAGTGATTGAACAGATAAAAAGTGGTGGTGACGTCCGTGGCGGTGACATCCGCGGCGGGGCGCATCATCACCGCCGGCGCACCTGTTCATTGGCTCCTGGGACCCATAGGGTCCAATGTTAAACAATGTAGCATTGCGCCGCGCTCTACGACTGCCTACCGCGACGGTGTGCAACGCCAGCGCTGTTACCCCACAATCCCATTGTCCCAGTTTAGAGGTCAGGCAGCCGCCATTTCAGGGGCCCAAATGGATTCATTTTTAACTGCGTCACACATGCTGAGGCCTACACTCAACACACATACAGGAAGGGTTTTGTGTCTGGTGTAGTCTTGTGTGTAACTGTGGGTACATACCTGGATGAATAGTGACTGTTTCTTCGCTGTTGTCCTTCGCAGGCACCGTCAGCTGGAACATATGAGAAGATGGCAGAATCCTCCGGTGTACCGACCGCTGGTGGACCTGTTGACAATGGAAGAGAGACATTTAATCGTGACCTACCGGTTTGAACGTGCTCCAATCCAGGAACTATGTACCCAGTTTGAGCCAGACCTGATGTCACCAATCCGCCATCCGACTGGAATCCCCCCTGACGTGCAGGTGCTGTCAGTGCTCCATTTCCTTGCAAGTGGGTCTTTTCAAACAACAGTGGCCATGGCATCAGGGATGTCCCAGCCTATGTTTTCCAACGTGTTGTCCAGAGTGTTGTCTGCCCTGCTGAAACACGTAAGGAGATACATAATTTTCCCTGAGGTGGAGGATTTGCCTACAGTGAAAGGTGACTTCTATGCCCTTGGACATATCCCCAATGTCATAGGTGCCATTGATGGGACCCATGTAGCTCTGGTCCCCCCTGCAGGAGTGAACAGGTGTACAGGAACAGGAAGAGTTATCATTCAATGAATGTCCAGATGGTCTGATTGGCAGACAAGTACATCTCGCAGGTAAATGCTATGTTCCCTGGCTCTGTGCATGACGCCTACATCCTGCGGAATAGCAGCATCCCTGATATGATGGGTCAACTCCAGAGGCACCGTGTATGGCTATTGGGGGACTCTGGTTACCCCAATCTTTCCTGGCTATTGACCCCAGTGAGGAATCCCAGGACCAGGGCAGAGGAACGCTACAATGAGGCCCATGGGCAGACTAGGAGGGTTATCGAGCGCACCTTCGGCCTCCTGAAGGCCAGGTTCCGGTGCCTCCATATGACAGGTGGATCCCTATTCTACTCACCGAAGAAGGTGTGCGACATCATCATCGCCTGCTCCATGCTCCATAACTTGGCATTGCGACGCCAGGTGCCTTTTCTGCAGGAGGATGATCCAGATGACAGTGTTGTGGCAGCTGTGGAGCCTGTGGAGCCTGTGGACAGTGATGAGGATGAAGCTGAGGAAGACGAAAACGACAACAGGGAGTCAGTCATACAGCAATATTTCCAGTGAGACACAGGTGAGAACATTTTCATTTTTACCATTACATTAATTTTCACACATATACCTCTATCCTGTACCGACATTTCACTCACTATTTGTTAACTGAGTTGTCTCCTTCCATTTCAGTTTCACAAATGTGGTAACCTACGTGTCAACTGTTTGCATCCTTGAAGGGCTTGTGATGTGTGACATAGGTATGTTAGCCTTCCAATGGGTAACCCATTATGAAACTGTAAATGATAATACAGATTTACAAATCATAGACTGACTCCATTTGTTTTTAATGTTTCAAGGGTGTTTATTTAAGTGCTCAAAAAATGAAGGGGGGTTGTAAAATGGTGATGGGTGATGGTGGAGGAATGTCCATGGCAGAGTCCAGTCTATTAGTCTCACAGGTACATTGCACATCTGGGCATTGGAAGTGGAGCTAGGTCAGTTCCGATTTGGGCAGGGTAACAAAGTGGGACAGTGGGGGGACAAACAGGGTGGTCTTATTTCCTGGCGGGGGTCTTGCCATCTTGCTCTGTCCTGTTCCTGGATCTCAGGGCCCGCTTGCGTGGTGGTTGTCCGTCTGCAGGGGATGGGGTGCTGGCGTGGTGGTCCTGTGGCGGGGCATCCTGTCCACTAGCGCCGGCGGAGGTGGTGGGCATTTCATCGTCCTGGCTAGTGTCAGGGGCCCCTTGGAGTGCCACGGTGTCCCTCAAGGTCTTTTGAATGTCCGTCAGCACCCCTACGATTGTGCCCAGGGCGGAGCCGATGGTCCTGAGCTCCTCCCTGAACCCCAAATATTGTTCCTCCTGCAGACGCAGGGTCTCCTGCAACTTGTAGAGGACCGTGGCCATCATCTCCTGGGAGTGGTGGTATGCTCCCATGATGGAGTAGAGGGCCTCGTTGAGAGTTGGTTCCCTTGGCCTGCCCTCCCTCTGTCGCACAGCAGCCCTCCCAGTTCCCCTGTGTTCCTGTGCCTCCGTCCCCTGGACCGTGTGCCCACTACCACTGCCCCCAGGTCCCTGTTGTTGTTGGGGTGGTGGGTTAGCCTGGGTGCCCTGTAGTGGTGGACACACCACTGATTGACCTGTCCTGGGTAGGGAGGTTTGGGCCCGCCGGGGGGGTGCTGTGCTGGTGTTACCAGAGGGTGTAAGCTCGGTGTTGGGCTGTGGCTGGGCAAGGGGAACCGACTGTTCTGAGGCCCACGATGGTCTGGGCTGGTCATCAAGATCCAGTGGGGCAGAGCTGCTGTCGTCACTGTAGGCCTCTTCTGGGGGTGGAGTGGTGTTGTCTGGACCCTCTGGTGTGGTGACGTTCCTTTGGGTTCCAGCAGGGGTATAAGTACATGATTATTGCATGTGTGTGTTTCATGGTGTGCAATGGTTGGGTGTTCGTGAACCCCAGTGCAGGCATTCCTGTGTGGGGGCTTGTGTCCTGATGGTTGGGGGGTGTTGTGGGTCTGTGCAGTGGGCATGCTTTGGTGATGGGTGTCCATGCTTAGTTATATCATGCAGGTCTTGGGGTTGGAATGGGTGGTTGGTGTCATGGGTAGATAGGTGAGGATTTGGGGTGATAGGGGAGGGTGTGATGGTGGGGGTGTGTGATATCATGCAGGTAGGGTGGGGGTTATGATGGTTAAGATTAGACTTACCAGTGTCCGTTCCTCCAACGACTCCTCCGAGGCCCTCAGGATGCAAGATGGACAATACTTGCTCCTCCCATGTTGTTAGTTGAGGGGGAGGAGGTGGGGGTCGGCCGCCAGTCCGCTGTACCGCGATGTGGTGCCTGGATACTGTGGAACGCAAATTCCCCCGTAGGTCGTTCCACCTCTTCCTGATGTCCTCCCTATTTCATGGGTGCTGTCCCACAGCGTTGACCCTGTCCACTATTCTTTGCCATAGCTCCATCTTCCTGGCTATGGATGTGCGCTGTGCCTGTGAGCCAAATAGCTGTGGCTCTACCCGGATGATTTCCTCCACCATGACCCTGAGCTCCTCCTCGGAGAAGCGGGGGTGTCTTTGGCGTGACATGGGGTGGTGTGTGTGATGTGTGGGGTGGTGTATGTGTTGATGAGTGTGGTGAGTGTAGTGGTATGTGGTGTTTTGTGCTTGGATGTTGCGTGGGTGATGGTGTTGTGTGCCTCTGTGTGATGGGATTGTCTGTTCTGTGCTATCTCTCTGGCCTTCGTTCGTGACTTGTGGTCGTAGGGGTTTGTGGGTGATGTGGGTGTGTGTTTTATATAGTATTGGGTGTGTGGGAGTGGTGTGTGTATGTGTATCAGGTGTGTGTATTTGTAATTGTCCAATGTGGCGGTGTTTTGTAGATGTCTGTGTATTTTGAGCGCGGCGGTGTGTACCGCCAATGGAATACCACGGTTGAAAGACCGCTGCGTGGATTCGTAGACGTAATGGCATGGGCGTGTTTCTGTTGGCGTGGAGGTGGAGGATGTGTTTCCGCCAGTTTATCACTGACCTTTGGTGTGGCGGTGTTGTGTGGGTATCTGAATTTCGGCGGATTCCGAGATGTGGGTCATAATAGCTGTGGCGGTCTACCGCGGCCGCGGCGGTGTATTGGTGGTCTTCTGCACGGCGGTAAGTGCCTTATACCGCCAATGTTGTAATGACCCCCAAAGTCTCTTTCAAGCACAAAGTACCTGGTTTGGAGTAGAAAATCTCTGCAAAGGGCCGCAGAGGAGGAGATGTGTGGAAAAATGGTGTGTGCGTCGTTTTGGCCCTTCACACATGGACTTGCATCGTTATTTTTCACGCGGGGAAGTCGGGCGTCATTTTCCGGCGTGCAGACAGTCTCCTTCTGTGGTTCGCGGGATTACCAGATGTCCTGGGGTCTGTGCGTGGAATCCTAGGCTTGTTTTCCGGCTGCGCGTCGTTCCATTGGGCTGTGCGTGTAATCTTCTCCCTCACGGCAGGGGTCGCGCCGATTTCCTTTCTGGAGTCGGGCGGCATTGTCCAGGTGAGGCCGTGCGTCGAAGCTCCGGTCGCACCGCAGGCGTCGCGTCGAGCGCCGTCTTTCCGGATTGGCGTGTGGTGAATTTTTCACCGCAGAGCAAGCTGTGCGTCGAATTTTTCGGCGCATAAGGTGTCCAAATGAAAAAGAGAAGTCTTTTTGGTCCTGAGACTTCAGGGAACAGGAGGCAAACTCTATCCAAGCCCTTGGAGAGCGCTTCAGCAGCAAGGCAAGAGTTCAGCAAGGCAGCAGGGCAACAGCAAGGCAGCAGTCCTTTGTAGAAAGCAGTCAGGTGAGTCCTTTAGGCAATCAGGCAGTTCTTCTTGGCAGGATGCAGGTTCTGGTTCAGGTTTCTTCTCCAGCAAGTGTCTGATGAGGTAGGGCAGAGGCCCTGTTTTATACCCAAATGTGCCTTTGAAGTGGGAGAGACTTCAAAGAGTGGCTAAGAAGTGCACCAGGTCCCCTTTCAGTTCAATCCTGTCTGCCAGGGTCCCAGTAAGGGGTGTGGCAGTCCTTTGTATGAGAGCAGGCCCTCCACCCTCCCAGCCCAGGAAGACCCATTCAAAATGTAGATGTATGCAAGTGGGGCTGAGTACCCTGTGTTTGGGGTGTGTCTGAGTGAATGCACAAGGAGCTGTCAACTAAGCCAAGCCCGACGTGGATTGTAAGTCACAGAAAGATTTAAGTGCAAAGAAATGCTCACTTTGTAAAAGTGGCATTTCTAGAATAGTAATATTAAATCCAACTTCACCAGTCAGCAGGATTTGGTATTACCATTCTGGCCATACTAAATATGACCTTCCTACTCCTTTCAGATCAGCAGCTACCACTTCAATACTGTATGAGGGCAGCCCCAATGTTAGCCTATGAAGGGAGCAGGCCTCACAGTAGTGCAAAAATGAATGTAGGAGTTTTACACTTACAGGACATGTAAACTACACAGGTACATGTCCTGCCTTTCACCCACACAGCACCCTGCTCTAGGGCTTACCTAGGGCACACATTAGAGGTGACTTATATGTGGAGAAAGGGGAGGTTTCGGCTTGGCAAGTACTTTTAAATGCCAAGTCGAGGTGACAGTGAAACTGCACACACAGGCCTTGCAATGGCAGGCCTGAGACAAGGTAAAGGGGCTACTTAAGTGGGTGGCACAACCAGTGCTTCAGGCTCACTAGTAGCATTTAATGTACAGGCCCTAGGCACATATATTACACATTACTAGGGACTTTTAAGTAAATTAAATAGTCCAATCAGGTATGATCCAAGGTTATCATGTTTAAAGGGGGAGAGCATATGCACTTTAGCACTGGTTAGCAGTGATAAAGTGCACAGAGTCGAAAAGCCAGCAAAAACAGTGTCCAAAAAGTGGAGGGAGGCAGGCAAAAAGTTAGGGGTGACCACCCTAAGGCTGTGAGGTCTAACACACGGCGGAAACAAAAACACAGAATGGAAACCACTCACCTCTCAACACCCAACGAGGAACCAGGACGCCATGGAGCCCGAATTACAGGTCCTGCCCATGCTCGTCTTCCTCCTGCTATATCAGGAGCAGGACAGATGCCGTTGACAACCACGGTGAGTACTGCACCTACAACACAGTGGAGGGGGAAGGGAAAAAAGAGTGACACACACACGCAACACGCAATACCCCCACTCTCTCACAACACCATACACACAAATACATGCAGCAACATTACATATACACCCCGTCACCCCCTGGAAGAACGCAAGGACAAAATTAAATGATTGTAACAATTGTAATCATAAAAAATCAGATAGTGAAAGTTAAAAAATCAGTATATACAAATATGTGCACCAACTACACAAGTCCGGAGAGTGTACGAATCATTGTCCGTGGACCAGTGGTCCCAAAATGCATGGGCGAAGCCCAAACAAGATACCTGACTCGAAACAGAGAGAACACTGCAGGGGCATCAGATCGAAATTAAACAGGCACCTCAGGTGGAAGGGGAGGGGGGCACCACAGCCGGATGAACGCACAATGCCACTGCTGCACGAGGGGGCTCCATGCCCATTGCTGTATCCTGGGGAGTGCAAAGCCACAGTCTCTCAAGTCTTTCCAGTGGGTGGTTTTCCCACTGCTCTATCCTGGGGAGTGCAAATCCACAGTCTCTCAAGTCTTTCCAGTGGGTGGTTTGCCCACTGCTCTATCCTGGGGAGTGCAAAGCCACAGTCTCTCAAGTGGATAACATTCTCCACTGGTTCTGGAGGGGGCCTTGTGCCTAAAGTGCTTCTTCCTGCCAAGGACTGCGGTAGTAGATGTGATTCTCTACTAGTTCTGGAGGGGGCCTTGTGCCCAGAGTGCTTCATCCTGCCAAGGACTGAGGTAGTGGATGCCTTTCTCCAGTGGATCTGGAGGGGGCCTTGTGCCCAGAGTGCTTCATCCTGCCAAGGACTGAGGCAGTGGATGTGATTATCCACTGGTTCTGGAGGGGGCCTTGTGCCCAGAGTGCTTCATCCTGCCAAGGACTGAGGTAGTGGATGCTTTTCTCCACTGGTTCTGGAGGGGGCCTTGTGCCCAGAGTGCTTCCTCCTGCCAAGGACTGAGTTAGTGGATGCCTTTCTCCACTGGTTCTGGAGGGGGCCTGGTGCCCAGAGTGCTTCATCCTGCCAAGGACTGAGGTAGTGGATGCCTTTCTCCACTGGTTCTGGAGGGGGCCTTGTGCCCAGAGAGCTCCACATACAGTGTGGCCGGTCCCATTCCCTCACATGGGTATGTGTGCCACGAGATTGCCTAGGAACAGGTAGCATGATACGCCATGGAGGCAGAGACATACCCCACCCTGATGCGGCTTCGCCTTCCACCTGAAGATGCAAACAGTGATGAAAGTCATGCCTTATGGAAGCTGGGCAAGGTCCAGGAAGTCTCCTCCAGCCTCAGATGGCTGACCACTGGGGATGGTAGCCATGTCAGCGGTGGTGCCACTGTCCGAGCACATCGCAGGGCTGGTGGCGGTGCTGCGGCAGTGTCTGTGGTGGTGATGCTGGCTGTCGTGCATGTGTCAGCACCTGTTGAGGGACACAGTAGGACGTCTCCTGCAGCCTCAGACGGCTGCCCACTGGGGTAGATGCTGGGGAATGTTGCTGAGGCTGCAGACGTGCAGGTGGCGGTGCAGGTGGCTGTGCAGGTGGCGGTGCTGGTGGCTGTGCAGGTGGCGGTACTGGTGGCGGTGCAGGTGGTGGTGCTGGTGGCGGAGCAGGTTGCGGTGTTCGCCGCCGTACAGGTTGGTGTAGTCGTTGACAGAAGGGGTGACACTAGTTCCTCAGTCGGTGCCACCGGGCCCTGTCCTGACCTGCTCTTCTGCTTTTGTCCCTTCCCCACCTTTGATGGTGCCGCAGGTGTCTTGCCACTGTCCCCTTTAGTTTTGGTGGAGCCCTTGGTGGCTGGTAGGTGCAGCTTCTTCCTCCGCGATGTGGGCACCTTCTTCACCTTGGCAGGTGCCGGATTGTCCTTGGCCTCGCGAGGTGGCACACAGGCAGCCCTGAGGGGTGGCACACTCGATGACCCTGCAGTTGCTGGCACCACTGTGCCTGGTGATTTGGTGGCTGAGGTGCTGGGCTGGGACCTGGAAAGCCTGGCCCTAGGGGAAGGACGGGGGTGGGAGGTGAAGGGAATAGGTCAAAGTTTGCCAGGAAAAGGTTTTTAGACACACTGGAATGGGAAGATGGAGGGGGTTTGGGAGTGGAGGAAGAGGTAGTGGTTGTAGGAGGTGTACGTTTGCTGAATTTGGGTGAAGGTGCATGGGACGGAGGCTGTTGTGAGGTGGATGGCTGTTGGGTGGTTGTGTGCCTACGTTTGTTTACTTTGGGAGGAGGGCTCACAGACACATACTAAGAGAGGACACTGGGGATGTGTGAATGATAGTGGGGGTGGTGAGTGCAAGTGAGCGGTGTGTGGTGATGGGCGTGCTGGTGATGGAGGTACTGGCTGAGGATGTAGTGCATGCAGGTGTGAGTGGAGACGAGACAGGGAGGGAGGAGGAGGACGTAGAAGAGGGGGACACAGTGGAGGCAGTGGCTGTTGCTGTGTCTGCATGTGGATGATGCTTGTGTGAGTGCTTGTGGGATGTGTGGTGCTTAAGTTTGCCATGTCCACTCTTGTGTGTTGATAAATGTGTATGCTGGTCTGATGGTGTGCTTGGGATAGGCAGAGGTACAGGGGATTGGGTCTGGGTGGAGGAAGTTGGAAGGGGGGGGGCTGGACACAGGGACAATGGCTGCCATCAGTGCTGAGGCCAAAGGTTGAAATGCTCGCTGTTGGGCTGCCTGGCCAGAATGAATGCCCTCCAGGAATGCATTTGTTTGTTGCAACTGCCTCTCTAAACCCTGGATGGCATTCAAAATGGTAGATTGCCCAACAGTGAGGGATCTCAGGAGGTCAATAGCCTCCTCATTGAGGGTAGCAGGGCTGACTGGGGCAGGGGCTGAGGTGCCTGGGGCGAAAGAGATGCCCACCCTCCTGGGTGAGCGGGCACGGAACACATGCTGAGGGGCTGCTGGGAGGGCAGTGCTAGTAGGGGTGGTGGCGGCTGCACCTTTTGATGCAGTGGGCACAGAGGTGCCCGCCACCGCAAGGGAGCTCACATCAGAGGAAGAGTCGCTATAGCTGGTGTATGCTCCTGTCCACGTCGTGGAGCTCCCCTCACCCTCCATCCCACTGGTGGCTTCAGACTCTGTTGCTTCACCCTCCAGGGCCAAGTTGGTTGCAGCTCCCTCCTGCTCCGGTGCCACTGCTCCTCCTCCAGATGATGCTATTGCATGCAAGAACAGGGAGACAAAACAAAAAGGGGGGAAAGACAGAAGAAACACATGTTCAGTGCATGCAACACCACTACCGTTGGCAGACACAACACACAGGGAGCAGCCCTCTGCACTAAGCCATGCACTAACAGTTCCTAGCAAATTCACCTGCCCATGAGGGACGAGGCCTAAGCCCAATTGCTGCACACCTGGAAGACACAGGAGCCTGACTAGGTGTAGATGGCTATTACCAGTAGTGCGGTTGGAGTGCCACAGAGCCTGCCTAACAAGGGATCTTGCCTACCAAGTTCGCCCTGGCCTAGGGGAACACACAGCCCACCTCCCCCACCCAGACACCTCGTAATGCGTGCAGAGTCAGCTGAATTAGAGCGTACTCACCCCCTTGTGGCTGCTGTGATGCCCTCAAGCACCCATCCAACTCCGGCTAAGCCACCGCCAGGATCCGGTACATCAGGGGGGTCATGGTGCGATGGGCACCCCTTCCACATTGGGAGGCCATCCTCAGCTGGGCCTCCACCGTTGTTTTTGCTCCTGCAGCGCAGGTCCTCCCATCTTTTATGGCAGTGGGTGCTCCGCCTATGGTAGACCCCCAGGGTCCGGACACCGTTGGCGATGGCACACCAAATACCCTTCTTCTGGTGGGCGCTGACCTAGAGGAAAAAAGTGAACTGAAAATGGATGTTTCTAGCCAATACATTTCACCTCCCGCATTGCCAAACACCTCCCACACTGGCCCAGACATACATACACACACAATCCTGACATGATGGCCTGTCCCCCTCCCCACCCTCTTCCATCCACGACACTCCATACACTCACATGCCATCCACCATGCTCACAGTGTACTCACCTGTTTGTTTGGAGGACCCTACAGTTGCGTGTACTGGGGGAGGACCCCATCCACCAGTTTCTCCAACTCCTCCGAAGCGAAGGCAGGGGCCCTTTCCCCACACACTGTAGCCATCGTCGTTTCCAAACACAGATCACAGCAGCACTTGCAGTGTAGGTCCTCTCCTGTTGAAGGTCAGGTATCAAGTGAGGGAACAGACAGAAAATGGCGGTCACGTCCGCGGCGGTGCGTACCGTCACCGCCAGTGTACATCGTCATTGGCTCCTGGGACCCATAGGGCCCAATGTTAACCAATGCTCAATTGCACCGCGGTCTTCGAGCGCCTACCGCGATGGTGCACAATGCCAGTGCAGTTATCTCATTTCCCCTTGTCCCACCTTACAGGTCAGGCAGCCACCATTTCAGGGGGTCACATGGCATGGAAAAAAACTGTGTCACACCTATTTAGGCCAGGAATATGGACAGATAAAGGCACATTGTGAATTTCCCCAAATTTTAACCAAATAACACAATGTGATACCTAAGTGTTGGATGACCCTCTGCTCGCTGTTCTCTTCCATAGGGCATATCTGCTGCGGCAGGTGATGAGATGGCGGCATCCTCCGGTGTACAGACCCCTGGTGGACCTGTCGACAATGGAAGAGAGACACATCATCATCACATACAGACTTGATCGTGCAACAATCCTGGAACTGTGTGCCCAGTTGGAGCCAGACCTGATTTCAGCTATCCGCCATCCCACAGGAATCCCCTCTCTAGTGCAGGTTCTGTCTGTACTCCTTTTCCTGCCCAGTGGGTCTTTTCAAACAATAGTGGCCATGGCATCAGGGATGTTCCAGCCAATGTTCTCTAACGTGTTGGCCAGAGTGTTATCTGCCCTTATGAAACACATGCACAGGTACATTGTTTTCCCTCAAGTGGAGGATTTGCCCACAGTGAAAGGTGACTTCTATGCCCTGGGACATATCCCCAACATCATTGGTGCCATTGATGGTACACCTGTGGCATTTGTACCCCCCTACAGGAATGAACAGGTGTACAGAAACCGGAAAAGCTACCATTCCATGGCTGTGCAGATGGTGTGTTTGGCAGACCAGTACATCTCACATGTGAATGCCAAGTATCCTGGCTCTGTGCATGACGCTTACATTTTGAGGAATAGCAGCATCCGTTATGTTATGGGGCAACTCCAGAGGCACCGTGTGTGGCTAATAGGTGAGGCCAACACAGTTGACATAGGTGTCTGGGTATGGGGTTGTCCCTAAGGGTTAGTGTGTGTCTAACATTTGTCCATCGACATTTGCAGGTGACTCTGGTTACCCCAACCTGTCATGGCTACTGACCCCAGTGAGGAATCCCAGGACAAGGGCAGAGGAACGCTACAATGAGGCACATAGGCAAACTAGGAGGATTATAGAACGCACCTTCGGCCTCCTGAAGGCCAGATTCCGGTACCTCCATCTGACAGGTGGATCCCTATACTACTCACCGAAGAAGGTGTGCCAGATCATCATGGCATGCTGTATGCTGCACAACCTGGCTTTGCGACACCAGGTACCTTTTCCGTAGGTGGATGGGCCAGATGGTGGTCTTGTGGCAGCTGTGGAGCCTGTGTGCAGTGAAGAAGAGAAGGCAGAAGAAGAAGATGTCGACAACCGAAAAAACATCATAATGCAATACTTCCAGTGAGACACAGGTAAGAAAATGTAACTGCTTCCCACATCTCATACTATTGTTGGAGCTAGCATAAGTCTGTAATTTTCACTTAGTGTATGGACCCTGACTTGTTACTTTGCCTTTCCATTTCACAGATTCTGGCTCCCACTTTGTGCCCTCTGCTATGTTTACTGCTGGCCTACAGCTGTGTTATATTGGTACGTGAACAAGTACATCGACATTGATATATTCCAGAGGTTTTGAAATTACACATTAGTGAAAGCACAGACAGACTCCAGATTGTTTTGTGATTCTAGTGTGTTTATTTCTGTGCAAATAAGATGAGGGGTGTGTGAAATGGGCTGGGGTTATGGTGGAGGAATTTCCATGGCAGAGTCCAATCTTTTTGTTACACAGGTGGACAGGGTGACAAAGTGGGACAGAAGGGTGACATTCAGGGGGGTCTTATTTCCTGGTGGGGGTCTTGGCAATGTTCTCTGTCTTGTTCCTGGATCTCAGGGACCGTTTGCGTGGTGGTTCTCCATCTGCAGGGGGTGAGGTGCTGGTGGCCTGTTGTTTCTGTGGCGGTGCCTCCTGTAAACTAGCACCGGCGGAGGTGGAGGGCTGTTCATTGTCCAGGCTAGTGTCAGGGGCCCGTTGGTGTGCCACTGTGTCCCTCCTGGTGTTCAGAATGTCTGCCAGCATCCCTGCAATGGTGATCAGGGTAGTGTTGATGGACTTCAAGTCCTCCCTGATCCCCAGGTAGTGTTCATCCTGCAGGGGCTGGGTCTCCTGAAACTTGGCCAGTACCGTGCCCATGTTCTCCTGGGAATGGTGGTAAGCTCCCATGATGTTGGAGAGTGCCTCGTGGAGAGTGGGTTCCCTGGGCCAGTCATCCCCGTTGCACAGCAGTCCTCCCAGCTTACCTGTTATCCTGTGCCTCTGTCCCCTGAACCGTGTGCCCACTGCCACTGGCCCCAGGTCCCGGATTGTCCTGTGTTAGTGGGGTTGCCTGGGTTCCCTGTAGTGGTAGACACACTGCTGATTGATGTGTCCTGGGGACAGAGGGATGGGCCCGCTGGGTGGGTGCTGTGGTGGTGTTTCCTGAGGGGGGACATTCAGTGGTGGTTTGTGCCTGTGTCAGGGGAACCGACTGTCCCGAGGTCCCTGATGGGCCAGGCTGGTCATCTTGATCCAGGCGTGCAGGGCTGCTGTCGTCACTGTGGGCCTCTTCTGTGGGGGGACTGGATTTGTCTGGCACCGACTGTCCGGGGACGTTGGGTATGGGTCCTGTTGGGGTGTAAATGCATAGTTATTGTATCTGTGTGTACCACCTTGTGCAATGGATGAGTTACCCTCTACTCCTGTGCTTGCATTATTGCCGTGGCCCTTGTGTGATTGGTGATTTTGGAGCATGAGTGAGTCTCTCTACTGGACATGCTTTGGTGATGGGTGTCCATGCATTGGTGTTACATGCAGGGCTTGAATTTGGGATGTGTGGGTTGTGTTAGTGGGGTATCTGTGGTTTGTTGGAGTGATGGGTGTGAGGGTGAGGGTGCGAGTATGTGATGGCATGCAGGTGGGGTGTGGGGATGAAGTAGTAAAGATATGACTTACCAGAGTCCAGTCCTCCTGCTACTCCTGCGAGGCCCTCAGGATGCATGATCGCCAAGACTTGCTCCTCCCATGTTGTTAGTTGTGGGGGAGGTGGTGGGGGTCCACTGCCAGTCCTCTGTAGAGCAATCTGGTTTCTAGATACCACAGAACGGACCTTCCCCCGTAGGTCGTTCCACCTCTTCCTGATGTCATCCCGTGTTCTTGGATGCTGTCCCACTGCGTTGACCCTGTCGACAATTCTCTGCCATAGCTCCATCTTCCTTGCAATGGAGGTCTGCTGCACCTGTGATCTGAATAGCTGTGGCTCTACCCGGACGATTTCCTCCACCATGACCCTGAGCTCCTCCTCAGAGAACCTGGGGTGTCTTTGAGGTACCATGATGTGGTGTGGGTGATGTGTGAGGTGGTGTCTGTTGTGATGTGTGAGGGGATGTGTTGGTGTGTGTTGTTTGAGGTGCGTGGATGTTGTATCAGTGATGTTGTTGTGTGTCTGTGGATGCTTTTGTTGTGTTAGGTAGTCTCTTTGTCTGGCCTTCTTTCAGAATTTTGGTTGTAAGGGTTTGTGGATAATGTGGGTGTGTGTTTTATATTGGACAGGGTGTGTGGGTGTGGTGTGTGTATGTGTGTCAGGTGTGTGTATTTTGAATTGTCCAATGTGGTTGTGTTTTGTAAATGTGTGTGTATTTTGAGCGCTGCAGTGTTTACCGCCAATGGAATACCACGGTTGAAAGACAGCTGCGTTGATTCGTGGGTCGTGATAGTGTGGGTGTATTCCTGTTGGCGTGACGGTGTAGGTTTTGGTATAGCCAGTTTATCACTGACCTTTTGTGTGGTGGACTTCTGTGGGTGTCTGTATTGTGGCGGATTTCGAGCTTTGAGTCGTAATACCTGTAGTGGAATTCCGCTGCCGCAACGGTATGTTTGCGGTCTTCTGCACGGCGGAAAGTTGGATTTACTGCCAGGGTTGTAATGAGGGCCTGAAGGCCTCATTACAAGGCTGGCGGTCTTAAGACCACCAGCGTCGCAGTGGCAGTCAGGATCATCGCTGCTGTGGTGGTCTGACTGCCACATTAAGACCCTGGTGGTCAGACTGCCAGGGTTTTTCCGTCTCAGCCGGGGTCGGTGATCTCGATCGGTTGATGGCGGGTGGAGGTCGCAATCCGCCAGGGCAACGCTGCACGCAGCACTGCACTGCAGATCACAACCTTGTTCTCTGCCAGCTTTTTTTTTAATGGTGGTTTCACCGCCATGAAAAGGCTGGCAGGGAACAGGTGGCAGAGTGACACAGGGGGGGGCCTGCACTGCCCATGCACTTGGCATGTGCAGTGCATTGGTCCCCCTGCCTAACACCCTTGCAGTGTTCACTCCGTCCTTTGCAGACAATGAATATTGCAAGGGTGTTGGTGCACCCTGCAGGCAACAGCATGGCTACTGGCTCGATTGCGAGCCAGAGACAATGCTGCTGCCTCTTTCTCACTACAGTGGCAGCCACCCTATCAAGAGTTTGGCAGACAGGTTATCCCGTCCGTCAAACTCATAATTAGGCCCTAAGTTGAGGAGAACAGCGACTGATTCAAGACAGGCTTCATGCACTTATCTGTATATTATAGTTGACTAATATATTTCGTACAGCTATAATTAATACTTTATGAACTTTTCCAACTCTCATCATTGACTGTTGGAGTAATTTATGTTGTCACTTATTAATATACCTAACAGCCACCAAACAAGATCTATACTGGGGCCAAGAGAAGAAGAAATAAATAAGTTGTAACAGAGACAAAAATTAAAATACATGATCATTGATTTGATTTGACAAAAACATCCCCAGGTTTTAGACTAAAGACCCACTAAACTCTTCCAACTAAAATAAGTCATGGCCTCCTGGCTTTATCAATGCCGGTTCCATATGATATTCCAACTAAACATGATATTCAAGAATCATTTGAAAAGAAAGCATCACTGCTGCTCCACTAAGACCACAATTCAATTCTCCTTTACATTGCAGCTCCTTTCATTAAGACATAATATTCCTGTTTAAATGGGTTTCGAGAAAACAGCTCAATGAAAGATTAGATAATTGAGCAGGAAAATGTCACTGTATTCTCAATGTGGTTCTTATATTTTACATCTCTGAGTGGAAGTCTTGCTGTTTTCTGTCAGGAACAGGCAGTGGGTAGGCGCAGTAATGTGTATCACAGGGGCTAGAACAACACTTTACAACTTAACAACTCCTCAGCTCCTAGTTGGAGAAGCAGGAAGAACAGCAGGCGCTGGGATCTTTGTAAAGGACGTCATATGAAGTGAAATCTGCTTCACAAAGCATGCTTCATTGCATGGAACAACTGAAAGGTAACTGTGTGAAGCTTCACATGCTATTCTTTGACTAGTTTTTGCCGAAAGTACATGTTCTCGGATGGATACCCACGAGAGGGTTGAGAACAAAGGTGTCTTTCAAGAATGTAAATAATCTGACGAATAATGAGAGGCTGAAGCACATGGCAGACAGAATACCCATACAAAAGAAACTAACCCTGGCAAATTATAGGACTAGAGGACACAGAGCATAAGAGAACTTTGAATGGATGGAGCATTTTGAGCACTACAATGGGCGTCAGCAATGCATATTATTTATAGCATTCAGGAAGTCCTGGGGCCTTGCTGCAATGTAACATTTAGTCAAGAAACTGGAGGAAAAGTACTATTCTGAAAATTAAGCGTGATTCATTAATCATTTCTTCTCTTTAAAGATCAAAATTCAAGCATTGCAAATCTCTTTGGAAAAGCTTAAAACAAACAATCGTTCGAGATTTATGAAAAGATGAAAAACATCTGCCCAATCAAATAAAAAAACGGAGGTCGGATTTTTTTGGCTGGGTTATGATTTAGAAGCAAATCTGATAAAACTGTGAAGACTACAGAGTTTCTCTGTAAAGCCAGATATGTGAGCTCAAACTGTTATCCCAGTGTTAAGTTTGTTATGTCAGGCAAAACTTTCTCTGAAATCTTACATAATGTTCTTATCCTGCTCCACCATAGTGACTAAGCCAATGGCAAAGCCTTGGCTGAAGTGCAATGAAAAATACATGGCAATTTAAAATGATACTTTTCTATTGCAAGTTGAGAAGCCCGATCCTGTCTCTGCTTGCAGTCCTTCAACATTTGCTGATCCTGTTACCTCGATAGCCATTTGTAGGTGTTCCCTAAGATTGCTGGACACAGCAGGTGTATTGCATATGATAACGTGTCCAGTCACTATAAATTACTTGTACCTGGACACGCTGGAGGTCGGTGAACCTTTTAGCCGAGTTGGGCTCTCCTCATCCTAGAATAGTCGGATCGCTTAAACCAATAATCAATAACTATTGTAATCGATACCCAGTACTCTATTTCTAGGTCAGAATAACACATTAGGAATCAATAACAGTTGGTATTTCGACGCAACATGACCTTTCAGTCATGAATAACCACACCAGTTTATTAAAAATTAATGAGTTTATTTCCCTATATTAACAAAGCTAAAACAATATATATGAGTCTCAAAATCAAATGATATATGTATACGAACATTACTAGCTGTCCATAACGGCGGAAGAAATGCAATCTACGCAAAATCTGAATTATAATACACTCGGTTACAGCAATGAAAATCACTAATATGAGTAATTGAATTTGACTAATTGCATACATCGGTCAGCATAACAAGATTTCAATTCAACATGGTGCGTCAAGTGAATACCTCGACTAACCTCTAATTAGCATTGGCATGTGGGGCTTCATGCAAAACGAATTTAGTCAACACAAATTTGGATAACTTCTAGCTTGGGCCCTATCAAAATAGCAGTTGGTACCTAAAAGGAAAAACACAATGCATAATACAGTTATCCTGTCATAATTACCAAATACAATCAGCATTCAAGAAAGTCTTCATCCTTCAGGTACCGGTTCAATCAGCATGGGGCAGATTTCAAAGGGGCAGAGTTAAGGGCAAGTTTCCTTGCGGCAGCAAGGAGAATGGGGCAAAGTCACTGCATGGGCAAGACGGAGCAAATTAAAGTTAAAGTCTCTAGGGTGAGAATTCTTAAAGTCTCTTTCTCTGGAATAGAGAAAAGGGCATCAAGATGTCGTCTAAGATGGCACCTGGCATTTGGCTTCAAAGATGGCATCAAGGAAAATGGCTGGCTTCTCTTTGTCCGGTGGGTTTAAATAAGAAACATTCCAAATACTTACGGGTCTTCCATCGGAGGGTTCATAGGGTGGCTTCAAATTGACCAATGAATAGTGTCTTTCTCCTAGTACTCATTTATGCATACATTGTCCTTGGAGCCTTGGAACACAAGTTGCAACAAAGTTTGCCAATTATTTCGGTATCTGTGCTTTTATTGTCCGCACCTGCAGAAACTGACCTTGTATCAAAGGGGATGAAACCGGCCTAGCATGAAACCTTGGAGATAAGTGCGTTAGTCATTTCTACTAGAAAAATACAACCTTTAAAGTGAAATAATATATCTTTGTTAGTGCAAGTGAAAACCACGCAGTTAAATTTGAGACCAGACGACTAGGCCAAAGCCTTTACTAAATTTAAGCTAAGCATAAAACAGTTTCAACAAGAAATCATAGCACATATTTGCAATTATGACGGATTACTACATTTTTCAATTCTGCATGATTAACTAAGCTCATTTATAATAATGGCGAACTACTCCGAGGGCACAATTTCCCACGTACATTATTTTCTTTAGTAAAATCACACTACATTATACGATTTTGGTTACATGATATATGAATATATGTTGGTCCTTCTTTTTCTGCGTCATCAACCCCTCCTCTGATGACTAATTACGTCATCACATCAATTCTACCCACACATTTTATTCCATTAAAATCCTATTTTAGTAATGTGGCACTTCAGTCAATTCCCTCTTTCTTTTGGTTCCCTTTGATTTTTCTCTGTATATTTCTACCATTTTATTCTGTTCTTTCTCTTCTCTTTTTCTTTTGTTTCTTGTTTTTAATATTTTAGTAGCTTTCCATATTCCCCAAATACCTAATAAACAAATTAACACTATTAATGTTCCTTTTACTATTTTCAGTAATAATCCATTCCAAATGTTGCTGACCCAATTTCCCACGGAAGCAAATCCTTTTCCAACCTTCTCACATACTCCTGGTTCTTTCAATTCTTTCAAACCTGTACTTTCGTTAGTTCAATTTGTAAGCATTTTTCTAATTTGCCCGCTGTTGTCCGGAATATAAGTACAACAGTGACGTGTACCAAGCATTTTGCAAACGCCTCCATCCTTTGCTAAAAGAATGTCTAAGGCAAGCCGATTTTGAAGAGTCATAGCTCTTTCTACAGCAAGTTCAGCATCCATCAGGATTATAGCTCCTGAGAATTTTGTCAGCATGTTATCTACAATAGTAGACAACTTTCGTATTTTAATTGAATTCAATATGACTCCCACTGAAGGAATCATTGCTCCAAATATATCTCCTACGACACCAGAAGCTGTCTCCCTCTTCTGAACATAATGTGATTCAGACAGCTTTGGGAATTTCTTTAAGTCGTCCAGTTGATAAACCTTTGGGAATACTATTCCCAAATAACATCTCCCATACCATCCTTTAGGAAGACGATAATAGGCGTTAAGTCCACAAATATAATATACCCCTGGAATAACTGGGTCTTGTCCATCCAGCATGAACATCCATTTAGGTTGAAAGAAAAACGTATGTTTACATTCACTCGTTCCCACAAAGACTGTGTCATAATATGATTTATATCTATGTACACAGAACCTCCCTACGTGTAATGCATCTAAAGCTATTTTCCCTTGTGTCTTTATTGCGGCAAAAGCATAATTATCTACAGATGTCCTCTTGTGTAATTCCCTTTCTAATTTCTCCTTCCCCGCTTTCATCCTATCGTCAGTGTGATCTAAAAAGCTTATCTCCATCGGTGAAAGCAAGCATGTAAGGTTTTCTCTGTAAGCGTAAGCTGGGTGAAAAGGTGACAATGGCTCAAAGAAACCCCTCATTAATTTTATATAATAATCTCTTGCTACTTTACTCAAGTACTCTATTATAGGGATATGTGCAAATACAACATCCTGATTGGAATAAAAATAGTGAATATACTCCTGACCATAAAATCTGGTCATTATTAAACTACATGTAATTCCATACGTAAGAGGCATGCTATGATATGTCACCCCTTCCACTACTGAGGTAGGTATTTGTGTGCATACATAACAATCTTTCGCATCCATTGTCTCAACATACTCACTCAACAAGCGATAGAAACGTTGGACGAAAGTTCCTTCTTATCATGCAAATGTCTTTCGTCTTGTTCGAGTTTCTTCAAAGGAGTTAGTTCAGTAATAGGTTTAGAAGTAGAAGCATCATTCGCGTCTCTCTCATTTCCTCCATGCATTCCAAGAATTATTGCCATAACTGTTAGTACACTTGCAGTTATTAGACCTATACACATGTATTTACAACACTTCATTTTATTTCCCTGTGTAGTGTAGCCTGTCATGATCTATATAGAATCAGAAAGTTGAAGACACTTTATCAAATCAGATTTGCAGATATATATAAAGCTGAACGAGTTCAATGTTCACACGATTCTCTTTAGCAGCATTAGTCTCTTATCGGTTTAGCAGCCTTGTCTCAAAATCGGTTTCAAAGTCAATCAAGTTAGCAATGTCTTAGCCGGTTCAAAAGTCAATCAGGTTGTTAATGTCTTATTCGGTAATGTTCATGGAATTTCATTTCTCAAGTGCCAAAGTGAAGTTCTGCTTCTTCGTTCTCAAGACTGAGGGATAGGAATTCGTCTGACCACTCGTTAGTGGCTATGTATGCCCACTCCGGACCAGAATATCTTCTTCTCGGTATTCTTTTCCTTTTCAATTTTGCATCTCCTTTTGAGTCTCTCTCTTTGGTACTCTCTTCCTTGACCGGGTCTTTCTCTTCAATTGGTGTTGTTATTGCGACAGACACTTCCTTTCTTTTCTCTTTCAACTTTGACCCTTCACTTTCGTTTAATATTTCCCTAGTTCTTAATTTCACTGGCGATATGCTTTGTCTCCGTTTCGCACTGTTTTCACCCAATGGACCTGCAACCGGTTCTGGAAGACTTTGAATAGTTTCACGCAGTCCTGTCTTGTCTTCTCCCCCTAGGAGGTCAATCAGGTTTTCCTTTTCTTTTCCTGTATCGTCTACTTCTGGGAAAGCCCTCCTCTGATCAGGCTCTCCTGCTCCTTCACCTGTCTCAGGCTCTTTGTCACATTCAGGACCTTTGTCACTTCCTGAGGCTTCTCCTTGGTCCTCCTCAAATGAGTCAGTTGTTTCTTCCTCAGGAAATAGCTCTCCCTCCTCTATTTCCGCTTGTTCGCCTCCAGGTTCTCTTTGTTCTGTCTCGGTGCCTGGTACTCTCTTGTCAGTCACTGGCGATTTCAGAGCTTCAACTTTCTCTTCTGTGGGGCACGTCACCCTTTTTGTATGACTGGCGTGAATCCAGTTGGGAACTCCTGGACACTTCACAGCGGTGGTAGTTGTCAGAATCACTTGGAAAAGTCATTTCCAACGGGGTTCCAGACACGACTTCCTCACGTGCTGGGGAACCCCGTCGAAAGACCGCTCCGCGATCAAAAGACCGCGGGGGTCATTTCGACTTTCCCGCTGGGCCGGCGGGCGACCGCCAAAAGATCGCCCGCCGGCCCAGCGGGAAAGGCCCTGCAACAATGAAGCTGGCTCCGAATGGAGCCGGCGGAGTTGCAGGGGTGCGACGGGTGCAGTTGCACCCGTCACGATTTTCACTGTCTGCAATGCAGACAGTGAAAATTCTTGTGGGGCCCTGTTAGGGGGCCCCTGCACTGCCCATGTCACTGGCATGGGCAGTGCAGGGGCCCCCAGTGGCCCCATGACACCCGTTCCCGCCATCCTGTTCCTGGCGGTAAAAACCGCCAGAAACAGGATGGCGGGAAGGGGGTCGGAATCTCCATGGCGGCCCCTTTTCTGACCGCGGCGAATGGGCTCTGAAGCACCGCCAGCCTGTTGGCGGTGCTTCCGCGTCCCTCCACCCAGGCGGTCATAGACCGCCAGGGTTGGAATGAGGCCCATAGTTTTGTGATTTCGAGTGTGCATTGCATTTTACCACTGCTACTTCTGCTGGTAACTGGATGGCATGTAACAATTCTCTAATTCTTTCACCATTTTTCACTTGTGATCCTGAAGAGGTCATGAAGCCTCTTTGTTACCACAACTGTCCAAAGTCATGACTGTCAGTGTAAATGGTGACTTTCATTAATGAGGAAAGTTGGCAGGCTCTAGTAAGTGCTACCAGTTCCGCTACTTGTGCAGAGTAAACTCCTTAAACCCAAGATGCTTCCAGAACACCTGTTATGGTACATAGAGCATATCCTGCTTTCAATATTCCTAGTGCATCTCTTAAACATGAACCATCAACAAAAATAACTTGATTGTTCTCTTCCAAATCGGGTGTCTTTGATATCAGGTCTTGGTTTTGTACAAAATTCAGTCACCTGAAGACAGTTGTGCTCGATGTCTTCGGCGTTCTCAATTTCGACATTTTCACTGGGAAACAAGGTTGCTGGATTCAACGCAGTGCACCTTTTCAGCTGCACATTAGGTGAACCCAAAATATTGTCTCGTACCTTGTAAGCCTAGCACCGGTCATGTGCTGTGTTTGGGAACATGTCAAAATTATCTCGACTGAGTGAGGGACCATGACTGTTAAAGGATGTCCCATCACTATTCCTTCACTCTGATTTAGGCTGATACCAACTGCTGCTACAGCACGCAAGCACCCTGGTAGTGCTGCTGCGACCGGATCCAAAGTAGCAGAAACATATGCTACTGGTCTGTTTACGCCACCATGGGCTTGAGTCAAGACAGACAAGGAACATGCATCGCGTTCATGACAAAACAATGTAAAAGGCTTTGTGTAATCAGGCATACCTAAAGCTGGAGCCCAGCTGTCAAAGGGCGCCTGACATCAATTCCTGTAATGTCCCCAAATATCCTACTTAGTTCTAAGTTTTACAAATGTTTGAGAACTGTGGTCTATTCTTGAGTAAATCAGTCCTTGCCTTCTCTTAGTCCACAAAGTGCATATTGATCATCTTTCCTGTATTAAAGGGTAAACTACCATGAAAATTGAGCAATTTCAAATATAACCATGAAATAACACATTATGGGTACTGAATACTATGCTAATTGACACATAACTGTAAATTGCGGTCTCATACTGACAGCCTAATTAAAATATTATGATTGATGGTTGTTAGAAATGGGGTCTCTAATTGGCAGAGTTATACACCATTGTCAAAGTAGGGACCACAGTCCTAGTCAGGGTAAATCACAAACACAATCCAAATTATCCTGTGCCCATCTTCCGGTAGCTTGACACTGAGCAGTCAGGTTTAACTTAGAAGGCAATGTGTAAAGTATGTGTGCAGAACTTATACAATAACACAGTGAAAGCAATACAAAGATACACCACACAGGTTTAGAAAAATTTAGAATATTTATCTAAGTAAAATACTGTTGAAACAATGAAAATCCAATGTACACTAGCCAAGTTATTATTTTAGATTAAATCCAATTAAAGCACCTAGAAAACACAGTAGCTCCAACTAGGGCTATCCCCGCGCCATTGGCAAGAGTAATTCCCAACAATCCGACACCACTGTCGCATGGACCCCCAAGTCCAGTATCTTTTGAAGACAAAGAACAAGGGTGTTGCATGGAGTCAGAAAGAGGCGTCACTGGAGTCAGTGCGGCGTCAGTCGCTTACTGCTTTCAAGGGAAGAGGCGTCGGTGCCGCGCTGCGAAGCCGGTGGAGGTGAAACATCGGTTCCCTACGGATAGAGGGGGAGATGATGCGGCGTCATCCACGATGCATCAATTCCTTGTTAGCCGGCAGAGTTGCTGGTCCTGGTCTGTCAGGACCAGATGTGTCAACTTCGCAGTGTTGCAATGATCCTGAGGGACGTCAGCGGAGTCGCAGCAACATCAGATTTGCATTGCAGGCTGCGGTCATTCGGTGCAGTGAGGTCCACGGAGCAGAAGGCTGCGGCATCGCTGAAGTTGTTCCGGAGTCGCTGGAGTCAGAGACTAGCAAAAAGTTAGCAGTTTAAGTCTTTGCTATCCCTGAGACTTCAGAACAGGAGGCAAGCTCAATCCAAGCCCCTGGAGAGCACTTTTGGGAGAAGGCAGAGTCCTTCCAGCACAGTCACAGGCCAGCAGGGTAGCAGGGCAGCAGCAAGGGTGCAGTACTTCCCAGCAAACCAGTCCAGAGAGTCCTTTGGGCAGGCAGGTCTTCTGACAGAGTTCAGGTGCAGGTCCAGAAGTGTCTGATTTGGTGGGGTCAGAGACCCAGTTTAGATACCCAAAAATGCCTTTGAAGTGGAGTGGTTTTAAAGTGCACATGTTCCCCTTTCAGCCCAGTCCTGTCTGCCAGGGACCTAGTGGGGGGTTATCAGTCCTGTGTGTGAGGGCAAGTCACTGGTCTTTGAAATTTAAGTGTCAGGCCCTCCACCCTTCCAGGCCAGGAAGACCCATTTAGCATGCAGATGAAAACAGATGTGACTGAGTGTCCTCTGTTTGTGGTTGTCTGGTTGAAATGCACAAGGGAGCTGTCAACGAGAACAGACCGGCTGTTGATTGGAGACAGGCTGTAAGGCATATATGGTTCTAAGTACAACTAAATGCTCACTTCCTAAAAGTGGCATTTCTAAAATAGTTATATTCAATCCAAATTCACCAATAAACTGGTTTTTTTATAACCATTGTGGACATACTAAGGTCCATATTTATACTTTTCGACGCACAACTGCGCCAACGCAGTTGTGCGTCAAAAAATTTAGCGCTGGCTAACGCCATTCTGAAGCGCCATGCGGGCGCCGTATTTATTCAATGACGTTAGCCAGCGTTAGCCGGCGATGCGGAGTGGTGTGCGTAAAAAAAAATTACACACACCAGGCAGCGCCAGCGTAGGGAAAAATTTAGTTTGGGCGTCCAAAAATGGGGCAAGTCAGGCTGAGGCAAAATTATCGCCTCAACCGGATTTGCGCCATTTTTCTTTGGACGCCCAGACGCCATTAACATGACTCCTGTCTTAGCAAAGACAGGAGTCATGCCCCCTTGCCCAATGGCCATGCCCAGGGGACTTATGTCCCCTGGGCATGGTCATTGGGCATAGCGGCATGTAGGGGGGCACAAATCAGGCCCCCCTATGCCACAAAAAATAAAAAATACTTACCAGCACTTACCTTAACTTCCCAGGGGTGGGTCCCTCCATCTTTGGGCGTCCTCCTGGGGTGGGCAAGGGTGGCAGGGGGTGTCCCTGGGGGCATGGGAGGGCACCTGTGGGCTCCTTCCGAGCCCACAGGTCCCTTAACGCCTGCCCTGAGTAGGCGTTAAAAAATGACGCTAACGTGGCTAGACGTCATTTTTTAAGGCCCGCCCACTCCCGTGCGTCATTTTTGCACGGGAGTGTAAATACGGCGCACAGGCCTGGGAGTCATTTTTTAGACGGGAACGCCTACCTTGCATATAATTAACGCAAGGTAGGTGTCCACGCTAAAAAATGACGCAAACTCCATGAACTTTGGCGCAAGACGCGTCTAACGCCAAAGTATAAATATGGAGTTCGCTTTGCGTCGAATTTGCGTAAAAAAACGACGCAAATCCGGCGCAAACAGAGTATAAATATGGCCCTAAATCTGACCTGGTTACCACTTTCAAATCAGAATCTACCACTCAAAAAGTATATGAGTGCAGTCCTAATTCTAACCTATGAAAGGAGCAGGTCTCACAGTTGTTGAAATACGAATTTAGGACTTTTTCACTACCAGGGCATATAAAACACATATGTATATTTCCTGCTTTTTACCTACATAGCCCCCTTCCCTGTAGGTTACCTAGGGCCAACTTATATGTAGAAAAAGGGGAGTTTAAGGCTTGGCAAGTACTTGCAAATGCACACACACAGGCCTTGCAATAACAGGCCTGAGACATGGTTAAGGGGCTACCTATGTGGGTGGCACAACCAGTGCTGCAGGCCCACTAGGAGCATTTAATTTACAGGCCCTGGGCACATGTTGTGCACTTTACTAGGGACTTATAAGTAAATCAATTAGGCAAATTGGGGATGAACCAATGTTACCTTGTTTAAGTTAAAGAGCATATGCCCTTTAGCACTGGTTAGCAGTCCTAAAACCAGCAAAACCAGTGTCAGCAAAGTGAAGGGAGGCAGGCAAAAGTTGGGGGATGACCACACTAAGGCTGTTAGGTCTAAAAATGGTGCACTGTAATCCTTCTTCCATGTCATTGCAAGATAGTAGTCATTCTATGTTGCCAGTATGGCGTGGTTTTCTGCTGTGAAATTGGGTCACACTACTTGTGAACATTTTTAAAGCACAACTTATACTCTACGTGGTGTCACTCTCGAATGAAAGTGTGCTATACAGATGCTGTGAAACTCTCAGCTCTATTTTGCCAAATTGCATCGTACCTCATGCCTGTCAGAAAGTGGATTATTAATTTGGAAAGGAGGGCACTTACCAGCTTAATAAACACAACCTGGTTAGGTCCCAACACAAGTCTTAGTGAAACTGCTCAATCGCTGGTAGCTTGCCACAAGCAACATAATTCCCCAGATAAATGTGTGTTATTCTCAAGCAGTATGAACAATTTTAAAGCAAGAAAACAACTAACTACAATACAGTTCCCAAACTAATAAGAAATAGAGGAAATTTAACAAACTAAAAGACACCGAAATGATTGAAATTGGAGAAGGAGAACTGAAGATATGAATTATAAAGTTGTAATTCCTAAGTAAAGTTTCTTTGAAATATATCAGTTCGTGCTTGACCCTGACCTAGCTTCTATTTCAGGGAAGGTATAACAAACAGATCATCCCTTGATACCTAGTCATTTTTTTACCTCAAAGTATTTCACATGACCAACCTCAAAAGCTAAAGCCAGTGATTGTCCCTCGAAGCTGGATACTTTCGCGATGAGCTCCTGCTGAAGTATTTGTCTTCGGGACCAAAAGCTCTGAGTAGGGCAAAGCTGGATTTGATAGCAGTTGATGTATTTATTCCACTGGAATAGATTTGTCACCTTGCCTGAGTCAAAGGTCCTAAATTTGGACATAGTCACTGATTTCATTCGCAAAATCCTTAAGTAGGGAAAGGTGGATACTTTACCTTAAATTCCTTCTGAATCCATTTTCAGCTTTGCAAAGAGCTCTGACCAGGATTAACTTGGTTTTCTTGCCTTCATTGGGTGCACTCAGCCTCAGGAGAGCCTCAGAACTTTGTCCCGGTCCTTTTGAGATGGAAGAAAGACTCCTGATAGGTTGGAACCACAAGGTCTATGAGGTCCCTGGGAATGAAAGAGGCCTGAACTGGCAGCACTAATTGTCATCTGCATGTCAAAAGAAGAAGTGAGAAGGCTCTCTTTTGCTCTACCAACTGTTTCGACCCCCTCCAAGATGGTTAATCCCTGTTGAATTGCCAGTTACAGGCAACACCTCTGCCTTCATGGATCCACAGTCCAAACCATTGTCTTCTGGGTGCAAGCAAATTGGCTCTCAGCCACGAAAAATATACTGAGTGCTAAAATATTTTTTGAGTTACTTTTCCACTATAGCTATCACAAATCTGCTTATACCATAAAATAAATGATTAAAACTAAGTGAAAATAAGCATTTTCTAGGCAAGGATATGAAATAAATATTTTAATCGCACTTTGACCTGTCCATGGAAAGTCTAGACTAATCCACACAGTGAAATGAGCTTTTGTGTATTCATTCCCTGTGAGGGCATGTAATTCCCTATCCACTCTGTGCTACTTTTGTATATTAAGCACCTAGCCTTGTGGTGTTACAAAATCCATTTTTGCTGTAACAAAATATTATATAAAAATAGGTCTCCATTTGTCACTACAGTGCTTTCAAAGCACTGTCCTGCTAGAGCATGGTTATTCTCCCGACAGCCATAGATTTTTGATATATATGTCGGTGGTATAAATACACACTGCATCCAAGTATGATACTTACCTCCCACATCGTTGGTGTATTTTCTATACCAACAAGCATGTCCTTAAATGAAATTTAAATACACTGTGTGGGTGCAACCAATTTTGCATTAAACTTTAAGATGCAGATGACCCGCTTGTGGCTCTGATCGGCAGTGTCACAGCTCACAGAGTCCTGATACCAGAAAATGTAGATATCTGAAAAAGAAAAAAATCTGTAGTGGTCACGCAGAAAAGGGGTGACTTTCCCATAATAACAATAAGGAAAGAAGGATTTTTTGTTTTGTTTATGGAAGATCAGGTGATCCTCATTAAAACTCAAGTGGATTGGTGATTAAGTTTGTTCTGAGGAAACCTGAACAGCAAAGTCTTTATTTCAAATACTTTTAAAGGGCCAGCAGATGTGGCTTGTTTTAAAGTAATGCTCGTATTGGATGGTATGTTCCAAACAGATAATTCATCCTATCTAAGTATGCCTCTTTGCATATTCAAGCTTTGACTGGATAAAAGTTAAACAAGCTTGAACATTATCCACACATGTGAGCAAGGGAAATTAATTTTGCGTGCTGATTGTTGGCTGCAGAGTGGTGACTTGTTTCACGCAAATATCACTGAATGCCATGATTACAGTTATCAGCAGTAATTAGTGAAAACGCTGTGCTCCAGTTTAATAATATGATCTTTAATTGTAGATGTAGTTTTTCAGTGCAATGTTAAATAGTCCATGCACTGAGAAAATTAATTAGTCGACTGACCATGGGCCTGATTTAGCTGTTGGCGGTCTTGCCGCCAAGCCGCAACTGAGGCGGAACTGAAAAGACCATCACGTCCGCAGTCTCCCACCCACCGCATTTAGATGTATTATGGCAGACTCCAGCACTGATGATTAGCACTCTGTTGGCGCCTCGATGCCGGTAACCTACCAAGCCTATTTAGATTCCATAGTCATGCTGGCGATGTGTCAGCTACTGGCCCATGACAGCAGGAGTCCGTAGCAGGACCTGTTCAGTATAGTCCAATCACTGTGGCTATTGGTTGAATGCTAGTAGCCCACATCTGTTGCAAATTGGACAATTGTGACCACCTTCAAAACACACTATAAAACACCCTCCATTTCAGACGTTGATCCATTCCACTGGAGAAGACCGGACAGCCAGCCAAATCCACAACAGAGGAGGTAGGCTTTTTTAATTTGTTTACCTCTCCGTTTTTGTCTTCTGTCTTTTTTTTCAAATTAATTTTTTCACAGTACCCTTCTTTTTTTGAGAGCTAGTGTTGTTAAGAATAATTTCACAATTCGAGGGAGAAGAAATCCAGTTTCACAGCCGGAGAATTGTCTACCATGGTGGGTGAAATCATTAAAGTAGAGCCACAATTGTTTAGAGCTCAAGTCCAAAATACGACCATTTCCTAGAAAAGGCAAATGTGGTCCAAAATAGTTGACAGGGTGAATGCAGTAGCTAACAACCTGCACATGCAGGAGGAGATTAGGAAGAGATAGACTGACCTGCGAGGGAAGGTTGGTTAACTGTCCTCCAAGAATCACCTGGAGAGGCAGAGGACTGGTGTTGGGTCTCCCCACCTCCCCCCACTTGGCTGTAGCCGGCCCACTAAAAGGGGCATCATCACCTTTGCTGCAAGTGACCACTGGCCCTGCCCCCCCAGTGTCCCAGGCTGGGCTTACTGAAGAGGGTGTCGATCTATTAAGAACGCTCACTGTAGGCCAAACAGCACTAATAGAATGCAATCCAGGGACTGGCTGGCCAGAACACCCAGATGCTAGTTTACCTGTATAGCATTCATGGTGCCCTGTCTGGCCTACAGCAGTCATTCAAGGGTCATGCCCAAACTCCCATACCTTCTACATCCCAAATCCCTCAACCCAGCCCTGTCCAAAGCAAATGCTAACATATGCATGTACCCACAAAACAGCCACATGCAGCACATCCCAACACAAACACAGCAAGAAACATAAGCACAGACATATGCAGCCACAACACACACCACCACAGGCACCACCCAGTCACTACACCCACCACTACACAACAACACATACACACCCAGACATGACACCCACTACAACATTAACAGTCACAGACACCACCAGCACACCCCAGTCATTGCACCCACCAAATCCCCAACACACACACACCACAGACACAGCACCAATCATCACATCCACCAACACACATGCATGCACAAGCACACTTACAGACACCACAACAACACACACTACAACCACAGCAGACACATCCACATACACACTAACTCAACACAAACACCCACAGTCACCCACACCACAGACCAGAAGTAACAAAAAAACAAACACTTACAGATGCACCACATACAACAGACCATCATGCACCCCCACCTTTAACAGACACATGTAGAACAGACACGGCCACTCACTCTACCTTCCAAACCCAACTTAGTCCCAAACACCTTATGCATTTCCCTAAGGAGAGCTTGCTCTTTTCCCTGGCCCTGACCCCTACCAAATCCCAACTCCCCGTTTCCAAATCCCAAACCATCCCTTACAAATTCCAACCGACCCCTTCCAAATCCCAAACCACCCCTTCAAAATCCAAATCCACCCCTTCCATGTCCTAACCCACCCCTTCCACATGCCAAACCACCCCTTTCAAATCCCAAACTCTCCCTTACAAACCCACCCCTTACAAATCCCAAACCACCCCTCCCAGACCCAAGAACTCACCGTCCCCAATAACATCTTTTAGGTACCTGCTGTCTGCCCCATGGATGCCCCTTTCGGAGGAGGTTTAATCTGGCAGTGACATTAGGAGGAAAGTTGTGGGCATGTACCTACACTATGGACTCCTGGCCTGGTGCCTTTGTGTTTTCTATACAATTTCCTTTAAATTATTTATGAGTTATTTAATTTCTGTAATATATTTGTTATTTTGAGAATACCTTTGTCCTGGCCTTATTTTTGGAATGTTGCTAATTATATGCTGATCATGTTATTTCTGCTAATGTGTGGGCCATGCATTTCCTTTCATTCGTAACAGTGACAAGCACACCTTTTGTATTTTAGATAATAGTTTAACCCCTTCGCTGCCAGGCCTTTTCCCCCTCCTGTGCCAGGCCTTTTTTTGCCTATTTGGAATAGTTCTCGCTTAGGCCCTCGTAACGTTTTGTCCATAGAAGCTACCCACGCCAAATTTGTGTCCTTTTTCCCCCACATCCTAGGGATTCTAGAGGTACCCAGACTTTGTGGGTTCCTCTGAAGGAGGCCAGGAAATTAGCCAAGTTAGAGTGAAAATTTCGTTTTTTAAAAAAAAAATGGGAAAAAGGGCTGCAGAAGAAGGCTTGTGGTTTTTTTCCCTGAAAATGGCATCAACAAGGGGTTTGCTGTGCTAAAATCACCAGCTTCCCAGCTTTCAGGAACCAACAGACTTGAATCAGAATACCCAATTTTTCAACACAATTTTGGCATTTTACTGGGACATACCCCATTTTTATGATTTTTTGTGCTTTCAGCCTCCTTCCAGTCACTGACAGTGTCTGGAGTGTGAAACCAATGCTGGATCCCAGAAACCTAAACATTTCTGAAAAGTAGACAAAATTCTGAATTTAGCAATGGGTAATTTGTGTAGATCATACAAGGGTTTCCTGCAGAAAATAACAACTGAAAAAAAATATATTGACATTGAGGTGAAAAAAAAACAGCCATTTTTCTCTACATTTTACTCTGTAACATTTTCCTGCAATCAGATTTTTGAAAGCAATATACTGTTACGTCCGAATGACTCTTCTGTTTGCGGGGATATATAGGGCTTGTAGGTTCATCAAGAACGCTAGGCACCCAGAGCCAATAAAGGAGCTGCACCTTGCAGTGGGTTTTCATTCTGCACCGGGTGTACAGCAATTCATTTGCTGAAATATAAAGAGTCAAAAATAGGTATCAAGAAAACCTTTGTATTTCCAAAATGGGCACAAGATAAGGTGTTGAGGAGCAGTGGTTATTTGCACATCTCTGAATTCTGGGGTGCCCATACTAGCATGTGAATTACAGGGCATTTCTCAAATAGACGTATTTTTTACACACTGTCTTATATTTGGAAGGAAAAAATGTAGAGAAAGACAAGGGGCAATAACACTTGTTTTGCTATTCTATGTTCCCCCAAGTCTCCAGAAAAAAATGGGACCTCACTTGTTTGGGTTTTTTGCAAAGTGCCTACCTGTGAATTTTGGCCTCTAGCTCAGCCGGCACCTAGGGAAACCTACCAAACCTGTGCATTTTTGAAAACTAGAGACATAGGGGAATCCAGGACGGGGTGACTTGTGGGGCTCTCACCAGGTTCTGTTACCCAGAATCCTTTGCAAACCTCAAAATTTGGCAAAAAAACACTTTTTCCTCACATTTCGGTGACAGGGAGTTCTGGAATCTGAGAGGAGCCACAAATTTCCTTCCAGCCAGCATTCCCCCAAGTTTTAGGCATAGACAGGAAATGCTCCAAAACACAACGTGGACACATCACATTTTTCTACAGAAAACAGAGGTGTTTTTTGCGAAGTGCCTACCTGTGGATTTTGGCCTCTAGCTCAGCCGCCACCTGGGGAAACCTACCAAGCCTGTGCATTTTTTAAAACTAGACACGTAGGGGAATCCAAGATGGGGTGAATTGTCGGGCTCTCACCAGGTTCTGTTACCCAGAATCCTTTGCAAACCTCAAAATGTGGCTAATAAAACACTTTTTCCTCACATTTCGATGACAGAGAGTTCTGGAATCTGAGAGGAGCCACAAATTTCCTTTCACCCAGCGTTCCCCCAAGTCTCCCGATAAAAATGGTACCTCACTTGTGTGGGTAGGCCTAGTGCCCACGACAGGAAATGCCCCAAAACACAAAGTGGACATGTTAGAAATGGGGTCCTTGGTTGACAGTCAGGTTACCCCCTGTTCAAGCAAAGACCCTCACTCTAGTCAGGGTAAAAGAGAATCACCCTCAGCTAACCCCTGCTTACCCCCTTGGTAGCTTGGCAGAGCAGTAGGCTTAACCTCAGAGTGCTAGGTGTAAAGTATTTGTACCAACACACACAGTAACTCAATGAAAACACTACAAAATGACACAACACAGGTTAGAAAAATAGGAAATATTTATCTAAACAAAACAAGACCAAAACGACAAAAATCCACCATACACAAGTCAAGTTATTAATTAAAAATCGAAAAGAGTCTTTAAGTAGTTTTAAAAACACACTAGCGCTGCTAGAGTGAAAATGTACCTGGTGTGCGTCAAAAATAACCCCGCACGGGCGGGTGTGCGTCGAAAATAACTCCGCACGGCGGTACTCGAGTCAAAAATCCAGCCGCACGATGAGTTGACGATCCAGCCGCGCAGGTTGCGATCTCCCAGCCTCCGTCAGCGATGCTGCGCGTCGTTTCTCCTGCTCCGTGCGTCGATTCTTCGGTCGCGTTTCCTGCGAGCGTCGTTTCTCAGCCGCGGAGCTGGCGGCGCGTCGTTTTTCAGCCGCCGATCGGATTCGCGTCGATCTTTTCCCCGCACGGCGCTCTGTGCGTGGATTTTCTTGTCTTTAGGCTGCCAGCTTCTCCTTTCAGGGTCCCAGGACTGGATGGGCACCACAGGGCAGAGTAGGAGTCTCTCCAGAGGCTCCAGGTGCTGGCAGAGAGAAGTCTTTGCTGTCCCTGAGACTTCAAACAACAGGAGGCAAGCTCTAAATCAAGCCCTTGGAGATTTCTTCTCAAGATGGAAGGCACACAAAGTCCAGTCTTTGCCCTCTTACTCTGGCAGAAGCAGCACTGCAGGAAAGCTCCACAAAGCACAGTCACAGACAGGGCAGCACTTCCTCCTCAGCTAACAGCTCTTCTCCAGGCAGAGGTTCCTCTTGATTCCAGAAGTGTTTCTAAAGTCTGTAGATTTGGGTGCCCTTCTTATACCCATTTTAGTCTTTGAAGTCACCTTTCTTCAAAGGGGACTCACACCTACTTGTGAAATCCTGCCTTGCCCAGGCAAGGCCTCAGACACACACCAGGGGGTTGGAGCCGGCATTGTTAGAGGCAGGCACAGTCCTTTCAGATGAGAGTGACCACTCCACCCCTCCCTCCTAGCAGAGATAGCTAATCAGGAAATGCAGGTTACACCCCAGCTCCCTTTGTGTCACTGTCTGGTGTGAGGTGAAAAACAACCCAACTGTCAAACTGACCCAGACAGGGAATCCACAAACAAGGCAGAGTCACAGAATGGTTTAAGCAAGAAAATGCTCACTTTCTAAAAGTGGCATTTTCAAACGCACAATCTTAAAATCAACTTTACTAAGAGATGTATTTTTAAATTGTGAGCTCAGGGACCCCAAACTCCACATGTCCATCTACTCTCTAGGGGAATCTACGCTTTAATCATATTTGAAGGTAGCCCCCATATTATCCTATGAGAGAGACAGTCCTTGCAACAGTGAAAAACGAATTTAGCAGTATTTCACTGTCAGGACATATAAACCACATTACTATATGTCCTACCTTATCCATACACTGCACCCTGCCCTTGGGGCTACCTAGGGCCTACCTTAGGGGTGCCTTACATGTAAGAAAAGGGAAGGTTTAGGCCTGGCAAGTGGGTACACTTGCCAAGTCGAATTTACAGTGTAAAAATACACACACAGACACTGCAGTGGCAGGTCTGAGACATGATTACAGAGCTACTTATGTGGGTGGCACAACCAGTGCTGCAGGCCCACTAGTAGCATTTGATTTACAGGCCCTGGGCACCTCTAGTGCACTTTACTAGGGACTTAACAGTAAAACAAATATGCCAATCATGGAGAACCAATTACGTACATATTTTAAACAGGAGCACTTGCACTTTAGCACTGGTTAGCAGTGGTGAAGTGCCCAGAGTAACAAACACAATAAAATCAGAGTCCAGCACACATCAACAACCTGGGGAACAGAGGCAAAAAGTTAAGGGAGACCACGCCAAGGATGAAAAGTCTAACACGTGTCCCCCCCAGCTAAAAGTGGGGAGCAACTACCCAACCTCATGGGAGTTCTCATCACTAAGGCGGAAGAACCTGGACAGACCATCAGCATTGGCGTGCTCTGTACCAGGACGATGTTCCACCGTAAAGTCCATCCCCTGTAGGGAAAAGGACCACCTCAACAGTTTTGGATTCTCACCCCTCATCTGCATTAACCATCTGAGGGGCCTGTGGTCGGTCTGAACTCGGAAGTGAGTCCCAAACAAGTAGGGTCTTAGCTTCTTCAGTGCCCAGACCACAGCAAACGCTTCGCGTTCTATGGCACTCCACCTACGTTCCCTGGGTAGTAACCTCCTGCTAATGAAGGCTACGGGTTGATCTAGGCCCTCTTCATTAAGCTGTGAGAGTACTGCTCCAATACCATGCTCTGAGGCGTCTGTTTGCACAACAAACTCCTTGGAGTAGTCAGGTGCCTGCAGCACAGGTGCTGTGCACATGGCAGCCTTCAGGGCATCAAAAGCGTTCTGGCAAGCCTCTGTCCAGATCACTTTCTTGGGTTGCTTCTTGGAAGTCAACTCAGTTAAGGGGGTAACAATGGTACCATATCCCTTAACAAACCTCCGGTAATATCCTGTGAGGCCTAAAAAGGCTATCAACTTCAGTCTGGGTCTTGGGAGGCTCCCAAGCCAGAATCGTATCAATCTTAGGCTGTAGGGGTGCCACCTGGCCACTCCCCACCTGGTGTCCTAAGTACACCACAGAACCCTGCCCTATTTGGCACTTGCTCGCCTTAATAGTGAGGCCTGCCTTCTGCAGGGCCTCTAACACTCTCCAGAGGTGTTGCAGGTGTTCCTCCCATGTGGAACTAAACACAGCAATGTCATCCAGGTAGGCGGCACTGAACTCATCCAGTCCTGCCAACACCTGGTTGACCAACCTCTGAAAGGTGGCAGGGGCGTTCTTCATCCCAAAGGGCATCACATTGAAGTGGAAGTGCCCATCTGGGGTAGAGAATGCTGACCTCTCCTTTGCCCCCTCAGTTAAGGCAACCTGCCAGTACCCAGATGTTAAATCAAACGTACTGAGGTACTTGGCAGCTCCTAACCGATCAATGAGCTCATCAGCTCGGGGGATGGGGTGTGCGTCAGTCTTGCTGACCGTATTGAGACCCTGGTAGTCCACACAGAACCTAAGTTCTGGAGTGGCACCAGGAGCAGCAGCCTTTGGGACCAAGACCACTGGGCTGGCCCAAGGACTGCTGGAGCGCTCAATAACCCCTAGGGTTAACATTTTGGAGACTTCCTCTTTAATGCAAGCCCTGACCCTGTCAGTCACCCTGTAAACCTTATGTTTAACAGGTGTACTGTCCCCAGTGTCCACATCATGTGTGCACAGGTGTGTGACTCCTGGGATCAGGGAAAACAGCGAGGCGAACTGTCCCAGCACGTGGCGACAGTCCCTCTGCTGTGCCTCAGTCAGGGAGGGGGAGAGGATCACTCCCTCCACAGACCCATCTTTCTCTCCTGCAGACAGGAGGTCAGGAAGAGGCTCACTCTCTTCCTCCACCCCGTCATCTGTCGCTAGGAGCATGGATAGCTCAGTTCGCTCAAAGTGTGGTTTGAGGCGGTTGACATGTAGGACCCTCAAAGGGTTCCTGGGGGATTGCAAGTCTACCAGATAGGTGACCTCGCTCTTTCTTTCCACCACCTCAAAAGGCCCAGCCCACTTATCTTGGAGAGCCCTAGGCTCCACTGGTGCCATGACCCACACTTTTTGTCCAGGCTGAAACTCAACCAGAGTGGCATTCTGGTCGTACCACCGTTTCATATCCTCCTGGCTTGCTTCCAGGTTCTCCTGAGCGAGACTCCTGAAGCGGGCAGTCTGGTTTCTTAGTGCCAGCATGTAGCTAAATACATCCTGGGGTGGTTTACTAGGAGCTTTCTCCAAAGCCTCCTTCACCAGACTGAGCGGTCCCCTCACAGGGTGGCCATAGATGAGCTCAAAGGGGCTAAAGCCAAGTCCCTTTTGAGGCACCTCCCTGTAAGCGAACAGAAGGCATGGCAAGAGGACGTCCCACTTACGCCTCAAGGGCTCTGACAGGCCCTGAATCATGCCTTTTAAGGTGCGGTTGAATCTCTCAACCAGACCATTACTTTGGGGGTGGTAAGGGGTGGTGAACTTGTAGGTTACCCCACACACCTTCCACAGAGACTTCATATAAGTGGATATGAAGTTTGTACCTCTATCAGATACCACCTCCTTGGGGAACCCCATGCGGGTAAAAACCCCCATTAAGGCACGTCCCACCACGGGGGCAGTGACCGTCCTTAGAGGAATGGCTTCTGGGTACCGCGTGGCATGGTCCACCAAGACCAGGATGAACCTGTTGCCCATGGCTGTCTTGGGATCCAGAGGCCCCACAATGTCAATTCCTACCCTTTCAAAGGGAGTACTGACTACAGGTAAAGGTTGGAGGGGAGCTTTGCATTTCCCCCCACTCTTGCCACTTGCCTGACAAGTCTGACAAGACCTACAATAAGCAGCTGACTGCTTGTGCATCAAGGGCCAGTAAAAGTGGGAGACAAGCCTCTTATAGGTCTTGTCCTGCCCTAGATGTCCTGCCAAAGGCACATCATGAGCCAAACCCAGTAGGAAGGCCCTGAAGCACTGGGGTACCACCAGCATACGAGCTGACCCAGGCTCAGGAACCTTAGGCTCACTATACAGGAGGCCATCCTCCCAGTAAATCAGGTGAGTACCTGGCGCCTCGCCAGCCGCCTGGGCTGCAGCCTGCTGCCGCAGCCCCTCAAGAGTAGGGCACTCCTTCTGCGCTGTGCAGAATGCTTCCCTGGTGGGTCCCCCTTCCTGCTGCCACTGTGACAGCTCAGGGACCTCCCCCAGTTCAGCCACCTGTTCCCCTGTAGGCTCCGGGGCATCACCCTCAGGCTCTGCCTCCTCCCGGACCGTGGGAACTTCTGGGGCCGGTTTCCCGCGCCCCCTGCCCTTCCTCTTCTTGGCGGTCCCCTGGGCCACTGTTTCAGGCTCCAGGGGCTCTTGACTACCCTGATTGGCTGCCATAGACCGGGTGGATACGCATACCCACCCAGGCAGACCCAACATCTCCAAGTGAGACCTGTGTTCCACCTCCTTCCAAGGGGAATCCTCCAGGTCGTTACCTAGCAAACAATCAACAGGCATGGTTGGACTCACAGCTACTTTCCAGGAACCTGAGACCCCCCCCCCATTCAAAGGGAACCTGCGCCACTCTGCAGAGGCGCTCAGAGTTGTCTACCGCAACTACTTGGTGAAGTACCCGGGGATCAATCTGCTCTTCAGACACCAGGTGACTCCTCACTGTAGTCACACTGGCTCCTGTGTCTCTCAGAGCCTCTACCCTCTGTCCATTGATGGTCACCCATTGCCTGTACTTCTTAGTGTTATCAGGCACTAGGTTTCTCTGGACCATCTCACTGTCCCCTAGTGAGACAAGGGTCATTTCTGCTGGTTCCCACCCACCTGAAACCAACTCCTCCCCAAGCGCTACACTGGCCAAACCCTGGGACGGTGCACCAGTGGGTGCCGGTGTACTTCTGGGGCATTTGGGGTCCCCCCTCACATGACCCACCTGGTCACATGCATAGCACTTACGTGGGGGACCACCTGCCACTGGCTTCCCTTTGGACAACCATGGCTTCTTTTCACTGGGGGGTTGGGAATCCTTACCCTGGGAATCAGTTTGGGGCCCTTTAGAGAACTCCCCCTGTTTGCCCTGACCCCCCCTTTCTTCTGAGAGGGACCCTGCCCACCCTTGGCGTGGTCTCCCCCATACCTCTTTTGGACCCTGGTGCTCTCCCAGCGGTCCGCTTCCTGTGCAAGCTTCCTGGGGTCAGTCAGCTTGCTGTCAATGAGGTGCTGGCGCAGCTCTGGAAAACATAAACTGTACAAGTGCTCCCAAGCAATTAAATTGTAAAGCCCCTCATACGTGTTTACCTTACTGCCCTTCACCCAACCATTCAGTGACCTGCAAAAAGAATCAACACATTCCAACCATGTTTGGGATTCCTTTCTCTTGTAGGATCTAAACTTTTCCTTGTACTGCTCAGGGGTGAGACCATACCTGGTAAGTAAGGCCTCCTTCATGACGGGGTAGGTGAGATCCTGAGCATCCCCTAAGGCTGTCAGTGTGTCCCTCCCCTCTGCCTCAAAATGCTTCCGCAGGGCTGCCCCCCAATGAGCTTCAGGGACCAGGTTCATGTGGAGAGCTGACTCATAACCCTTGAACCACAAGCAGATATCATCATCCCTCTTATAATCCCTCACAATGTCTTTTGGGATGTGTACCCTTCTCTCTGGCTGCACTGTAGGATTGCTGCCACCATCTCTACTGGGCTGACTCCTCTGATCTATCTCTTTTAAACTGAGCTCATGAGCCATGGCTAACTTCCTTTCCTCAATGGCCAGCTTTCTCTGTTCCACCTCTAGACTGAGCTTTTTCAACTCCAATTGGTACTCCCTCTCTGCCTGTCTGTCCTGTAACTCTTCAGGTGTCAGACCCTTGGAGGATACACTGCTACTTGCCCTAGAGACTCCTTCCCTGGGAATAACAGGCCCCCCCAATATACCATTCTGTACTGATTGCTCTCCCTCCTCATCCTCCTCATCCTCAGTGTGCCCTCCAGTGCTTCTGGTTGTCACCCAGGCCCTCAGCGCCTTTTTCAGCTCATCCTTCTTGGAAGAGCTCTTAATGGGACAACCAAAATTTTTACAAAACTGCTTTAGCTGAGCCTTGTTATAACTATCCACTTGCTTCAGGTCAAAAACAGCTTCAACTGGTGCATCTCCAAGTAGAGACATGATAAAAGGTTAAAAGAGTGCAAAGTTCCAAATGCAGAAAAGCAAGTTCTCAAATGAAGTTCCAGAAAAGTCAATCACCGGATCAGCGAAAAAAGAAACTGAATGCAGAGCAAAAACAGTCCAAATAGAAAAAAACAAAAATCACAAGACTAGTAGTATGTGGTCACGTAGTGGTCTGAGATCAAAACAGTAGTGTACACTTAATTACTGTATGTCAAGCACAAATACAAGTCCAAATCCCGACCGCTGATCACCAATGTTAGAAATGGGGTCCTTGGTTGACAGTCAGGTTACCCCCTGTTCAAGCAAAGACCCTCACTCTAGTCAGGGTAAAAGAGAATCACCCTCAGCTAACCCCTGCTTACCCCCTTGGTAGCTTGGCAGAGCAGTAGGCTTAACCTCAGAGTGCTAGGTGTAAAGTATTTGTACCAACACACACAGTAACTCAATGAAAACACTACAAAATGACACAACACAGGTTAGAAAAATAGGAAATATTTATCTAAACAAAACAAGACCAAAACGACAAAAATCCACCATACACAAGTCAAGTTATTAATTAAAAATCGAAAAGAGTCTTTAAGTAGTTTTAAAAACACACTAGCGCTGCTAGAGTGAAAATGTACCTGGTGTGCGTCAAAAATAACCCCGCACGGGCGGGTGTGCGTCGAAAATAACTCCGCACGGCGGTACTCGAGTCAAAAATCCAGCCGCACGATGAGTTGACGATCCAGCCGCGCAGGTTGCGATCTCCCAGCCTCCGTCAGCGATGCTGCGCGTCGTTTCTCCTGCTCCGTGCGTCGATTCTTCGGTCGCGTTTCCTGCGAGCGTCGTTTCTCAGCCGCGGAGCTGGCGGCGCGTCGTTTTTCAGCCGCCGATCGGATTCGCGTCGATCTTTTCCCCGCACGGCGCTCTGTGCGTGGATTTTCTTGTCTTTAGGCTGCCAGCTTCTCCTTTCAGGGTCCCAGGACTGGATGGGCACCACAGGGCAGAGTAGGAGTCTCTCCAGAGGCTCCAGGTGCTGGCAGAGAGAAGTCTTTGCTGTCCCTGAGACTTCAAACAACAGGAGGCAAGCTCTAAATCAAGCCCTTGGAGATTTCTTCTCAAGATGGAAGGCACACAAAGTCCAGTCTTTGCCCTCTTACTCTGGCAGAAGCAGCACTGCAGGAAAGCTCCACAAAGCACAGTCACAGACAGGGCAGCACTTCCTCCTCAGCTAACAGCTCTTCTCCAGGCAGAGGTTCCTCTTGATTCCAGAAGTGTTTCTAAAGTCTGTAGATTTGGGTGCCCTTCTTATACCCATTTTAGTCTTTGAAGTCACCTTTCTTCAAAGGGGACTCACACCTACTTGTGAAATCCTGCCTTGCCCAGGCAAGGCCTCAGACACACACCAGGGGGTTGGAGCCGGCATTGTTAGAGGCAGGCACAGTCCTTTCAGATGAGAGTGACCACTCCACCCCTCCCTCCTAGCAGAGATAGCTAATCAGGAAATGCAGGTTACACCCCAGCTCCCTTTGTGTCACTGTCTGGTGTGAGGTGAAAAACAACCCAACTGTCAAACTGACCCAGACAGGGAATCCACAAACAAGGCAGAGTCACAGAATGGTTTAAGCAAGAAAATGCTCACTTTCTAAAAGTGGCATTTTCAAACGCACAATCTTAAAATCAACTTTACTAAAAGATGTATTTTTAAATTGTGAGCTCAGGGACCCCAAACTCCACATGTCCATCTACTCTCTAGGGGAATCTACGCTTTAATCATATTTAAAGGTAGCCCCCATATTATCCTATGAGAGAGACAGTCCTTGCAACAGTGAAAAACGAATTTAGCAGTATTTCACTGTCAGGACATATAAACCACATTACTATATGTCCTACCTTATCCATACACTGCACCCTGCCCTTGGGGCTACCTAGGGCCTACCTTAGGGGTGCCTTACATGTACGAAAAGGGAAGGTTTAGGCCTGGCAAGTGGGTACACTTGCCAAGTCGAATTTACAGTGTAAAAATACACACACAGACACTGCAGTGGCAGGTCTGAGACATGATTACAGAGCTACTTATGTGGGTGGCACAACCAGTGCTGCAGGCCCACTAGTAGCATTTGATTTACAGGCCCTGGGCACCTCTAGTGCACTTTACTAGGGACTTAACAGTAAAACAAATATGCCAATCATGGAGAACCAATTACGTACATATTTTAAACAGGAGCACTTGCACTTTAGCACTGGTTAGCAGTGGTGAAGTGCCCAGAGTAACAAACACAATAAAATCAGAGTCCAGCACACATCAACAACCTGGGGAACAGAGGCAAAAAGTTAAGGGAGACCACGCCAAGGATGAAAAGTCTAACAGGACACATCACATTTTCTCAAAGAAAACAGAGGTGTTTTTTGCAAAGAGCCTACCTGTGGATTTTGGCCTCTAGCTCAGCCGCAACCTAGGGAAACCTACCAAACCTGTACATTTCTGAAAACTAGAGACCTAGGGGAATCTAAGACGGGGTGACTTGTCGGGATCTCACCAGGTTCTGTTACCCAGAATCCTTTGCAAACCTGAAAATGTGGCTAAAAAAATACTTTTTTCTCACATTTCGGTGACAGAAAGTTCTGGAATCTGAGAGGAGCCACAAATGTTCTTCCACCCAGCGTTCCCCCAAGTCTCCCAATAAAAATGGTACCTCACTTGTGTGGGTAGGCCTTGTGCTCGCAACAGGAAGTGCCCCAAAACACTATCTGGACACATCAAAATTAGCAAATAGAAAACTACCTGTTTTTGCCGGGGGCACCTGCGTTTTTGGTCCTGGGCTCAGCAGCCATCTAGGGAAACCTACCAAACCCAGACATTTCTGAAAACTAGACACCCGAGGGAATCAAGGGCGGTGTGACTTGCTTGGATCCCCCAATATTTTCTTACCCAGAATCCTCAGCAAACCGCAAATCTAGCTAAAAAATCACATTTCTCCCACATTTCTGTGTGGGATCACTGCACCAGGACAAATTTCCTACCACCCAACATTCCCCTGAGTCTCCCGGTAAAAATTATACCTCACTTGTGAAGGTGGGCCAAGTGTTTGTTCAGGGAAGAGCCAAAAACATGTCGAAATTGAGGGGGAACCAAAGTGGGTCCAAAAGGGCAGTTTGAAAAAAAACATTTTTAGGCTGACAAGTGCAGCAGAAATTTTATCAGTATAGATGAGACAATGCTGGGTGGTGGGAATTTTGTGGATCACTGCAGATTCCGCAAGGTTCCATCACAAAAATGTGGGAAAAATGTGTGCTTTCCAGCAAAGTTGCAGGTTTGCAGGGCATTGTGGGTAAGGAAATGGTGCAGGGTGCATGTGAAGCACACCACCCTGGAATCAACTAGATGTTTAGTTTTCAGATGTGTCTAGGTCTTGTGGATTTTTGTACATGGCAGCATCCCAAAGTAAAAAAAAAGTGCAGCCCTCACCATTCCAAGTGGGACGATTTTGAGAGTTACCAAGCTCTCATGGCCCAAATGTAAAACAAAAAACAAAAATAATCAAATGTCCTCTTCTTGCCATGAGATAAGATGTTTTAGTGTGCGGGGGAGAGCTGAAAGACTGTTAGCCCCTTCAGTTCGGGTGGGGGCATAATCAGGCCCATACTGGTTGGTAGCCACCACCCCACTATTTTCTTTTATTTTTTGTATTCCCTGGCATCTAGTAGACTTTCTGTCCCCCCGGGGTGTGGATCGGGGGTAATTGCCCAATCTGCCCACTGGTGGGCAGAACAACTTTGGCCCCATTTATTTGGGGTGGGGGTATGGCCATACCCCCAACCTCTTATTTTGAAAACAAATCTTCCCTGGTCTCTGGTGGACTTTCTGGCCTTCCAAAATAGGCCAGTCTGCCCCCAAGGGGGGCAGTTATGGCCAACAGTAATGTGCCCCATGGGGAGAGACCCTTGCCCAAGGGGCTGCCCACTCCAAACAAAACACACTCATATACACACACCAATCCATGGTGTCTAGAGGTTTCTGCCCCCTTTGGGAGCAGATTGGCCTAACAAAAATAGGCTGATCTGCCCCGAAGGGGGGCAGAAATGGCCTAAATGCAATTTGCCCCCCAGGGGAGTGACCCTTGCCTAAGGGGTCGCTCCCCATACATAAAAACATAAAGTAAATAAATATATATATATATCCCTGGTGTCTAGAGGTTTCTGCCCCTCCCCCCCAGGGAGCAGATCCGCCTAATTATATTAGGCCGATCTCCCTCAGGGGGGGCAGAAAAGGCCTAAAAATATTTTGCCCCCCCCCCCGGGGAAGGGCCCTTGGCAAAGGGGCCGCTCCCCCTTATGCGTTAGTATAAAATAAAAATAAAATCCCTGGAATTGTGGTTTCTGCCCCCCTGGGGGCAGCTCGGCCTAATTATATTAGGATGATCTGCCCCCGGGGGGAAGAAATGGCCTAATAATAATTTAAAGGGGTCGCTCCCCAAAAATAAAAATAAATAAATAAATAAACAAAATTATCCCTGGTGTCTAGTGGATTCCTGCCCAATAATTTTAGGCCGATCTGCCCCCAGGGGGGGCAGAAACAGCTGTAAAATTATTTGCCCCCCTGGGGAGTGGCCCTTGCCCAAGGAGCTGCTCCCCTTATGTGTACATATAAAAAAAATCCCTGGTGTCTAGTGGTTTCTGCCCCACTTGGGGGCAGATTAACCTAATAAAAATAGGCAGATCTGCCCTAAAGGGGGGCAGAAATAGCCTAGAAAAAATGTTGCCCCAAGGGGAGCGACCCTTGCCTAAGGGGTTGCTCCCCACAAATAAATCAAATATATAAAAAAAAACAATCCATAGTGTTTAGGGGGTTTCTGCCCCCCCGGGGGCAGAAAGAGCCCAAAAATAAATTGCCCCCCTGGAGAGCGGCCCTTGCCCAAGGGGCCGCTCTCCTTATGAAATAAACAAAAAACAAAAAAAATCCCTGGTGTCTAGTGGCATTTCTGCTGCCCGATCGCTTCGCCTTTCCTCTCCTTCCAGGGTTCTCTGACCCCCTCCACGTGATCGGAGGAGAAATGCTTTGCATTTCTCCTCCGATCCGGCGCTGGAAGCTTAGCTTCCAATGGCGGAGGGCAGGCCTCTGATGGGGTAAGCGCGCAAAAGCGTGCTGACGTCATCAGACGCCACAGGTGGGGTTACGAGGGGGCGCGGGGGTGGAAGGGGAAGCGATTCCCCTTCCATCCCTGCCTAGGGGAGAGGTGTGCCTGGCCATCGGGGGCCCCTAGCAGGACGAGGTGATCTCGTCCAAGGCACCGGGGAACCAGCGCCTTGGACGAGATCACCTCGTCCTGGGCCCACAAGTGGTTAAATGCATGCATTAGTATTGTACATTTGTGATCGACATAATAATTTTGTTACACACATTCATCATGTTACTGAACACTTCCACCAAAATTATATGTGTTTCTGTTGTTGTAACCAGAGAATGAATGTGTGTTTATTTTGACATGATATGTCAATAATATGCACATAGGCATTACACAGATGACCTGCTACTTTACATTTTTATATGATCATAGGTTTGTGTTATGTTGCACACACCAAGGGGACATGTGATCTTTGTACATCTCTGATGTGTTTGCAGTTCACCAGTGAGTATTGTGTTACATTCTGTGTAAAACCACCTGTAGCATGTTGTAATGTATGTGCTACATTGGAATGTTTGTTTTGGGGGAACTTTAGGGCTATTTTTCCAATTGTCACTTTCAATGTTTGTCTACGTTCTTGAACACACCTTTGCGGACACATTCCTGTTTGTGATTGTTGAGACTTTTTGTGTAGGTGTCCATTGCCGTATAGGCAGTCTGTCACAAATTAGTGGGTGCTACTTATGTCCCGGGGTCTGTTCTGATCAATTTCTTATTTCAACATTACACACTTCAGCATTGTGTATCAGTATGGTGGTGTTTATAAAGATTTTGAGGCATGCATGAGTCCAGTGTTGCTACAAGTCCGAGGGTAACAGGAATGCCATGACTTACCTTCTGTTCCAGCAGAGACAGGGTTGATTTCCATCTTGAACCTGGCCCAATAGCAACGGGAGGACTAGTAGCAGTGGATTCATTGCAACAGGATACATGGAAAATGATCAAAAGGTAGATTTTGTGCTTAGATAGCTGTCAATCCGCCAGCTCAGGTGTGGAGGTTTAGCCGCCATAGTTGCATCAGTGGGACTACACATCATAATTGGTTCAGGGGTAGAAGAGGCGGTCATCCTGCTACCAGTCACTTAAGCCTATGGCGTCTTTGACGCTGGGAATGATTCTTGGCGGTAACGGCGGACCATCATCAGTCTTTTGCCCATGCTACCGCTGACATCTAATAGGGCAGTTTTACCGTTGAAAAGTTGACGGCAGAACCATTACCACCAACATCTACATCAAGCCCTGTTTCTTCAAAAACTGACTAGGCGTCTGAGCCAACACTTGTCTTTCAATGTACTTGCAGCTGTGAAGGCTACTTCATTGTTCTTTCTCATGCAGGTCAAGATATTGTTTTGATGATCTGCTACTGACATTTTTGTGTGCCTAAACATATAATACTGCAGTGTGTATTCTAAATTGTGAACTGTGCTGGTGTTTTATGGAACAATCATTCAATTATCACTTTCTCATTCCCTCAAAAGCATTCCTCATTTATAAGACATGTGTTACATGCAGCTGTTTAGTGATTACATCAACTCATTACAACTCATGGCAGGTCCAGCAAGTCCTAGGTCAAAACCTCTCATATCCAACTCTACCTTGTGGCCCACTTTCATTTATTGAACTGATCCTTCAACCTGTTTGATTGGTGCAGGCTGTCCGCCCACTGATGCACACATCATCCACACTGCCAGGCAATCACACATCCAGTCATTAATCCATGTATTTACTTGCCCAATGATTACCTGTGCAGTCAGAAGTCCAAACATGCGACCATTCGTCCAACTATTGACTCATTTCCATCCACACACCCATGCACACAAGCTTCTCAGACAACAAAGACACATTTTCAAATGTACAACCAGCAGAAATTGAACACTGTGCTGAAACATGACAAACCTCATTATGCTTCTACATCCTGTAACCTATTGCCTTCAATGAACATGAATACGAAACCATTGTCTAATTTATTCACCAATATTTTTTGCTCATTATTCATGCATTAGATTCTTCTGTTAAAGCTTTTGTCTTACCTGGAAGGTACAGCAGGCTGACCCCTAGTTTTATACTGATGAAGTGCTGTTGGATGCCTAAGTTTAACGTCTTGCATACAATTTTCTTTCATCTTGGGTACGCTGTTGTAAATCAACCAACATGGTCTACAAAAGTGGAGTGAAATCAGGAGTCTTCATGTCTACATGAGGTACACAACAAGATTGTCCATGAGAGCTGCTGTTTTTTACGCTAATAATTGTGCTGCAAGCTTGTGTAATTAGACAATTTCATGCCAACAGGGCACTTAATTTTTAACAGCAAAACAGCCATATATTTGTACGATGTCGGTCATACTTTACAGTAGATATACAGACATAGCCATATTTCAGTATTGGATGTAATATCCACCTTAGAAGTGTTGCCTGGAGCAGCATCTATGGAAGATAATCTTAAATGTTCACATTTATTGGTGTCATACAGAGGTTAGATGGGAGTAGGCGTCACATTGTGCACAGACCCTATGTAGGTGTACACTCTATCTAGGTGTTCAGGCTCTACATGTAGTTGTTACAATTTACAAAGCTATTTCAACACTGTTAAAGGCTGTTAAGCTGTTACATTTATAGTCCTTGGGAATAATGTTGACAGATAGCCCAGACGTTGTTTATTGTTAATTGGATGGATATCCCTAATGAAAATTGTAATTTTTCCTAAATGCCTTTACTGGTTCGTCAACATTTGTGTCAACTTACCCAAAACATTTTGTCAGGCTTAGAATTATATTAGATAGGCTTATTTGTAGAGGGCTACACAAGCAAGGTTTAGAGGGATGTTCTGATGTTGCCATACAATAATGTTAGGCTAACAATACTTGATTTCCCAAAATATTACTAGATAGCTAATGCGTAACGTGATACATGTTGACGTGCTGCTGCACTCTAGCAGCCACATATACACATGGAACAAGCAGTACTGAACGTGAGCTGGTGGTTGCCAGTGAGGGCCACTGGCACTCACTTTCAGGGAGGACATTTATTTTACCTCATCAGATATTGACCGCAAGCAAGAGAGGTAAAAACACACAAACAGGAAAAAAGAAGGAAGAGAAAGTCAAAAAACAGCCACAAACGGAGAAAGCAGGGACCAACAAGAGTGAGTAAAAGGGGCATTATTGTCTAGTAGTGGCTGAAAAAGGCCTGAGGTGATTTAAACACAATGCAACCTTGGTATTTTGTGAGACAATTTTGAATAGAACTGCAGGGGCAAAGCCTTGGACACCAGCACTCAAACTTTTACAGATTATGTACAGCGAAAAAACATTCACAGGACCAGTCACCTTGGAATCTGGAGTTATTGGTGCGATGACATTAAGTGGTACTGGTTTTACTACTTGATCAGCAATGGGGTATCATGGCAAAAGGTCGGTGGATGGTCATGGCTGAGATGTCACTTATTCCTCTTTGCCACCCTACCATAGATTGTCACTTTTATAGGAGCATGTTATATATTTTCATATTTGCATTGTATGATTCTCCCTCATTTCATACTAAGGGCCTGATTCACAAAAGCATCTTACATTTTTGAGTGAGTGTACACTTTGGAATACATTTACTGCTTTCAGTATTCACAAACTCAGTTTGTAAATTAACAGCAGCAGTGTAAGTTGCCTGTCTCCATCCCCTGATTATTGTAATTGGCTTACTCTTTTGTGGGTTGGTGATGCCCATGCCTACATCCATCATGGACCCTTCCTAAACTTCTCTTTCTCCTCCCTAATCCCATCCCCTTTTGTAGTACTTCTGCTTCTTCTTTAAGCCTTGTGTGCCTCTCACATTTACATCTAAAACATACATTCACGGGTACAGAGACTCCACAGTTGTAGCGGAGAGCTCCGCTCACATAAGTATAGGTAATGTGGAGGCGTATAACTCCATAAGTAGTTTGTGAATTGCAATTTGTAGCAAGTTTTGTAGTACTACAAAATATACTAGAAAGTATAGTTTGTGAATGAGCCCCTAAGTTTCACTATTATTTTATTAATTATCAGTTGCCCCCAATTTCTGATGGTGCCCTCAGTCCAGCATATCCAAGGTTCCTGACCTGCTGGAGCAAATTTCCCAAATCCTTTTAGTCTGTGAGACCTGGATAACCTAGATCTACTGATCTGATCTAAAACAGCTTCATCTGAGAATAGTCCATCCAATAGAACACTACAGACCCTACAGACACTACAGAACAGTACAGATGCTCAGATGATATGAGGGCAATTGCATTCTGGGGCATAGGCAAGACTAGCTTGACTCTATGGTCTCCCTGTGGGATTTCACCCTATGACAAGATTGTTATTAAACATGCAAATACTTTGTGGATGGACATATTAATTGAATGTCTTCCTACAGTTGTGCATTTGCTAATGTGAGAAATAACCACATGTTTGTTGAAGTACACTCCCTTTTTTCCTGTCTGATTTTCCCACCTTTGGGCTGGTCAGTGGTAAAGCAATTGTGCTTCCCCCTAAAAGATGTAAAGTACATTGGAGCTCCTCGTTTGGCCTATTTACGTTTCAAATTAGTCCACTGTAAATGGTGCCTAAATTTATCTATCGCATAGTAGATGAATTGTCATGTGAGATACACTTTGTATTTCTATGTTCTGGTTGGGCTGCAGTTTATATGCACTGCTGTGACGTGGCAAGGAAAAGTGCTTTGGCAGCATGAGAAAAGCTTATTTGTATGTAGGTTCATGGACACCTCTAAAACATGCCACAAAAGTCCACTGGTAGGGTGTTAATATGTAAAAATAGGGCATATTAAATACTGGGACTAGTATTCAATCACAGTGAATTAATGTACAAAAACCGGTTTCATTGTGAAGGCTTTGCTGGACTCTTTCCTGAAAAGGTCTAGATTGGATTAGAATCTTTCCTATCTCTGCTTTGGGAAATGCTATAAAAATGCTTCAAAGTTATTTCCTACTCAATTTTGAAAATCTGTTTTAATGGTGAAATCAGAATTTTGATATCCTAAGTAGAAAAGTAAAACTTTGACATGGGTGACCCTCTGGGTGTATTTCACCTCCACTCCATTGTGATTGGCCAAACTCTGCCTATGTGCTGGTCAACAGTGAACAGAAACCTTTGATTGGAGCTTTACTCCTTTTTGGCACTTTTCGCTCTAACAAGTAAATATAATAATATATATATATATATAGATATATATATATATATCCAGATAGCCTTAACCTATTTTTATGATATTTATATTTTTTCACCCATTTAATTTTTCTAAATGAGTTTGGGAATTTTATTTTGTTGTGCTCGTTATTTAAAAATTGTTGGCAATGCCTGAATTTAACACACCCTTCTCTAGGGCTTGCCTGCTGTTTCTGCGTTCACTATCAGGAGGTGAACAAACATTCTTTCAGAACTGTGTTTAAACCTAACCAGAGCTGGTTTATGGAGCTGGAAGAGGGAATAGCCTCTGAAAACAACAACCCAATTTGTGACAGATACCATTAATATTCTAGACCATTTTTGCATAACTATCTAAGTGATGTTGACCTGAGGGAGTAGGAACTGTGTCCTCAATGTATTGAGCAAAATGCTTGGACAACTGATAAATCAATTTCTCTTTAACTGTTCCCAACAAATGATCTTGTTAATTCTGCAACTGTGGATTTCTTAAATCCTAAACAGAATTAGTGAAAAACTTCTCACAAGCCTTTACCCAAAAACATTGAGCGCCTCACTTACAAAAATATGATGCAGTGGCATTGATGCAGTAGATTACTTGCGCCTGCCGCACATCATCAACGACGGCATGGATGCGTTGAATTTTTTATGCATCTCTTGGCTCTAAACTGACGCATTGCTAAGAGTTGCGTTATTAAACTGACACAACTCCAGCAATGCAAGGAGAGTCCCATTGGGAAAAGCTCCACGTCAATTTTATGCCTGCTCTGAGGAGGTGGTAGAATTTTGACGCAGCAAAGTTGTAGAATGATGCAGTGAAAAGTTTTAAATTTCAATGCATCAGTTCTACATGGATTTTTCTGAGGGAACACCTACTCTGCATACATTATACCTTGAGCAGGTAAAACGTGATAGATGGCTTTCCAAACTGACGCATTGTGCCAGATATTTCAGTTTGTAAATATGGAGCAGTCTAAGGCACTGCTGGAACCACTGCTGCATAAAAAATTGCCACAGAGGTGATGCAAAGGGCTTGTAAATGAGGCCCCAAGTTCTCAACTAAGATGTTGTTCACAAACACATCTAAATCATATGTGTGGTTTTCCAAGTTTTTGTAAGTTTGTAAATGGATATCCTCTGTTATTCTGTTGTCCACCCCTAGTGTATGGCAAAAACAATAGATCATTATGTTCCCAAGTTCACCTGTATTTTTTCAGATTTCCACTTCATTTGAGTGACTCCACTGATAAACCCAGTATCAGCTTTTGCACTAGGATAATTATGTTACTTTTGTTGCTCAGTCAAGACAAAGATGGAAGGCAATTGCTGCATCATTAAATAAGTTACTCAGGGTATTTTCTCAGTAACTAAATTTAAAATGTCACACTATTTCTAAATGTGATAGGATTTGATAGTCACTGATACCATAATGTTTCAGAAGATGCCCCAATACATCTTGTTTAAACTAGGCAATGTATGTTGGGGAACAATCAGAAACAGAAGTCAATGGCAATGTAATAATTGACATAATTGTCTGTTTGTCTGATTCATGCACAAAAGTGGCATTTGAAAAGCCCTTTGTACAATGAATCATTTGCGAGTCTGGCTGCAGACTGATTTAGCTGTTTGTCAGGCAGATGTTTTCTTACTAATTCATAAATACACACCTACATTGGTGTCAGAGAAGGATTGCTCTCTTACCACATGTTATTAGTTGATATGTGTATTATTCTACCTTCGACAGAGTGCTTCCCATGCAATGCATCAGGGACATTTTTACATCTCAAAACTTAGGGGGTTATTCTAACTTTGGAGGAGGTGTTAATCCGTCCCAAAAGTGACGGAAAAGTGACGGATTTACCACCAGCCGTATTACGAGTCCATTATATCCTATGGAACTCGTAATACGGCTGGTGGTATATCCGTCACTTTACCGTCACTTTTGGGACGGATTAACACTCCTCCAAAGTTAGAATAACCCCCTTAATCTAATTATTAGATGGAAGAACCTTGAGTGATGGCATTTAGCAATAACTGCACTCAATAATATCTTGCTTTAAGCAACACATAAAGACCATTGAAAATCACTTTTAAAAAGTGTTCATGTGAGTCCATCTCGAGTCCAGTTCTGAACAGTTAACCACTGCCATATATAAGAAGAAGAGAAATGCAGGGTATATCACATCTACTGTTGTACTTTGCAGTCTTTACACAGTCATCCATCCATAAATGTGAATGCTTCAAGCCTGCAGAACAGTAATAGAAATTGGCAGCCCCTCCTTTTAAGGATAGTCCTCCACTGTGGGGCTGAGCTCTGGAAATTTGAGCCTCACTGACCTAATTGGTGTTCAGCAAAGTAGGGTTCTCAGTTGGCCTCTTCTGGATGACAATGGAACTTGACAAGGTTGGGCTTAGCACAGCCACACCATGTACATCTTTTAGAATTTAAGAAGGGAACCAGTGTCATCAAATGGCTTAAACCAGATCAACATTTTAGATCCTGTAGTCTTGAGTGAGAAACTGTGATTCAGAATGTCTACAGGCCAGAAACCCCAAGGTTCTGGCAGTGGCAGTGATACCAAGTAGTAAGTAAGTAATAAAGGCCATTGACCACCCAAGTCAACACAGGCCAACGGAATTCTGCAGTAGACAATCTGTTTGTTGGCCTGCTTCACAGCATCATGAATCCTGTAGTCCCAGATGAGACCTCATATTTTTGTTTTGTAGTCTGGGATTTTTAGTAGGAAATATTGTCATGCTTTAATTTCGTAGCCAAAGTATCGAAAACAAAAATATTATGAGGTAAGTGCAAATAGAGAACAGGAAAGTATAGATTTAACTTTCTTAACTTCACATATATGTGCCTTGACTATATATATATATATATATACATATATATATATATATATATATATATAAATTTAAATAAGTATTCACTGCACTCCACGAGGTATCAATAGTGCATATTTAATCCAAATAACAACAGGTGGTTGTTATTTGGATAAAATTTGCACTATTGATACCTCGTGGAGTGCAGTGAATACTTTTTGAAATTTATATTTTTACGAGACTGGTCCTCTCCATCACTGGCACCGACAGTGGAGTGCGCCGCCCAATAATTTTTAGACCATATTTGCTTGAGGATATATATATATATATATATAGATATATATATATATATATATATATCCGCTACACAGAGTTCCACAGGCGAGTGGAGTTTCCCCGTCGCACCAGTTCACGTTGAGTTTTGTGTCAAACCCAATGTGGAGTACGTCCTCACATTAAAAATTGTGCGTGAATGGCACCACGCGGTTTGCATGGACGCGGCCATCTTGTTTTATTACTCTGTTCATGGTGCTGGGTCTGTTTTTTTAATTTTTTCAATCCCTTTCTTATCTTTTCAAACCTCCACCCTCCTAGTTAATCTACCCCACATTTTTTATTTATTGCAATAAAGTTGTTTTTGGAGAACATGGTTTCTGCTAGTGAGTAGCAGCACACTAGAGTGGCTACCTGCACTCTAGGGCGATGTGGAAGGTGGAAGGCGGAGACGTTGAGGAAGGCAGTGCTTCCCTGCGTCTTGGGCCGATGTGCTTCGCTGCGGTCGGGGATGCTGCTGGAAGGTCCTGGAAGCCCCGGAGTGACGGGCTCGCGCCAAGCAGCACTGGAGCTGCGTAAACTATGGAGAGAGAAGGCCCTGGTTTCCCTGTGGGGAAACAGGGGCAGAGTCAGCATGGGCATGAATGTCGGAGCGCTAAGGAGATCGGCTGTGGAAGTGGTCGATGTTTGGAAGAAGGCAGAGCCCAAAGAAAACATGGTGAGGCCTCGTGGAGGGGGGAATGTGGAGGGCCCCGCAGAAGAAAGGGAGGAAAGGGAAGGCAGGAGGGCACAGTGATTGGGGTCTAGAGGACAGAGTGGAGCAGACTTAGGGTGGCTTGGGGAAAGGCATCAGGCACTCTGAAAGTGAGTGGCCGGCCGAGGGAAAAGCAGAAAAGGTGTGCAAAGCCAGGACAGCCAGGAAAAAAACAGAAAGAAAGCCCCTCTACTAAATTACAACTTAAAATTACTCCCTCATTGAGGTCTTACTTTAAGGAGGCCTGAGAGTAAGGAGTTTACCCACAATTTAATGGCAAGAGGGCCTAGGGAAGGTGACCTTTTTATGTGCAACATGGAAGATAAAGGCAAAGATACTCAGAGTGACGGAATCAGGGAGCAGCTCACTGTGGCCTCAGGGCAACAAAGGGGGTTCTGGGGTACAGGGAGGGGTGGCTCCTTCAGAACTGAGTATTGAAGGAACCCCCCCTACAAGAGTATCTGTCCTAGAGGCGTCCATGCAATTAATTCATGATTCGGGGGCAGAGATAGCTGTATGTAATGTAGTCCATTCCCCCCTTCCCCAACTGGAACTAATGTTACGTGCACTCTCCAACAACATTAAAAAGGGCTTTGCAACCTCTGGGCTGAATCAAGGAGAGATAAGAGAGGCTTGTGAGGCGTTAGAAAAGAAGTTTGATCTCTTAGCAGTAAGAACCAAGGCCCTTGAAGAGTCTGTTGGAGCAATTAAAGAAGAGTTGAAGATATGTAAAGAAGACATTTAAGTGTTGCAAGGTAATGAGCAGGATCTACAAATTAAGCTGGAGCAGCTGGAGAATAGCTCAAGGAGGAACAATTTGAGAATTTTAAATGTGCCAGAAGCTGCAGAAGGATCAGATCTCAAATCCTATATAGTGGCTCTTATTAAGTCAGCCGTCTCATTGGATGAAAGTGAAGAAACAATCGCAGGTGATATTCAGAGGATCCATAGGGATCCTTTTAGGAACAAACCCAACAGCACAAGGCCCCAAAAAATCTTTGTTAATTTTCATACCTATGTGCTAAAGGAGAAAATATTAGCAAAGGCATTGAAATTAAAATCAATTCAAGGAGAAAATTTCCCGTTTGAGATTAGGTCAGATTTCTCAAGTGTGACTATAGCAAAGCATTGGGAGTTGGGTAGGCAAATGGATGAATTCAAGAAGTTAGGAACTCAAGTTTCCCGTTACACTCCGAGTAATGCATGATAACAGGATATATAACATGAGAGACTCCAAAGACGCTGATGAGTTGCTAGAGGATATCAAGAGCATGAAGGGTGAGGAAAGTAAGGATTAGTTGCTTCAAAGATTGGAAATGCCCGTAGAGCCCAGGGTAAGCCCTAAAATTGGACTTACACAAGTCAATGCTACAGGGGAGGTTATCCATGGGGTGATAAAGGGGGATGGATAGGTAAGGGGAGTCACAATGGTGGGGGCAGGGGTGACTTTGAGTGGGGAGCACAGGGGGGTTCATAGGAAAAAATCCTCATTCACCAGATTATTTAAAATGGAGAGAAGGGATAGTTCTGTGGGGTGCCGGGGGAAAGAGATCTACTATTCAAATTTTGTCGTGGAATGTCAGTGGTTTGAGAACCAGGGGGAGGAGTGATAGGATATTGCAGTATTTGAGAGGCTCCCCAGCACAGATTCTGATTTTACAAGAAACACATTTAACTAAGACAGAGTGTTTAGAATTGTTTAAGATTCAGAATTGGGTTCAGCAGTGTGTGTGCACTGATCATAATTTTAATTCCAAGGGAGAAGCTATTTTGCTTAAAAGGCGGGCCAATTGTGAGATATTAGAGATGGAGTCAGACATAGCAGGAAGGTGGGCCATAGTCAAGTTGCAGTTTAGTGACTAGAGGATTACATTGGTGGGGTTTTATGGTCCGAATTGTGATGATATCGAGCCCCTCAGAAAGAGGTTTCTTCAGCTATTGGATTTTTCTGATCCAATTATTATGGCAGGAGACTTTAATGTGGTCTTAGATGACAAATTAGACAGATCAATTAAGTGTAGATCGGTGGCAAGCCTTAGTCCCTATGATACTTAAGAGAGATGATGAGGGAATTTGGGTTATGAGATATTTGGAGGTTGAAAGTCGGGTTGAGGAGGGGTTTCTCTTACAATAGATCAGAAGTTAGGCGATTTGGTGGAGAATATAGTCTATTTGCCAGTACAATTATAAGACCACAAGGTGGTAGTTCTAAACATGAACTTAGCTCAGGATTCAGGGACTAGGAGATGGACTCAAGACCATTTGCTATTGCTAAATAGCGAGGTTGTTGCTAAACTGCGTGCGGAGACAGAGGAGTTTTTTAAGATGAACTGGTGGTCAGCTCCAATGTCAGTGGTATGGGATACTTCCAAAGCGGTTATCCAGGGGAAAATTATGAGTTTGGTGAGTTATACAAACAAACAGTATTGTAATAGAATCCTTCACATAGAACAAGAAATGACAAGCTACGAGAATCAGCTAACAAATTCCATTGAGGGGGTAGGAAAGGAGGCTCTGATCAACAAGTTAAGGGATCTGAGACAGCAGCTAGAGGATATATTGCAGGCCGGGGTGATTAGTAGGTAGGAAGCGTGTAGATTAGCTCACTTCTAGTATGGCGAAAGTGCTGGGAAGCTGCCGGCCTGGAAAAGTAAGACGGCTCAAGTGCGAAACTCTGTTAAAGAAATTGAGTCAAATTCCCCGGGGGAAAGAACAATGAATAGTAAGAAGATAGAGACTGCCTTTCAGAAATTCTATACACAACTTTACTCAGAGGGGTTAGAGGTGGGGGAAGACGAGGTGGGTACTTGGCTAGGGCAAGATACCCTCCCAAGTCTCACACAAGAGGAGATGCATATGAATAAACAAATTTCCTCGGGGGAAATAAGGGCAGTTCTGAAAGGAAGTAAGGGAGGGAAAGCAGCAGGTCCAGACGGCATTCCAGTTGAGCTTTACAAGATTCTGGGGTAGTCAATCATGCCAGCTATGTCAGAATTGCTTGAAGGGATCTTTGGTAATGGGACATATTCCTGCCTCATGGAATGAGGTGGTTATTTCATTGATCTTGAAGCCGGGTAAAAGCCCAATGAAGTGTGAATCATACAGGCCGATATCCTTATTAAATAGTGACTACAAGATCTTTGCCAAAATCTTGGCGGATAGACTGAGTGGAAAAATGAACGGTTTGATACATCCGGACTAGAAGGGTTTTATGAAAGGCAGGTATCTACACACATTAACATTCAACTTGATTGAGGCAATAGATGTGGCTACTACCCAAGAACCCCTCTTGCTGTTATAGCTATGGATGCGTTAAAGGCTTTTGGTAGAGTGAGCTGGGAATATTTAAATATAATTCCTAGACTCTAACTTGGGCGATAAATTTTGTAGGGCTATTGCCACCCCTCGGCCAAGGTTCTGGTGAACGGGAATCTTACAAAATCTTTTAGGCTCACCAGGGGCACCAGGCAGGGCTGCCCTTTATCTCCCTTGTTGTTTGATATGTATATAGAGCCCTTTGAGAGAAAGATAAGGCAGGATACCAGAATTATCGCTTTCAGGTATAAGGGGTGGAGATAAAGACTTCATTATACGCGGATGATCTCTTGGTATGTACTGCAGATCCTACTATAACCCTTCCCATGCTTATATGCTTATGATCAGTGACACCACTCTATTCTATAGCAAAAGCTCTACCTAAGCGCCTAATCCCTCTCCCTTACCCTGCAGTACAGTAAGTCAAGTTTCCTTTCCTTACTGCCCAGAGAATGGATTAGATGGAAATACATTGTGGTCATGGGTGAGGCCAGTGAGTAAGGGGGGCTAAGTGCCTGATTTGATTTCAAGTTTGGTGTAAGTGATACTCTATGATAAACATGCCAAATACAATCTATATAGCCTGTTTCTTTACCTGTAGTGCAGTGCATCTTTTTCCCCACCGTCTACTTCCATCAGACAGGATAATAATATCTCCATTTTATATGTGACGTGTGTGACATATTATTTATTCCTCATCTACCCCTTTGGAGTCAGGGTAGAAAGTGAAAAGCATTTGGAGAAGAACAGGGTCATTGGAATTAAAGATAGATAATTGTTAAAGCTGCCACAGCTGCAGTAAGTAGCCAAGTACCCAAAGCACTGGCTAGCATGCCTCCATTAATTTAGCAGCACACGCACACATATTTCTATTCCATACTGCATAATGCCTTACTCATAAATGAGAGGTAAGTTATTTTTATTTTTCCACCCAAAGTGTGTTTAGTAACTAGAAAAGCCATTAAAAGAAAAAAAAATCAAATCATTGTATTTTGTCTTTTTAATATGGTGTTATTCTGCCTTAATTTTTTTCTGCTAGGTATCTGGCTAAAATGATTATGCTGCCCCATCTCCTATACTATTTCACCAACCTTCCAGTGATTATCCCATCGAGCTGGTTCAAGGAATTAATATGCTGCTCCGGGAGCTCATTTGGGATGGAGGACGCAGACGAATTGGGCTGTCTATCCTCTGCCGTCCACCGACTGAGGGGGATTGGGAACCCCTGACTTTGAGCTCTATTACTTGTCATGCCAACTTCAATATATATCCAGGTGGTGTGCAGGCGAGGGTAGACTGGACTGAGTTACTGCTAGTGGTGAGGCAGGTAGTGACTTAATAATAGCATGAATGCTAAGTCGCTGGATAGTGCTTCCGGAGAGGAATATCTTGCTGTCGGTGGCTTTTTCCTGTTAGAAGAAATGTCTGCGACGTACGGGAACAATGGTGGCCTGCTACCCGGCGATACCACTGGCGGCGGTGCCCAGGGGAGCTGTAGATCGGCCAGTGCTGAGATCTCAGATCGGTGCCTGGGTCAGGGCTGGGGTGGAGTCCCTGGGTGGCTTCTTCGGCGATGGAATGATGCGAACCTTCATAAATATGACAGAGGAGAGGGGCATCCCGAGAGGGCAATTCTTACAATACTAAACCCTGACCCATTATATACGAGAACTCTGGGGCACACGGGAGCCGGAAGCACACAGGATTCTTCACTTCCTGCTGACGCTGGGTGGTGACACCCATCTTACAACTAAGCTTTATAAAGCCCAGCTCGAGAGCACTTTGGAATCTCTCCAGACTCTTAGGGTAAATTGGGAAGGAATGCTGGGCAGAGACCTGACAGACACGGAGTGGGGGAGAGCACTAGCATACCCACGAAGAGTATTGTGGAATACCCAACTTAGATACATACAGTACAATTCTGTTCATAGAACGTATCTCACCCCACATAGGATACGGGTAATATATGGGGGTGTCCCTAGAGCCTGCCCCAAATGTGGCGCATTGGACTCTGATTTGGACCACATGGTATGGCATTGCCCTGAGATGCGGTGGTGTTGGCAAGAGGTTCTAGGATTGATTTGGGAGGTACACTAGATGCAAGTATGGAAGTAGACCCCTCTTTCTGTTTACTGGGCCTGAGCTGTAGGCCAGCCTCCAAGAAGGTTGGCAGTAGATTCCTGGACTTGGCGATGGCGCTCCTTCAGCGCCGCATTGCCATGCATTGGAAGTCACCTAGGAGCCCCTTGATGCGTCGCAATGGTGTGGGCACGGGCTGAGTTACAAGTGCTGAGACGAGAGGAAGCACGTGGGATACGTCAACGCCCTATTGCTCCGCTTTGGATGGAGATACTAGACGCATGGGAATAGCAGATACGAGAAAAAGGGGCTAGCCCGACGACCCAGGAGAGAAGTGCGACAAAGTGAGCATGACTTCTGGTATAGGTGACAAAAGCACACCACAGCGACTACTAGAGGGGAGTGGGGACGAACCACAGAACGGAGACTGAGTGAGAGCATAGTAGCGACAGGGCTGGGGGCACCTTGAACCCAATGCACACTATACTGAGCCATTAGCTAAGGAGCGCAAAGATTGGACCCTGGCAACGGAAAGGTAGGGAAGGATAGCAACGAGGTAGGGCATATAACAGATCCAGCAGCATGGTGCCCCTCTTTGCCCTGAGCCCCACATCAGAGTTAGCTTACCCCACAATCGCACAGTTAAATGTTATAAGCACTTTAGGTTAGTCGATATGCTGATACAGTGGTTGCAGAGCGCGGGATCCTGGAAATTGGATTTAAAAAGTAATGACAAGGCAACGGGGCACAGGAACAAATTTGCGATGTATGGTGCCTGCACCAATGTTAAGCTCAATTGTCAGCTTTGAATATGCATTGTATCTACTTGAGCGCAGATGTTTCATCTTGATTGCGCTCTGCGACTAGGAATGTTAATTCTTCTGTGATGTTATGTTATAAGGACCAAATAACTAAATGTCAATAAATACAGTTTAAAATATATATATTTTCTGCTAGACAATCAGTGCTTTTTATGTGAGGCATGTGTGGGTAAAAAATAAAATTGGCCCCATGACTCTCCTCATCATAATCACAAATTCCAATAGCCCTAGGGGGCCAGCACTGTACTGCTTTTAAATGCACAGAGCATTGTTTGCAATTTGTCTTTTTTTTTTTCTTCTCAATATAGTACTCCTACTGGTCCACCAGCACCACCCACCAAACAGGAGATAGGGGTCCATCTCCCTCGGCAGAGGCTGGAGACCAGCTCTGGACCCTTATTAATAGTGCCCTCTTCTGATCTCTTTATTACATATTTTGTTTTGGTAGGAGGGATTTGTTGTGGGTGGAGAGGGTGGGAAGAGAGTTGGTACTGTGTTTTGGACTTTAGACTTCCGTTGTGGACTTTTGTTTAAGACTTTTGACTTTTGGGAACAGAGCCATTTGTTTAGGGAGAGGGTTGAGCCTGTTGTGGGTAAAATGGGTGGGTATTCCATTTGCAAAAATAAAAGGGGACAATTTATTTTACTTAATTTATGCCACAAATATTTATTTTGGTGTTTTAGTTCACACTTCTACCTTTGGTGCAGCCTGTTTTTTAATCATTTACTTATACCCTTTCTCTACTGCCCTCTGTAACTATATTGACCCCTAGGGGATGATTGCCATTGCCTATTTTGCCTATAAAAACCTAAATACACACAAACAACAGATTCCTCAGTTGATGTTAATTACTAACTAACAAGTTCACTTCAATCCCTAGTTCTTTTCCTACCTGAATAGATGAAGCGAGAGCTAACAGTACCTCTAACTTCCGAATGCAGGGTTTTTCCCAAGGTGGCATCTTAAGGGGGTGCTAGAGTAGTAGCAGGCTAGCACGCAAACAGGGAAGCCACAAGGTGCTACCCCCACCTATGCGAACACCAACTGCACGATTAATCAAAGGATTATCATTCACTGTCAACTAGATTGAAAGAAAACAGAGAGTTAGTGGGTCATTGTGAGGGAGGTAGGGCGATGGTCGTGGATACAGAGAATGCGGACACAGATCTTTAACCCTTTTGTAGGGATTTTTCCTGTTTTATTTTTAGATTCTTATAAGAGGGTGAATACAAATAGGATAGTGTCCTTCCTTTCCTCCTTCTTGTTCTTCTTCTTCTATTCTGAGGGAGATCCGGGGTCCTTAAGGGTTTTTAATCTTCTCTCTTTCAGATGGTGAATTTCAGGGGTCCTCCCCTCGTTCCGCGCTTCCCTCGGAAGAACAACAGAGGATACAGCAGGTAAGTGGGACGATATTCCTTTGGTTTATGGGTCTCTGTGCTTAGTGAGGGGAGAGGGGCGGTTGTGAGGGAAGTAGTGAGGGGTTAACAAACTCTAGTATTTCTATGGGGTTCTTCCTTCAGTGCATATAACTAAGGGTTTTGTGCAGAGGGGCGGAGGGTTTTTTCCATTTATATAAGAGTGAGTGGGAGGGGTCCTGGGTGTCCTTCCCTGGTTTCCCCTTCTCTTCCCCCCCCACCTTCCCTCTCCCCCTTCCCTTCGTTCCCCTTAGTGTGAGTGCCCTTAAAGAGGGCCCGTACCTTGTTTAGCCACGACCCTCCTGGGCCGTGGCAGGCTACTCCGTGTCCTCTGGGGTTCGTTGCTCCAGCCGTTTCCTCTCTGCTGGAGTCCGCTCTCGGCTCCTGTTCGCCTTCGTTGGGGTCTGCAGGGAATTCCTCCGGCTCCGATTTCGCCGCCCGTCCTCCTCTCGCGGCGTCGTCCATTTTTAAAGATCCGGCAACCCGGAAATCGGGTGCCGATTGCCGTCTCCGCCCCCACGCGTCTCCCTGACGACGTGGGCGGAAGTCGGGGAAGGCGTCGGCCATACGCCAGGTTTGACTGTCCGTAGGCGAGGCGAGCGACGCCCGCCTACACACCCCTTCCCATGGACGGGACTGGTTGAGTACCGTGTAATCCGGACAGCGGGAGAGAAAGTCAGCGGGACACTTTCGTGCCCCAGGTATGTGCCGGACCTGGAATATAAAGGGTTGCAATTCAAGGAACCAGCGTAATACTCGGGCATTGGTATCCTTATGGGACGACAACCATGTTAAGGGGGCATGGTCTGTGTAAAGGATGAAAGGACGCCCCAGGAGGTAATATTGTAAACACTCTATTGCCCATTTTATGGCCAGGCATTCCTTCTCAATGGTAGGGTAGTTGAGTTCTCTAGGTAACAACTTCCTGCTGATGTATACAATGGGGTGATCATACCCTTGTTCGTCTGGCTGTGCTAATACGGCTCCCAGTCCGACATTCGAGGCGTCGGCAAAAAGATGGAAAGGTCTGGAAAAATCGGGGCATCTTAATATGGGTTCCGTAGCTAGGGCTTCCTTAAGCCAGCAAAATCCACTGAGTTGCGCGGGTGAAAAAGGGGGAAGGGTGTTTGGGTACTGTTTTTTTAACAAATCAGTCAGAGGGGCTGTGATGGTCGAGTATCGAGGTATGAACCGCCGGTAATAACCTACCAGTCCCAGGAATGAACAGAGTTCTTTCTTAGTCTTTGGAAGTGGTATTTGTCTAATGGTGGCTACCTTATCTTTCTGTGGACTCAGTACCCCTTTACCGATGACGTAACCAAGATAGGATATCTGGGTCTGCCCTATGACACATTTATTTGGGTTGGCGGTAAGGCCTGCTTCCGCTAACGCTAAGAATACCTTTCCTAGGTGTAGGAGATGGTCTGACCAGGTGGAGCTAAAAATTACAATGTCATCGAGATATGCAGCCGTAAAGTCATGAAAGGGTCGTAACAGACGATCCATTAATCGCTGGAACGTGGCCGGGGCACCATGAAGGCCGAAGGGGAGGACGGTAAATTGATATAACCCCGAAGGGGCAACAAGCGCTGTTTTCTCTTTGTCTGAGGGAGCTAAGGGAATCTGCCAATATCCCTTCAAGTCAATAGTGGTCATAAAGCGGGCTTGTCCGATTTTTTCTAACACTTCGTCCACCCGGGGAATGGGATACGTATCAAAAAGTGATACCTCATTGAGTTTTCGGAAGTCGATGCAGAAACGGACTGACCCATCCGGTTTCGGCACCAGTACTATAGGAGAGCACCATGGGCTGGTGGACGTCTCAATAACCCCAAGCAATAACATTTTCTTTATTTCGTCCTCTATAAGGATTTTTCTCGCTTCGGGGATGCGATAAGGACGTTGGTGTACAATTTTTCCCTCGGGAGTTCGTATTTGATGTTGGACCCACGAAGTTTTTCCCGGCAATTCTGAGAAGAAATGGGCATGATTTTGGATTAGTTTCATTATCTGTCGTGTCTCTATTTCTGACAAGGACTCATTAACCCTGGGAAGTTTTTGTGGTTCTAGATGGGAGAGGGGACATAGTTCTAACGCTAATGGTTGATTCGGGGTGATCAGGCATCCCCGTGCTGGTGGGGGATTTTCCTTTTCTGTGTCTTCCCATTTCTTTAATAGATTTATGTGATAAATTTGGCTCCGTTTGGGTTGGGTGTTTAATTCTACCAAGTAGGTAACCGGAGTGACTGCTTTTATTATCCGATATGGCCCTTGCCATTTGGCTATCAACTTATGCTCTGAGGTGGGACGGGGGATTAATACCTTATCGTCAGGTTGTAAAACCCGTAGTTTAGTACCCCGATCATAGTAATACTTTTGAGTGTCTTGTGCCTTTTCTAAATGTTGTCTCACGTCCTCCCACACTGTCTGGAGATGGATCTTTAATTTGTGTATATAGTCTAGGATGGGTCGCTCCTCGCTATTCTCCTCCTCCCATAATTCTGCTGCCATATCTAATAGATTCCTAGGTTGCCTCCCAAACACAAGTTCAAACGGGCTATGCCCAGTAGAGGATTGCTCGTGCGTTCTTATTGCATATAATACTAAGGGAAGTTTTTGATCCCAGTCTTTCCCAGTTTCGCTCACTGTCTTCCTTAAAAGACTTTTGATCGTACAATTGTATCGCTCCACTAAACCATCCGTTTGTGGGTGGTACACTGATGTCCTGATTTGAAGAACCCCTAGGGACTTACATATCTGTTTCATTAGTCCTGAGACAAACGGTGTTCCCTGGTCCGTAAGAAGTTCTTCAGGAAACCGCACTCGGGCAAAGAATGCTATCATGGCTTGTGCTACTGCTCTAGTGGTGATGCTAGTGAGTGGAATAGCTTCTGGATATCTGCTTGCATAATCCACTAAGACGAAAATGTGAGTGTGTCCCTTACTGGATGGCAGAAGCGGCCCTACTAGGTCCATACCAACACGCTTGAAGGGGGTATCAATAATTGATGGTGGCCGTAAGGGGGCTCTTCTTATGGCTCCTGGCTCTACCAACTGACATTTTGGACACTGGGCACAATATCGCCGGATGTGTGCATATACCCCGGGCCAGTAAAACCGTCTTAGTAAATATTCCTCGGTTTTCTCTCGGCCACAATGACCCCCCCCGGTTGATTATGGGCTAGGAAGAGAACCTGTGTCCTATAGGGCTCGGGGACCACGAGTTGTCTCTTTTCCCTATTCGCGTTGGTGAGTACTCTATACAGCAAGTCCTTGTGTACCAAGAAGTAAGGACCTACCTCCCCAGTAGGGGTAACCTTAGCAGTTTTCCAGGCGTTCACTAGTGTGGGGTCTTCATGTTGACTCAGTCAAAACGACACGGGGGCAGTGTCTATATTGACCACCAGTCTCTTTTTTTCTTCTTGTTCCTGTGTGGTTGCAAATTTTTGTTTCTCTGCTCTCTTTTCTCTCCGGGTCAGTTTTTTCCTTGTGGGTGGGCTACTTATGGAGTCCTTCCAAAAAGGGGCTGTACCCCACCATTCGTCTATGGGATTATGTTTCCTGGTTTGATCAAGAATCTCGTCGAATCTCTGATAATCAGTTCCAATAACGCACTCCTCTATTAATTTATCCATGAGCCCCACGGAGAGAGGGTCTAGGTGAGTGTTCCATCCAACCTCTACCCGTGCAAGGGGATACTGACTCCGGTCCCCATGAATACAGCATATCGTGACCCACTGGTCAGTAGTCTTTGTCGCCGGGTGTATGATACTACGACGAATCACCGACTGAGTGCATCCGGAATCAATCAAGGCCAGGACCGGAATCCCATTTATCTTAAGGGGGTACTTAAAGGACACATCACTTTTTCCCAGGCATAGGACTCTTCCCCGAGTGACGCCTATTTCCATCGGTTCTACCCCCTCATGTTTTTTTGGACATCCGCGGGCGATATGACCCCACTCCCCGCAACTAAAGCATTGGGGCTGGTGCATGGGACTTCTTTCCACGCTTCGTGAAGGGCCTGGTTCTTCAGTTATTCGTCTGGGAGGAAATTGAGGTGGAGGCATAGGCAATTTCCCCATGGGTCGGGTTGGCTGATGTTTAACCTCCCCTGATCTGTAGTAGGCGCATGCCAGTTCGACGCCATCTCAGTGTCTATTCTGGGGTGTTGCCTTATCCAGTTTCGGGTGCTAATCGGCAGGGAATCCAAGTACTGTTCTAGGATTATTACTTTAATAACATCCGCACGGTCAGTCCCTATGGGCCCCAGCAATTTTAACCCCAAGTCCTTCACTCGGTAATAATATGTCCGTGGGTCTTCATTGGGCCCCCATTTCACTTTCCGGAATTTGGCCCTGTAATACTCAGTGCCATGTCCCACACGCTCCAAAATACTTTTCTTTATCTCTGCGTATGGGGTGACACCCCCTGGGTTGGCCGCCTGATAAGCAGATTGAAGAGTGCCCGTTAGGAGGGGAGCAACATATTGGCCCCACCTGTCTTCGGGCCACTGGGCGGAGGAAGCGACTCTTTCGAAATTCGTGAAAAAAGAATCAGGGTCTTCCCCCTCCTGATACTTTTGTAGCACCGAACTTGGTACATTGGGATGCACCTTGCTGGCAGCGATGGTGTCTGTCAGTTTTTTTAATGCCGTCTCATGGACCAATTGGTTACTGGCCATGATTGTCGCCTGACTTTTTAGAGCGGACTGCAGGGCCTCTCTGTCCTCCTTGGCCTCTCTTTGTTGTGCTTCCCACACTAACTGGAGGTGGCGTTGGCCTTCTGCAAGTTGTTTAATCATATCCTCGAGACCTGGTTTATCCTCCATGTTATCGCTGGCTCTGTACCCCGTTGGGGCCCTGGTATCCCACTTCTGACACCACTGTGAGGGAGGTAGGGCGATGGTCGGGGATACAGAGAATGCGGACACAGATATTTAACCCTTTTGTAGGGATTTTTCCTGTTTTATTTTTAGATTCTTATAAGAGGGTGAATACAAATAGGATAGTGTCCTTCCTTTCCTCCTTCCTGTTCTTCTTCTTCTATTCTGAGGGAGATCCGGGGTCCTTAAGGGTTTTTAATCTTCTCTCTTTCAGATGGTGAATTTCAGGGGTCCTCCCCTCGTTCCGCGCTTCCCTCGGAAGAACAACAGAGGATACAGCAGGTAAGTGGGACGATATTCCTTTGGTTTATGGGTCTTTGTGCTTAGTGAGGGGAGAGGGGCGGTTGTGAGGGAAGTAGTGAGGGGTTAACAAACTCTAGTATTTCTATGGGGTTCTTCCTTCAGTGCATATAACTAAGGGTTTTGTGCAGAGGGGCGGAGGGTTTTTTCCCTTTATCTAAGAGTGAGTGGGAGGGGTCCTGGGTGTCCTTCCCTGGTTTCCCCTTTTCTTCCCTCCCCACCTTCCCTCTCCCCCTTCCCTTCGTTCCCCTTAGTGTGAGTGCCCTTAAAGAGGGCCCGTACCTTGTTTAGCCACGACCCTCCTGGGCCATGGCAGGCTACTCCGTGTCCTCTGGGGTTCGTTGCTCCAGCCGTTTCCTCTCTGCTGGAGTCCGCTCTCGGCTCCTGTTCGCCTTCGTTGGGGTCTGCAGGGAATTCCTCTGGCTCCGATTTCGTCGCCCGTCCTCCTCTCGCGGCATCGTCCATTTTTAAAGATCCGGCAACCCGGAAATCGGGTGCCGATTGCCGTCTCCGCCCCCACGCGTCTCCCTGACGACGTGGGCGGAAGTCGGGGAAGGCGTCGGCCATACGCCAGGTTTGACTGTCCGTAGGCGAGGCGAGTGACGCCCGCCTACAGTCATATTATAACTTTCAAAAGACTGAGATGAGACGACCACGATGATAGTATGTGACACACAACAAAGAGGCCTGATATGATCATGAAAACTAGCAATACCAACTTCTTCTGAGCAATGGGGAGATAGTATTTAAAAAATAAACTTACAAAATTAAATCCTCGAGTCAGGAGAAGTGGGTTCAGAGTCCGAAGTGGTTGGACAAAGGTGAGCATTTACACAACACAAGGCCTTAATGATCATGTTGATGGGGCTGGTGTGGAATATTGCTCAGGCAATATAAGGTCATGCAGTGAGTTTTTGTCACTTTCACCACATCCGCATGACAAGTTCTTGATCCATTTATGGTGTAGAATTAATTAAATCACACCTCTATTAATCACACAGCCTGGGGGAAGAGGGTTAGTGGCTCAATGAATAGATGGAAAGGAGGATTTGGAGAAAGGTGTGACAAAGAAAAAACTGGACAAAAGAAACCACAGCTATAATAATCATGGGGGTACTGAGCAGCACACCATCATCAATCTGCTATGGAAGGAAACGATAAAGGGATTGGTATGGCACAGTTCAGTTAAATGAATTGCAAACAGTCATTCTTTCCCAGAGGGAGCCAAGGTAGTATATCTCTGAATGTTATGTCCTCTAGGTTTGAAAAATACAAATCATCGAGGATTGAAGTTAACCCACCCAATTTTAACAATTATGATTGTTGAAAGGAAAACAATACTGTTTAGCCATTTTGGGCGATACATCACCATTCTTCTTGGAATATCTGTCACTCTTGGGTGCCTGACTGTACCGGTAGGTAAGCTAGAGTGTTGAGCTTTCATCAAGTTTTGTACATGCAGGAGAGGGCTGGGAGAAGGCCTGAGCAAGAACATAAAGAGCATTTTCACATGTAAATCAGCAATGCAGCACACAAACACTCAGCAACATTTCCCAAACCAAAGCACCTTTTTCCAGTCCACAGAGATCTGAGTGAGTACTAGGCCTCAGAGTCTTCACCATCATCATAGTTTCTCTATGAAGTTGATAACTTTCTCCTTCTAGCTGTTGAGGTAATCCCACATTGAGTCCTTCCATCCTCCTCCTCTTTCTCCTGATTGTGATTAGCTCTGTCCCAGTCCCAAACCAAGCAAGGTAGACCTGTGTGGTGCACTGCTGTTGACGTACACACAGAGAAAGAGAATTGGAGTATTTTGTGTAGATTAGTGTTTGTTAACTAAAGTGAATTGTATGGTCTCTGAGGATCTAGAAAAAAGAAGTGGACCCTGCAGGTAAATTTCACTAAGTTTGAAAGGCCAGTCACTTCCAGCAAAAAATGCCCATCAGCCCCTAAACACTGCAAATCATCAAAATCAAGTTTACAAATTTAAATTTGATGAACTCTCTCCCTCACTGTCAGCCACCACACGCATCATCAATCATCACTCACAATCACTCAGTACATCAGTACTCATTGGTGCAATAGTTAGTAGTTACCTCTTCCAAACCAAGCACAGTGGTTGATATGAAATATTATTTCCTCTTTGATGGATGCAACATATTGGAATTTGGTATTGGCACCAGCAATCTTTTAATCAATGATCCTCTGGGGCAGCCTGGCTAGAGGATGTAAAAATATAAAAAAAGGTAGCAAATGGCATGTGAGGTGAGACAGGCATTTTCTCGAATGTCCTGAAGGGAATGTGGGGGCTTCCACACTACACACAATTCCAGCTCCATTCCGGCCATATATGTGAATATTATAAATGGTAGGGCAGTATAAATCCGAAACAAACAATGTTCCACTAGCTATTTTTTTTGGAAACAAGTAAAGAAGTTTAGTGAAAAATACTTTAAAAGTTCTATTGTGGAACTGGCATTCTCTCCCCGGAAAGTAGAGTTTGTCCTCAAATTCAGATGGTTCACCCAGAAGTTGGTCAGCAAACACATTTGATTCTGATCAGCCATTCTATTCCTCCTCCTGTGGTATTTCGGGAACAGTATAATCAGGTGGTATTCTGTGTTCATTTTGATCGTGGTAATTCTCTCCATGTTTTGAGACAAGAGAGTGGTCATTCTCACAGTAACAACTACACCAGCTCTACTGAACACAAGTTCAATAGACACACTGGCTACAGCACAAGCCAGTTCTCCCTTAACTTTTTGCCTCTGTTACCCAGGTTGTTGATGTGTGTTGGACTCTGATTTTGTTGTTTTTGTTACTCTGGGTACTTTACCACTGCTAACCAGTGCTAAAGTGCAAGTGCTCCTTTACAAAATGTGAATGTAATTAATTTATCCATGATTGGAATATTTGTTTTACTAGTAAGTCCCTAGTAAAGTGCACTAGAGGTGCCAGGGGCTGTAAGTCAAATGCTACTAGTGGGCCTGCTTCACTGGTTGTGCCACCCACATAAGTAGCTCTGTATTCATGTCTCAGATCTGCCAGTGCAGTGTCTGTGTGTGTAGTTTTAACAGTGAATTCGACTTGGCAAGTGTACCCACTTGCCAGGCCTAAACCTTCCCTTTTCATACATGTCAGACACCCCTAAGGTAGGCTCTAGGTAGCCCCAAGGGTAGGGTGCAGTATATAGTTAAGGTAGGACATATAGGCCCTCATTACAACCCTGGTGGTCGGTGTTAAAGCGGCGGTAATACTGCCAACAGGCCGGCGGAAAAAAAAATGGAATCACGACCATGGAGGAAACCGGCAACATAGACAGCCACTTTAACACTCCGACCGCCACGTCGGTAGAAACAAACACCATGGCGGTACCGCCAACAGACAGGCAGAGGACAAAGTACTGCCCACTGTATTACAAGGCACCAATCTGCCACCTTTTCCGGGGCGGTACCAATGCCACCAAAAGCACGGCAGAAACAGTCTTAGGAACAGAAACCACTCACCTCTCGACACACAACGAGGAACCAGGACGCCATGGAGCCCGAACTACAGGTGTTACCAATGCTGCTCTTCCTCCTGCTCTATCAGGAGCAGGACAGATGCTGTCGATGACCACAGTGAGTACTGCACCTACAACACAGGGGAGGGAGAGGGAAAGGAGAGTGGCACACACACGCAACACGCAATACCCCCGCCCCCACCCTCACCCACAACAACATACACACAAATACATGCAGCAACATTACATATACACCCCCTGACCTCCTGGAAGAATGCAAGGACAAAAGGAAATTATTGTAACGATTGTAATCATGAAAAATCTGATAGTCAAAATTCTAAATTCAGTATATACAAATATGTACACCAACTACACAAGTCCGGATAGTGTACCAATCATTGTCCGTGGACCACTGGTCCCAAAATGCATGGGCGAAGCCCACACAAGATACCTGACTGGAAACGGAGAGAACACTGCTGGGGCATCAGATCGAAAATAAACAGGCACCTCAGGGGAAGAGGGAGGGGGGCACCTCAGCCAGATGAACGCACGACGCCACTGCTGCATGAGGGGGCTCCATGCCCATTGCTGTATCCTGGGGAGTGCAAAGCCGCAGTCTCTCAAGTGGGTAACAGTCTCCACTGGTTCTGGCGGGGGCCTGGTGCCCAGAGTGCTTCATCCTGCTAAGGACTCAGGTAGTGGATGTCATTTTCCACTGGTTCTGGAGGGGGCCTGGTGCCGAGAGTGCTTCATCCTGCCAAGGACTGAGGTAGTGGATGTCATTCTCCACTGGTTCTGGAGGGGGCCTGGTGCCCAGAGTGCTTCTTTCTGCCAAGGACTGAGGTAGTGGATGTATTTCTCCACTGGTTCTGGAGGGGGCCTGGTGCCCAGAGCGCTTCATCCTGCCAAGGACTGAGGTAGTGGATGTATTTCTCAACTGGTTCTGGAGGGGGCCGGGTGCCCAGAGTGCTTCATCCTGCCAAGGACAGAGGTAGTGGATGCCTTTCTCCACTGGTTCTGGAGGGGGTTTTGTGCCCAGAGTGCTTCATCCTGCCAAGGACTGAGTTAGTGGATGTGATACTCCACTGGTTCTGGAGGGGACTTTGTGCCCAGAGTGCTTCAGGGCTTTGTGCCCAGAGTGCTTCATCCTGCCAAGGACTGAGTTAGTGGATGTGATACTCCACTGGTTCTGGAGGGGGCTTTGTGCCCAGAGTGCTTCATCCTGCCAAGGATAGAGGTAGTGGATGTGATACCCCATTGGTTGTGTAGGGGGCTTGGTGCCCAGAGTGCTTCATCCTGCCAAGGACAGAGGTAGTGAATGCCTTTCTCCACTGGCTCTGGAGTGCTTCATCCTGCCAAAGACTGAGGTAGTGGATGCCTTTCTCCACTGGTTCTGGAGGGGCCTTTGTGCCCAGAGTGCTTCATCCTGCCAAGGACAGAGGGAGAGGATGCCTTTCTCCACTGGTTCTGGAGGGGGCTTTGTGCCCAGAGTGCTTCATCCTGCCAAGGACTGAGGTAGTGGATGTGATACTCCACTGGTTCTGGAGGGGTCTTTATGCCCAGAGTGCTTCATCCTGCCAAGGACAGAGGTAGTGGATATGATACCCCACTGGTTGTGGAGGGGGCTTTGTGCCCAGAGTGTTTCATCCTGCCAAGGACAGAGGTAGTGGATGCCTTTCTCCACTGGTTCTGGAGGGGGCTTTGTGCCCAGAGTGATTCATCCTGCCAAGGACTGAGGTAGTGGATGCCTTTCTCCACTGGTTCTGGAGGGGGCTTTGTGCCCAGAGTGCTTCATCCTGCCAATGACAGAGGTACTGGATGCCTTTCTCTACTGGTTCTGGAGGGGGCTTTGTGCCCAGAGTGCTTCATCCTGCCAAGGACTGAGGTAGTGGATGTGATACTCCGCTGGTTCTGGACGGGGCTTTATGCCCAGAGTGCTTAATCCTGCCAAGTACAGAGGTAGTGGATATGATACCCCACTGGTTGTGGAGGGGGCTTTGTGCCCAGAGTGCTTCATCCTGCCAAGGACAGAGGTAGTGGATGCCTTTCTCCACTGGTTCTGGAGGGGAATTTGTGCCCAGAGTGCTTCATCCTGCCAAGGACTGAGGTAGTGGATGTAATACTCCACTGGTTCTGGAGGGGGCTTTGTGCCCAGAGTGATTTATCCTGCCAAGGACAGAGGTAGTGGATGTGATACCCCACTGGTTGTGGAGGGGGCTTGGTGCCCAGAGTGCTTCATCCTGCTCGTGGCGGCCTCAGTAGCGTCAGACTTTCGGCGCTCATTGGACTGCGGTGCTGGTGGCGGCGGTGTCCTTGGCAGCGGTGCTGGCGGTGGCGGTGTCCTGTGCGGTGCTTGTAGTGGCGGTGTCCTGTGAAACGGTGCTGGTGGCGGCGGTGTCCTGTGAAGCAGTGCTTGTGGCGGCGGTGTCCTTGGCAGCACCGTGGCTGCGATGTCCTTGGCAGCGTGCTGGTGGCGGTGGTGTCCTATGAAGCGGTGCTTGTGGTGGTGGTGTCCTTGGCAGCGGTGCTGGTGGCTGCGGTGTCCTGTGAAGCGGTGCTTGTGGTGGCGGTGTCCTTGGCTGCGGTGCTGGTGGCGGTCTTGTTTGCCGTGCAGGTTTTCGGCGACTTGCCTGTCTTTCTGTGCCCCTTCCCCACCTTGGATGGTGGCGCAGCTGTCTTCCCACTCCCAACTGTACTCCTGGGAGAGCCTTTGGTGGTAGATGTTTTGCCTTTCTCCCGCCGGGCAGTGGCCAACAGTTTATGCTTCTGAGGTGGGAGACTGACCATGGTCTGGCTCCTTGGCACACTGGCTGCCCTGCTGCTTGGCACACTCCAGAAGCCGGTTACTGCTGGCACCACTGTTCCTGCTGATGTTGTGGCTGAGGTGCTGGGTTGGGACCTGGAAAGGGGGGCCCTAGGGCACTAAAGGAATGGGGGAGGTGAGGGGAAGAGGTCAAGGTTAGACAGGAATGGTTTTTTGGACACACTGGGACGGGTAGATGGGGGGTGTTTGGGAATGGAGGAAAAGGTAGTGGTTGTAGGAGGTGTACGTTTGCTGACTTTGGGTGAAGGTGCATGGGCTGGAGGTGGTCGTGAGGTGGATGGCTGTTGAGTAGGTGTGTGGCTGCGTTTGTGTACCTTGGGAGGTGGGCTCACAGACACACTGGGAGAGGACACAGGGGATGTGTGAATGGTAGAGTGTGTGGTGAGTGCAAGTGAGCAGGGTGTGGTGATGGGTGTGCTGGTGATGGACGTAGTGGCTGAAGATGTAGTGCATGCAGGTGTGAGTGGAGACGAGACAGGGAGGGAGGAGGTAGATGAGGAGGAGGGGGACACAGTGGAGGCAGTGGATGTTGGTATGTGTGCATGGGTATGATGCTTGTGTAAGTGCCTGTGGGATGTGTGGTGCTTATGTTTGCCAGAGCTTCCCTTGTGTGTTGAGGTGGGTGCATGCTGGTCTGATGGTATGCTTGGGATAGGCTGAGGTACAGGTGCTTGGGTCTGGGTGGAGTCCAGAGTCTGAAAAGCTCGCTGTTGGGCTGCCTGACCAGAATGAATGCCCTCCAGGTATGCATTGGTCTGTTGCAACTGCCTCTCTACACCCTGGATGGCATTCCAAAATGGTAGACTACCCAACAGTGAGGGACCTGAGGAGGTCAATGGCCTCCTCACTGACGGCAGCAGGGCTGACAGGGGCAGGGGCTGAGGTGCCTGGGGCGAAGGAGATGCCCACCCTCCTGGGTGAGCGGCCATGGGGCACATGCTGAGGGGCTGCTGGGAGGGCAGTGCTGGTGCTGATAGGTGTGTGTAATCATTTAACACAAACTACCTTATCATACACATAAACAGTACACATCAGTGTACATATATAAAAACAATATAATGTAGTATTTGCACTACACAATGAAACAAGTGGGTTTACACAGATTGTACAACCAATGTATCCTCTAAACTTAAAACATATCAGAGATGTATTAAGGTCACATGTACCCTTGGTTTGTGCAATTTCATTTAAACAGTAGATGTCATTCAACTCTAAAGTATCATATTCCCTGTGTAATGCACATGTGTATATCATCATTACATCATGTTGAAATAAACACACATGCATTATCAAGTCACAAAAATATAACCATACAGTATATAATTTTGGTGTAACTGTCCGGTAGCATGATGAATGATTGCAACAAAATCAATATGTCCATCACAAATGTAAAACACTAATGTATGCACTATATAATCATGGCAATAATAATAAAGCCTGTGATTGTCAATGTCAGAAATGAAAATAAGCTTGTGTGAGACACTTTTGCTTGCACAAATAACATTGTTAACAATCAATTACTAATAATATTAAAATAAGCCCAGGACAAACTTAATGAAAAGAAATGAAAAATTTATGAAAAAATGAGGTACCTCTCTCAACTTCGAAAATCCATTTTAAAAAGAACTATAATTGTTCATTCAGTTCTGCATTGGATAGGTAGCCTTCAGGCCAAGAACTTGCCTCCTAATTACACTGCCAAGTACAACCTCCTCAACAAGGGGCATCTAGTGGGAATAGAGCAGGCACCTCAATGATCTTACTTGGGGGGGTTGGGAGGGGTGGTTTTGGGTTTGAGAGGGGTGGATTTGGGTTTGGGAGGGGTGGTTTTGGGTTTGGGAGGGGTGGATTTGGGAGGGATGGTTATAGATATAGGAGTGGTTGGTTTGTATTTGGGGGTGGGAAGGGTGGTTTGGGGCTTGGGAGGTGTGAGTTTACGTTTCAGAGGTTTGATCTGGAATGCGGAAGGGGTCAGGGCCGGGACAAATATTGGATCTTCTTTAGGAAAATGGTTAGAATGATTGGCAGGGAGGTGGGGTCAGGAGGTAGGCAAAGTGGCAGAGGACGATGTGTGTGTGTGTCTTTTGAGGGTCCAGTTGCCTGTGGGTCCGGTGTATGTGGTGTATGTTTGAGTCTGTCTACTGTTGTCCTGGTGGTGAGTGGGGTGTCTGCAGGTGTTCTGGTGGTTGTGGTGGTTGTGGTGGTGGGTGCAGTCTCTGTATGTTTGTGTGTGTGCCTGTGTTTTTTGCAGTGTCTGTGTTTATGTGTGGATATTCTGCTTGTGTGTGTTGGAGTGGGTGTGTGCAAAGGAATGAGTGTGCTTTGGAAAGGCCTGGGAATAGGAAATAGGGATGGGGAACGGGTTGGAGTTAGGGCATGAAGATGGGAAGGTTGGGAGGCTACGGTCAGTGAGGAGGCCAGACCTTAGAATGACCTCTTTAGGCCACATGTTGCACTATGAATGCCTTCCAGGTAAGCCAACATTTGTTGCATGTGGTATCTAAGCCCCAGCATGGCATTCAGGAGTTCAGTCTGGTCTACAGAGAGTGTCCGCAAGAGGTCAGTATCCTTTGCACTGAATGCAACCAGACGGGAAGGGGGCAGGAGGGGAGGTGCCTACAGCAAAGGAGACGCCACCCCTTTAATGGGCTGGGTTTGGCCAACTGGAGGGGGACGCAAGAGTGAGGGTGGAGATGGGAACATGGATACCAAACAAGGATGCAGATGATAAAGTAACAGTAGGGTTCAACACCACTAGGGTCTGGTCTTCCGTGGAAGCCTATTAAGATGATGTGGAGAACTTGTGGCCTCCGTGTCTGTCCCCTCACGCTCCTCGGCACTGGGTCCCTCAGTGTCAGTGTTTGCAGCACCTGAGCCACATTGTCCAGCTGCTTCCCTGCTGATGTGGCCAATGTTTCTTCTGTCTGTCCCTGATGATCCTGAAAAGACAGATACAACAGTTTGAGTGTATCTGTGTAAATAGAATTGAACATAAATTTTACTCACAAACATTTGCCAAGTCTACATATTTTACTGGCTCCAAGGCTCTCAAACTTGACTTTCTTAACATCAGTATCTCATGCATGTAGGGAACATTTTTGGGAACCATTTGCTCATAGTTTATAGTCTATTTGATGTATGCTCTTGTCTCATCTCCACTTTTATTTCTCTGCATGAACTGTTTCACGCCTCTGATTGCTAGGGCTTTGTTGTTCAGAATATTGAAGTTATGTCCTCAAAAAATACAGAAACCACAAATACATTTGTACAGTTTGTTTAAAAAGGTCAAATGATCTGCATCGTTTATAATCACCAAAAGTTAAATATGGATCAGTGTGTGTCCACAAAATGCTGCAATGTTGTACCAATGTGTCTATGAACTGAAATGCTGCTTCCTTTGTCTGACCATATTAAATTCACAATGATAACACTTACTTCAAGTAACTAAAGTATGTTTCAAATGTATTGTGTGGATTCTGTACTGAATTAGCTTACCAATGCATTAATACAATATGTACATACTTATGCTGTTGAAGGTATTTTGTACAACATTTTTGTGGTGGATTGACAAATGGCTTCAACAGCATGAGAAAATCCATAGGCCTTGATACATTTCTAATCCACTTCAGTACAGAGCAAAAACATTTTCATATTTCCAAAAGAGTCACAACTTGGGCCTAATATTAACTTTTCAAGATGGGATACTCCAACAAATATGTGATGTAAACTTCCATCTGAAAGTATCACATTTTTCACCATCACTAATTTCTCATCTGGACATAACTAAGGACAATAAAAGTTTGTTTGGGGTACATGTAATTCTGTCACTGATGTGGACACATTCCTATCTGTTTCAAACAATACAGTTTGGCTAAAAAAATATGTTGTTTAGAACAGACTGTCTTACATGCACATTTGTAAAGGACTAAGGCTTCATGCCAATCTGGTACTGTGAACATGAACTGACTTGAATCTTGCAGTGAAAACATATTTCTAACATGTCTTTGATAAGGAATTATGCTCATGTTTCCGGTTCTTTCAGACCAGATGCTCATTATCATTTGGTCATTTTACCAACTTACCAATGTAAAGTCTGAAACATCAACTGTATCATTCAGTTCTTACTATGCCATGTCACCTACACTAGGGCCTCCATTACCTACTCACATTTGTGTTGGAGCATCACACCTGATTCAATCCTCAAATGGGGCATATTTGGCACAACTGTCCCTCATTACATCTAAAAAAAGCAGATACCTCGTTTTTCTTATGCATCCATGGGTCTGCTCAAAATAGTACTTGGCTTGTGATAAGGAAACTAGTGACAACCTTTAACACAAATCAATACCACAAACACAGCATCAGATACAGTCTGAAAAACGTACACTTTCAGAAATCCTAATGTGCAAGTGTGTCAACTGCCATGTTGATGCCATAAACAATTACTGTAAAAAAGGTTAAATAACAAAAATGGCTACAATAACTCACCCCCTTGATGCTGCAGTTGGCCTCTCAACTGCCCATCAAGCTCCAGGAAGTCCACCACAAGGATGCAAGCCATTAGGTGGGGTCAGGGTGCGGCACAGGTCCTTGCCTCATTGGGAGAACTGGGAGAACTGGCCGAGTTGGATTTCTGCTGCCTACCTGGTCCAGTATTGAAGGTCCTCCCACCTCTTCCTGCAATGCAGGCTGCACTGCTTGTGGACCGCTAGAGTCAGTACCTTTTTGGAGATGGCCTTCCAGATGTTTCACTTTTGATGGGCGTTTAGCTGTATGGATGAGAAAAAATAGAAACAAAATGTTTTGATTGATTTTGTTTGCTTGTATTGCTGTGACACAATGTTGTTGCATCTCTCACATGCTCTTCTAAAACAATCAGTACAGATTATGTACCAACATTTAAATGTTCCTAGGAAATACTAATTTGCAGTACCCTCAACACCTTCTGACTCCTCAAGTTATCAATCCAGGCTAAAAACAGCATCTAGGCCAGGGTTATGAAACCTTTCCTGTAGTGAGACCCACTCCTGATCAATCCAAATCATTGTAAGCTACTAAAGGCTAAACGACCTGTACATTATTTGAACATACTTGCACGCACAGATACATTAGCTTAACGCCTAATCTTCTAAGAATCAGATACTATTGAACCACATACAATGACTAAGGGCAACATGGAAGTGTTGTCATGTGTCAGTGAGAGCATGGTGTTTGGGGATGTATGAGCAAGTGTGTGTGTAATACTGGGACGTACTTGTATGGGTGTTCGAGAACCTATGTCATTTAGACCAGCAGCATAGGAAATGTGTATGTATAAAGAAGGAACAAGTTACTTAGTAAAACATTTCACATCCAACATGTACCAGCTTCTCTGAGCACACATACAGCTGGCTGTACTGGGACAGAACCTCTGTGGGGAGAAGGCAGTGGCCCTGTCACCTGCTTTGTCCAGCATCCTGGCTCCCAGAGGTCAGTAAAAGCAGCAAAAATCAAGGAGGTGTTGTGGGCTGCAGTGTTAGGAGGCACACAAGCTTTTTTCCACATGACCCATACAGGTACACGGCAGACATGATGTGCAACTGAGACGGTCACAGCCATTGGCTTTCATGCATAGCTGTCACACACGTTAGCCTATGGCTGTGTCTGTTGTGGAGTGATACACCTACTACACGGTCATCAGATAGCCAATGTTCTGACATCAAGGTTATGCACTCGCCATTGTAGGATGTGAAGCAGAGTATTTTCAAATTGCTTGTGTGTCACCACCACTCAAAATGGGGGTTAGTTTGTTTTAACAAAATCAGAAACAACACTGTTTTTGTACAAATATGACACATTAAAAAGTGTACTTTACTTTGTTTAACATCAGTAGTGCCACAATGTGTTATACTTTCGTAGACGGTCATTAAAAAAAAAAATCTAAAACTAAATAATAATCAAATAATATATATCAAATGAATTATTTGCACATTATTTGCTACCAAAATGTCAGACATGTTAAGAATAGAGGTTTCAAGTTGCAACATTATGCAAAAATTAGGTGTACATACATGACACAATAAGATTACTAGTTTTACTTAGATATAAGATGTGTGTTAATTACCAATGTTTTATGTGACCATTTTAAGTGATAGTTTGTTTTCCAAATGCAGATATATGAACCCTGAGAGGGGTAGAAGATGACGTCCTCAAGCCCCAGAGCTTGCCACCATGGAGGAAAGGTACATCATACAGAAATTTAGTTTCAATAGGCAAACTATACTGGAGCCTGACCTCCTGCCTCACAATCAGAATACAACAGCAATGAACCAATAGTGAAACTCATGGCAGTACTTCATTCTGTGGCCACTGGATCTTTCCAATACACTGTAGCAGTATTTAGAGACATGCTGTGAGAAAGTAGCCTCTTTCTAGCCTTGTTACCCCCACTTTTGGCCTGTTTGTGAGTATATGTCAGGGTGTTTTCACTGTCTCACTGGGATCCTGCTAGCCAGGGCCCAGTGCTCATAGTGAAAACCCTATGTTGTCAGTATGTTTGTTATGTGTCACTGGGACCCTGCTAGCCAGGACCCCAGTGCTCATAAGTTTGTGGCCTATATGTATGTGGTCCCTGTGTGATGCCTAACTGTCTCGCTGAGGCTCTGCTAACCAGAACCTCAGTGGTTATGCTCTCTCTGCTTTCCCAATTTTTCACTAACAGGCTAGTGACCAATTTCACCAATTTACATTGGCATACTGGTACTGAGGTACCCAGAGTATTGGGGTTCCAGGAGATCCCTATGGGCTGCAGCATTTCTTTTGCCACCCATGGGGAGATCTGACAATTCTTACACAGGCCTGCCAGTGCAGCCTGAGTGAAATAACGTCCACGTTATTTCATAGCCATTTACCACTGCACTTAAGTAACTTATAAGTCACCTATATGTCTAACCTTCACCTGGTGAAGGTTGGGTGCAAAGTTACTTAGTGTGAGGGCACCATGGTACTAGCCAAGGTGCCCCCACATCATTCAGGGCAAATTCCCCAGACTTTGTGAGTGCGGGGACACCATTACACACGTGCACTATACATAGGTCACTACCTATGTATAATGTCACAATAGTAACTCCGAACATGGCCATGTAACATGTCTAAGATCATGGAATTGTCACCCCAATGCCTTTCTGGCATTGGGGGGACAATTCCATGATCCCCCGGGTCTCTAGCACAGAACCCGGGTACTGCCAAACTGCCTTTTCAGGGTTTGCACTGCAGCTGCTGCTGCTGCCAACCCCTCAGACAGGTTTCTGCCCCCCTGGGGTCCAGGCAGCCCTGGCCCAGGAAGGCAGAATAAAGGATTTCCTCTGAGAGAGGGTGTGACACCCTCTCCCTTTGGAAATAGGTGTGAAGGCTGGGGAGGAGTAGCCTCCCCCATCCTCTGGAAATGCTTTGATGGGCACAGATGCTGCCCATCTCTGCATAAGCCAGTCTACACCGGTTTAGGGATCCCCCAGTCCTGCTCTGGCGCGAAACTGGACAAAGGAAAGGGGAGTGACCACTCCTCTGACCTGCACCTCCCAGGGGAGGTGCCCAGAACCCCTCCAGTGTGCCCCAGACCTCTGCTATCTTGGAAACAGAGGTGTTGCTGGAACACTGGACTGCTCTGAGTGGCCAGTGCCAGCAGGTGATGTCAGAGACTTCTTCTGATAGGCTCTGAGCTCTCTTAGTAACCAATGCTCCTTCCTAGGTAGTCAAACCTCCTTTTCTGGCTATTTAGGGTCTCTGCTTTGGGGAATTCTTCATATACCGAATGCAAGAGCTCACCAGAGTTCCTCTGCATCTCCCTCTTCACCTTCTGCCAAAGGATCGACCGCTGACTGCTCAGGACACCTGCAAAACCGCAACAAAGTAGCAAAGACGACTACTACTACCTTGTATCGCTTCATCCTGCCGGCTTTCTCGCCTGTTTCCTGGTGGTGCAGGCTCTGGGAGTAGTCTGCCTCCTTCTTGTACCAGGAGCTCTGAAGAAATCTCCCGTGGGTCGACGGAATCTTCCCCCTGCAACCGCAGGCAACAAAAGACTGTGTCACCGGTCCTCTGGATCCCCTCTCAGCATGATGAGCGTGGTCCCTGGAACTCAGCAACTCTGTCCAAATGAATCCCACAGTCCAGTGACTCTTCAGTCCAAGTTTGGTGGAGGTAAGTCCTTTCCCTCCCACGCTAGACTGCATTGCTGGGTACCGCTTGATTTGCAGCTGCTCCGGCTCCTGTGCACTCTTCCAGGATTTCCTTCATGCACAGCCAAGCCTGGGTCCCCGACACTGTAACCTGCAGTGCACAACCTTCTGAGTTGTCCTCCGGCGTCGTGGGACTCCCTTTTCTGACTTTGGGTGGACTCCGGTTCACTCCTCTTCTAAGTGCCTAATCCGGTACTTCTGAGGGTGCTGCCTGCTTCTGTGAGGGCTCCCTGACTTGCTGGGCACCCCCTCTGTCTCCTCATCCAAGTGGCAACATCCTGGTCCCTCCTGGGCCACAGCAGCATCCAAAAACCCTAACTGCGACCCTTGCAGCTCGCAAGGCTTGTTTGCAGTCTTTCTGCATGGGAACACCTCTGCTTCTTTGCACCCTCAGCTGGCATTTCCTGGGCTCCTGCCCACTCTTGACACTGTCGCGACTCTTGGACTTGTTTCCCTTGTCTTACAGGTACTCAGGTCCGGAAATCCACTGTTGATGCATTGCTGGTGTTGGTTTTCCTTGCAGAATCCCCCTATCACGACTTCTGAGGTCTCTGGGGTTGTGGGTGCACTTTACACCTACCATACAGGGTCTTGGGGTGGGCTACTTTTCCAACCCTCACTGCTTTCTTACATTCCCAGCGACCCTCTACAAGCTGAAATAGGTTTGGGGTCCATTCATGGTTGCATTCCACTTTTGGAGTACATGGTTTGTGTTACCCCTATACCTATGTGCTCCTATTGCAATCTATTGTAACTTTACACTGCTTGCATTACTTCCTTTTGCTATTACTGCATATTTTTGGTATTGTGTACATATATCTTGTGTATATTTGGCATCCTCATACTGAGGGTACTCACTGAGATACTTTTGGCATATTGTCATAAAAATAAAGTACCTTTATTTTTAGTATATCTGTGTATTGTGTTTTCTTATGATATTGTGCATACGACACCAGTGGTATAGTATGAGCTTTGCATGTCTCCTAGTTCAGCCTAAGCTGCTCTGCTATAGCTACCTTCTATCAGCCTAAGCTGCTAGAAACACCTCTTCTACACTAATAAGGGATAACTGGACCTGGCACAAGGTGTAAGTACCTCTGATACCCACTACAAGCCAGGCCAGCCTCCTACACATGCCACAACCATCTTTCAGTGGTGTGCTACAAGAAGTCCTCACTTCAAAGATGAGACATATCCACAGGTTCATCCAGTTTCCAAGACATCAGGATTTGTCCATTGTGAAGGGAGATTTTTATGCTTTGGTTGGCCTGCCACAGGTGACTGGAGCAATTGATGGCACACATATTGCCTTCGTGCCACCACACACCAGGGAACAGGTCTACTGCCAGCACAATTTTCAGGTTGTCTGCTTACCTGATTTCTACATCTCAAGTGTATGTGCTTGCTTTACAGGGTCAACACATGATTCCTTTGTACCACGAAACAGCACCCCTGCAAATGTCACAACTTGGACCTGAGAGGGCCTGGCTTGTTGGTGCGCACAATATGACACACACCCACATCACACAAAACCCCTTACTACCACAATTTTGAAGCCAGAGAGAGACACTACCAAAAACAACACCAGCATCCACAGACACACAACACCATCACTTACACAACATCCACACACCTCAAACAACACACACCAACACATCCCCTCACACATCACAACAAACACCACCTCACACATCACCCACACCACATCATGGCACCTCAACAACACCCCAGGTTCTCTGAGGAGAAGCTCAGGGTCATGGTGGAGGAAGTCATCCAGGTAGAAGCACAGCTATTCGGATCACAGGTGCAGCAGACATCCATTGCAAGGAAGATGGAGCTATGGTGCAGAATCGTCGACAGGGTAAACGCAGTGGGACAGCATCCAAGTACACGGGATGACATCATGAAGAGGTGTAACGACCTATGGGGGAAGGTGCACTCTGTGGTCTCCAGACACCAGCTTGCTGTACAGACGACTGGCGGTGGACCCCCACCTCCTCCCCCACAACTAACAACATGGGAGGAGCAAGTCTTGGCTATACTGCATCCTGAGGGCCTCGCAGGAGTAGCAGGAGGACTGGACTTTGGTAAGGAAAATCTTTACTACTATACCCCCCCCACTATACCTGCATGCCATCACATACTTCCACCCTTACCCTCACACCCATCACCAACACAACCCATAACCCCCCAAAAAAGCCCTGCATGTAACACAAATGCATGGACACCCATCACCCAAGCATGTCCAGTAAAGAGAATCACTCATGCCCCCAAATCACCAATCACACAAGGTCCAAGCCAATAATGCAAGCACTGGAGTACAGGGTCACTCACCCATTGCACACAATGGCACACACAGATACAATAACTATGCATTTACACCCCAACAGGACCCCTACCCAACGTCACCGGACAGGAGGTGCCAGACATATCCAGTCCCCCCACACAAGAGGCCCACAGTGATGACAGCAGCTCTGCACAACTGGATCAAGATGACCAGTCCGGCCCATCAGGGACCTCGGGACAGTCGGTCCCCCTGACACTGGCACAAGCCACCACAGAGCCTCCCCCCTCAGGAAACACCAGCACAGCACCCACCCATCGGGACCATCCCTCTGTCCCCAGGACACATCAATCAGCAGTGTGTCCACCACTACAGGGAACCCAGGCAAACCCACCAACTCAAGAAAATCAGGGACCTGGGGGCAGTGGCAGTGGGCACACGGTTCAGGGGACAGAGGCACAGGATAACGGGGAAACTGGGAGGACTGCTGTGCGACAGGGGGAGGACAGGCCCAGGGAACCCACTCTCCACGAGGCACTCTCCAACATCATGGGAGCTTACCATCATTCCCAGGAGACAATGGCAATGGTACTGGCCAAGTTTCAGGAGACCCAGCGGCTGCAGGAGGAACACTACCTTGGGATCAGGGAGGACTTGAAGTCCATTAACACCACCCTGGTCACCATTGCAGTGGTGCTGGCAGACCTCGCCAACACTAGGAGGGGCACAGTGGCACAACAAGGGCCCCCTGACACTAGCCTGGGCGATGAACAGCCCTCCACCGGCGCTAGTGGACAGGAGGCACCGCCACAGGAATAACAGGACACCAGCAGCCCACGCCCTGTAGATGGAGAACCACCCCGCAAACGGTCCCTGAGATCCAGGAAAAAGACAGAGAACAATGCCAAGACTCCCGCCAGGAAATAAGACCCCCCTGAATGTCACCCTTCTCTCCCACTATGTCACCCTGTCCATCCTTAAACTGCCATTGCTCCACTTCCTATGCCCCTTTGGACAATGCACCTGTGAAACAAATAGACTGGACTCTGCCATGGACATTCCTCCACCATCCCCCCAGCCCATTTTTCATCCCCCTCCACTTATTTGCACAGGAATAAACACACTTCAATCACAAATGTGTAATTGCAACAACTATGGAAAATAGCCATGTCAATTTACTTGTTCACATACCAATGTAACACAGCTGTAGGCCAGCAGTAAACATAGCAGAGGGCACAAAGTGGGACCAAAATCTGTGAAATGGAAAATCAAAGTGACAAGTCAGGGTCCATACACTAAATGAAAATGAAACACTTATGCTAGTTCCAACAATAGAATGAGATGTGGGAAGCAGTGGCATCTTCTTACCTGTGTCTCACTGGAAGTATTGCCTGATGATGTTGTTTTGGTTGTCAATATCCTCTTCTTCTCCCTCCTCTTCTTCACTGTCCACAGGCTCCACAGCTGCCACAAGACCACCGTCTGGCCCATCCTCCTGCAGAAAAGGCAGGTTGTGCAGCATACAGCAGGCCACGATTATCTGGCACACCTTCTTCGGTGAGTAGTAGAGGGATCCACCTGTCAGATGGAGGCACCGGAATCTGGCCTTCAGGAGGCCGAAGGTGCACTCAATCACCCTCCCAGTTCACCCATGTGCCTCATTGTAGCATTCCTCTGCCCTTGTCCTGGGACTCCTCAATGGGGTCAGTGGCCATGACAGGTTGGGGTAACCAGAGTCACCTGCAAATGTCGAGGGACAACTGTTAGACACACACTAACCCTTAGGAACAGCCCCATACCCAGACACTTGTGTCAACTATATTGGGACCTTGACCTCACCAATTAGCCATACACGGTGCCTCTGGAATTGCCCCATCGCATAAGGGATATTCCTCAAAATGTAATCGTCATGCACAGAGCCAGGATACTTGGTACTGAAATGGGAGTTGTACTGGTCTGCCAAACACACCATCTGCACCTTCATCGAATTGTAGCGCTTCCGGTTTCTGTACACCTGTTCATTCCTGCGGAGGGACAAATGCCACATGTGTCCCATCAATGGCACCAATCATGTTGGGGATATGTCCCAGGGCATAGAAGTCACCTTTCACTGTAGGCAAATCCTCCACCTGAGGGAAAACGATGTAGCTGCGCATGTGTTTCAGCAAGGCAGATAACACTCTGGACAACACGTTAGATAACAATGGCTGGGACATCCCTGATGCCTTGGCCACTGTTGTTTGAAAAGAGCCACTGGCCAGGAAATGGAGTACAGACAGGACCTGCACTAGAGGGGGGATTCCTGTGGGATGGCGGATAGCTGACATCAAGTCCGGCTCCAACTGGGCACACAGTTCCTGGACTGTTGCATGATCAGGTCTGTATATGACCAGGATGTGTCTTTCTTCCATTGTCGACAGGTCCACCAGGGGTCTGTACACCGGAGGATGCCACCATCTCATTACCTGCCCCAGCAGACATGCCCTATGGAGGAGAACAGCGAGCAGAGATTCATCCAACACTGAGGTATCACAATGTTTAATTTTCAGAAATGTAATAAATCCACAATGTACTGGTGTCTATATTCCTGGTATAGATATGTGTGACGCAGTTAACATCCATCCCATGTGGCCTCCTGAAATGGCGGCTGCCTGACCTGTAAGGTGAGACAAGGGGAAATGAGGTAACTGCGCTGCCGTTCTACACCGTCGCAGTGGGCAGTCGAAGACCGCAGCGCAATTCAGCATTGGTTAACATTGGGCCCTATGGGTCCCAGGAGCCAATGACGATGTACGCAGGCGGTGACGGTACGCACCGCCATGGATGTGACCGCCATTTTCTGTCTGTTAACTCACTTGATGCCTGAGCTTCAACAGGAGAGGACCTACACTGCAAGTGGTGGTGTGACCTCAGTCTGGAAGCGACGATGGCTCATGTGTCTGGGGAAAGGGCCCCTGCCTTCACTTCGGAGGAGTTGGAGAAACTATTGGATAGGGTCCTCCCCCAGTACACGCAACTGTACGGTCCTCCAGACAAACAGGTGAGTACACTGTGAGCATGCTGCACAGGCAATGCCTGTTTTGAGTGGTGTGGATGGAAGATACATGGGGTGGGGGGGTGAAGCCTGCATGTGCAGATGGGGAGTGTATGTGCATCAGGGAAAGGGTGGGAACTGGGAGCAATAGGTATGACAGTCCGGACGGGTAAGTAATTTCAATTTCCCCCTGTACTATTCCTCTAGGTCAGCCCCACCAGAAGAAGGATATTTGGCGTTCCATTGCCAATGACGTCTGGACTCTGGGGGTCTACCACAGACGGAGCACCCACTGCTGTAAAAGATGGGAGGACCTGCGCCGCTGGAGCAAGAAGATGGCGGAGGCCCAGCTGGGGATGGCCTCCCAACGTGGGAGGCGTGCCCGTCGCACCATGACCCCCCTGATGTTCCAGATCCTGGCGGTGGCATATCGGGAGTTGTATGGGCATTTGAGGGCATCACAGCAGCCACAAGGGGGTGAGTACACTCTCATTCAGCTGACTCTGCGTGCATTACGAGGTGTCTGGGTGGGGGAGGTGGTCAGTGGGTTCCCCTAGGCCAGGGCGAAGTTTGTAGGCAAGGTCTCTTGTGAGGCAAGCTATGTGGCACCCCAACAGCGGTAAGAGCCAACTACATCTAGTCAGGCTTCTGTGACTTCCAGGTGTGCAGCAACTGGTGTTAGGCCTTGTACCCCATGGGCAGCTGAAATTTCTAGGAACTGTTAGTGCATAGCATAGTGCAGAGGGCTACTCCATGTGTGTTGTGTCCGCCAACGGTAGTGGTGTTGCATGCAGTGAACATGCCTTTCTTCTGTCTCCCCCCCCTTTTGTGGTCTCCCTGTTCTTGTGTGCAATAGCATCATCAGGCAGAGGAGCATTTGCACCGGAGCAGGAGGGAGCTGCAATCCACTTGGCCCTGGAGGGTGAAACAACGGAGTCTGAAGCCACCAGTGGCAGTGACAGTGACTCCTCCTCTGATGGGAGCTCCCTTGCAGTGGCGGCACGTCTGTGCCCACCGCATCAACAGGTGCAGCCGCCACTCCCCCTACCAGTACCGCCCTCCCAGCAGCCCCTCAGCAGGTGTCCCGTGCTCGCTTACCCAGGAGGGTGGGTATCTCCTTCGTCCCAGGCACCTCAGGCCCTGCCCCAGTCAGCCCTGCTGGCCTCAGTGAGGAGGCTATTGACCTCCTGAGATCCCTCACTGTTGGGCAATCTACCATTGTGAATGCCATCTAGGATGTCGAAAGGCATTTGCGACAAACAAATGCATACCTGGAGTGCATTCATTCTGGGCAGGCAGCCCAACAGAGAGCATTTCAGGCTCTGGCCTCAGCACTGATGGCAGCCATTGTCCCTGTGTCTAGCCTCCCCCTCCAACTTCCTCCACCCAGACCAAATCCCTGTACCTCAGCCTATCCCAAGCACACCATCAGACCAGCATGCACACTCATCAACACACAAGAGTGGCTCAGGCAAACATAAGCACCACACATCCCACAGGCACTCACATAAGCACCATCCCCATGCAGACACAGCAACATCCACTGCCTCCACTGTGTCTCCCTCCTCCACATCCTCCTCCTCCCTCCCTGTCTCGTCTCCACTCACACCTGCATGCACTACATCCTCAGCCACTGCCTCCATCACCAGCACGCCCATCTCCACACACCGCTCACGTGCACTCACCACCCCCACTACCATGCACACATCCCCAGTGGCCTCTACCAGTGTGTCTGTGAGCCCTCCTCCCAAAGTACACAAACGCAGGCACACACCCACCCAACAGCCATCCACCTCACTACAGCTTCCAGCCCATGCACCTTCACCCAAATTCAGCAGACGTATACCTCCTACAACCACTACCTCTGCCTCCACTCCCAAACCCCCTCCATCTTACCGTCCCAGTGTGTCTAAGAAACTCTTCCTGGCTAACATTGACCTTTTCCCTACACCTCCCCCCTCCCTCCTTCCCCTAGGGCCAGGCTTTCCAGGTCCCAGCCCAGCACCTCAGCCACCAAATCCCCAGGCACAGTGGTGCCAGCAACTGCAGGGTCATGGAGTGCAGCGCCCATCAGGGCTGCCAGTGTGCCACGTAGCGAGGGCAAGGACATTACGCCACCTGCCAAGGTGAAAAAAGTGCCCACATCCCAGAGGGAGAAGCCTAAAGTAGCAGCCACCAAGGGCTCAGCAAAAACCAAAGGGGATAGTGGCAAGACAACTGCGGCACCATCAAAGCTGGGGAAGGGCCAAAAGCTGAAGAGCAGGTTAGGAGAGGGCATGGTGGCACCGACTGAGGGACCAGTGTCACTCTTTCTGTCCACGCCAACCTGTACGGCGGAGAACACCGCAAGCTGGCCCGCCACCACAACCACCACCTGCACCGTCACCTGCATCGCCCCAGGCATGTCTACAGCCTCAGCGACAGTCCCCAGCCTCTTCCCCAGTGGGCAGCCGTCCGAGGCTGCAGGAAACGTTCTGCTGTGTCCCTCTGAGGTGCTGACCCAAGCACCGCCACAAGCACGGCCGCAACAGACACCGCCGCAAGCACCGCCACCGGCCCTGCGGCATCCTCGGACACAGGCACCTCCGCTGACATAGCATCCCCAGTGGTCAGTCGTCTGAGGCTGGAGGACAGTTCCTGGACCCTGGGCAGCTTCCATGAGGCATTTCTTCTATCACTGTTTACACCTGCAGGTGTAAAGCGCAGCCGCAGCAGTGTGGGGTATGTCACTGCCTCCATGGCGTATCATGCTACCTGAACCTCGCCAATCTCATGGCACACACACCCAGGTGAGGGAATTGTACTGGCCACACTGCACATCGAGCACTCTGGGCACCAGGCCCCCTCCAGAACCAGTGGAGAGATACATCCACTACCTCAGTCCTTGGCAGGATGAAGCACTCTGGGTACCATGCCCCCTCCAGAACCAGTGGAGAAAGGCATCCACTACCTCGGTCCTTGGCAGGATGATGCACTCTGGGCACCAGGCCCCCTCCAGAACCAGTGGAGAGATACATCCACTACCTCTGCCCTTGGCAGGATGAAGCACTCTGGGCACCAGGCCCCCTACAGAACCAGTGGAGAGATACATCCACTACCTCAGTCCTTGGCAGGATGAAACACGCTGGGCACCAGGCCCCCTCCAGAACCAGTGGAGAAAGACATCCACTACCTCTGTCCTTGACAGGATGAATCACTCTGGGTACCAGGCCCCCTCCAGAACTAGTGGAGAATGACATCCACTTGAGAGACTGTGGCTTTGCACTCCCCAGGATACAGCAGTGGACAACCCACCCACTGGAGAGACTTGAGAGACTGTGGCTTTGCACTCCCCAGGATAAAGCAGTGGGCAAACCACCCACTGGAGAGACTTGAGAGACTGTGGCTTTGCACTCCCCAGGATAAAGCAGTGGGCAAACCACCCACTGGAAAGACTTGAGAGACTGTGGCATTGCACTCCCCAGGATAAAGCAGTGGGCAAACCACCCACTGGAAAGACTTGAGAAACTGTGGCTTTGCACTCCCCAGGATAAAGCAGTGGGCAAACCACCCACTAGAAAGACTTGAGAGACTGTGGCTTTGCACTCCCCAGGATAAAGCAGTGGGCAAACCACCCACTGGAGAGACTTGAGAGACTGTGGTTTTTCACTCCGCAGGATACATCAATGGGCATGGAGCCCTCTTGTGCAGCAGTGGCGTCGTGCGTTCATCCGGCTGAGGTGCCCCCCTCCTCCTCCTCCGGAGGTGCATGTATATTTTCGATCTGATGCCCCAGCAATGTTCTGTCCATTTCGAGTCAGGTATCATGTGTGGGCCTCGCCCATGCACTTTGGGCACAGTGGGCCACGGAAAATGATTAGAACACTATCCGGACTTGTGTAGTTGCTGTACATATTTGTATATACTGAATTTTGAAATTGCACTATATGCTTTTTATTGATTACAATCATTACCATCATTTCCTTTTGTCCTTGCGTTCTTTCAGGGAATGAGGGGGTGTATATGTAATGTTGCTGCATGTATTTGTGTGTATGGTGTTGTGGGTGAGGGCGGGGGTATTGCGTGTTGTGTGTGTGTGTCACTCTCTTTTCCCTCCCACCCTCCCCTGTGTTGTAGGTGCAGTACTCCCCGTGGTTGCCGTCTGCTCCTGATACAAGAGGAGGAAGACCTGCATTGGTATCACCTGTAGTTCGGGATCCATAGAGTCCTGGTTCCTCGTTGGGGGTCGGGGTGAGTGTTTTCCCTTCTGTGTACTGTTTCCGCCGTGCTTTTGATAGTGTTGGTTCCGCCCCAGAAAAGGAGGCGGTAGGCCTCTTGTAATAGGGTGGGTGGTACTTTGTCTCCTGCCTGTCTGTTGGCGGTGACCGCCGCGCTGTTTGTTTCTTCCGCCGTGGCGGTTGGAGTGTTGAAGTGGCTCTCTATATTGGCGGTTTCCGCCACGGTTGTAATCCCATTTTGTTTCCCGCCAGCCTGTTTACAGTATTACCGCTGCTTTAACACCGACCACCAGGGTTGTATGAGGGCATTTGCCTTTATATACAGGCAAAGGAATCACAACAACATGGATTTGCATGTAGAATGCATAAAAGAGATGAGAATATTGTGTATCCTGCAGGTCACAAACTGAAACTTGGTGAAGCTTCCTAAGTAATTCATACTTGCAAAATTGATTACCACTAAGCGTAGATATTAAAAACAGGCATTTCCAATGCATTAGGTCTTGCCTTTTCTTGAGTTAGAGCCACTAGCATTGTAAATTCATGATTGGACTTTTCTTGCCACATAAATTGGGCAACCCTGCCTCATCATTTTGTCTTTTCCTGCCATATAATTCCAGTGGTCCAGCATTTAACTAAAACCCTTCCATTTACATTCTTCCTCTATCTTAAGACATATACAATTATCATAAGAACCTTTATCAGAAATAAACTTTTGGCATTAAACTGTAATGCTCAAAACACCATAACAAAAATATAATTTGGGAAGGATTGGAGCCTGAAAGGAAAGAGGGAGTTGAGAGTAAAGATGGAGAGGACAAGTGGTGTAGTAACGGTGTCATGGGCCCTGGAGTAAAAAAGGAAAATTGTTGACTGGAATTTTGGAAGGAAAATAGAGCAGCAAATTAGAGTTGAGTGAGGTACACAGGTCTCTGGGCCTCGGTGTTATTGTACCTGTTGCTCCACTGATAATTAGGCCTCAGGAGAGAAAGCGGAAGGGGCATAAAAAGAGAAGCGAAAGGAATGCAACAGACAAAAGGAAGAAAGAGAAGGGGTCACAAAGAGATAAAGAAGGGAAAGAAAGAATGAAAAAATGAAAACAACTTTGAGAAGAAATAGAACAAGCGTGTGAGACAAAAGAAAAATGGAAGGAAGCTATCGAATGAAAGATAAAGAGGAAAAAATAATGAAAGAAGTGTGAAAAGAGAGAGAAAAATGAACATTAAAAAAAAAGAGAGATGGTGAGAGAAACAAGTAATGAAAGACCCAGAGCATGTATGTACTGACACATTTCCCACAGACACAGAATGGAAAAAAACACTTTGACACTTCGGGTCCCGAGAAGTTACTTCCACATACAGATGGGAAAAAGAGGGATTAATAGTAAAACGTGAATTGACAGATAAAGATAAGAAAAACACCAGAGAAAGGAAGGAAGAAATATCTAAAAAAAAATACCTTCATTTGCAAATAGATGGAGTTTGGAACCTGTTTTTTGGAGAACAACAACCTATAGTGAGATAAAGCAAGGGCCGATGCAGATGCAAAGGGATGATCCATTGAGAACAACACACCAACTGACAAAATATATTGCTCATTTTTAAAAAAGGAGATATAACCACGATGCTAGTAATTTGGATGAAACAAGCTATATTGGAAACTCAAGTTTAGATGCATATTTTTAATAAGGGTCTTGAACATTCTGAACAGCTAACTGAAGTGCAAAAACTCCATTTGTGATTGTGAGATATTGCAAATTTCAACTTACCAGTATTCACTCCACCAGGTATTCCTGTTAAGCCTTGAGGATGTAAAATCTGCAAGACCTTCTCCTCATAAGGAAAGAGTTGTGAGGGGAGATGGGAGAACAACCGCCAGTCTTAGGTGATGCTTGTGAGTTCACTCTTCCCTGCAGGTCATTCCACCTCTTCCTAACTTCCTCCTGTGTGAGCAGATTGTTAGCTACAGCATTCATTCTTTTCACTGTTCTGGTTCATGTTTCCCTTTTCTGAGATATGGATGTATTTTGTACTTGTGCTCAAAAGATTGTGGCTCTACTCTAATAATTTCATCTGCCATGACTAACAATTCTCCCTCTGTAAAATGTGGATTCCTCCTCCCTGCCACAGTGAATCTCTCAAAAATTAGCTGGTGCCCCAAGAGTTGATGTACAAAAAAACCAAATGTGTGAAAAGTGAAAAAAGAAATATGAAGGGAGAAAAAGAAATGAACAAAACCTTCTTTCTGTGTGGCTAAACCTGCATCAAAATCCTCTGCTGCAATGGAATGGCAAAGGATTATGGTGTGAAATGGAATGTGTTTTGCAGGTGTTCACAATTGTCCAATATTTAGCAGGTATAGGCTGCTAGCATCCATTCAATAGCCACAGCCATAGTACAATGCTGAACCGTGTCCTGTGACTGGCTCCTGCCATCATGGGACAACCGCTGGTACACGCCTGCATGACTGTGTTATCTAAATATGGCAGACGCAATGCTTCCATCCTGACGGCAATAGTGTAATACTGTTCAGCATTGGAGTCCACCATATTGGCTGTGGGATACAGCTAGCACAACAGAGTACACTCCGTTGACACAGACGACAGTTGAACTGCCATAGATCTAAATACGGTGGTTGCAACTCAGCTTGACTGCACTGACCTCCTGGTCAACGTCTGCTGCTCCCTCCAGCTCCTCTGGCTGCTGCTGCCTCTGCCTCTTGCCTGGGACAAACTGAGAGTCTCCTAACTCTCAATTTTAGGCCCTCCTCCACCGGCAGGCTCATCCCTGCGCCTCATCCCTGGAGGGCTAGTGGCCATCACAAGTAAGTATTTTCCTTTTCTTCTCTCTGTCGTTCTTTCACTCTTGCATTTTCTGCCTTTTTCTTCTATCAATTGCCTTTTCATTTCTTCTCTCTGTCGCTCTTTCACTCTTGCATTTTCTGCCTTTTTCTTCTACCACCCCTGATTTTCCGTAGTGCTTTTTCCTTTCTCCCCTCTTCCGCTGCTCCCCCGGGAAGCACCTTTCCCACCCACTTCCCCCCAGCTGACTGCTCCCTCCACCCCCTCCCCTTCTTGATGACGGCCGCAGTGCGGCAGTGCCGCTGGCGCACCAAAGACAAGCCCATCCGCGCCTGGACCGCGATCAGCGCCAGGATCCATGGATCTCTTTTAATCAACCCCCTCGAATACCTCCATTACTAATCCGAGAATCTCCTCCACCTCAACAACGGACGTCTCAACAACTGCTGAACCATCTCCCCCAAAGATACCCATGGATTTTTCACCTGCAGGAATTGCAACTTCAGCAGCAACCTCAACAAACCAAAGGTACTCTCCACACACAAAGATAGCAACAACCTCCACAAACACCACTGAACTCTGGGACCTGATCGACACCTCCCGACCGGACATCGCCTTCCTTACTGAGATCTGGACCAACCCGACCGCAGGTCCAGACATCGCCATCGCCATTACCAATGGTTACAGCATCCTAAGGATGGACCAGCCCTCCGAACCAGGTGGAGGACTCGCCATCGTACACAAGTCCTCACTACTTGCCAAGGTCATCCATGAAGATCACTGCACCACCATTGAACACCTTCACTTTCTGGTCCACCCCAACCATAACTCCTCCATCCATGGCATCCTCGTGTACAGGCCACCCAGCCCCCACCCAGCTTTCATAGACGACGTTGTAGACATTGCTACCCCCCCAGGCCCTGCCGTCAGTCGACTACCTCTTCCTCAGTGACCTGAACTTCCACCTCGAGGACTGCACTGACCCAAACACCACTGCTCTACTCGACAACCTTGCCACCCTCGGCCTCAGAAAGCTGGTCTCTGCACCCACACACATCGCGGGACACACACTGGACCCCATCTTCACCTCAAGCAACCGGATCACTGTCAACACTGTTAGACCTGACAGCCTTAGGGTAGTCGCCCCTAATTTTTTGCCTGCCTCTTTCCACTTTTTGGACACTGTTTTTGCTGGTTTTAGGACTCTGCATACTTTACCACTGCTAACCAGTGCTAAAGTGCATATGCTCGCTCCCTTAAACATGATGACATTGGATCATACCCAATTGGCTTATTTAATTTACTTATAAGTCCCTAGTAAGCTGCACTATCTGTGCCCAGGGCCTGTAGATTAAATGCTACTAGTGGGCCTGCAGCATTGCTTGTGCCACCAACTTAAGTAGCCCCTTAACCATGTCTCAGGCCTGCCATTGCAAGGCCTGTGTGGGCAGTTTCACTGCCAATTCGACTTGGCATTTAAAAATACTTGCCAAGCCTAAAACTCCCCTTTTTCTACATATAAGTCACCCCTAAAGTAGGTCCTAGGTAACCCATAGGGCAGGGTACTGTGTAGACAAAAGGCAGGACATGTCCCTGTGTAGTTTACAGGTCCTGGTAGTGTAAAACTCCTAAATTCATTTTGCACTGCTGTGAGGTCTGCTCCTTTCATAGGCTAACATTAGGGCCAACCTCATATACTGTTGGTAGCTGCTGATCTAAAAGGAGTAGGGAGGTCATATTTAGTATGGCCAGAATGGCAATACAAAATCCTGCTGACTGGTGAAGTTGGATTTAATATTAATATTTCAGAAACACCACTTTTAGAAAGTGAGAATTTCTCTGCACTTCTTCTGTGACTTACAATCCACGTCTGGTTAGGTTCAATTGACAACTCCCTTGTTCATTCACTCAGACAAACCCCTGCTTTGCCTCACTTGCATACATCTGCATAATGAATGCGTCTTCCTGGGCTGGGAGGGCCTGACACTTGCATGTCAAAGGACAGTAGCCTGCCCTCACACAAAGGACTGCCACACCCCTACTGGGACCCTGGCAGACAGGATGGAACTGAAAGGGGACCTTGTGCACTTCTAAGCCACTCTTTGAAGTCTCCCCCACTTCAAAGGCACATTTGGGTATTTAAACAGGGCCTCTGCCCCTACCAACTCAGACACTTCCTGGAGAAGGGAACCCTAACCAGAACCTGCAACCTACCAAGAAGAACAGCCTGGCTGCCAAAAGGGCTCACCTGACTGCTTTCTGAGAAGGACTGCTGCATTGCTGTTGCCCTGCTGCCTAGCTGCTCTCTGGTTGTGCTGAGAAGTGCTCTCCAAGGGCTTGGATAGAGCTTGGTTCCTGTTCCCTGAAGTCTCAGGACCAAAAAGACTTAATTCCTGTAAGAAGAAATCCCGGTGCCGTGAAAATCAATGCACCATCTGCCAGAAACGACGCACAGCCTGCACCACGGTGAGAAAATCACTGCACACCGAACCGGAATGACGCAGCCCAACTTTGCAAGGAGAAGATCGATGCAGCGCCATCAACCCACAGCCGAACTGACTTCCTGAGAGAAATTGGCGCAGCACCTACCATGCGGTAGAATTTTCCACGCAACGCCCACCGGTTCGATGCAGCCCCTGTGACTTCATCCTGCCAGCGCCGGATTTCAATTCATCGTCCCTGCGGCATCCGAAAACCCCACAACCTGAAGAGGATCCAAGTCTGAGCACCGGAAATCGATGCTAAGCCTTCCCTGAGTGAAAAACAAACAACGCATCACCATGGGCGGCCTGAGAAATCGACGCACACCTCCCTGTTTTCTACGCCTCTCCTCCTCTGCGGTTCCTTGCGGAGATTTTGCACGCAAACCAAGTACTTTGTGCTGTCAAGAGATATTTGTTGCTTTTAAGAGACTAAAAGACACTTTATATCATTATTACAGTAATATTTCAAAATATACTTATTGCATTTTAATCATTTTGACCTGCATCTTAGCAGATAAATACTATATATTTTTCTAAACACTGTGTGGTGTACTTCTGTGGTATTCTACTGTGTTATTGCATGATTTATTGCACAAATACTTTACACATTGCCTTCTAAGTTAAGCCTGACTGCTCAGTGTCAAGCTACCAGAGGGTGGGCACAGGATAATTTGGATTGTGTGTGACTTACCCTGACTAGAGTGAGGGTCCTTGTTTGGACAGGGGGTAACCTGACTGCCAACCAAAGACCCCATTTCATACAAACACAATCTCCATACCAGACCAGACCGACCACCGCTGCATACACTTCGCAATCAGCCAACCCAGCAGCCGCACCCGCACCTCAAGGACCCCCACAGGAAATGGAACAAAATCACAAATGAGCAACTCACCACATCGCTCGCCAAATCCTTCCATACCCCCTCTGACGACGCCAACACAGCAGCGTGCCACCTCAATGCATGGATCACCGAAGGCGCCAACACTCTAGCCCCTCTCCGGCTGACATCGCCCAAATGCGTACCTAAGAGGGGCAGCCAGCTGGTTCACCAACAAACTCTAAGAATCAAAGCATACCCACAGACAAAAAATGGAGGAACAAGCAATCCAGCGAAGACCTCGCCTCATTCAGACCGCAACCGCTGCCCACCAACAAAAAATCAAGAACACAAGGAAGGACGCAGTCTGGGATCATATCAACTCCTCCGCACACAACTCAAAGGAACTCTTCTCAGTCATCAACGAGTTTACAGATCCCCCCTCCGAAGCCAACAGCATCCCCCATCACAGGACCTTTGCGACAAACTCGCCTCCTTTTTCCACCACAAGATCCAGGACATCTACGACAGCTTTCTGTCACCTGGCACCGGAACCTGCGACTGACCCACCCCCCCAGAACCCCCCCTGATCATCCACAACTGGTCCACACTCAACACAGAGGAAACAGTCAACATCATGAACAGCACCCACTCCGGAGCCCCCTCATACCCCTCCCTGCACCACATATACACCAAAGCCAGCGCATCCATCACCCCTGAGCTTCAGAACACAATCAACTGCTCCATCACCATGGGCACCTTCCCTGAGCATTCGAAACACGCCGAAATATGCCCTCTCTTGAAGAAACCTTTGGCCGACCCATCAGAACTAAAGAATTTCCGGCCCATCTCGATGCTACCTTACTCCCCCAAAGTACTAGAGAAAGCAATCAACGCACAACTATGGAATTTCATCGAGGCCAACAACTACCTGGACAGCTCCCAGTCCGGCTTCCGCAGCAATCACAGCACAGAGACAGCACTCCTGGCAGCCACCGACGACATACGATTACTCCTAGACCATGGCCACACCGCAGCAATCATACTTCTCGACGTCTCAGCAGCTTTCAACACAGTCCCCCACAGCACTCTGCACACCAGACTCCACGACATAGGAATCCGCAAAATGGAATGGATCCACTTCTTCCTCTCTGGGAGGACTCAGAGGGCCAGACTCCCGCCCTACTTCTCCAGATCCACAGGAGTCAACTGCAGAGTCTCCCAAGGATCCTCACTGAGTCCCACACTGTTCAACGTATACACGGCTCCTCTTGCTGCCATCATCAGAAGCCATGGTCTGAACATCGTGTCATATGCAGAGGACACACAACTCATCATTTCCCTCACTGAAGCCCCATACACGGCCAAAAGGAACTTTCACGCAGGAATGGAAGCCGTTGCCACCTGGATGAGAGAAAGCTGCCTCAAGCTCAACTCCGACAAGACGGAGTTCATCATCTTCGGAAATGGCACCTCAGCTTGGGACGACTCATGGTGGCCCACATCCCTCAGTGCCCCCCCTGTGCCGACCGAGCACGCCTGCAACTCAGGAATCATCCTCAACTCCACCCTATCCATGACCCGCCAGGTAAACACTGTCACCTCCTTCTGCTGGCGCACACTCTGCAAACTCTCACACCTTAGTCACGAGCAAGCTCGACTACGGCAACGCCCTCTACACCGGCACCTTAACTAGAAACATCAAAAACCTTTAACTCATCCAGAACGCTGCCTCCAGACTCATTCTGGACCTCCCTCACCGAGAACACATCTCCCAACACCTGAGGACCCTCCACTGCCTACCGGTCAAGAAGCGAATCACCTTCAAGCTTCTCATCCACACGTACAAGGCCATACACAATGCAGGACTAGCCTACCTGAACCACCGCATCTCCTTCCACACCCCCGACAGATCCCTCCTCTCCGCCCAGATGGCCCTGGCCACCATCCCTCATCCGCAAAACCACCGCCGGAGGACAATCTTTTACCTCAGCTCTCTCGGCTCTGCATTGGCTCCCATTGGAGCAGCGGATAAAGTTCAAAACATTATGCTGCATTCACAGAGCTCTTTATGACAAAGGCCCGCGGTTCTTGCGAACCCTGGCCTCTTTCCATAATCCTGTCAGACATTTTAGGTCATCATCGGTGCTTTAGCTGTAATCCCCTCAATGAAAAAGGCCAAATGGGGTGGAAGAGCTCTGTCATATCTTGGCGCCAAATTGTGGAATTCTCTACTTTTGGCCCTACGACAAACCAGCCACGAATTATCCTTTCATCAGCTACATAAAACATGGTTTTTCTAATCTTGGTCCCTAAGGCAGTGTTTTTGAAGATTCCTGTATAGGGATGGGAAGCCTTCGGGTAGCCATGCGTTCTATACATTTTCATAACATAACCTACACTGCAGCGGAGAGCTGGAACAACCTCCCCCTGCACCTCAGACACTGCCCGTCACTCACCATCTTCAGCAAGAACCTCAAGACACAGCACTTCGAATGAGACCCCTCCCCCCAAGGGCCTTGAGACCCTCACAGGTGAGTAGCCACGCTTTACAAATACTGATTGATTGATTGATTGATGTAGTACTTGGGACGGCTGCTGTGGCCGGACAGTAGTATTACCCTCAAGATCTAAATCAGGCCCTTTCTCATTAGTGCAGCAGTCCAGAGCCCAGGCTGTGCATGAAATAAGGCTGCCTTTGGCTACTCCATCAGGCCTAAGAGAGTCTATTTTATTCTTGCCTTATCTGCAACTTACATAACACCATGATCAAAACGAAGGCAGGCCTCATATTTATTCTACTAATTAATATATAGCATTTTTCCAGCAATATTATGCAGAGCAGCCACCAAGGTGTAATTTCACTCAGCGCGGAAGTTATTTAATAATACAAGAGAGTGTGTCACCTTGGAAAATGGCATCTGTTTTCTACAGGCACAGCTGGTAGAGTAACTGCAAAAGTTTAATTTCAGTTATCTATCCATGTTCACGATTTCAGTAATAAATTATGAAGTTGTCTTCCACGGGCCTACAAATCATGCATACACAAGAAAAGGAGAAGCTGAATTTTCTGCCAGAGACGGATTGTTTAGAGTATTTATTAGGGAGCAAAAAAGAACAAAAGGCGACAGCCGAAGGCTGCAGATTAACCGAGAAAACGTATATCAATAGTAAAAAAGAAATTGATTTATTCACGTTTCTTTCTACAGGGTGTTGTGCATAATGGATGCTCTTTTTGTCAAATGCATAATTGCTTTGCATGTTTCGCTGAATTTTCTTTTGCCACTTCTCTTTTTAGAGGCCCCATTAAATTCCTTAGCATGCTGACATTACATTCGATGTGCTACACTGTGCGACATCATAGACAAAGTTTAACAGTCAAATAGCAGGTTTTACTTGTTCTGTATGAGTGATATCACCATTTATTAGAATGATTTTTTGGCACTCAATAATGAATATTCACAACAGTTGTTCTCCAGATCCTAATCTGTTTGATGTACGATGTGTTGCTTATATTCAATTACTTCCCTGAAATCATTGAGAGCCCCTTCATTTCAAGTGGTTGCAAAAACCGCATCTGCAATACAGCTGCACTGGTGCAGCATTTAAAGAGGCTACCTTGGGGACCAGTGCCACCTACCGGTGGAGAAGTCTGGAATGAAGAGAACTACGTTATCCTAGGCATCAGGTGGGAGGGACTTCATGAGGTAGGACAACGTGGTAGAGAGTGGTTGCAGTAGAAGAAGGATGTTCATGCCACCACGGCAGTGCTACATGATGTAGGTTTGTACGTGGCTGGGCGAGGACACGAACTATCAAACCATAGTGTGGTTGCAGAAACAGATAGAGGTTCATGTGGCAGATAGTTGTGATGGGTCTGTTTCGGAGGCAACACATTCTAGTTAGCTGAGGGGAGGCCCTAGCCAGACAGAACCTACCACTCCCGTCAGGGACGGGTGATTACACTCACTGTATAACCTGCTCTCATCCTTGGGTAGCCTGGCACAGAGCAGTCAGACTTATCACAGAGGTAATGTGTAAAGCATTGGTACTGCACGACCACACGGAGTGTCACCTAAAAGACTTCACACAAAGTGTATGTAAATAAAGTTTATATTCAACAGTCACATGAAATAACATCACACGAACATCATGTAAATCTGGCCATAAATCACATTCAGAAATATCACTAATAGTATCACGCCCAACAGTATTAATACAAAATCAGCAGTATGTACATGTGAGAAAAGGAAAACTTTTCTACCCAGCAAGCAGATGCGGTACTACTGCTTTGGCAGCATGAAACCCACCCCACCCCTCACCCAGTTCAATGTAAAGCAGTCATAGGATGCATCCCGGTTCCCAACTATAGCACCAATGTATACAAACAGAGAGGACAGCACTTTTGAAATAGCTCTGTGGCCTAAACCGCACCAGTAAACGTAATTGCCAACCACAATAGTAAACAATGTGCTCTGCATTGTCACCGCATGATAAAATCAAGCCCAGACACTCACTCCCACACACTCACTCTGCACCACTATGTGGTGCAACTTGCCTACATGCACTACCACACACTCTCTTTCCGCACCCTAATATGCTCTGACAACGGGCAGGTGAGGTGTAAATGAGCTCGCAGACCCCTATTTGATCCAAACCTTCCTCCATCTCCAACCAATTCCCACCCCTTCAGAGTTAGAAATGAAGCAACCTTTCCCCGAAGACTAGGCTGCTTCGGGCCAGTGGTTACACTTAGTCAAGATCCTGGGGCAAACATATGGGGGAAAAAGGAGAGAATGGCTGATCAGGCAACAGTCTGCAAATGGACATTTGGTCTCCACTTGGGAAGTTCACTCAGGGGTCTCCACACGAGCCGTCAGGCCCCAGTCTGCAACGCACCGGCCTTGGGCCTTGGGACATGCTGTTCACTGTGGTGCCCAGCCAAGCCAGACACTCCAATTCACAGATAGTTACCAACTCAGCACCTCCCAGGACAGGATGCCCCACCTCTGGGGCAAGATGATTTGGGCTGCCCCAGGCGTCCCTGTTACACATGAAGAGTTTATCAAATTCCCTGCTCTCCTAGAATGGGCACAAGGTCTGGTGCGCGATGACCTGAGTTGCACCAGAATCTCCCAAACACAGAAGCAAATTGCCTAATGCAGGGCCTCCCTCGGATGAGGTCCAATGTCTGCTGCACGATGACTTAAGTGGCACCAGACAATTCTGTTTATATCTGACAAGTTACCAAGGCAATGTCTCCAAGGAGACAAGGCACAATGTTGCACCAGACAATCCTGTTACACATGAAAAGTTATCACTGCCTAGCCTCCCTGGGATGAGGCACAATGTCTGGTGTGGGATGACTTGAGTCACACCAGACAGTCCAGCTGTACATGAAAAATTAACACTGCTGTGCCTTCCTGAAGTGACTCTCATCTGGTGTGCAATGTCTTGAGTTGTACCAGACAATCCTGCTGCACGCAAACATGTACCACTGCTGTGCTTCCCTGGGATGAGGCACAATGTCTGGAGAGGGATGACTTGAGTCGCACCAGACACTCCTGTTGCACATGAAAAGTCACCACTGCCGTACTTCCCTGGAATGAGGCACAACATCTGGTGCGCGATGACTTGAGTTGCACCAGACAATACTGCTGCACACAAAAAGGTTCCACTTCCAGGCCTCCATGGAAGAAGGCACAACATCTGGTGCACAATCCCACTGCACACGAAAAGGTACTATTGCCGTCCCTCCCTGGAATGAGGCATAATGCCTGGTGCACAATGACTTGAGTCGCACCAGACAATTCCACAGCACACAAAACGTTACCACTGCTGCGCCTCCCTAGGACGAGGCACAATGTCTGGTGCGCTATGACTTTAGTGGTTCACACACACACAGACGCCAGTTCACCGGTACTGCACATGGTAGAATGCAGCACTGCTCCATGTACACCACCACCGAGGGTCGCAACCAGTGGCACGGACCCTACATGCAATGAGTGACCATTCGTGGTCGCACAAGAGAAACACGGCACACTCTACAACAGCGAGCCTTGCTGGGTCCCGCAATCAGTAATCCGTTTACTACCAACCAAATATTCTGCGTGACATGGCCACATGATGAAAGGCCAAACTCCTTGAATGTGGGATGTAGATGGCAGGTCCTGCACCAGGCAAATCCGGTCTCAAGGTCCAATACTTAGTTCAGCACTCACAACACTGCTACCAGGTGGAATCCAACAGATGACATAGATGCATAGGAGGGCACTTCTTTCCAGATGACGCAGTAGACAGTGTGGGTCCCTTGCAGGAGTAATTTGATGTCCCTGAGACCTCCACTCAGAACAAAAGGCAAGCCAACAAGCTCTTGGAGAGCATACTTCAAACGGTGACACTGCAGCAAGCAGTGCGCCCAGGCCAGCCACGATGCAGGAAGGGTGAGCGATCCCTCCCCAGAACAGTAAATACTCCTGTGCACAACAGATTCCTCTGGCAGTGTGCACCATGTAGTATGGGGATTCAGTCCTGGGCTCCTGCAAGTGTATCTCTAAATTGCTGAAGTTTGGTCCCCTTAACTATACTGAAGTGGGTCTTTGAAGTTGGGGGTGGTTCAAATGATTACCTTTTAAACAACAGCTGTCTCCCCTAAATTTCAGTCCTGTCTGCCATGGGGCCCTGGAATGTGGATCCATATCTTTAGTGGGGCCATGATCATGATGTCAAAACCTCTTCTTCTAGTCTATCAGCCATGCCCTCAGATGGCAATGGTCTGTTGTTTCAGTTGTCCTGGTTTTATAGCTGTCATTGGGGAATGCACAGATGTGCCTTCCTCCAACCCCCAGTGAAATGAAGCTTGACTTAAAAAATCACACAAAAGGGTCTTTCTTGAAGTGTCATTTCCAAGGTATTACTGACAAAACTACATTTACCATTGGAAAGGGTTTGTCATTGGGAATCTAATAATAGTAAACATGATGAGACTGCTCCACTGCAATGCACTATTGCAGCTAGGAGTAATTATAAACTTTCTCCTATATTAACCTATGGACCGAGCAGCTATCAATGGCAGTGAAAACACACATGGACATCCTTCTTTCCATGGGCACATGTGCCCTGGTGCACTCACAAGCCTGCAGGTGCAGGCTGGACACAAACTTTGAGAACCAAGGGGCAGATTTACGAAAAGTGGCGCTGCATCTAGTTCAGCACCACTTTTCTTTTATTTTAAATATGGCATACCATGGAGGTAGTTGCGTACTTTTGACGCTAATCCTGCAAAGCATCCAGGGGCCCATTGAAACCAATGGAGGCATCTTTTTAACCTCGGCTTTGAGCAGGCATTAAAAGTGCCGAACAAATGGAGCAAGTAAATCTCTTAGATTTCCTTGCATCATTTTTTTGGCCACCCTGATGGGGGAACGCCCCCTTTGCATACCTTATGCCTGGTGCAGGCATAATGTGGCACAAAGGGTTACAAAATGGTGCAATGCAGGCATTGCGCCACTTTGTAAATATGCTGTGGTGTTTTTTGCCTTCTAACGCCACATTAGCTTCAAACAAATTACTCAAATATGCCATTAGAATGGCTCAAGGCCCTCTTAAATCTGGGTCCAAGGGTTCAAGTGCACCCATACAGGTCTGCTGTGTCAGGCTCAGTACATATATATAAACCCTCATGTCCAAATGTGCACATACTGGCACGTTGTGCCCAGCTCAGTACAGATGCAAAAACACCAATGTGCAAGTGTACACTTACTGGCTAGCGCCACTTCCTAGCAGAGGTAGGAAGGGCATTTGCACTTTCACACTGTCCTCACAGTTGGATAGTGCCCAGGGCCCGAGGGGCACTTAAAGAGAATCTGCAAAGCCTCATAGAAACAACAAAAAAGTTTGGGAAGCCACTACCTTAGCATGTCAGATCTAACATTCTGTGGCCTCACACTGATGTAGAGTATGCAGGCTTGCTTCTCTATGTGTATGTGAGGGGGTTCTGGCAACTAGATGTGTGTCTGTGAGCATCTGCATTGAGGTTTATTGCTTTGAAAAGATCATGCTAAAAAAAAAACAAGGTGATAGATGGAATACTTGAATTAATCTCAGCCGCTGGAGATCACTCCGGCCCCATCCCATTCCATAATTTTTTGCCCACCATGCCACCTCAGTTTGGACCCAGCCATATGCAAATCATTCTTGACCTTTCACCTCATGGGAGCCCAAACTGCCAGGAAAGGTCCTCCCTGAACTAGAGCACAGGCAACCTATGACCGATTTTGCCCTAGTTAGGGCTTTTCAGCCAGATATAACTTGGTTCTAGTGGCACAGTGAGCCTGGGCCCCGTCTGGGTGTTCCTGGCATACTTAGGGTGGCAAATGCAAAAAATAACAAGGTGATGGATGGAATGCTTGAATCAATCTCAGTCACTGGTGACCACTCGGGTGACATCCCAGTGCATAGTTTTTTGCCCACAATGCCACCACAGTTTGGACCCAGCCATATAAAAACCAGTCTTGACCCTGCCCCTCATGGGAACAGTCCAGCCCGCACTACCAGGCCAGGTCCTCCCCGAACCAGAACACAAGCAACCTAGGACTGGTTTTGTCCTAGTTAGGGCTCTTCAGCCAGGTATAGTTTGGTTTCAGTGGTACAGTGAGCCTGGGACCCATGTGAGCATACCCGGAGCACTTAGAGCAGCAAATAGAAAAAAGGTGATGGATGGAATGATTTAATTAATCTCAGCAATTTTCCTGATCACTCATGGCCACATTGCAATGTATTGATTTTTCCCATCATGCCGCCTCACTTTGGACCCTGTCATAATCAAATCAGTCTTGATCCTTCTCCTCATGGGAACAGCAGCACACACTGCAAGGCTAGGACCTCCCTGAATGGGAAGACAAGCAATTTAGGACCAGTTATCCCCCAGGGATACAAGATCGCCCAGAAAGATCGCCCCAGCCACCCGGGGGTGGAATCACCATCGTCCACAGGTCTAACCTCGGCCTGAACACACACTCCAAAGACTCCTAAGAAGCCAATAACCTGATGGAACACCTCCACTTCAAGCTACATACCAGCCTGACATCCACCGTCACTGGAACCATCATCTACCGCCCTCCTGGACTCCGCACACCTTTCGCCGACTCCATCACGAGCTTCCACCTCGAGAAACCACAAGCACCCAACACTGCATCCCTCCTAGACAACCTCCACAACATAGGACTCCGACAGATCGTGACAGAGCCAACACACTTGGCAGGACACACCCTCGATCCCACCTTCACTACAGTAACCTCCACTACTTTCAGCCACACCATGGAACTCCCATGGACAGATCACCAATGCATCCACTTCACCATCAACTCACCCACCATCACCAGACCCCAACTCCAGCCATCGCAGAGAAACTGGACAAGAAGAACCAACGATTAGCTCACCACCGCCCTCGCCATCGCCGCACCCACCATCCCATTCAACAATGACTCAAACACCGCAGCTGGCACCTTCCACAAGTGGATCACCGACTGCGCCAACACCATAGCCCACCTCAAAAAGAATAACAACACTCAAGCAAAGAGAGCCAGCTAGTTCACCCCCAAACACCAGGAATCAAGACGCACCTGTCGCCGCCTTGAGAAAATCTGGAGAAACATTAAATCCCCAGAAGCCCAGAGCAACTTCAAAGCCACCACCACTGCACACCACCAACTCATCAGAAACACCAGAAAAAAGGCTATCCAAGACAGGATCTCCTCACAAGCACACAACAGCAACGAACTCTTCAACATCATCAAGGAGTTCGCCCAACCCACCATTGCAAGCAATGATTGCCCAAACACCGCAGCTCGCACATTCCACAAGTGGATCACCAACTGCGCCAACACCATAGCACCCTCAAAAAGAACAAGAACACCCAAGCAAAGAGAGCCAGCTGGTTCACCCCCAAACTCTGGGAATCAAGAAGCACCTGTCGCCACCTTGAGAAAATCTGGAGAAACACTAAATCCTCAGAAGCCCACAGCAACTTCAAAGCCGCCACCACGGCACACCACCAACTCATCTGAAACACCAGAAAGAAGGCTATCCAAGACAGGATCTCCTCACAAGCACACAACAGCAAGCAACTCTTCAACATCATCAAGGAGTTCGCCCAACCCAACACTGAGACAATGGACATCTCACCATCACAGGACGTATGTGACAGACTCAACACTTACATCCACCACAAAATCAAGATCTTCTATGACAGTTTCCGCAAGGACAACCCTTGCGGAGAACCCACCCCCTGTCCAACCACCGACACCAACAAACCCACAATCTCCACCAGGACACCCCTCTCCACCGAAGATACATTGAAAACCATGAAGTCCATACACTCCCGAGCCCCCACGGACCCATGTCCCCATCACGTCGTCAACAGAGCTGCAGACACCATCGCCCCCAAGCTCCGCCTCACCATCAACTGCTCACTAGATGCCGCCACCATCCCCGACTACTAGAAACACGGCAAGATTAACCCCCTCAAGAAACCCTCAGCTGACCCCACTGACCTCAAAAACTTCAGGCCCTTCTCCCTACTTCCATTTCCTGCGAAAGTCGTAGAAAAAGCAGTCAACAGCCAACTCAACACGTTTTTAGAAAGCCACAACATCCTCGACATCTCCCAATCCGGATTCTGGTCAAACCACAGCACCGAAAAGGCCCTCCTGTCCGCAACAGACGACATCCACTCCCTACTGGAAAAGGGAGAGACTGCGGACCTCATCCTACTTGACCTCTCGGCAGCGTTCGACACAGTCTCTCATCACACCCTGATAAGAAGACTCCATGAAGCCGGCATTAGAGACAAGGTCCTCGACTGGATCTAATCCTTCCTCTCCGGTAGCACGCAACGAGTGAGACTCGCCCCCTTCCTTGAAGAACCCACACCCACCACCTCCGGGGTGCCCCAAGGATACTCCCTCAGCCCCACGCTGTTCAACATCTACATGGCCCCGCTAGCCACCATCGTCAGAAGCTACAGAATACACATCATCTCCTATGCAGATGACACCCAACTCATCCCCTCCCTCTCCAACGAACCAGACAAGGCCAGACACAACTTCCACGAGGGCATGAAAGCAGTCGCCAACTGGATGAGAGATAGGTGCCTTCAACTCAACACAAATAAGACTGAGGTACTCATCATGGGCCCTCAACCCAGTGCATTGAGCGACTCCTGGTGGCCATCCACCCTCGGAAACCCACCCACTCCCGCCATCCAAGCCCGCAACCTAGGAATCATCCTGGACCCCGACCTCAGCATGAACGATCAGATCAACTCAGTCACCTCCACCTGCTTCCGCACCCTCCGCCTCCTACGCAAGACCTTCAAATGGATCCCCCTTGAGCATAGAAAGACCGTCACATACGCCCTCATCACCAGCAGACTGGACTACGGCAATGCACTCTATGCCAGAATCAACAAAAAACTCATCCGCAAATTGCAAAAAAACCTGAACACCGCAGCCAGATTGATCCTTGACCTATCCCGACACTGCCACATCTCACAACACCTACGTACACTGAACTGGCTCCCCATTGAGAGAAGAATCACTTTCAAAATCCTCACCTACACACACAAAGCCCACCACAACACCAGACCTAACTACCTTAACCAGCGACTCAACTTCCACGTACTCAACAGGACCCTACGATCAGCCCATCTCTCTCTTGCAGAAGTACCCCACAACAGGAAAACCAGAACAGGATGATGCTCCTTCTCCTACCTCGCCGCCACGACCTGGAATGCCCTACCCATTCAGCAGACAAACCACCTTGCTCCCCAGCTTCATGAAGGAACTGAAGACATGGCATTTTTAATCCACCTCCGGAACACGCTACACCTCCCCTAAGGGCCTTGAGACCCAAACGAGTGAGTAGCTGCGCTTTATAAACCCTGATTGATTGATTGATGATTGAGTTTTGGCCTAGTTAGGGGTCTTCAGGCAGGTACAGTTTGGTTCCAGCGGCACAGAAAGCCTAGGACTGACATCTGGGCATACCTGGCGCACTTAGAGTGCTGTAAATGCAAAAGACAACAAGGTGATAAATGGAATGCTCATACTAATTTCAGCCACTGGCAATCACATGGGGCAACATCTCAATCCATTGTTTTTTGCCCACCATGCCACCTCAGTTTAGACTCAGGTATATGTAGATTAGTCTTGACCCTGCTCCTTATGGAAATAGTCCAGCCCAAACTGCCAGGCCAAGTCCTCCTTGTACCGGAACACAAGCAACCTAGGGCCAGTTTCACCCTAGTAGGGTGCTTCAGCCAGGTGTAGCTTGATTGCAGTGGCACAATGAGACCGAGACCCATTTCTGGGTACACCAGGAGCACTTATCAGCAGTGTATTTCTCTCAGCAACCGAGGCTTCAAGGATGGTATGCACAGTAATGACAATGAAACAAGACCATGGAAATTAAAATGAGAGGATAACATTACAAACTGAATGTGACAAAGAAATTCACAGTTTAAAGTAGATGAGTAAGATTGGAAGCCGGAACTTTACCGCAGAAAGTGGGGATAAGGGCAGTAATGTTGTTAATTGCAATCAGTGTGAAAAGAAAAAATTCACCTAGGCTCTAAGGGAACTTGTTTAGCATTGTCGTACTCCATTACGCCAAAGTTAATGTGCTAACACATGCAACATAATCACTTTAAAGCCTTCAATATAGACCGTCTCTCCTTTCTAGGTAAGAGTCAAGGCCCAGGCAGGAAACAATAATGTGATAGGAGAAGCAGTCTGGGTCACCTGTGGAGTTCCCTGGCCGCTGTACAATCTAGCATTGGTTTATCACTCCTTGACGTCCAGGGATTCTCTGCCAGTTCTATTTGTGTGTGAGGGCTCATCTTAGTTTCATTCTCCTTGTAGTGTGGTATGTTGCTAAAACTGCCATTACATTTTTGTGTCACCATTCCTAGCTTTGGCTCCCTCTTCCCTTCCTCTGCTATATCTGATTCTGAAGACCATGTACCAGAAGCCTTGTAACTGAATGCTGATGTCTGGCTTTATGCCTCTCTCTCTTTCCTGTTTTCCCCTCCCTTCTCTATAAACCAAGCTATTACACTGATTGCCACTTTTTAGAGAATGGGTAGCAGGACTGGGACTCTCGGTGGATCAGTCTCCTACTCTCCAGCTTAGCATGCCCATCAGCTCTATCTAGAAGCCTCCAGGAGGGAAGAGTGGTTGGTGGGTATTGAGGAGGACACACAGGGTTAAGAGTGGAGAGGTGGATGGTAGGAACGAAAAGCAGTGGCATAAGGAGTAACGAAAGAGTGAGACACATGCGAAAGAAGGAGGTGCTGAGGGAGCCAGCATGAGCGCACAAATGAGACGAAAATGAACATTGAGGAGCCATAAAAGTCCTAGGTGCACAACAGTCAGTTATGCAGATCAGTGGAAACACACAATTTAAGTCAAGATGTGATTGACAAAATCCTAAGTCAGTGGATGATAAAAAATGTAATGGTTGAAAGCAGAAGATCCAAAGCCCACGCTAAGTACATCAGAGACAATAGATCTGTTTGATAGCTGTGCTGTTACAACCCAGACCTAACAAGCATTTGCAATGCAATGGGTCTTGCAATTGCCCGAGTTAGAGATATAAGCATTGTAACTTCCTAATAAGACTTTTCTTGCCACATAAATTGAAATAAAAAGTAAAAGAGTGAAACATGAGTGAGCCGATTCAAAGTGCCATGAGCGTGAAGGAGAGACACAAAAGGAAAAATAAGTTTGTTCACAGTCAAACGTGTAGGCGTCAGTCTGCAAGGCAATAACAAAACCACCCCAAGGAGGGACAAACGTAAAGCATTTACCAATGATAACAAATGATTTTTGAAAGGCAAGCCCATGAAGGAGTGAAAGTGCAGGGCTTGCAGTGGTTAAAAGCCCAGAATACTTACAAAAGGTCAAAGCGCTTGTGAACTCGACCTAACAGGGGGCAGTTTGTCTATTCAAAAATCAAGCGAACAAACATTGAATGTGTTGGAAGAAAAGATAAATAAAGAGGATGTCCGAAATGAAGATTAATTCACGTTTTTGGTGAACGTGAATTTGGAAGTGTGTGTATGGCTATGGTGGCAGACGTGGCTTCACGTATGATTTTACTCATTTTCCTGAAGCGACTGGAGAAAGATGTAGAGAACTTTAAATGTACCGTGCATCTGTGCCAAATATATTTTAAAAAGTCCAGTAATTTAAATATTTGCAAATTACATCATTACATACAAGGAGGACAAGTGTTCCTCCTTAATCATTAATTAGTTGCCTAACACATGATAACTCATCGACAAAGCACATATCTCACAAGTCTAACACTCCAATAAACTATAGTCATTACAAACATTAATATGTGTTTATGTATTTTAATTTTTCAGTCATTTTTAATATTTTATAAAACATTCCACATTGCATTTAGAACGATGAATTCGTAGTTACATCAGCATCCAGATATACATAGAGGGTTAAAACTCTCCTATTAAATACCACATTCGTTTTACTAAATACACCACACGCATCACCCGTGAACACACATCCTAATCCTACATTCAATCTGGGTGAATCACCTGGGTACTTACAGAACATCAGTAAACCATATCGATGGTATTCTCAATATCGTACTTAATAATGATCTTTCACTGAGTTAATACATTACATTTAGAGAGCGTGAATATTCGATGTGTTAATGTAGACCAGATTTCCAAAGTTCTCTTTGTAACATTTTAATGTCATATGAAAAAAGACCATTCTTCCAGATTTCAGAAGTTCATTTTTGATTATATCCCACAGGAAACCATCAAATAAAGTTGTGTAATAGTCTTTGTACGCAGCAATAATCCTAAATTATTTACAATCATCAGAGTGACCCATCATTTGGGAACGTCCTTAGTTATAGTCCATTTACACCTTGCCTTGTGACTCAGACTATAGTCCAACCTGAATAGATCCCAAACCAATGCTGACCTGTGTGAGATAGCACCAGGTTACAACTGAACCCCTTTCCTAGTGGCAACATTAGGACAATGGACCTGTTCAACCCAAATGGTGGTGAATGACCTACGTCAGTGACTACTGAGTGGACTATGCACTTTCTTTTTTTTTTTTAAATCACATTTTGCTTCCATCTGGTGTCACAATCACCATGGTGCAGTAGGTTAGCCCAGGGCATTCATTGACTCCCCTCATAGAGAGTGACGGCATTGTCACATGTTCACAGGTGCACATCCACCTAAAACGTAATCCACTTCTGCTTTCATTTCTAGTGTTTTTTTTAATTCATATTTGTGATGGAATATTCTTTACTATTTTTGCAAACGACTTCACACCATATGCAGCATTTTTACTTTAATTACGTTTTGAATTTTATAATTTGCACAAAATGAACAATTACAAGCTCACCAAAGCAAAAATCTTTTGCCAAAATCTGCTTGTCTAGGCCCTAAGAAAACTAAGAAGATTGTGTGATCAGTGATAAAGGAAACAGTTAGCCCATCAGAATGTAATGGATCGGAGAAGACATACTATTAGCCCAATTGGATGACTTTATTAAGGAAGGATGGCGTATTAGATGTCTGGTAAGAGAAGAGGTCAAAATCTTCCCCATATTACATGGGCACCATTTCATGTCCATAGCTAGCAATTCACTGGATATTGTTAATGTTGAAATTTTACTAATGAATATTCATGTATGCTGAATGTTAAAAATGAATAACAAGCATTTACAATGCAACCGGCCTCGCGTTTGCTTGAGCTAGAGCAATTAGCATTGTAAGCTCCTAACCGGGCTTTTCTTACCACATAAATTGAAAATAAAAATAAAACAGTTTCACTTAACTAACTGGACTTTTCTTGTGATATAAACTGAAAAGTAAAAGTTTCACATAAGCGAGCGGACGGCTTCCATCAGTGCAAAGCAGACACACAAAGGGAAATAAAAGTTCACTTGTAGTGAAACCTATTGGCAAAAGTGAAAATATCCATGTAACCGGCAAAAGTGCAATTATCTACGTAACCAGCAAAGTTGCAATTAACTATGTAACTATGTAACGGGGTCACTGTCATGCAAAGCGCTTGACTTCTGCCCAGCGAGATCATGGTGTGAAAAAAAGAGAAAAAGTAGTCCAGAAAACAGACGGAAAACGTGGAGCCTCGTAAGTTTTCAGTACTTAGTCGCTGCGCTCGAGGAGGGCTAAACACCGGAAAAGGCATGATACTAATAAAAGCAAGCAGATTTTAAAAAGCAAGCTCACAAACCAATGAAAGAAACTGACATGACATGGGGGTGGATTGAAGCCCAAAGAGAGATTACAACACGGGACGGAGCGATTTGCGCTCGCCCCTAAAAAAAATAGCTAACCCCCTACTAACCAAATAAAAATCCTTGAATCCTGATGAACTAGGGAGCATCTGCCCCTTATCAAATCTGCCATATATGGTCCAACTACTAGAATCTACAGTGGCCACGCAGTTACAGCACCATCTGGGAGGCGCTGACCAGGTATCCTTTGAGGACTTTAGCTCAGCCTTCAGTTCACTTTCATAGGGAGAAGCTCTGGATCAGCACTGAGCTCTATTCATTTTAATGTCCATCTCAGCCCAATGCCTAAAGCTATTACCAAAGCATAATTACAAGTGATGAATAACCAAGGTGTTTCATACAAAATCTCCATGTGAAATACCATGGGAAAATGTACGAAAATTGGCACAGAAACACCAATTCCTGTATTTTATTCCCCCAAATATTGTTATTCTCTTTATTTCCATGGCCACTGCATTACCAAGATGCCTGGTAATGGTATTCCTTGGGAGAGGAAATAACAGGGATCATTGCGGGTCACTTGTAATTTCCATGCATGGAATTGCCTGTGTCTGCCCCAATGAGTGAAAATAATCTCTCAATCTGTCACAAAGTTCTTGCGTGGTAGTGATTTCATTTTATGATGTGGTTGCTATGACAATTCATCATGTATTTTGAAAACCTCCTTGCTGATAGCCTAAAATTATTAATTCTATCAGTATACACATTTTTACTTTGAGGACTAAGTCCTCACACCTCCGCTTGTCGAATAAGAATTTCAGCTGGTCTTCAGGAAGGTATTACTCTAATTCCACTTTCTTTTGGGTTCCCTCATCTTAGATTTTCAGCTAACAATTCTTTTGCGTACCAATTGATGGATAAACAGTCACTGGTTTGAGCTTTTGTCTTTCAGGAACGCATTTACTCTCTGCTTTCATCACTCATTCAGTATCTAAACTTAAGATCACATCAGTTTGTGCTGCGGGTGCAGAGCTGTATATGCTCTAAAAATGAGCTGGAATGTTATATCAATTCCCCTCCCACAGACCACAACACCCCCAAGCTTACAAACGTCCATGGCCATTGTGTGGCAAGGAACAAGTGGATGCTGAAATTAACATTACAAAGCTGCCATTTTCCGAGGTTGTAGTGAAACATGCCTCAACCTGCCACACAAAAGGCACTGGAATGCCGCGCATAGTCATAAGACAAAGTGGAGATGTCGCACGTACGCAATATAAAAACTCAGCAACTGAGCTACAATGGCCAGGTGTCGATAAATATTGTTTATTATGTCCCTGCTTTAACCTGATATGTTTGACCTGCAAGGGTGGTGCCCAGCCAGTACGACGCAATCTGGTCCTCTTTCACCAGCCCATGTGGCGCTCTGTATTTTGTCCTGAAACACTGCACTAATGCTCGCGGTGCCGGAAGCTGCAGTCTCCGGACAGGGCCTTGAAGCTGGAGGCCGCCAGCTGACTGGAGGAGGATAATCACGCGCTCCTCCAGGAGAGAGCCTGGCTGCCATGCTAATCCCTTCTCAAGAGCGCAGCCAGCTCAGCCTTCTAAAGGGGAACTGCAGTATCAGCGAGCAGGCAAACCGTGCCACACACCCTTTAATTAAATGGAGCCACAAAAGGGACAATATCTTTCCGAAATCAGTGGCGTGCTTCCTGCTTCCTTGCTGCTGAAATCACAACCGATTTAAATGAGTTAGAGCTCATAACGTTGTAAAATAATAACTGGACTTTTATTGCCAGACAGACTGAAACTAACAAAAGGAAGAAAGCGAGAGTGAGCTGGACCTGGAAAAGCCCCCCCTCTGCTGTTGGTTTATGTTTACAGAGGAAGCTGGTGGGGAGGAGGGGGTTGAACAAGCACCCACACTGCTGAAGTGAAACAGGCAAATGTCAAAAAAAAAGTCCCTCACAAAAGAGATAAACAGGACATAGCGTAATTACATAGTACTTTGTGCTGTTCCCAAAGTGAAAAAAGGCAGGACAAAGAGGCAGAACTGACCACTAGCAAGCAAGGATTTTTGAAGGACACTGCAACTAACAAATCAGAACGCTGAAACTCATTCTATTGTATACTTTAGTATACAGAAGGCCAACCGCTAATGCTCGACCTAAAAAATTAGTTAAAAAAGAAAAATAATACACAAGTGTGAAAATCGGCCTACTTGAGTGACCACGAATAATCGCGAAGTGTACTTATTAACAGCTTATTAATGTCAAATTTTGAGCTCATGTTTGGATTAATGTAGTAGTATGTCATATTAATGGTTATGTATTATGTATTTGCTTTATTAATAATAGGTCTTAACTTAGCAAGGTCTTGGGCCTAGTTGCACAGCCTCATGTCAAGCTGCATTGCTTAGACGAATCATAAAATGGTTGCTTAGAGAATTAAATTGTAATTTTCCATTGCATTGACCGAATGTAAGTATCTAGAATCCTTTTCCATGAGAACTGCTTGCTAGAAAATGTTGTACTAGCTAAGGATACTTTGTATAACTTAGTGTGTGTAAAGGTGACGTTCCCAGGAGCAGACAATAAATGCACTGACTAGAGTACAAGCTGATGCTAATTTGTTACCTGATAAGCCCAACCACGTGAACGGGAGAAGAGGAGCAAATCATCGACATGTGAATAATGGTTTTGTAAATTCTTAGATTTGAAGTTCTACTTTCATTGGACTACACGTAAACGTACGATTCTTTGACCAATAGCAATGTGGGAAGTAGTTTTAGGGAATCTAATTTAGCCAGACTGCACCGAGAGAAGAGAGGCCATTAACTATTTTATTCTTAACCGTCCGGGGCGAGAAGCGGTTTTAGTCATTATTCTATCTGAACTGCATGAAGATACTTTGCTTTCTCGAACTTTAATGCTGAATTCTGATGCTTTGCTGACAGAACAGATGTCCAACTGACAAAGAAAGTCACAGCTTGCTGAACCATACTGAGGCAAGGTATAAGACGATGTTACTGATTGCTATGTCTACTTGCTTTTGTCCTTAGGTACCAACTGCTAATTTTGATCCATAGTTAGATGTTTTTCCAAATTTGTGTTGACTAAATTGTTTTTCATGAAGCCCAAACATGCCATTCTAATCAGAAGGTTAGTTAGGATACTCACTGATTGATACCTGCTACATGTAACAACAGTTGATTTCCTTTCTTTGCTGAATTCTAAATGTATGCCATTTCCATTGCAGTTATTCTTGCTATTTATTTGTACTGTAACTTTAGAATGTGTAGTGGTCCAAGCCTTGATTAAATTGAGATTCTTTAGAAGATTCGGTCAACCAGTATTGTTCCTGCATGCTTATCATTTGATTTTGAGACTAAGTTACGTGATATTAGCATTGTTATAATAGGAAAATAAACATTCTAACTTTTACCTAAAGGTGTAGTTATTCATGGCTAAGGGGTCATGGTGAGTGGAAATTATTGACTCCCAAGATTATTGATATTATTGATTGGTATTGCCATTGATTTGTGTTGGTACTGAGTCTTATGGTGGGAACTACTCTAATCGCAGTCAAAAGGTCCATCGAACCTCTAAGGCGTCCCCTTATAAACTAATGATAAACAACCAAATAAGGTCAGGCACTCTAGCAATAGATTTACATAAAGATCAATGGAACAACTGAAGCCTACATAGACCTACTTCAGGATGTCAGACAAGACATCGAAATGCTAGAAAATGGCAATGCATTAAGGAGGAGTGTGGTTGTATGGTCACCTGGGAATTAATGCGGCTCATTTATACTCTCACCCTCGAAAGACCTAGGGGAAGACATATCTTTCACGCACGAAGCATGCTAATTAAGTGCTACATGTAAAGAACTGAAATGAAGAAAACGGGAGTTAAAAATAAACATGCTGAATTTATTACTGAATGTGAGGCACTCTCAGATTTAACAGTTTAGGGATCCAACCTCTGCATTTCATTTGCTTCAGTACTAGTTGTGGTGAAGGATTGGGGCCCAACTGTCTTTTTCATAAACAAAAGCTTCCACAGCCCCTGGCTTCAAAAACTCTGCAATCCCTACTGTCCTAAATCATTGGCTCTATCATGGGGTCTTTCTTTCTGGATTGCTTGGCCAGCCTCATGACGCCTGATCATTACAATGAGGTAAAAAGATGTAAGAGAGAGCACTGCAAGTTAGCAGTTGGAGATAGAAGGAGGATTTATAACACCGTGTGTAGCTGTGAGTCTGTACAAATCTCTGCCTGATTGTGCTTGCATTCCGCATAGGACAGACAATAGGAACAGGCAGATAGAAGAGGGAGAGGGAGTGAAACAAAGAGAGGGAGAGACAGCGAAAGAGAGAGGATGTGCATATTTTTTAAAACATCCTGAGTGTGCCTGTTTTTTTTTATATTGTGCCAAAAAAGGCTGTTATTGATCCATTTGCTCTCTGGCTTTGCTGTGATGTTTTTGGTTCATATTCACTGTCTTGTCATTTGAACAGTAAACGACTACTCTATGTCCAGGGGTATATTTCCAGATTATTACACTACAGATGAGCGATGCTGCTAGAAACTGAAGAAATTGAACAACAGAGTGCCATTAGGTAGAGCCCAGATAGAAATGTAATATTCCATTGGCAAAGCTTTTGAGTTTGATATTAGGGGACTACTTTCGTTCCAGCATGTGTAGATCATAGAGAGGACAACTAAAAGCTTGAGCTGAATTTATTTAGTTGCAGGGGCACATAATATAGGGGTTCATTATGACTCCGGGGGACAGCGGTAAAATGGAGAAAAATACTGCCAACAGGCTGGTGGTACTTTTCTCCATATTATGACATTGGCAGTTTGGCTCAAGCCAAATCGCCAATGTCCCACACCTTCCGCTATGGCGGTAACTTCTGCCGGGCTGGAGACTCTAGTCTCCAGCCCGGAGGCTGTCACTAGGCCGCCTGCGGGATTATGACCCCACCTACCGCCATGGTTTTCGTGGCTTCCTTGCCTCCACGAAAACCATGTTGGTAGGCACTATCAGTGACAGGGAATCCCTTCCCTGTCACCGATAAGGGTCTTCCCTGTCCCCCTCCCCCTTCCCTGGTATCCCTCCAACAACTCCTCTCCCTCTCCAGACCCCCATCACTCATGCATATTCATTCACACATGCACACACGCATTCACACACTCATTCCCACATTCAACCACGCATGCAGACATCCATTCACATACACATCCACACACACATACATACAAACACACACGCATTCACACATCACAACATACATACACTCACACATCAATACATGCACACACATACAACAGGCAACACACACCCGCATTCATGCACGCACAGACATGCACACACACACCCACACACACAAAACCCCCCACACCCCTCCCCTGTCGGAGCACCCGACTTACCTTTTGTGAGGGGGTCCTCTGGCAGGAGACGGGACGGGGCGCTGCTGCCAGAAGCAGCATCTGACAGCAGAACACCGCTGGCGTGGGGCTGCTGCTGGATGCAGTGCCACCTTAACGCCATCCGCCAGCATGACCACAGACGGATTTTCACCATCCTTCTGGAGGAAATCCAGCTGTGGTCATAATACGGCTGATGGCTGATAGCCGCGGCGACGGTTTTTTGGCAGCCGTCGCTGCGGTGGTAGGCGGTATATACCGCCAATGTTATAATGAGGGCCATAGACTTTTTTGTGAGTTTGCCAATTAAAATGATTCCCTCGATCACTTTACTATTACACTAAAAATTTGTTATGGTCTGTGGAGTATTAAGGGAGGGCATCAGACCCTGGACAACCCTATTGGTCGTCCAGGGTGTGGGAGTGTCAGAAATTTGTTCACAAAGTGAGTACAATGCACACATCCATAGAGCCATACACATGAAAAATGTTCTCTCAGTGCATGCATGTGTAATTAACCTGTTCAGCTCGCATCCATGATAATGGAAGGCGACGGACCAACAAATTGTGACACCAACCTGTTAAATATTCAAAAAATCTTTTCAAAATTGGCTTTTCTGATAAAGCATTGCTGGTTGTGCACTACAATTTTCAGTTAAAAAAATTGAGAATCAAAAATATCATGGCATAAATATCGACTACCAAATTTTTTGAAGGAAAGTATGTATAGGTAAGTAAAGATTTAGGGGCAGATTTAAGAGCCGCTAGCGCCTCCTTGCACCTCATTAGCGCCATTTTTTTTACGCTAATGTGGCCCAACGAGGTCAAAATCATTGGGACAAATTTACAAAGTGGCGCAAGGCATGCATTGTGCCACTTTGTAACCCTTTGTGCTACATTATGCCTGCGCCAGGCATAATGTATGCAAAGGGGGCGTTCCCTCATTAGGGGGCAAAAACATGGTGCAAAGAAACCTAAGAGATTTCTTTGCATCATTTTTTTGGGCACTTTTAGCTCCTGCTCAGAGCAGGTGTTAGAGGAAGGCACACCATTGTTTACAATGGACCTCAATGGGCTTTGCAGGATTAGTGTCAAATTTTTGGGCACTAATCCTGCAAAGCACCGAACTAGCATAAAAAATTATGATGCTAGTACCCTAACTACTGCCATGGTGCTGCGTATATTAAATACCGCGCACACATGATCGTGTTAGGGGGGCTCTATGGGTTGGTAGGACTTTTCATATATCTGCCCCTTACAATTCTACTTTAGCTCCACATCAACATGACTCTTCCTGTTCTTCATCAGACGGAGGGTAATATGGTGCTGCTTTCCTCGAATGCCATTGGAAAAGAATCCAAACTCCACACAAGTTGAGAAACTGATGTGAAACTTGTAGTTCTACACAAACTTGATGGGTATTGCCGTGGTTTCTGCTTTGCACATCTCAGGCAAGATACACCTTAGCTCTGCTCAAGATGCACTAATTCCTCCTGCTGATTTAGCTTCCATCCAAGCTAGCAGGGGAACATGACAAAACTGTTTGCTAATAAAATGGTTGAACTATTCCTACTTGTCCTTAATCCCCAAATGTAACAAACAGTTCAATCACCTACAAAACACAGCCCTCCTCAAATATATCTTCACTGCTGTTTGCAGGTCCAAAAACGATGCAGTTTATAATTCTCAAAGGATAACTGGAACGAACAGAGAGCAGGCGTCTGGTTTGTTGGGACCTCTGAAACATAGATTTAACTTTAAGGCAATAGGCTTGATCAGGTCTGTTTCTGAAGGCATCATAGCCTAAAAACGTTCCCAGTCCAACAATTTACCCAAGTCATTTGACATTCTAGCGGAAGTGATTACTATTACAAACACCATCTTCATTATCAAGTAGGTCAAACTGTATGGCTCAAAAGGGTTATGTTTTCACAACCAATGTAAGGATTGAACCAGACACTTGGGTGCACTCTAGGAAATAAAATAAATACACTTTAATGAGCCACCGAAGGTTTCTGACTAGCACGTGTTGGCACCAACTGAAGTTGAAAAGAAGTCACCAACCGCCATACAGAGAACCCATCTTGAAGAAATTGGAGACCATCATGAGTCTTGCATGATATGTGCCTTTTGTCAAACACCACACAGGAACAATTTTCCAGTGACTGACAAGCATTCATCAAGGATGGCCTCTCATCATTCGTAGCCCCTCACACTCAACCTCCAGACCAAAAGTTACAACTTCTGGACAGACAATTCTGAGAGGAAGGGCTAACGTCTATTCTGAGACCACAGCCAGCTGATGTAGATATAATAACAACACTCTATTAAGCCAGAATTACAGTAGTAAAACTGCGTCTTCTGTGTCCCTTCTGGTCTTGATGAGGTCCTAGTGTATTAGAAGAAAATGATGTAAAGCAAATAGATGGCTCTTTTGAAAAGACAGTGCATCCAATTGAAAGTAATTGAACTCAAGAAGGCATGTACACAAATAAGTAAATTGGGCTAATTTCTAATTTACAAACAAAAACCTATCTGTAGTCACACAGGTCTGGCAAATAACTTTGAACAACATGTGACTCAGAATACCTGTCTGAAAGATGGGAATATTCTGCTGAACCTGTCTTCCTGGGTTTTGTCCATCTTACAATGATGAGTACCAGATAATAGCAGCAGAATCTTCCTTAGTCAGAGCTCCAAAGGAGAAAGCCAGTCCTGACAGATAACTGGGTGTCACACAATTTGTTAGACATGGTTACTTCACAATCTGTTTGATCCAAGACTAACTTCTGCTTGATCTGCTGCATGAGCAAACAGAGCAAATGAAACACTGCAATTGCTTTGAATCCTTCTACTGTGGTTTGTTGGAAATTTCTTTCTCAACCAATGGCCATCAGCTATGGGTTTCCTTGATTCGTACCAAGCACCCCATCAGAGGCAGCTGTTTTCTGTTGCAATGACCATTGAGGAGTAAAGTGGTATTCAGTGAAATTCCCTGTCAAAGTTTGATGGGACATGTCAACAACGCATCATGTCCATGAGTTTTCACTCAAGTCGCTGTCTTAGTGCCTACAAATCTTGTTATTTGGAAGACGACTGCATATGAAAGGATGCTGTAATTGCGAATATATATGCAACCTGAAAAGTGACACTTTGGCTATACATGATGGCAAGTATCTGTGGACAACAAGTCACTGCTCTATTACACATATGGAAATTGAAATGTTTGATCCATCTGTTATGAAACAAGAACACTAACATTAGATTTGTTCAACCCCAACTTCAATCAATGAAATTTCCCAAGATAAACATATATGGAATCATGAATCCATGCTTTTGAAGGGCCATGCATACATACATTCATTATTCTGCCCTCACTAATTTGGTTACATATGTCTGAAAGAACCAATGGTTAAAGTTTAAGAAAATCAACAGGGAGTATTTGTACACATGACACGAGAGGTGCCATGGTGTTCATGAAGACCCCAGTGTTGTCTTCAAGGGGCTAATGGAACATAATAATTAGCAGCAGTGTACTACAACTATGAGGGAAGTAATACAGTTGGCATCCAGTTTGACCCCATAGAAAGGTACCTTCAAAACTGTTGCACTTAAATTACACTATCCCCCCAGCCCTTGTAATAAAATGTTCTTTTGGTCACCATACAGGCCTCTGAGGCCTCTGAATATCAGCTTGAGGCTCTACTTGCTTCGTCATTATCTCAAGCAAAGATGAACATTGGTACCGCTAGCCATAACAAAGGTCCAGAACGACTGAGAAAAAGGTTGAGTATGTGGGTGCATGTGGCACTAAATGGTATCCTGCAAGACACTAACATACCAAAGAATCCATCTTCTTGTCAATATGATTTGTTGGGGGTGGATCGACTACTGGAATAGATGGGTAGCCTAATGAGCTGGCCGGCAAAACATACACTCTGAGGAAAAGGAGTCCTCCATTTCCAACAGTGAGTGTACTCATGCCTTGAAACAAAGAAGGGAAAGAGCCAACTTCTTCCATTCTCTGGAAATTGCTACTCTCACTTTTTGACCCACAGATTGATTCTGTGTTTGAAACTGACACATAATTTGATGAAAGCATAAACTAGCTTTCTCATTTGTTAGAAAAGCTATATTCCCACAGAGGGTGGCAGTACTTGGGTCAAGATATCTCCCAAGACACATATGTCTCTAGTTTCTGTATCCTAAATAATATTTTTTCCCCTCTTGTCCAAATAAGAGCAGCACCATATGTTATCCAAGAACATTTTTCTATTTCTGAACTTCTTAAGGACAGTTTTAATTAACATTACCTGCTGAGCAATATCCCACTTTCTTCTACTCACAATGTCCAGCCGAATGCAATCTTTTTTATTTATTATTTTTGCTCTTTCTCCTATGACTTATCTTGAGTGGACTAGAGAACCCAGATGAAAGAGTGGTTCTATGGTTCTTCCCCAAAGAGTACTTGTCTCAGTACTGGCCGTTTTGAAACATCTAAACAATAGCACTTAGATTTTGTAAAATCTTGTAATTCAACTCCACCTTTTACTGTGTCTCCAACACAACATGACAGTCATATTTCTGTAATAATTATAATAAAGAATGCTACATATATAGAATCACAAAATGGCTGACCAACACCAGTGGCTTTGCCAGTGATTGTGTCACAATTCTACAAGCATGGACAAAGCCTAAGCCGTAATTGGCAAACAGCGGGTGATAGCATTGGCAAATCAAGACCGACTACCTTTCCTAGTGCTGATTAAAACTGGTTCCTATATATGTTCGGTTCCCCCATGTCTGTGCCTTCTGAAAGTAGCAGTATTTCTATGCTTTCCTTGAAGTTCAAAGAAGAGGTGTAGAAGTGTTCCCAAACTTTCAACAACAGCATAATTTTCTTTTGAAAACTTAAATCCTTCTACATTTAGAAAGCATATTTCCAGTGACTATGCAATATTATGGGAGAAGTAAAGTACATCAAACACCCAAATGTTAATGGGAGGAATACGAGCAAATAGTCAAACCATTAGCGGTAGCCTAGTGTAGCATTGCAACCCATCATTTTTTTAGCGGCTATATAGTGCCTTCCTAGACTGAGGCCTGCTTTTCAAGCTCAGTACTGATCCTGCTTTTCACGGAACTACCAGGTGAGGCCACTTCCAGAAAGAAACATAATTAACCCCACTACAGTTTCTGATTTGTTAGTCATCATCAATGAGGTATAGCTTGGATCATGTCACAGAGCGAGCAAAGGGCCCACCTCTGGGTATCTCATAGGACACTTGGAGCCTGTTTACGTGCTATTTATCAGATGTGGTAAATAACAATATCACATGAAGCGTTATTTATGAGGTGTAATAAATAACACCTATTATGAGTTTCTGGAGAATAACATGCAGACTTTGGTGTTTAATACACCAAAATCTGCATGATACAGTAAGTACTTTATGGTTTTCCCTTGTTAAGTTTTGGCAGGTTTGACCTTTCGAAACTTTACGAAAGCTGAGGTAGTTAACACATCTGGTTATGGTCAGATGTGTTAAGTAACACTCAATTTGCAATTCCTCAATTTGCAATTCCGACCCGTGCCTAAACAGGCACGTACTGCTGTGTATTGGTCACCTTAGTGTTCAGTGATGACGGGTTCGGTGTCCTTCGTGCTCAAGTGTCAGCAGGGGTACTCCAGTTGTGTGTTTTCTGTGGAAAAGGAAAACGGGCGAAAAGGAGGGTTTTCACCCCCTTTTCCCCAAATCTGCCAGCGTTGAGTTGGTGGTTTTCCCATCTGGGTCGGAAAAAAGCAACCAGCTCATAATCAGGCCCTTTGTGCTGCATCAAACACACAAAAGATGGCGGGGGAATATTTGCAAATAGTCTATTGAGAGTGACAGAGTGAGTGAAAAATAAAGGCTTGGGATGCTGCACCGATTAATTACCAGAGGTTTAAACTATTTCCAGACCTTCTCCCATTACCTTTTGGTGTACTAGGAGGGTGGGGACCCACAGGGCTACAGAAGTCCAAGTAAATCCCCTATACTTCGGCATGGTCTGCAAAGACTTACTGCAGATATTAGGTATTACCAGAGACCGGAAAGGAAGCTTTACCATTACCTAGCTGTAATGAGTGCAGAATCATTTTAAGCTTTTTCAAATGAGGGAAAATCCTATTTGGAATTAACGACCTCTGATGTGTGAATTGTTCGACATCAATTGTGATTTAAAACTAATGTTGTTCCTAAAGATTATTTTCGTTTTGTTTGTTTTTTAAGTAAAACAGACAAACAAACCCTTTTGTGCTCCTACAGAATCAGTAGTATGTCTTCAGCCCTGCCAATGCTTTCAACCCAGAGGGAGAAAATGTTGTCAGATTCTAACTCACCTTTCATGCTGGTGTATAATCTATTGATCTGAATCTGTCCATGCATTATTTACAAGCCAAAGTGCACTTCTAAATACGTATACACGTGACACTAGCATTGCCGAACTCTAGTGAAGTATTCTGCCTAAGATAAATCATATATCAATAATGTGCACGCCAACAGATATTCATCAATAACAGCATTTCAGTTAATGTACGTACAATCTCAGAATCTTAAAAGTTTTCTTCAAGTGTGGAAGAACATTATTAAAGTCCTCATTACGAATTAGCACCAGCTATAAGGAATTGCCATCAGAGGTAAATAATGATGGGGCAATTATCATCGAGGCCCATATCACAAAAAGTGCCTTCAAGAAGAAATGGGCACTCTCTTCCATTTTTTGTCCTCCTGGGGCACTTTGGTATTACAGAAGGGACTGAAGGAGCTTGTGCATACATAAAGAGCTCTCCTATTACACCTATGGGAATGGTGTTTTTTTGCTGCAAGACAAAGGGCCTGATTTAGATGTTGGCGGTATTACTGCCAAGTCACATCAGCGGCGGGCCCAAAAAGACCATTACATTGGCAGTCTCCCACCCACCATATTTAGTTGTTAACGGTTGGGAGAAAAAAATTGCAGTTTCCCGTTGCTGTCCGATTGGGCTCAGACGCTGTCAGGCTGGCGGTGTACCGCTGACCTGATTTAGATGTTCCTGCTGTACCGGAGTTGTGACGGCGGCAGTTTAGCGACAGAGGGTGGTGTCCCATTTGATTCATTTGTTGATATAGGTGTGTTGCATACAATCTATGCAACAATCTATGTCAACACATATTCAAACCCCAAGAAAAAATTTAAACATACTTACATGTATGTTGAAGATCGGGTCACGTTCAATGGTAAAGCCTCACCCCTTCCTGTACATGTCTCATGTACCGGGCACCTTCATGTTTGGCTATGACGGGGTCGGTGTTCTTCATGTTCAAGTGTCAACAGCATTGGCAGGGGTGCTCCAGTCATGTTCCTATTGAAAAGGTAAAGGAAAACAGGGGATAAGGAGGGATTTTTCCCACTTTCTCCTCAATCCGCAAGCCTCAAGTTGGTGGTTTTCCCACCAGAGTCGGCTTGGAGGAAAGGCATATCCGAATCTGCTAGGCGGGAACAGTGGCCGCAGTCCAGCCACTGTTTCCCATTACCCCATTGACGCGGGATCGCAAGCTGGCAGAGATGGCAGTATTGTGGAGGTCTTTCATCGAAGGTCCCGCCAACATCTAAATTGGGTGAGCAGACCGCCAATCCGGCAGGTGGGAAATCTGATGAAAAAGAGATGGCGGTCCAGTTACCGCCAACATCTAAATCAGGCCCAAAGTGATTGGCTATTATAAAAAGTCCTGATGTCCCTTGCAATGTTAGCGGGCCACTCCTTATTCCTGGCTCTGCTAGCCGGCGTTTCTCCTTCTTTTGCCCCATGCATCTCATGTTTTGATTCTGACAATACTCGCCCAGCATGAGAGCAGGGAAAGAAGGAGGAACATAAAATGCTCTTCTGATTATTCAAGACCACACAACTCCCACAACTCAACAAGGTGTGCAAGTGAGACAACGATTCCTGTTTGTTATGCAGACGCCATATTCAGTTTCCTTCAGAACCATCGCACCACCATAAGGCGATTCTAGGCACATTGATAGGGTGCCACTATCTAGCAGGTGCCAGACAACTCCAAAAAGTGAGAAGTATAGCCCTGTTGCCAAAGCAGGCAGATAGCAAAATGTTACTTCTAGAATATAAATAAACCTAGTGTACACCTTTTCTTGGGAAGGATAGTCATCTTAGCCTTGAAATACTCTGTGTATTGCCTGCATTTATAATAACATAGGCACTTAGAAATCCAAAACATGGAGGCCAAAGTGCCCGCTCCTGAAAAGGAATGATGTCCAAGTAGGTGCAGATAAAATAATCTCAAAAACACTAGTTCCCCTCTTCTTTACCTGGACACACATAATATACAGAGCTCGTGATGTCTCCTACTTTTACGCCGTCTACAGGAAAATAAAGTGATGCTGTAATTTTACTGGCAAAGTACTCCTTGCAATGTATTATTTTTGACGCCTTAAGCTGTCTTTTGTGATATGGAAAAGTTTAAGAGATTGTGGCGCAGATCTGGATGTTGTGGTAGGGGTTCCATTTAAATGAGATGATTGATGAGTTAAATGCTCGCTGCTGATATATGTGATGACTTACAGAGGCCATATCTTGCTGTTGTTTTCTGCACCGCGCCAGCGTCTTGAGCACTGACACCAACTCGAAATATCTCCGAGATAGTGCATGTTTTGCTGACAGCAGACCTCGACAATACAAAGTGGTCATTACTGCTCTGTTTTCTGAGTTTCATTGTCAGAAAAACATACACAACCTCTGAGATATTTTGAGTTAATGTATTCGAAAAGAAAAACACCTAAAAAGAAATACAAAAATACCTTCTGTTCTGGCACAGCACAAAAAAAGAAACCCTGGTATGGCCCAAGGTCTCACCTTTGATTTACAGCAATGCCGATCAGCCTCTCATTATCCCGAGACCAATAAATCGACTCCCGGTAAATTGCTTCATAGCAAACTTCTTATTTATAGCGCGTTGAAACCCCAAGAACTGTGACAGCGAGCGCTACATAAAAAATGAATTATGACAATGGGCGACGAAATCGGCTTCTCCATGACAGGCTGCATATGGGGTGTAAATTAAGCAGCTAATTTAGAATTAAGTTATTTTTACTCTTTTTATTGGAAAAATATGGGAAACAGACATGGTTTTTTAAATGTGAAATATGATTTGTGTGTACTCTAACACGTGGTCTGAACAGGACAATCTATCATGTGGTTGTGGCCGACAGATAAAAATAGGTTGCTGACTGTAAAGCAATAAGCAACGGAAAGTCACATCTGTTAAGCACCTGTGTGGGTCTGTAGAAAATGCTTACCGTTTTAATATTCTAAAACCCAATAAAGTAATAAAAACGCATTAAGGAATTGGAAAGCTACAAAGAGGATGAAGAAAGCTCTGTTGGAAAACGTAAACTCCTAGCCTAGGGATGTATCAGGAAGGTTTGCACAGAGCTGGGTGTAACACAGCCCCCGGGAGCAGGGCGGCCCCAACCCTTCTGGTCGGCAACCCTTCAGGAGGCCTCGACTCACCTCAAAAGCCAATGACTATCTGTCAGCTATAGGAGACTCAAGAGTTCCTCATGAAATTCCTCATTAAATGCGGGGGGATGGGGGGGGGAGGTAGGAGGTGGTTCATTAGGCCACTGGCCGCCTGATTTTTTTCCACTTGAGGAGTCATATGTCTAACTTGGAAATCATCCCAGCAAATGCACCAACTGACAGCGTAAGTCCTTGCTCACTGTTTCTTACTTGTCCTGCCTGCAATTCATGAACTAATTCGGAGAATTTCCGAGCTATAAGTATTAACTCAAGGCACTGCAAGCACATAATAAGAGGTGCTCTGTTCAGCACTAAGCTAGCACTACGCTCGGATCGGCGCTAAGCCTGCTGCAAGCTGTCTCTCTTCTTTGCACAGTTTGTAGGTGGCCTGATTAAAGACATGCAAGGCGCTAAAAGTAAACAGAAAGCTCATTGCTGGGGCATTCTAAACTAAGGGGCATATTTATACCCTGTCTGCGCTGAATGTGCGTCAAAAATTTTGACGCACATTCGGCGCAAACCTTGCACCATATTTATACAATGACGCCCGAGCCCACGAACGCCAAAAGTCCTCCGTGTACGTAATTTTCTGGATGCGGGAAATGACAAGCAAGGTAGGCGTTCCCGTCCAAAAAATGACTTAAACACCTGTGCGCCATATTTATGCTACCGCGCAAAAATCCTGCACGGCTGGGAGGCGGAGTCGAAAAATGACGCACAACCCGATTTGAGTAAAAAAATAACGCCTGGGTTAGGGCAGGCTTTAAAATGGGGCAAACACACCAGTACATAAGGAAAACACACAGAAGCAACAGCAGAGCTCCAAAAGGAAGACATGGAGGTGCTTTTCATCCAGCACGCAGACGCCGAGCACAGGACCAACAACTACAGTTTCCACAACACCAGCAGAGACCCCAGAGGCAATGCAGAAGGCAGGAAAGGATATTCCACACCAGAACAACCCTTCTGGGACTCCGGCAACAAGACATCATCCAGAGGTACAGACAACTGGCAAGCCATTCAGCAGCTACTGCGCAACATTGAGCCACAGTTGACAATCAGCTTGCAGACACCCCACACCATTCCACCAGAAACCAAGCTGCTAGCTGTCCTCCACATGTTGGCAAGTGGCTCCTTTCAAACCACTGGTGCCCTGATTGCCGGGATCTCACAGCCCTCATTCTCTGCCTTCCTACCCAAGGTATTGGATGCCATCATCTCCCTCACACCCCACCACATCAGCTTCCCCAACACACAGCAGAAGCAGCAGGAGACCAAACAGGGCTTCTATCAAATCAACAGCTTCCCACACGTGCCTGGTGCCATTGACTACACACATGTACGCATTGTGCCACCTGCTGCAACCGAACATCTATACAGCAACATGAAGCACACAGACTCCATCAATGTGCAGGCCATTGTCGATCACCGGGGATTGATCACCAACATTGTGGCCAAGTATCCTGGGAGTGTACATGATTCATTCATCTTCCGTCACTGCACCATCGATCAACACTTCCAGGATGGACGATATAGAAATGGCCTACTTGTTGGTAAGTACAGAAACCTACTTATGTACACACAGCACAGCAACCCTCTAGGACAAACAACACATACACCACTACATTGACACGTGTCCAGGAAGACACTGAGGTTATGACACCACTAGGCATGTTTGATATCCTCACCCAATGGGATACACACCTATGGACAAATGACAGTTCCAAATAACAACAGATGCCACTCCACAGACACAATGGAACAATTTAAAACCACACAGTGACAATGACATGTACTGAAATGGCAGTACAACTTGGAAGATGAATCTTACAATATCACATCAATAACACTCAATCACACACCCTTCCAAGCAATACGTACTGTGTAAGGGGTGTGCAATGTGTTTTGCTGCAGGTCAAACACCATGAGACATATAGCATGATGATGATGACTACGATGAAGGGGAGATGGAATCAATGAGGCTGTACCAATATCTCTCATCACTCCTGGGCTGACATTGCCCACTACAATACGCAAGTGGACTGTGCTAAGAGCACAAATTGATGTGACAATATTGAAAGTGCACATTCCTACACATACGGTTTGATACAATTTCACACACACAACAGATGTACAGGCATATGGGCCTTCTGGCACTGTAAACGACAACCTCACAACCAAGTTAGCCAGCTGAACTGGAACAGGTTCAGTAGTATAGGTACACGTTTGAACATGAGACGACTCGGCAAGGGCAGAGAAATAGGTCTTCAGAGAACTTGTCACACATGGGATATTTGTGCATTGTCAATTGTCAACACATCAGTGCTGACAACTTATGGAGATGTGTTGTACATTGTCACCTTGCCAAATCAAAGGGCCTCACTGATGTTTAACAAATTCTATTGCATATGTGAAATTGTAAGGGATGTCCAGGCCATATAGATGCAACCATGTTACCACCACTGTGGAATTGATTCTGTGTATGGAAGTATCATGTCACACCCAGTTAAGACATATGGACACCTCTTTCACATGACATAATGCAAGGGAGTAAACAATGTACTGCAACTGTACAAAAATACTGCCGACATTCGGTCAATCAGCCAAACACCAGTTCAGATAATGAAACAACCCAATGCTGATGTTACATCCTAGAAGCCTAGGATTCCACACAATAACACAAACACAGATGAGTCACAGACAACACAAGAGAACAACTGCCATGCAAAGTGATAATCATGGTGCAAGCAACATCAAAATTTTCTCACTCATTTTCTCTTTCAGCTGATCAGGGGTATGGGATCCAGCCATGGATCATGACCCCATTTGCAAACCCAAAGCACAGCATCAGAGCGTGCCTATAATGAGGCACATCGGAGGACACGGACCATAGTCGAGAGGACTTTTGGCATCCTGAAGTCAAGATTCAGGTGCCTCGACATCCCAGGAGGCAGCCTCCTATACTCACCAGAAATGGTCTGCAAGATCATTTTGACCTGTGCCATCCTGCACAACATTTGTGTAAGGAGGAGCGTTCCCCTCTATGAACCAGACCCACAAATGCCTGAAGAGGAGGAAGAGGAGGACGTTGTCCATCAACATGAGGGGGACCATACAAAAAAAGCTGCAGGATTGCGTCGGAGACAACACATTGTCCAAAACTTCTTTTAACTCTACTCACCATCACCACTGTCTTACCATATCTCATTAAACACCTATTCTAATCACTATATCATGGTCTGGGTAATCGTTTTTGCATCACATTATCCCTAAGATTCATAATCAGAGTGTAGCCTCATTAAGCATTGCAGGATTACATATTAGGATACTGAAAAATCCACATCACATTTGATGGGTATGAATGTACACTCAACTTCACACACACTGTAAATGACATATATCCTGTCCATTTCACATTTGAAGGGCAATAGCAGAGGACCACAGCTATTTCACACATACATGTTGGCAACATGGTTCATTGCAGCATATGGCACACAACTAAGACACCACCATTCACTAAGGAAAAAAATGCCACATACATGAGGCAGTGGCTGTGCTATAGCATTGGTAACAAGAAGTTATGACCAGACCCTTGACAGCAGTAAGTGTGACATCAGCTATCTTTGCAAGGAGTATGTGTGACAAGAAATCCATCTAAGCAGCAAATGGATAGCATCAGTGCCCCAAGTATGACAAGCATTGCTCACGAGACATCTCCAGCACATGCCATCCCAGGTCATAAGTCCTGTCACTGCCATGTTCTCTGTCTCTCCCCCCCTTCTCGAGGGGGCCCTGGAAATGGACTATTTGTACCCAGATAATCCCTCATCTACACACACCCAGACCCACATTCTGACTCCAGTTGCTTCCCTCTTTAGTATGGTATGCCATAGTCATTGTTCTTCTGTCTACATGGACTTCTGGTCAGATAATGCACTGCCTTGTAGTCTGTAGGACCTGTAATCACCTGTCCATTGCTTCCCATGTGAAAGGTACTGTTGGCCCTTTGAACTTGATTCTCACCTACAGGACTTGTGAGAGACTGAAGCTGCACACACCTGTGTGCACCTCCATGCAGACCAGCCACTTGAACATGCACTGCCCTTGCAGCTGCCTGGCATATAAATTGCCATAATATGAATATCACTGTTATGCATTGCTGTATAAATCACTTGGGTAACACAGACCTTGGGTTATTGTGTAACGTTGCAGCACACAGGACAAATACAGTTTTCATTTTCCACAGTGTTGTTCCACCTTTGACCATTATCAGTCTGTTCACTGTGTATTTGCCTTGTTAATTTTTGTTCCTGATTGACCCTGCATCCTGTTAGCCTGACTGGTTCCTGTCTTTGCGTTACCATAAAGCTTCCCTGTGGCTACATTTGCCTCATAGTTGCTTTCCATGCCCTCACTCTCCTCCTGAGGTATTGTGTCAGGTAGGTCTACAAAGAATACTCAAATACATTGTATAGCGTAATCAGTTTACTTATCATATCATGGGGTGGAACTTGTCTTCAAATAGTCTAATCATGGCCCATCCCTTGTCTGGGTTTCATGTATGCATGAGTGACAAATAGTGACAGTGTACCATGGCTGTATGCATGGATTGGGTATGGTGCTCCAGCAGAACAAACAACTTTAGATAACGTGCATGAAATGTAAACACATGTTTGTACCCTGACAGTCCACACACTGATTCACATCGCCCCCAAAATATTGATGGGGCTTGCGTGGTGAATAGCTGTGAGATTAATCCGCACAGAGGCACTGATGTTCCCGGATGCAGTGGGAATTTTAGAGGCCACACTGTGTACAAATGTTGTGAGGAAACCTGCTGGTTTAAAATTCCTGATCCATTAACTTTGTGAGGACACCAAGGTTGCCCTGTTGTCAGGCTCATAAAACGTCTGCAGTGCCATAGCTGGACTATCCCCATGTGTGTTGTCGATTCCTCTTTGGCTTTCATTCAATTCAGCTGTGAAGGATACTTTGTTAATGCAGGGAATGACTCCACAGACTCATGACTAGACTGTAGGAGTCTGGTCTGGCTTATAGTGGGTACCTTGTGGTACTTACACCTTGTGCCAGGTCCAGTTATCCCTTATTAGTAGAATATAGGTGTTCTAGCAGCTTAGGCTGATAGAGGTAGCTATAGCAGAGCAGCTTAGGCTGAACTAGGAGACATGCAAAGCTCCTACTATACCACTTATATCATATAGCACTATATCATAAGAAAACACAATACTCAGAGTTACCAAAAATAAAGGTACTTTATTTTAGTGACAATATGCCAAAAGTATCTCAGAGGATATACTCCCTTAGGAGGTAAGTAATATACACAAATTACATGCACACAAACCAAAGTCAGGTAAGTAACAGTTAGAAAAGTAGTGCAAACAATGTAGAAACACAACAGAATGCAATAGGGAGAAATAGGCCTAGGGGCAACACAAACCATAAACTCCAAAAGTGGAATGCGAACCATGAATGGACCCCAGGCCTAGTGTATTGTATAGAGGGTCACTGGGAGTGTAAGAAAACACTAAGGGTGTCCAAGATACCCCATACCAAGACCCTGAAAAGTAGGAGTAAAGTTACCCTACTACCCCAGAAAGACATTAAAGTCGAGATAGGGGATTCTGCAAGGACAACAACTGACTGCAAAACATTAAAGACGGATTCCTGGACCTGAGGACCAGTAAAGGAAGGGGACCAAGTCGAAGAGTAACGCAAGTGTCCAGGGGTGGCAGGAGCCCACTAAACCCCAGATGAAGGTGCAAAAGGGCTGCCTCCGGGTGAAAGAAGTGGAAGATTCTGAAACAACGGAAGGTTCCAGGAACTTCTCCTTTGGTCAGAAGATGTCCCACGGCGTGCTGGAGGATGCAGAGTTACTTCCACGCAGAAAGACCGCAAACAAGCCTTGCTAGCTGCAAGAGTCGCAGTTGAGGATTTTGGGTGCTGCTGGGGCCCAGGAAGGACCAGGAGGTCGCCCCTTGGAGGAGGAGACAGAAGGGACGCTCAGCAACTCAGAGAGCCCCTGCAGAAGGAGGCAGCACCCGCAGAAGTACCTGAAGAGGCACTTAGAAGATCTGAGGAAAGCAGTCGACTCAGAGTCACAAAGGAGGGTCCCACAACGTTGGAGTCCAACTCAGCGAGTTGGGCAATGCAGGACGGAGTGCTGGGTACCTGGGCTAGGCTGTGCATGAAGGAAGTCTTGGAAAAGTGCACCGGAACCCAAGCAGCTGCAGTTCACGCAGTACACAGGATTACTGTCTGGCGTGGGGGGCAAGGACTTACCTCCACCAAATTTGGACATAAGGGCCACTGGACTGTGGGATACTCTTTGACCCAGCTCCTGTGTTCCAGGGACCATGCTCGTCAGGATGAGAGGGGACCCAGAGGACCGGTGATGCAGAAGTTTGGTGCCTGCGTTGGCAGGGGGAAGATTCCGTCGACCTACGGGATTCCAGTGCAGGGTGAAGGCAGACAGCCCTCAGAGCATGCACCACCAGGAAACAGTCGAGAAAGCCAGCAGGATGAGGCGCTACAATGTTGCTGTTAGTCTTCTTGCTACTTTGTTGCAGTTATGCAGGGGTCCTGGAGCAGTCAGCTGTCGATCCTTGGCAGAAGTCGAAGTGGGAAGTGCAGAGGAACTCTGGTGAGCTCTTGCATTTGTTATCTGAGGAATAGCCTGCAGGAGAGACCCTAAATAGCCCACAGAGTAGGATTGGCTACTGAGAAAGGTAAGCACCTATCACGAGGGGTCTCTGATATCACCTGCTAGCACTGTCCACTCAGAGCTGTCCATTGTGCCCTCACACCTCTGCATCCAAGATGGCAGAAGTCTGGGACACACTGGAGGAGCTCTGGGTATCTCCCCTGGGAGGTGCTGGTCAGGGGAGTGGTCACTCCCCTTTCCTTTGTCCAGTTTTGTGCCAGAGCAGGGCCGGAGGATCCCTGAACCAGTGTAGACTGGCTTATGCAGAGAGGGCACCATCTGTGCCCATCAAAGCATTTCCAGGGGCTGGGGGAGGCTAATCCTCCCCAGCCCTTCACACCTATTCCCAAAGGAAGAAGGTGTAACACCCTCTCTCAGAGGAAATTCTTTGTTCTGCCTTCCTGGGACCAGGCTTCCCCAGAGGGGCAGAAATCTGTCTGAGGGGTTGGCAGCAGCAGTAGCTGCAGTGGAGACCCCGGAAAGTCAGTGTGGCGGTGCCCGGGCTCTGTGCTGGAGACCCAGGGATGCATGGAATTGTCCCCCCAATACCAGAATGGTATTGGGGTGACAGTTCCATGATCCCAGTCATGTTACGTGGCCATGTTCGGAGTTACCATGGTGATGCTACATATAGGTATTGACCTATATGTAGTGCACGCGTGTAATTGTGTCCCCGCACTCACAAAGTCCAGGGAATATGCCCTGAACAATGTGGGGGCACCTTGGCTAGTGCCAGGGTGCCCACACACTAAGTAACTTTGCACCTAACCTTCACCAAGTGAGGGTTAGACATATAGGTGACTTATAAGTTACTTATGTGCAGTGAAAAATGGCTGTGAAATAACGTGGACGTTATTTCACTCAGGCTACAGTGGCAGTCCTGTGTAAGAACTGTCTGAGCTCCCTATGGGTGGTAAAAGAAATGCTGTAGCCCATAGGGATCTCCTGGAACCCCAAATACCCTGGGTACCTAGGTACCATATACAAGGGAATTATAAGGGTGTACCAGTATGCCAATAAGAATTGGTAAACTTAGTCACTAGCCTGCAGTGACAATTTTAAAAGCAGAGAGAGCATAAACACTGAGGATCTGGTTAGAAGAGCCTCAGTGATAGAGTTAGGCACCACACAGGGAACACATACAGGGCATACTTTATGAGCACTGGGATCCTGACTAGCAGGATCCCAGTGACACATAGGCAAAAACAAACATACATACAGTAAAAATGGGGGTAACATGCCAGGCAAGATGGTACTTTCCTACATAGACCTGCACGTAACTGTGACAACATGGTCCCCAATAATGATACAGGCTACACATTGGCTTACACACTTGAACTGGACACTTTTGTACAATTAATCACTGGAAATATGTGAACACGTGCTGCTTGGTCTGCTGGTCCTCACAGGAGAACAATAGGTCATTTATACGACTAAACTGTGGTGTGACATTACATTTGTGGATTGGTTTTGGGACTCGGTGTCACAAACACCGTACCCACATAGCATTTTCCAATGCCTCACTCATGGGTAGTATAGAAACAAGTGCCCAGGAAGTAGTATCCAACATTTCAGGAGATGTGATGGCCTAGTCTTGGAACATTGCCATTATCAACAGTCCTCTATCTATCCTGTGCCTGGTTTGTGATTGTAGATGTTTATGTCCCAACAAATCTGGGAAGTTCACACAGCATTTGTTGCTTTGTGTATGACAAACACATTTCCTTTCTCATTTCCACAATGAATAGCATCTGATGGTTGGCCACATTGACAACACATGCATGCAAGCACATTTAAGAAACCACGTCTTGTGATGTTCACACAGTGGGACAACTACATTTGTAAGAGCCAATTCACACACAATGACACACAGGCAATGAGTTACTGTATTGAGTTGCGTAGCCTTGCTATCCTCTATTGACGCACAACCTGCTCAAACTGGGTAATACCAATTTGTATTCCACATGTTTGGGCATCTATTGCATTGGTAAAGAGTGCAAATCCGGTACAACAACTTGAGGATCATGGTCCGCAGTAGTATGATCTACCACATGTGCCCATACACCGGAATGCACAATGTAGGTGCAAACAGCGTCTCTCTGTATAGTCACACCTGTCATGTACTAATAAAATTGAGAAATGACCCAAACCCAGTAAAAGACAGAACTTTTGACGCATACGCGTCAAAAAAGACACACATGAGTCGAAAAATGACGCTCACTGCCATGATACATCCATTGGCCCTGAGCAGTAATTCCCACACTGTACCCCATGAAATTGGTTAACTATGAAAAATATTTGAAAATATGGATGCAGGGTAATTTTTAAGCATATGCGTAAAAAAATGACGCACAGACTGTAAGCGTTGTAATATTTTGACGCATAAAAATAAAAACGCACAGCATTTGAGGTAGGAAGTGATGTAATAGGATATCCTGTTTACAAAATTGGTACAGTGGGTGTACTTTCACTTTCACTGTTCAGTCTGTGATTTTTCTTGACTGTGTGGCTGTGTTTGGACTTGTCTCTCTGTGAATATTGTGAATTTGTCTCCTGTGTGCTGTTTATATTGTCTTCTGGTGTTTCCTAAGTGTCTGTGGTATCCTGTGTAAGTGTATTTTTGTCATTTCTGGTGTCTAATTTTGTCTTTGCACTGTTGGGAGTCTGTTGTGGGTAGTGTTAGTTTTGGGATAGTTGGGCTGTTGTAGTGTTCTTTACTTTTCATTTCCCTCTTCTCCTTTCCCTTCATTATTTTCTGTACCCCTTGATTCCTTCTTTTTTTCAAGCATGTTGGGTATGCCACGTCTTGGTAGAATGGTAGAGGAGGAGCTGGGGGGATTTATTTGGCTAGCGTGCCACTTCCTCCCATTAATGATTGAAGCAGATGGCCGGGTGATACAGGGGTATCGCACAGAGGCAAGGAGGCTCCGGTGGGCAAAGGTCCTGTACCATCTTCAAAGAATATACAACATACCGCACAATGACCACCAGCTAAAACACCATTGGGCTGACCTGGTTGCCAGGGAGCAAGACCCGCTGGACCACCTGGGGATTGTGATTGGTGGCCCTGTTGGTGAGTACAATTCATAGTAACTTGCACATTTAAATGCTCTGTAGTGACAGTAGCAGATTTGTTCATATGCTGCAGGCTATGTTTTTGGACATGTGGAATGCAAGTTAAACATACAGTTGCCGTGAGATATACAATAATTCCTACACATTACCGTCATTTGTTGACGCAACAGCTGCACTAACTTACAAAACACAACTGGAGCCTGTAAATTAGTGCTGTCTTCACGTCAATCAATGATGCAAATGTGGCTCTAACATATGTTTTATGCATGGTCTGTGAGTGTACCAGGAAAGACATGTTTTTAATCCAGATATTTTCAAGAATTAATGTGTGCCCCAATTATTTCGGATACATGTCTGAACTGGATTCTGACACATACGTAACAAGTTATTTCTGACCTCAGGTAACATCTTAGGCTGATAGGTTGACTTGGTTGTGCCGTAATTAAATTAGGGATGGATGCCAAAAGTCATGCAGACGGGTTCATATCAAAATGCTTGGTGCTACTTACCATAGCTGTGGCACATAAAATGAAGCAAATGATACAAATTGAGGGGTAACAACTATCCATGGCCCTCTGTTCATTGTACCTGTGTGTTTTACATTAGTCTTAGTCACAATAGCGGGACCCGAGCTAATGTATTTGCCATCTGTGTCACTCTATTGCCATGTATTTCTCATAAGTTATGGGATCATCATGGGATAACTGACGTTGGGGAATGCATGATCACAATGGATTAAGTGTATGATGTTGTGCAAGGGACCCCTGACCAATTCCATCATACACTTAAAGTTGACTAATTCTTTGCTAGTTTAGTTTGGTACACCCATGCTGATCTAGTGCAGCATATGTCTAATAACTAACCTCCCAGTATGGAGGCTATCACTGACATGGGTGTATGCTAAGATCAGCATTCCTGTGACTACTGTCATTCCGAAGGTACATACAAATTGAAACCTACATCATCATGATTGACACAGTGGTACATTTGCTAAACCGTGTATTAATAATGTCACAGTGTCAGTTTGCTGTATTTCTGCTGATCAACCAAATTGGCAAATGTAAGATGATGAATGTGGCTCATCTGTGATTTCTGAAACCCATATTGGGTAAACAGGACAATGAGTGACATATTTCAGATGCAATGACGACACCTGTGCCCATGCAGTCTGTCATGGATGACTACAATATACACTGTCAACATGTATCTCCTTGTTGTACCAAATATTAAAACTGGTCAATCCATGGCTAGCCTCAAACTGTCACAAAATAATGCACAGGATCCCTGCCATTATGGTGTCATAGGGGCAGATGTGGCTCAGGGTACCCAGTTAATATAGTATATGTAACCTAGACAAAACACAGGCCCTACATGTAAGGGACCATAGAAAGCATGATAAATCATGACCTTAAATCAACCCACCGGTGCGTCACACAGTAAATGATTGTCCTTTGATGCCCAAGCCACAATACCTGAGTGACTGGTATTGCGGTGCTCCAGGAAAGTGGCTTTGCATGGCTCTCATTAATACAAATGATGAGAGGAGTCCACTCCACAAATGAGTCTGCAAACAAATGATGGAGCATGTTTGCTACCACATGATGATTAGGGCCACTGCATGTGTGCAGATATGTGTGTATCACTCACTGGAGTGATCGGGTCTGTACATGTTTGCAGTGGTATGCCTGTTGCAGTATCATCATGCCTGAGAGTCTGGACTTTCAGATTTAATGTTACACACAGTAATTGTATTTGGAAGTGTTGTACAGTGCACAGACATTAAGCACATTTTTCCCTTCCATGCTTTACAGGTGGACCTGCCCCTACACAATCGGAGAGGTGGCTCGATTTGCGGACCCAGACATCTCCAGTAAGTGTTGATATTTCTGTTCTGTGTTGTGTTTGCAGTTGTTGTGTGATTGACTCCTGTAATGTTGGACACATAGCAAGGTATGATGTGCTGGTAAATGATCGGATATGTTACTTGAGTGGAGTATCATTTTTTTTCCATCTTTGAGTTGGACAATCGTTAGCGTCTAGTCATATTTTGGGATTGTAGTGCAGCCCTGAAGGCATGGCCATGTGAGTAGGGTGACATTTGTTGATAAAACATTTATTAGGAAAATTTAGCAGAGGACCATATTTATGATTTAGTCAGCAAGTCACACCCTGAATCTCACAGAATAGGGATGCCAAAGTCTTACCCACAGACTTGAGCCTCCCTGTTCACTAATGAACATGCTTGACTGTATGTTTGACTTCCTAGCAGCATGCAGCTCAACATGTTGTGCTATATGTATGTGGCACTTGAGTATAATGTCATAGGTGTGAATGGAGCTAATGGCCAGATGTGTGCTTGCATCTATCTGCTTGTTGTAAAACATGTATTAGTGGTATTAAATGATGTTGACAATTGTCTGCATTTTCAAACATAAATGTGGATGGGATTGTCAAAGGTTTGGGTTTATCCTAGTTGGACATCCTCCTTACCTGTGGTGGACTGCCCAAACCCATGTGCAGCTGTCCAAAGCTTCCTGGGTGTCCTAGATGTTGGAAAGTATTGTTTGCTTGTCCATCCCCCACCTCAGGCACAGGCTTAGAGTTATGAAATGTGTACCTAGGACTGATGATCCAAGTTTAGTACACAGACATGTACATCTGTAAATCACTTGTCCAAATCTAGGATACCCACTCATGATTAGCAACTGCATTCTGTCCTGGCAATTCCATTTACAAATCACAGATCTTGTGGCCCTTAATTGTCATCCAGAAGATAGTCATTAGCTGGACTGTCACATGTGGAGGACTTACAGCATTTTTTACATGACAATTGGCTGAACTATGATGCATAGGTCATTTAAGTTGTTACACATCTTTTAGAGCATTGCTGTGCTGTTAGATAGGGCATGTGTAGGCTGCGTTGGCATGTACTTCCTCAGGGACAATATGTGACCTGTGTGATGATATGGCCTGTTTCTGGTACATTAGATGTATTGTTTGATTTACTTCAGTAGCTATATCACACAATAAAGTACATAATGTTTGGTTTGATCTTTTTTTTAACAGCAGCCAATAAGAATGCCATCCAGATTCTGGAGTTTCAGCGCCGGGTGAGGCGTTACTGCCACATTCTGGCACGGCGTTATCACCATGAAAGAGCCTCCAGAGTGTGGAGGGCATTTGCCCAAGGGGCCCTTCGGTGTCCACCACACCCACCACCACCAGCACCCCCACTACCACCCAGGTGGCACCAACCATAGCAGGCACTATTGCAAGACCATCAACCTCCACTGCTCCCGGACCTATCACAGCGCCACCTGCACCTCCTCCTACACGCATGGCATCGACAACCAGACAAACATCTTCAACTGGCACCCAGGCCACCCCTGCTGCAGTCATTGACCCTGCAGATTTCCAACAGATGCAACGTGACATTGAACATATGTTGAGGAAAATGAACAGGCTACAGCAGGAGGTGGCACAAGTTAATAAGAGGGTGCGTGCCATAAAGAAGACCATGTGTCCCGTCTTATAAGTGGGGAGGGGGGGTTGATATTTAGATTGTTTAGTTAAATGTGATAAGTAAGTTTAGCTTAGGTTAGTTAGGGCCTGTTGTGGGTAATGTGTATTTAGGATAGGTTAGGTTAGGTAAGGTGTTTCCCAGGTTTTATCTTCCTTTTTTACTGTTAAATAAATATTTAGGTATTCCTTTACAGTATGTGTCACATGCCTGGGGATCAGGGCCTTGCCATGGCTGAACAGTGTCTCTTTAGTATTTGCATTTATGTCCCATCCTGCAACCAAATCCCAATTGAGCTGTTACATTGGCAGCTACACCAAAGCTACTTTGCTAAGATTCTGCCGTCCATTGCACCCACCAATCAAGGTTACTATGGATCCCAAAATGTTGGGAATTTTTTATGTATGTTTTCAATCTCACCTACTTTGGGGCCAGATTTGGTAGTGAGGACACTGTGTTACGTCTTCCTGCAGCCTGATGTTCAAGTGAAGCCTTATAAGGTGAGTGGTAGTATGATCTCATGTAGTATGGTATACATAACTCACACCTTTCATTTGTTACATTGTTCAGCCAGGTTACATATTTGTACGTACACTCATCCACATCCATTCCTGCTGTATGGTGTGTATTAGGAAAATTTGGGTCAAGTGTCACATACGCAAAGATTGGCTTGAAGAAAAAATTGAAGGCAATAATTTTTGGCTCAGACATCCAATGTGGAAGACTTATTCTGTCCAACACATCATTATACTGTATAGTTTCTATTTCCCTCAGAATTAACCCTCAGGAAGGGCAGATGATGGTACAATCCAGACCACAGTGCATAGTTATCAGCCCACATTCTTTCAGGGCAGTTGTATTGACATTCTATAATCATTGACATGAGGTAAACATCACTGATCTCCATCACGATTGATGTGTCACATTACACAGAGACAAAGTTGTTGTGTAAGTGCTATTTATTTTAAAGTGATGTAGTGCTATATTTACATTGTCCATGATTGTGAGTCCATTAGTGTAACACCTTCCATTGTGATCCTACACAAGTGCAAAAGGACATGTCATTGGACATGCTGGGGTGAAGTGTTAGACAGTGCAGAGGGACAGGATTTGCCAATGAGTTAGTGAGAGACAATCACAGGGCAGAGTGACATGATAAACAGTGGGCTGGAGAACAGTGCTTGTGAGCAGCTGTTGCAAGACTGGCATGTTACAAAGCACAGGACCTTGGTAATAAGTGGCCAGATGGCAGGGACTAGCGCTACCGGGTACTCTTACAGGTGAAGGTGATCTGTTCCACGTCTTCATCTTCTGATGTGTGTGTTGTCTCCTCTGCCCTTGGTGGTGGTGGTTGTGAAGGGGCAACACACACCTCAGTGTTTGAAGAAGTGGAGTCAGACATCCCGGTAGCTGCCAACTGTGGGGCTATTAAGGGCAGTACTGCAGCATGGAGGAGCTGCTGGTTCTTAAGAATAGCAGCAACATCACAGTGGAAGGCAGCCAGGTCGGCCCTGAGGGGGTCAATATTACATTCGTGCATGCGTTGACAGGATTGTTGTTGGAGGTGTTGTGTCAACTCTCTTACAGCTGTGCTGATTTCCTTCACACTTTTTTCGAGTTCATTCAAGATTGATAGTCCTCAGCTGGGTTGGAGCTGTCAGGTCGTACAATTGGGGTGGTGGGTGGATCCTCTGTGATGGCTGCTGTATCTGTGCTCCTCCTTGCGACTGAAGGTGGAGTCTGGAGGGTCCCAAGGACATCTTGGAGGGTCTGCTGGCTGATGTTGGTCAGCTTGTCATCCATGTCATCAGGGAAGTCCAGGAAAGGCATATCCCCAGGAGAGCCATCGTCCTTTGCAATGAGATATTGTTCAATTAGTGTGTCTGTGTTATGGGATTTGTAATGTGACGTGCCTGCCTTCGTATTTGTTGCACATTGTGATCTTGGTTCCTGTTCATTACTCCTGTCTTTAATATTAGCATTCTCCCATGGCCTATGCCCCACCTGCATGTCACATGTATTGTGGTCAGTTTGGGGACTTGTCAGCATCACATCCTCTAGGTGTTGGTTCTGGCAAATTTGTGAATTGCCATCTTCTTGTCCTACTCAACCCTCAATCTACTTCCATTCTCATGTGCTGATTTCCTTCACACTTTTTTCAAGTTCATGCAAGATTGATGTTTGCCCTTGCATGGCTGCTGCCTGTTCTCCAGTTGACATCATGCACAAACGCATCCCCCTCTAGGCTGGCTGCCATATTTACCATCCCCACCCACACCTCCTTGGCCAGCTCCCGCTGTACTCCAACTACAGTTCTCTCAAAGCTGGTGCCAGTGTTGGCAGAGTCCTCAGCTGGGTTGGAGCTGGCAGGTCGGTCAATTGGGGTGGTGGATGGGTCCTCTGTGATGGCTGCTGTATCTGTGCTCCTCCTTGCGACTGAAGGTGGGGTCTGGAGGGTCCCAAGGACATCTTGGAGGGTCTGCTGGCTGATGTTGGTCAGCTCGTCATACATGTCATCAGGGAAGTCCAGGACAGGCATATCCCCAGGAGAGCCATTGTCCTCTGCAATTAGATATTGTACAATTAGTGTGTCTGTGTTGTGGGATTTGTAATGTGACGTGCCTGCCTTCCTATTTGTTGCACATTGTGATCTTGGTTCCTGTTCATTACTCCTGTCTTTAATATTAGCATTCTCCCATGGCCTATGCCCCACCTGCATGTCACACGTATTGTGGTCAGTTTGGGGACTTGTCAGCATCACATCCTCTAGGTGTTGGTTCTGGCCAAATTGTGAATTGCCACCTTCTTGTCCTACTCAACCCTCCGTCTACTTCCATTCTCATGGTGAGGCCTTGCACTGGCTGTGATTGTTCTGATGGCACTTGCACCACACTTCACAATCTGGAACTGAGCCAGTCTCAGATATTTCACATCCAGCTATATGTTGCTGAAACCTGTCATATACTATGTATAGCATTGGCATGACACACTACAGATGTCAGCATTGGTAGTGTGTAATGTTGATGTTGGTCAATGTGTGCTACATTGGATTGCACTGATGATCCTAGCAGTGTTCCATTTCCTCTTCTCACTGTGAGGGTGAACATCACTAGCCGGTGACATATGTCCTCCCCCTCAATGCTGTTGTCTGAGAAGTATGACATTTGGGATGTGGCATGGTGTCATTGGAGCTATTGTGACCCAGGCACAGGGTGGACCCTGACATATGCAGCATGGGTATGGCATTAGTGCTGTGTACCTCATAATGTTTATGACAATGGCTGATGTTTGTAGCAACTATGGACAATCACATTTGACAGGATTAGAACATTTGTATGGATTACAGGGGATTGATAAAGTTGTCATCCTGAACCCTCTAATTTGGGTGTGTTTGATCCATGGGGTAGTTACTGCCATTAGCTGCTTGACCTGCACACACAGTAGAGGTGGTAGTGGCAACTGTTGTCAATGTTAACTTCCACTTGCAGATATGGCCTGATTTACAGCTGCACCATCAGCCTACAATGGTGCACTGAGCAATTATGCTCTTTTTGATAACAAAACACCATGGATAATTCAACCAAGCAAAGGATGCACTCTTGGATACATACAATACCCACAGATCCCAGGAATGAACCTTAGAAGAATGGGTCCGAGGGCTCTGGTTTGGCTACCCCTATTTGCCTTGACCCTTCCTTGCCTCTACAACTGTATTGTGGCACCTGACTAGGTGGATTCGTCAAACCTTTGCTCTTCTATGGCTGCAAGTGCTGACTCTCTGAGCTGAGTGCTATGAGGCAATGAAGAAAGCCTGAGTAAATTCCAGAGTCTCAAAGCCATTTGGTGATTTTTCTTTTTAGGAGCAAGGAAGCAAGTATTATGTAGTCTCTTTTCTCACTGTTTATTTTGACGGCTCTAAAAAGCACTACAGTTCAGGCAGGAAATGACAATAGAGGAGACAATCAGCCAAGAAAATGACTAGGGCAGTCCATATGTAACTTCTTTTCTTGGTGCGTCCATCATTTGTACAAACCATGTGTGAATTGAAATATCAAAAATAGCAGGAGAAATCCAAGCAGTAACCTCATCAGTTTTGTTCCTCCTTGATGCATTTCTTTATGAAACATTTGCTTCATCCCAACATCCCAGAATGTTGCCTGCTTGGTTGAAACTTGAACTAGGGATAACCAAAAGGTATTCATTACTTATCAATCTCAGGGTGGAAAATCTTCAGAGGTGGGATAATACTCACCTCATATGTCTTTAATAGAATCATGACACTCCTTCACCGACTGGCTAGGAGAATCTGCAATTTTATTACAATATTGGAGGCTCATATTAACACTTTCAAAGCCTATTAACAATTGCCATTGCTGCATGTTCAACGCACTTGCAATGAAAGGTTTAAAAGTTGACCCCCCCCAAACCAGTCAGAGGACTTTAGAATGTCCGCTAGCCTATCTCCATTACAGAAAGCTTTAGAGGCCATAGCCCCCAACTGAATGTGCCCCACAATTATCTGTATCAACACCTGCCAAAGGCATCAGCCTTTTACCCATCTACTCAACATAGTCAATGTTACTGCTTTGAATGGCCTATACAGAACTATTAATGTTTGCAGAACCAATTTCCTCATATCCTTTGCTAGATGCAGTTGGAAATGCCCATCTTTTGTATGGTATTCCCCTCAGATTTCCTGCCTCCATTGACCTATTTTTGCTGAACCCGTTTTTTGGTGGCATTAGGATGCATTTTACTCCTTCTAACCAATGGTAAAGTACTTCTGCTTTCCTTTCCAAACATGGTAAATCTGCTATACACCTAATTAGTATATATAATTTACGTAAATGTTTCTAGGAAATGGTGCTACGTGCACCCTGGGCCTAAATGTTACAAGTGGGCTGCAGCACTCATTGTGCCACACACTAAGGCAGCACTACAAGCCTCAGCCCTGCCACTGCAGCCTGTAGGGCAGTTTAAACTTGCCATGTCACCTCTAAGATACTCCCTAAAGGCTCATGGGGCAGGATGCACAGTATTTAAAAAGTAGGTCATGTGTACTTAAGTTTTACACATCCTGGCACTGAAACCCACAAAGTCGTTTTTTACTGTAGCAAGGCTAACTTTCCCATAAACTAACACCGGGGGATCTTATTACACTTAATAACTAATAGCTTCAGTTTGGGAGCATATACAGAAATACTTCTTCCTCTCATTTGAATTGTAATTTAAAATCCTTTTAATTTTTATTATAAGGTCAGATTTTAAATTACTATTCTAAAAATGACACTTTTAGAAAGTTGTTTTTTTATTGTCTAAACAAAATGTGCCTTTCTGCGAGGGTTCAGGGTCACATGACTGTTTATGGCTGTCATGTGATGTGATGTGTAATCCCCCCAGACATTGGGAGTGGCTCCAAGGGTCACTTGGCTGGTCTTTTGTTTGAGCTACAGGGACACAACAAGTTTCCAGAGACCTACCCTGCAACTGTCTAGCTGACCAGTACCAACTAGAACTGCATGAACCCTGCTGTTTCTGCTGGAGTGAGCAAAACCAAAATAAAATGATGGACAGAACGTTGAAATGTTTCAAACACTCACCCCCTGTCACAGATCTGGATTTGGTAGTTTGCTTGCCACGTCACCCCAAATTGGACATAGCCATATGCAAATCAGGCTTGACCCTCCTCTCCATGGGAACAGTCCAGCCTGAACTGCCAAGCCAGGTCCTTCCTGGATGGGAAACAAGCATCATAGGACCGGCTTTGGGGTATCACCCCTCATTAGCCAGGCTAGCTTAATTCAAGTGGTGCACCGAGCAAGGGACCCACGTCTGGAAATACCCTTGCCACTTACGGCACACATAGCAAAACCAAAATAAAATGATGAAACGAGTGTTGAAACCTTTTAAACACTCACCCCTAGTCACAGATCTTGGTTTAACACATCATTATTTTGCTTGCCACGTCACCCCAAATTGGACCCAGCCATATGCAAATCAGTCTTGACCTTGCTTCCGATGGGAACAGTCCAGCCCGAACTGCCAAGCCAGGTCCTCCCTGGATAGGAAACAAGCATCCTGGGACTGGTTTCGGGGTACCACCCCTCATCAGCCAGCTAGCTTGTATCCAATGGCACAACAAGCAAGGGAAGACATCTGGGCATACCCTTGCCACTTAGGACGCACATAGCAAAACCAAAATAAAATGATGGATGGAGTGCTGAAACTTTTCAAACACCGACCCCGTCGCAAATCTGGGTTTAATCCATTGTTATTTTACCCACCATGACACTTTAGTTTGGACCCAGCCATATGCAATTCAGTCTTGACTCTGCTCCCCAGGGGAACTGTCCAGCCTGAACTGTCAAGCCAGATCCCCCCTGGACCAGAAACAAGTATCCTAGGACAAGTTTCGGGGTATCACCGTCATCAACCAGGCTAGCTTGACTCCAATGGTGCAGCAAGCAAAGGACCCACATCTGAGCATACCCTTGCCACTTAGATTGCACATAGGAAAACCAAAATAAAATGATGAAATGAGTGTTGAAACCTTTCAAACACTCACCCTCAATCACAGATCTTGTTTTAACACACCATTATTTTGCTTACCACATCACCCAAGTTGGACCCAGCCAGATGCAAATCAGTCTTGACCCTGTTACCCATGGGAACAGTCCATCCCGAACTGCCAAGCCAGGATGGGAAACAAGCATCCTAGGACTGGTTTCGGGATACCACCACTCACTAGCCAGGCTAGCTTGAATCCAGTGGCAAATTGAGCAAGGGACCTAGGTCTGGGCATAACCTTCCCTCTTAGGACGTACATAGCAAAACCAAAATAAAATGATGGATGGATTGTTGAAACTATTCAAACACTGATCCCGTCACAGATCTGGGTTTAAACAATTGTTATTTTGCTCGCCATGACACATCAGTTTGGACCCAGCCACAAGAAAATTAGTCTTGACTCTGCTCCCAGGGGAACAGTCCAGCCTGAACTGTCAAGCCAGGTCCCCCGGGATGAGAAACAAGCATCCTGGGATTGGTTTTGGGGTATCCCCATCATCAACCAGGCTAACTTGACTCCAAAGGCGCAGCAAGCAATGGACCTACATCTGAGCATACCCTTGCCACTTAGGGTGCACATAGCAAAACCAAATAAGAGTGAGACCTAACTCCTGAGAAGTGCCCCCCCCCTACATTGTGGACCCTTGGATGGTGTTAGAGTGTATGTCTCCATTGCCAAAATTGAAAGAACCGAATTCCTGGTTCTGGACTATTTGCTTTGAAAAGTACCATCCCAGATCTCCTCGTGAATATGAGCATACTTCACCAAGTCCAACACAGGACCTGCATCCGACTGTTGATACACCATTCGAGGATACAGATCCTGGACATCCCCATCCAGAGCTCTTCATGTCGACTACAACTGTCCTGTGTTTACCGCAAATGCAAAGTACTGATAGTCAACTACCTCTTTGCACTGATGAAGACCTCACCTCCAATGCGAACCTCCAATCGAGGCCTGATACTTCAGTGAACCGTCATCAACTAGCTCCTTTCTGTATCCAGGTTGCAGCCCGACTGCTTCCAACCATGCAGACAAGTGCTTCTCATGTGAAAACTGGACTAAGTTAGAAGATAAACTTTCCATTGATATGAAACTGGTCCCTGTATTTGACCAGAGCCCCATCGCAGTTGGCTTGAAATTTTGACTGTGTCACAGTCCAATGCGACAAGATAACCCCGATTGGCACTTTGTGGGTCTTGGCACTATTTTTGCTTAAAACTTTCAAAAAATCATAACTGCAGTTTTGCTTATTGGACTGTTGAAGTCTTCATGTTGTTTTATTTATTAAAAATTACTCTAGTGTTCTAAAATGGGTTGGGACTTTTCTCGTGCTGTGCTTACATGTTATTACTGTTTGAGTGCTGCATAAATACTTTGCACATTGCCTCTAACTTAAGACTGACTGCTTTTGTGGCTAGCTAAAAGAGGGTTAAGCACTGGTTTAGTGACTTTCGTGGTTCACTCTGACAAAGGATTGTGTTTACTATATGAGTGAGGCTTTCACCCCTCTTAGCTATTAACCCACGTTGTTAGACATGCACATACTGTTCGATGTTCCTCATCACACATAACTTTTGGTGCAACAGGAAATTTGGAAACTCCATTTAAGGGGAGGCATTCTTGGAATACCGTGTAATATTAAAATGAACACCAACTGGAGAAAAATGCATTGCAGAAATATAAAACTCTAACATCTGATACCCTCCTAAAGGATACCAGACACAATAATGTCACCAACTTAGGAGATAACTTAAATGATAGATATTCATTATCACACAATGACTCAAACAATTGCAACATCCAATTAATGTCTCACATAATGTAGTACCTAGGCGTAGGGGTATTCATATATCTAATTTTCTTAAGCTATTTGCAATACCAATGGGTGTTCCACGATCAGTTTCCCATCAACCTTACTGTACCCTGCTCACACTGCTAATCTATAACCACTAATTGTCCTGTAAGACCTTCGATCAGCCACCTGATGGAATTAGATCAACACCCCATCCCATTCACCAGCCACTCCAAACTACCCAGGATGAACTGTAGGCCTTGACTGTGACCCCAAACTATGAGGACCTAATGTACTCCGAAGCAGTTTCTGAAAGCCTTAGCATGTCTGTGAACATCCTGAAAAGTTCAATTCTACTAGGCTCACTTGCCCTGTAGTACAAGACAGTGACATTTTCCATAAGGGCCCCTCAGAATTTATAGGGTAACTGGTAGCTCTAACAAAGCAAATTACAATGAATGACTTTTCCACAGGAGCCTCACTATCACTACTCTCACTGATTGACTGTGCATCTCAGTTAAACACGTGGAAATCACTGCAAAGGGTGAAAAGGCATAGTGATTCCTCTCAGACTAATACTGGCAAAAAGTGTCTGTTGCTAAATCTTTCGGATCTGACCTCCAACTGAAAAATTGCTTCATCTGTGCTATCAGCCCGGAAGCAAATACATCTATAGCGAATGGACCCCAAATATTTTCCAGAGTTCTGAAAACCTGCCAATCTAAACTCAATTCACTGCTGTCGCAGAGGTTCCTCCAGTACCAGTCCACTAACATGTTGGACGGTCCTAGACGGTATTTAGCTGTCAATGATATCCCATGCTGGAGACAAAACACCCACAATGTTTTGGCTAACTCAATGAGGGGTTTAGGCTTTGTTCCTCCCAACCTGATTAAATACCTGACTGCAGCCACATTGTTGCAAAGAACTGCACACTTTAATCTGCTTCTTACAAGACTCTGGATTGCAAAGTAAGGCCTTCAGTACAACCCTGGCGGTAAATCCTGCATTCCGCCGTGCTGAAGACCGTCAACATACTGTTGCGGCGGTGGAATTCCGCTACAGGTATTATGGCCCACAGCTGGGAATCCGCCACAATACAGACACCCACACAAGTCCGCCACACCAAAGGTCAGTGATAAACTGGTGATACCAAAACCCACACCGTCACGCCAACAAGAATACGCCCACACTATCACGACCCATGAATCAACGCATCAGTCTTTCAACCGCGGTAATCCAATGGCGGTACACACCGCTGTGCTCAAAATACACACACATTTACAAAACACAACTACATTGGACAATTCGAAATACACACACCTGATACACATACACACACCACACCCACACACCCAATCCAATACAAAGCACACACCCACAAACCATTACAAACACAAATTTGAAAGAAGGTCAGAGAGAGAGATTAGCTAACACAACACCAGCATCCACAGACACACAACACCATAACTTATACAATATCCACGCACCTCAAACAACACACACCAACACATCCCCTCACACATCACAACAGACAGCACCTCACACATCACCCACACCACATCATGGCACCTCAAAGACACCACAGGTTTTCTGAGGAGGAGCTCAGGGTCATGGTGGAGGAAACCATCCGGGTAGAGCCACAGCTATTCGGATCACAGGTGCAGCAGACATCCATTGCAAGGAAGATGGAGCTATGGCGGAGAATTGTCGACAGGGTCAACGCAGTGGGACAGCATCCAAGAACACGGGATGACATCAGGAAGAGGTGGAACGACCTATGGGGGAAGGTACGTTCCGTGGTATCCAGACACCAGATTGCTGTACAGAGGACTGCCGGTGGACCCCCACCTCCTCCCCCACAACTAACAACATGGGAGGAACAAGTCTTGGCGATCATGCATCCTGAGGGCCTCGCAGGAGTAGAAGGAGGACTGGAATCTGGTAAGTCATAGCTTTACTACTACTTCTCCCCAACCCCACCTGCATGCCGTCACATACTCCCACTCTTACCCTCACACCATCAACTCCATATGTCCCACTATCACAACCCACACATCTCAATATCAAGGCCCTGCATGCAACACCTATTCATGGACCACCGTCACCAAAGCGTGTCCAGTACTGATACCCACACAGACCCCAAAACAACTATCACAAAAGGGCAAACACAATGACGCAAGCACAGGAGTAGAGGGTACCGCACCCAAAGCACAAGATGGTACACACATATACTAAAATTATGCATTTACACCCCAATAGGACCCATATCCAACGTCACTGGACAGGAGGTGCCAGACATATCCAGTCCCCCCACAGAAGATGCCCACAGTGATGGCAGCAGCTCAGCACGCCTGGATGAAGATGACCAGCACGGCCACCAGGGACCTCGGGACAGTCGGTACCCCTGACACAGTCCCAAACCACCACAGAGCCTCCGCCCTCAGGAAACACCAGCACAGCACCCACCCAGCAAGCCCATCCCTCTGTCCTCAGGACACGTCAATCAGCAGTGTGTCCACCACTACAGGGAACCCAGGCAAACCCACCAACCCAAGACAATCAGGGACCTGGGGTCAGAGGCAGTGGGCACACGGTTCAGGGGACAGAGCCACAGGATAACAGGGAAGCTGGGAGGACTGCTGTGCAACAGGGGGAGGACAGGCCCAGGGAACCCACTCCCCATGAGGCACTCTCCAGCATCATGGGAGCATACCACCATTCCCAGGAGACCATGGGCATGGTACTGGCCAAGTTTCAGGAGACCCAGAGGCTGCAGGAGGAACACTACCTTGGGATCAGGGAGGACTTGAAGTCCATTAACACCACCCTGGTCTCCATAGCAGGGGTGCTGGCAGACCTTGTGAACACCATGAGGGAAACAGTGGCACACCAATGGGCCCCTGACACTAGCCTGGACGATAAACAGCCCTCCACCTCCGTCGGTGCTAGTGGACAGGAGGCACCGCCACAGGAACAACAAGCCACCAGCACTCCACCCCCTGCAGAAGGAGAACCACCCCACAAACGGTTCCTCAGATCCAGGAACAAGACAGAGAACATTGCCAAGAGCCCCGCCAGGAAATAAGACCCTCCTGAATGGCACCCTTCTGTCCCACTTTGTCAACCTGCCCACCTTAAACTGCCATTGCTCCACTTCCTATGCCCCATTGGACAATGCACCTGTGATACAAATAGATTGGACTCTGCCATGGACATTCCTCCTCCATCACCCCAGCCCATTTCACACCCCCTCCACTTATTTGCACAGAAATAAACACCCTTAAATCACAAAACAATCTGGAGTCAGTCTGTGCTTTCACAAATGTGTAATTGCAACATCTCTGGAACATACAGCAATGTCAATGTACTTGTTCACATACCAATGTTACACGTCTGTAGGCCAGCAGTAAACATAGCAGAGGACACAAATTGGGACCCAGATCTGTGAAATGGAAAGCCAAAGTGACAAGTCAGGGTCCATACATAGAGTGAAAAAGGCAGACTTATGCTAGCTCCTACAATAGTATGAGATGTGGGAAGCAGTTCCATCTTCTTACCTGTGTCTCACTGGAAGTACTGGAAGTATTACATGATGATATTGTTTCGGTTGTCTACATCGTCTTCTTCTGCTTCCTCTTCTTCACTGTCCACAGGCTCCACAGCTGTCACAAGACCAACCTCAGGCCCATCCTCCTGCAGAAAAGGCACCTGGCGTCACAAAGACAGGTTGTGCAACATACAGCAGGCCACGATTATCTGGCACACCTTCTTCGGTGAGTAGTGTAGGGATCCACCTGTAGGATGGAGGCACCGGAATCTGGCCTTCAGGAGGCCGAAGGTGATCTCTATAATCCTCCTAGTTCACCCATGTGCCTCATTGTAGCGTTCCTCTGCCCTTGTCCTTGGATTCCTCACTGGGGTCAGTAGCCATGACAGGTTGGGGTAACCAGAGTCACCTGCAAATATGGAGGGACAACTGTTAGACATCTTTCAAACATTAGGGAATCTCCCATACCCAGACACCAAATGGAACTGTGTGGGGTCTTCAGGCTCACCTTTGAGCCACACACGGTGCCTTTGGAGTTGCCCCATCACATAAGGGATGCTGGTACTTCTCAAAAAGTAAGCGTCATGCACTGAGTCCGGATACTTGGCATTCACATGGGAGATGTACTGGTCTGCCAAACACACCATCTGCACATTCATAGAATGGTAGCTTTTCCGGTTTCTGTACACCTGTTCATTCCGGGGGGGGGGACAAATGCCACATGTGTACCATCAATGGCACCAATGATGTTGGGGATATGTCCCATGGCATAAAAGTCACCTTTCACTGTGGGCTAATCCTCCACTTGAGGGAAAACAATGTAGCTGCGCAGGTGTTTCAGCAGGGCAGACAACACTCTGGACAACACGTTAGAGAACATTGGCTGGGACATCCCTGATGCCATGGCCACTGTTGTTTGAAAAGACCCACTGGCCAGGAAATGGAGTACAGACAGGACCTGCACTAGAGAGGGGATTCCCGTGGGATTGCGGATAGCTGAAATCAGGTCTGGCTCCAACTGGGCACACAGTTCCTGGATTGTTGCACGATCAAGTCTGTAAGTGATAATTATGTGTCTCTCTTTCATTGTCGACAGGTCCACCAGGGGTCTGTACTCCGGAGGATGCCGCTATCTCATCACCTGCCCCAGCGGACATGCCCTATGGAGGAGAGCGGTGAGCAGAGGGTCATACAACATTAAGGTATCACAATGTTTTTCGCAAAAACTTTACAATTTCTCAATGTGCCTTTGTCTGGCCGTATTCTTGGCCTAAATAGGTGTGACGCAGTTATTTGGCCTGCCATGTGGCCCCCTGAAATGGCGGCTGCCTGACCTGTAAGGTGGGACAAGGGGAAATGAGGTAACTGCGCTGGCGTTGTACATCGTCGCGGTGGGCGGTCGAAGACTGCGGCGCAATTCAGCATTGGTTAACATTGGGCCCTATGGGTCCCAGGAGCCAATGATGATGTATGCCGACGGTGACGGTACGCACCGCCGCGGACGTGGCAGCCATTTTCTTACTGTTCCCTCACTTGATACCTGAACTTCAACAGGAGAGGACCTACACTGCAAGTGCTGCTATGACCTGTGTCTGGAATCGAAGATGGCTACAGTGTCTGGAGAAAGGGCCCCTGCCTTTACTTCGGAGGAGTTGGAGAAACTAGTGGATGGGGTCCTCCCCCAGTACATGCAACTGTACGGTCCTCCAGACAAACAGGTGAGTACACTGTGAGGATGGTGGATGGCACATGATTGTATGGAGTGTCGTGGATGGAAGAGGGTGGGGAGGGGGACAGGCCAGCATATAACATTAGTGTGTGTGTATGTATGTCTGAGCCAGGGTGGGAGGTGTTTAGGCAATGCGTTAGAAGAGCTGTACGGGATAGTAACATCCATTCTTCCTTCACTTTTCCTCTAGGTCAGCGGCCACCAGAAGAAGGGTATTTGACGTGCCCTCGCCAAGGACATGCGGACCCTGGTGGTCTACCATAGACGGAGCACCCACTGCCGGAAAAGATGGGAGGACCTGAACCACTGGAGCAAGAAGACAGCGGAGGCCCAGCTGGGGATGGCCTCCCAAAGTGGAAGGGGTGTCCGTCGCACCATGACCCCCCTGATGTTCCGGATCCTGGCGGTGGCATACCTGGAGTTGGATGGGCGCTTGAGGGCATCACAGCAGCCACAAGGGGGTGAGAACAGTCTCATTCAGCTGACTCTACGGGCTTTATGAGGTGTCTGGGTGGGGGGAGTGGCCTGTGGGTTCCCCTAGGCCAGGGCAAACTTGGTAGGGTAGGTCCCTTGTTATGAAGGCTCTGTGGCACTCCAACCCTAATAGTGGTAGTAGCCATCTACACCTAGTCAGGCTCCTGTGGGTTCCAGGTGTGCAGCAAATGGGCTTAGGCATCGTCACCCATGGGCAGGTGATTTTCCTAAAAACTGTTAGGGCATGGCTTAGTGCATAGGGCAGCTCCCTGTGTATTGTGTACGCCAACGGTAGTGGTGTTGCATGCACTGACCATGTGTTTCTTCTGTCTTTACCCCCCTTTTTGTTTTGTCACCCTGTTCTTGCGTGCAATAGCATCATCTGGCGGAGGAGCAGTGGCACCAGAGCAGGAGGGAGCTGCATCCCACGTGGCCCTGGAGTGTGAAGTAACAGAGTCGGAAGGCACCAGCGGGACGGAGGGCGAGGGGAGCTCCATGACGGGGACAGGAGCATACACCAGCGACAGCGACTCCTCCTCTGATGGGAGCTCCCTTGTGTTGGCGGGCACCTCTGTGCCCTCCGCATCAACAGGTTCAGCCGCCACCCCCCTACCAGCTCTGCCCTCCCAGCAGCCCTCAGCGTGTGCCCCGTGCCCACTCACCGACGGAGGGTGGGCAGCTCCTTCGCCCCAGGCACCTCAAGCTCTGCCCCTGTCAGCCCTGCTGCCCTCAGTGAGGAGGCTATTGACCTCCTGAGATCCCTCACTGTTGAGCAATCTACCATTTTGAATGCCATCCAGGGTGTTGAGAGGCATTTGCAACACACAAATGCATACCTGGAGGGCAATCATTCTGGCCAGGCAGCCCAACAGAGAGCATTTCAGGCTCTAGCCTCAGCACTGATGGCAGGCATTGTCCCTGTGTCCAGCCTTCCCCCTCCAACTTCCTCCACCCAGACCCAATCCCCTGTACCTCAGCCTATCCCAAGCACACCATCAGACCAGCATGCACACTCATCAACTCACAAGAGTGGACATGGCAAACATAAGCACCACACATCCCACAGTCACTCACACAAGCACCATACCCATGCAGACACAGCAACATCCACTGCTTCCACTGTGTACCCCTCCTCCACGTCCTCCTCCTCCCTCCCTGTCTCATCTCCACTCACACCTGCATGCAGTACATCCTCAGCCGCTACCTCCATCACCAGCACGCCCATCACCACACACCGGTCATGTGCAATCACCACCCCCGCTACCATTCACACAGTCCCTGTGTCCTCTCCCAGTGTGTCTGTGAGCCCTCCTCCCAAAGTACACAAACGCAGGCACACACCCACCCAACAGCCATCCACCTCACAACAGCCTCCGGCCCATGCACCTTCACCCAAATTCAGCAAACGTATACCTCCTACAACCACTACCGGTTCCTCCACTCCCAAACCCCCTCCATCTTCCCGTCCCAGTGTGTCTAAGAAACGTTTCCTGGCTAACATTGACCTCTTTCCTACATCTACCCCCCATCATTCCCCTAGGGCCAGGCTTCCAGGTCCCAGCCCAGCACCTCAGCCACCAAATCCCCAAACACAGTGGTGTCAGCAACTCCGGTCTCATCGCGTGTGCCACCCATCAGGGCTGCCAGTGTGCCACCTAGTGAGGCCAAGGAGCAGTCCATTCCGCCACCTGCCAAGGTGAAGAAGGTGCCCACATGCCGGAGGGAGAAGCGGCACCTACCAGCAAGCAAGGGCTCCTCCAAAACAAAAGGGGAAAGTGGCAAGACACCAGCAGCAACAACAAGGGTGGAGAAGGGACACAAGCCGAAGAGCAGGTCAGGACAGGGCACAGTGGCTCCGACTGAGAGACCAGAGTCACCCGTTCTGTCAACCACGACACCAACCTGTACGGCGGTGGACACCGCCACCTGCACAGCCACCAGCACCGTCAATAGCACCCCCACCAGCACCACCACCAGCACCACCACCAGCACCACCACCTGCACGTTTGCTGCCTCAGCAACAGTCCCCAGCATCATTCCCAGTGGGCAGCCGTCCGAGGCTGCAGGAGATGTCCTGCTGTGTCCCTCAACAGGTGCAGACACATGCCCCACCGCCAGCACCTCCGCCAACAACACCGCCGCGAGCCCCGCCACCAGCCCTGCGACGTGCTCAGACAGTGCCACCACAGCTGACATGGCAATCATCCCCAGTGGGCAGCTATCTGAGGCTGCAAGAGACGTCCTGGACCCTGCCCAGCATCCATGAGGCATGACTCTCAGCACTGTTTGCACCTGCAGGTGGCAGGCGAAGTCGCAGCAGGGTGGAGTGTGTCTCTGCCTCCATGGCGTATCATGCTACCTGTTCCCAGGCAATCTCGTGGCACACACACCCAGGTGAGGGAATGGGACCTGACACACTGCATGTGAAGCACTCTGGGCACCAAGCCCCCTCCAGAACCACTGGAGAAAGACATCCACTACCTCAGTC